>NC_069782.1:9361166-9986500 GCF_027406575.1 Nycticebus coucang
GAAGAAGCCAATAGAGTCTTCAGGCCAACCTTGGCAATACCAAATAGTTGCAGGGACCAAATTCCAGGAGAATGGGGTGTGGGACACAATTTGGCCAGGTCCCGTCATCTGCAGCACCATTACCTGCAGCAGCACGCGCCGCACATCAGCCTCGGCGTGCTCAGTGTTGAGCTGGCCCAGTAGAAGCTCTGCGGACAGACGCTGGGCCACAAAGTTGGTCACCCGGTTGCCATCATAGCCATTGAAGACCCCATACAGAAAGCAGTTATTCTCACTCCTGGCAGACAGAAAGGGCAGGAGACCTAAGACAGAGGCTCAGAAAGGTGGAAGGAGAGGCGGTAGAGAGACTGCAGATACAGCAGCTGTGACTTCATGTCCCCTGTGCCCCTCCCACCCCACACCGGTCACCCTGCTTCACTCTACAATCTTCTGGATGCCTCCTATCCTCCCACTATAGTGGACCCTAACTGGTCTGAAGTCTAGCTGTAGAAGGGAAAGCAGTGGAGGCCAACTCCCACAGGTCACATCTCATTCCCATACAAGACAGCAGCAAAATGGGTGCCTTTCCTTGCTTGCAAACCAACTTCCTGTGTCCAGGAGAGCGATGCTGGCATGCACACCTGAACTTGAGCCAGTTGTCCTCTGGCGGGTGGGTCTCGGTGCCCTTGCCATCAGCAGAGTAGCTGCGGTTGGAAGCTGAGCCAACTCCAGAGAGGTGGCAGAGCGGCAGGTCATCTGTCCAGCTTGGCTGCTGCTCCTTAGGGAAGGACATCAGAGACCATCAGGCACCACCTCTTCCCAAGGGCAGACCCCACTTCACCTACTTCAACAAAAACCTAGCAGACCTGGAACCCCACAAAGGGTTCCATTTCCTTCTGGAAAAAAATGATGCTTGCATGAAGGGACACTTGCAGAAGAGCTTGCTGGGGTTTTTTGTTGTTGTTGTTGTTTTGAGACAGAGTCTCAAGCTGTTGCCCTCCATAGAGTGCCGAGGCATCACAGCTCACAGCAACCTCAAACTCTTGGGCTTAAGTGATTTTCTTGCCTTAGTCTCCCAAGCAGCTGGGACCACAGGTGTCTGCCACAATGCCCAGCTATGTTTTTTTTTTTTTTGCAGTTGTCATTGTTGTTTTAGCTGGCCCGGGCTGGGTTCAAACCCGCCAGCCTCAGTATAAGGCTGAAGCCCTACCCACTGAGCAATGGTTGCCGCTGGCTTGCTGTTTTTATGGCTAGTCCACAAACTGGTTCCCCTGAAAAAGACTACAGCATTCCCAAATGCAAGGCTTGGCAATGGTTTCCAGGAGGGAGCCAAGCTACAAAACACCAGTGAAACAAACACAAACGAAGCAAACTCTTACTCTTTGGTGGCCCCATTTCCCACCAAAGTGGCTCTGATTGCACAGTACAGAGGAAGCCCTTGGGCAGGCCCCAGCATGCAGAAAGTCTGACCTGTGTAGGGCCCAGGATACCTGCATTGTAGGCAGCTCCGAACAGGTGATTCACATGCAGGTGGCTATGTACCTGGCCTTCAGAATCTCCAACTTATAAGCTAGTCTCAGTCCTTCACCCTGGCACAGGGCTTCCACCCATTCCTCGCTCTGCCTTGGAATCCTCTCCCATCTCTCCTGCCTCATCCTTCCCTGCCAGTCCCAAGTGCTTGCAGCCCACTCCACACCCCCCTCCTTCTTCTCTAGTGATTTTCTATATCCTGGCTGAGGAGTCACCACCTCCAGGAAGTCTTCCTTAGGATGACCCACTCCAGGTTTGGCAGGTGCTCCTCTTGTGTCTGCCTCTTGCACCCTAGTTCCATCACCCCTGTCTGTCTGTGTCTGGCTCCCAGTCCATGGGATCTCAAACAGGCTGTTCAACATAATCACCGCAGAGCTGTAGACACACACAGCTGTCCAGGCCTTGGCCCAAACACACAGATTCTGAATTTCCTAAATCTCCCTGAGGTTACCCTTGAGCATCTATTTTTTTAACACCCAGAAATGACACTGCTAAAAGGCCCAGGTACAATCCCCAGCTTCTCACCGAAAGCTTGTCCCACATCTAGCCTCTCACCTGAGAACTAGGCCTTGTTCACTAGGGTAGTCCCAGAACCACCATGTTGAAATTGAGCAAACTAAAATAATTGGAAGAATCAAAGTTCAATTTCAAGGAAAATAATGAAAATTCATATGAAAAGTTTTATTTAAATATTAAACACATTACGCCTGGCACAGTGGCTCATGCCTGTAATCCTAGCACTCTGGATCATCTGAGCTCCTAAGTTCAAGATCAGCCTGAGCAAGAGCGAGACCCCATCTCTACTAACAATAGAAAAATTAGTTGGGCATTGGGGCAGGCACCTGCAGTCCCAGCTTCTTGGGAGGCTGAGACAAGAAGATTGCTTGCACCCAGGAGTTTGAGGAGTTGCTGTGAGGTATAATGCCATGGCGTTCTCTACCACCCAGGGCGACTAAGTGAGACTCTTTCTCAAAAAAAAGGAAAGGAAAGAAAGGAAGAAGAAAAAAAAAAGAAATATTAAACATAGATACTTGTGCAACTTCTTACAAATTAGTGGTTAAGTCTTCAAAAAAGGATGTGAAAACCATTTCAACAGGTTTTTGCAATCAGACATGTAAAAAGCCTGTGGTTAGCTTTTGTGGCAAATTTCTTCTGTTACTTACATACTGACAGGGAGTGGACTTTATGTATAGTTTTCTCATTTTAATTGTTTTTGTGCTGTCTTTACCCATTTTAGTGCTTTAGTTCTCTATACTTTGCACTTTGGAGCAACTTCTGCAGGGTATGAGAGTTTGTTTTACTTCTAAACTAATTTGTAATAAAACCGACTTTCTTAGGTGTGCAATTTCATGTTAACACATGTGGAAATCTGCATAACTACCACCACAGTCTGATACAGAACAGTTCCATCACCCCAAAACATTCCCTTATGCTGCCCCTTTGAAGTCACCCTTTCCCCTAAGGAGAAGGTGGAGAAGAGGTTCCATTGACCTGTTTTACCTTTTCTTTTTCTTTTTTTGTGAGTCAGGAACAGTACGTCTTTATTTTTTAAGTCTTGCTTAAGCGTGTTCTATACCTGTTTTACCTTTTCAAGAAAGCCACATGGTACAGAACCTCTAGAGACTGGCTTCTTTTACTTAGTGTTACTCCTTTAAGATTCACCCAAGCTGTTACTTGACGCATCAGTAGCTGTCCCTCTTCATGTAGATAAAGATTCCACTGTATGGATGTAGCCCAGCTAGCCTGTTTACTGATTCACCCACTGAAGGACATTTGGGCTGTTTATAGTTTTTAATTTTTATTTATTTATTTATTGTTTTGAGACAGAGTCTCACTATGTCGTCCTTGGTAGAGTGTCGTGGCAGCACAGCTCACAGTAACCTCAAACTCTTGGGCTTAAGTGATTCTCTTGCCTCAGCCTCCCAAGTAGCTGGGACTATCAGCACCCGCCACCAGGTCTGGCTGTTGTTTTTTGTTGCAGTTGTTGTTGTTTAGCTGGCCCAGGCTGAGTTCGAACCTGCCAGCCTGGGTGTATGTGGCCAGTGCCGTAACCACTGTGCTACAGGTGCTAAGCCTGTTTATAGTTTTTTTACAATCATAAAGAGATTAAACATTCCCATTTCTGTGTGAACATAATTTTTCATTTCTCTAGCATGGGTCCTCAAACTTTTTAAACAGGGGCCAGTTCACTGTCCCTCAGACCATTGGAGGGCCGGACTATAGTTAAAAAAAAAAAAAAAACTACGAACAAATTCCTATGCACACTGTACATATCTTATTTTGAAGTAATAAAACAAAACGGGAACAAATACAATCACACCGCTGCATGTGGCCCACAGGCCCTAGTTTGAGGACCCCAAAGTAAATACCCAGGAGTGGGAGTGCTGGGTCATATGGTAAATATGTTTAACTTTGTAAGAAACTGCCAAACGGTTTTCCAGAGTGGTTATACCACTTGTATCCCCAGCAGCAATGCACAGGAGTTCCAATTGCTCCTCATCCTTTCCACCATGTGGTACCGGCCTTTAGGGTCTTCAGTTTATATACTGTAAGAGGTATGTAGAGGTATTTCATCACACCTTTAACTTGTACCGCTCTAATAGCTAATGATGCTGAGCATCTTTTCATGTGCTTATTTACCATTCACATATCCTCTCTGGTGGTGTCTATTTAATCATATGCTCATATTTATTTATTTATTTATCATTATTATTATTTTTTTTTGTCAAGACAGAGTTCTATCCTATGCCCTGAGCAGAGTGCAATGGCGTCATAGCTCACTGCAACCTCAGACTCCAGCTGTGGAATCCTGCTGCCTCAGCCTCAGAAGCCGCTGAGATTACAGGTGCTCAATGCAGCGCCTGGGTTTTACCATTTTTTTCATAAGTCGGGGTCTCACTCTCGTTCAGACAAGCCTTGAACTTCTGAGCTCAAGTAATCCTCCCGCCTCAGACTCCCAAAGTACTGGGATTACAGGTGTGAGCTACTATGCCTGGCCTTATGCTCATTTTTAAAGTGGGTTGTTTCTTTTCTTTTCTTTTTTTTTTTTTTTTTTTTTGAGACAGAGTCTCAAGCTGTCGCCCTGAGTAGAGTGCTGTGGCATCACAGCTCATAGCAACTTCAAACTCTTGGGACTTAAGCGATTCCCTTGCCTCAGCCTCCCAAGTAGCTGGGACTATAGGCACCTGCCACAATGCCTGGCTATTTTTTTTTTTGTTACAGTTGCCATTGTTGTTTTTTAGCTGGCCCAGTCCGAGTTTGAACCTGCCACCCTCAGTGAATGTGGCTGGTGAGCTACAGGCACTACTGTAGCTACCCACTGAGCTACAGGCACCGCCTGTTCTGAGAGTTCTTTACATATTTTGAATAAAAATCTTTGTTGGGTGCCTGTGGCTCAAGCAGCTAAGGCGCCAGCCACATACACCTGAGCTGGTGGGTTCAAATCTAGCCCAGAACCACCAAACATGGCTGCAACCAAAAAATAGCCGGGTGTTGTGGCAGGCCCCTGTAGTCCCAGATACTTGGGAGGCGGAGGCAGGAGAATTGCTTGAGCCCAGGAGTTTAAGTTTGCTGTGAGCTGTGATGCCATGGCACTTACCCAGGGCAACAGCTTGAGGCTCTGTCTCAAAAAAATAAATAAATAAAAAATAAATAAAAATCTTCTGTTGGGTATGTGGTTTGCAAATATACTAGAACCTTCATAGTTGACCACCTCTTGACATTGACCAACTCCTTAAATTGACCTTCACAGATCAGACATGCACCACATGTACATATCAGTACCATAGGCCTAGATCCTTAAGTTAACTCCCTCCATATGTTGACCAGTTTGTTACAGTCCTTTAGGTGGTCAACTTACAAAGGTTCTACTATATTTTCTCCCATTTATAGCTTGGCATTTTATTCACTTAATAGTGTCTTTTGCAAAGCAAACCTTTTTTTGCCATACGCAGTGGCTCATACCTGTAATTCTAACACTCTGGGAGGCTGAGATAGGAGGATCACTTGAGCTTAAGAGTTTGACACCAGCCTGACCAAGAGCAAGACCCCATCTCTGTGAAAAATAGAAAAAATAGCCTGGGCAACACCTGTGGCTCAGTGGGTAGGGCACTGGCCCCATATACCGAGGGTGGCAGGTTCAAACCTGGCCCCAGCCAAACTGCAACAAAAAATAGCCGGACATTGTGGCAGGCACCTATAGTCCCAGCTACTGGGGAGGCTGAGGCAAAAGAATGGCTTAAGCCCAGGAGTTGGAGATTGCTGTGAGCTGTGATGCCATAGCACTCTACTGAGGGCAACAAAGTGAAACTCTGTCTCAACAAAAAAAAAAAAAAGAAAAGAAAAGAAAAGAAAGAACAGCCAGCACAGGGACAGGCACCTGTAGTCCCAGCTACCCAGGTGACTTGAGACAAGAGGATAACTTGAGCTCAGGAGCCTGAGATTGCTGTGAGCTAAAATGATGCCACTACACCCCAGCTGGGGCAACAGAGTAAAACTGTCTCAAAACAAACAAACAAAAACAAACCATAAGATTACGCAGAAGCACAAATGCATCTCCTTGGTCAGGAGTATCCCATGTCTTCCTACTGAAAAGAGGAGCCAAGAAGTCAGTGATCAGCACCCCAAGGTGCCACAAGTGTTTTAAAGCATGGAAGGAAAATACATTTATATGTTCTAGAGCCCTGTCTATGATTAAAGATGAGATTAAGATAAATTGAAATTGTTCTCTTACATGAGATGAACGATACAAATTTGTTGCCTAGGAGGCTGAAGCAAGAGAATCGCCTAAGCCCAGGAGATGGAGGTTGCTGTGAGCTGTGATGCCATGGCACTCTACCAATGTAGAGTAATACGATGCTATAATCACAGTATGCCCTCTGCCATTATCTAACTCCCATCAGGGACAAATACAGGCTTCCAGGGATTGAATCTTTCCAAAAAAAAAAAAAAAAAAAGTATCATCCAAACAATTTACAGGCCCATTCAACATGAGAAATAAACTACTAAGAAGGCCAGTGATATCGTCTTACACAAGTAAAGAAGGAAACAAACTCAGGGACTGAGGAACTTGCCTTGCTGGTGTGCTATGGAACCAAATAACTCATCTGAGAGCATTTCACAATGGGAGCCCAGAACACTGCCATCAAATGTGGGCTGATGCTGTTCTGACCCCGGGGCACTGCAGCCATACTTGGTTAATAGGGGGATGACAAATTCTCCCAAATTAGAAAACGTGTGTGCATGACAGCAGTCAATCTACTTAGCAAGTGCCTTGTTCTCCAGTAAGTATTTAGGACTAGTGTCATACAGTGTTACATGCTTTTTGTGGGAAATCTGATTTTTCATAATGTTGGACTAGTAGTATTTTAGAATTGTATTACTTTTGGCATTTAGGTCAATGGGTAAAGATTCTAGTACTGTTGCCTAAGGACAATCTTTGTTCATTTTTGATAAAACACAGGCGAACAGAAATTGATGGATGTTGTGGAACACACTATTACACACATACTTCAGTTAATCCTAATACTACATCTATCTTAGAGGGGAAACATAAAGAAGAGTCATTTCCATTAAGGTCAAGGCCACAGCAAGGCTGCCTACTCTCTTTATTACTTCACACCAAACTGGAGGTGTCAGTACAGGCAAATCAGAGAGAGAAAAGAATGAGAGCATAAAAACTAGTAAAGAAGTAAAGCTATCTCTATTTGCAGTTGATATGATAGTATACCTGGAAACCCTAAAGAATCCATGTGGGTCGGTGTGGTGGCTCACACCTGTAATCTTAGCACTCTGGGAGGCCAAGGCAGGTGGATCACTTGAGGCCAGGAGTTTGAGACTAGCCTGAGCAAGAGCAAGACCCCATCTCTACAAAAAAATAAAAAAATTGGCTGGGCATGGGGCATGTCTACAGTCCTAGCTACTCGGAAAACTAAGGCAGGAGGATCCCTTGACTCTAGGGAGTCTGAGGTTGCAGTGAGGTCAGACAATTAAGTCTGTGAATGCATCCTAGAAAAAGTGTTACACACCTCATTGCTAAATATCACTACAGTCACTTTTGAGGTACTCCTTTTGGGAAGCTATGCACCAACATCAACGTTTAGTCCACTCTTCAAAGCTCTTTCTCTAGAATGAATTTGCAAACTTAATTGTCAGTGTGATGACAGGCTTTGATGGTCATTCCAGAAAGAGTTCCAAATGGCTTTAAAGACTGGACTAGGCACTGGCATTGGTGCACAGCTTCCCAAGAGAGTACTTCAAAGGTGACCATATTCAGCAATGAGGTACACAGCACTTTTTCTAGGATGACTTTGTGAACTTAAGTGTCTGACCTTGTATAATGATGCCACTGCATTCTAGCCAAGGTGACAGAGTAAGACTCTGTCTCAAAAAAAGAAAAAGAAAGAAAGAAAAAAAAAAGCAATGAAAAACTAACTAAAACAATAAAAGAAATTGGGTAGGTACCAGGATAGAAAATCAGCTCAAGAAAACAATCATCTTCATATACCTCAATAAAAGATGGGCATCCAGCCTGAACCTGAAAACTCCCCCTGGCTGTCAACAAATACTTTGTAACAAAGTCTCTTTCCTATGAGGTTTTCCCATGTCAGTCTCCCCAGAACACCTGCAGATTTTTTTTAAACCTAAATTTGTATCGGTCAGATTATATCTTAATGCTTTCATCCCAGCCTTGCAGACTGTTGACATAGTTTTGATCCTCACCATTTCACAGATTAACAGTCTCGCTCAGCTGTCTATCTTGTGCAGATAAGGCCTTTTACACGGCATTCCAAATGGCTTCTAAAAAACTGTGACCAGAACAAAGAGCATGGGTAGCTGACCCATGTCTGGCAGGAGGTAGGTGTCCGCACCAAACACAGGAGGGAACTAACATCTCACCAAGCATTTGCCTCCCTTGAAAAGCCCGATGTACGGAAGGTAATTGGCAGGACCACACCTATGGTAACATCTTACAAGGATACATGTGAAATTTACTAAGTGTAGAATATAAATGTCTTAACACAATAACTAAGAAAATGCCATGAAGGCTATGTTAACCAGTTTGATGAAAATATTTCAAATTGTAGGGCGGCGCCTGTGGCTCAGTGAGTAGGGCGCCGGCCCCATATGCCGAGGGTGGCGGGTTCAAACCTAGCCCCGGCCAAAGTGCAACAACAACAAAAAAAAATAGCCGGCGTTGTGGCGGGTGCCTGTAGTCCCAGCTGCTCGGGAGGCTGAGGCAAGGAGAATCATGTAAGCCCAAGAGTTAGAGGTTGCTGTGAGCTGTGTGACGCCACGGCACTCTACCCAAGGGCGGTACAGTGAGACTCTGTCTCTACAACAACAAAAAAGAAAATATTTCAAATTGTATATAAAACCAGCACATTATACTCCATGATTGCATTAATGTACACAGTTATGATTTAATAAAAAAAAAAAAAGGAAGAAAAGCCCAATGTATTGTGGAGGCCTAAAATGAAGAGGCTCCTGACCCCAGATGTACAGTCACAGACACAAGCACACACTTCACAACAAACTAGCTATTTATGTACCTGCATCTTGCTGAGCAAAGTTCTATTCATTTTACCTAGGCAGTCTTTAAACATTAAATTCCTGGCCAATCTGCCTTGTCCTTCAATTAAAATAAAGAAAGAAAAATTAAGAAAAAAAAAGTACCCAAAGAGCTCCTTTAAAAGCATCCACAGCGAGCAAGGCCCGCCCTTTTCTGTCCTCCCAAGCCCTGTCCCTACTCAAAGGCCCTGCTCAAACCAATGAGCAGGTTTTCCCCAAACCTCAGTCATCCACTCATCCCTTTAAGGAATTACCCACTTCATATTTTATCTTTAAATTGCCACATTCTCCTTTGCGCAAATGATTTCATTTTGAGTGTAAACTTTTTTAGTATTAATTATATGGTAGAAAACCAGTATTACTTGCTATATCTAGAAGATAATAAAAAATGAAAACAAAACAAGGTTATCCAATTCTAGCTGAACCTACTGCAGACTACAGACTCTAAGCTGGAGCCCTATTCTACATTAACAAAAAAGGGAGATCAGCAAGTACCAGAAAGGTGTTAAGGAAATACGAGGATCAAACAAAGTCTTTCTCTTTTTATTATGAAATATTAGAAAGTTTGAAAGACAGACTTGGCGCCTGTAGCTCAAGTGAGCCTGGCCCGGGCCAGCTAAACAACAATGACAACTGCAACAAAGAAATAGTTGGGCGTTGTGGCGGGCGCCTGTAGTTCCAGCTACTTGGGAGGCTGAGGCAAGAGAACTGCTTAAGTCCAGGAGTTTGAGGTTGCTGCAGCACCAAGGGATGCAGTGAGACTCTGTCTCAAAAAAAATTAAAAAGGACAACTGACAATGCATAACTAGCTCACAATTTGTAACTAACGTATCCCAAATCACCTCATTGTATGTGTCTCAGTTTCTAGGAAAACACTGCCCAAGGCTATGGGCCCTGTCCCAGTGGCCTTAGCATCCCACTCACTGTCCATTAATCAAGTTGCTATGAGGCAACCCTCACACTATAGCCTGGCGTTGTTAATTAGCTACCTTATTTCACTGATTTGAAGACCTACATTTTCCACATTTTAACACCTCTAGAGTTGGTATGTTACATGTTAATTACTGGTGAATTTTCTTTCTCAGCAGAATACAAAATACCATTATTTTAAAATGTCCTTAAAATAATGATGTCTTAGAATCAGTGACTTATGGGCGTTTCTCATACAGTCTGGGTGCTCCTTCAGTGGAAGGCCCTGCCTGGGATGTACTGCCCCACAGCATTTCAGACTGACTCAATAACAAGTGGCCAGATAATTCCAGGAGGTTCTACCAGGGTGAGACCAGCAGCTGGTCCCCTCTAATTTTACCAGTGCACCTGAAATAACCTTCACACTGCCTGTGAGTGAGCTTTGATCATATTCTCTCACCTCTTTCTATCTCCATGGGAGATTATCTACACCAAACATCCCTTCTTATTCTATTAAAACCTACCAGACTGCCAAGTCTCTCGCTTCCTTCCTCCACATTTCTGAAACATTTTCGGAAAGGTCACGTATTTTCTACTCACACAAACCACCCACCGCTCCACCCCTGCACACACTGATGCATACTTTCTCCCACACCCCCAAATGCCAGGACTGCCAGCACAAGCAGCAAGTGGCGCTTCAGCGCAGGAAGCCTGAGTGTGCTAGAAGCTGAGAAGGGGGCGTCTCACACTCACCACAGCCTTACTGCAGAGCCATTTAAATACACAGGACAATGAACACACAGGACTTTAACTCTTTCATGTTTTAAGAATTAATTGTTCACAAGAAAGTTAACAGAAAATACAGTAAGAAAGGACTGTTTCAAAAGGCCTACTGGATGAGGTGGATCGTGCCTGTAATCTCAGCACTTTGGGAGGCAAAGGTGGAAGGATTGCTTGAGCCTAGGAGCTTGAGGGTGCAGTGAGCTATGATGATGCCACTACAGTCTAACCTGGGCGACAGTGAGACCTTGCCTCAAAACAAATAAAAAGCACTACCTAGTTTCCAAAATTCATGTCTTGGTACAAAAACTGCATTTAAGCAATTAGGGGCTTTACAAACACTTTGTGCACATATACATTAGCTCCTGACATACATGTGTTAAAAATAGTTTATGAAAAAAGAAAAAAAATAGTTCATGAAAGGCCCCCACACAGACTCATTCTCTAACTCCTGGGCAGCAGAACTGGGCAAAGCCCGGTTCCGAGTTCAGGCTACTTCTTGAATATCTAATTATGATATGAAAAGGCTGAGTGTTGGGTGGCACCTGTGGCTCAGTGGGTAAGGCACCGGCCCCATATACCGAGGGTGGCGGGTTCAAACCCGGCCCCGGCCAAAAAAAAAAAAAAAGAAAAGGGTGAGTGTTTTTGTGGTGAAAGTTCCCAAAATCCACAGAGGCAAAAAGAAAGCTCAGAAAGTGAGAATGATACCCCCCAGGATGATGGCTTAGCATGGGAGACAGCAGTTCTTTCTCTCCAAAAAGCTTACAACAAGGCAGCGCCTGTGGCTCAGTGGGTAGGGTGCCTGCCCCATATACTGAGGGTGGTGAGTTAGAACCAGCCTTGGCCAAACTGGAAAAAAAAAAAAGCCGGGAGTTCTGGCAGGCGCCTGTAGTCCCAGCCCCTCAGGAGGCTGAGGCAAGAGAATCTCTTTTTTTTTTTTTTTTGTAGAGACAGAGTCTCACTTTATGGCCCTCGGTAGAGCGCCGTGGCATCACATAGCTCACAGCAACCTCCAACTCCTGGGCTTAAGTGATTCTCTTGCCTCAGCCTCCTGAGTAGCTGGGACTACAGGCGCCCGCCACAATGCCCGGCTATTTTTTGGTTTTGCAGCTCAGCCGGGGCCGGGTTTGAACCCGCCACCCTCGGTATATGGGGCCGGCGCCTTACTGACTGAGCCACAGGCGCCGCCCGGCAAGAGAATCTCTTAAGCCCAGGAATTGGAGGTTGCTGTGAGCTGTGATGGCACAGCACTCTACCGAGGACGATAAAGTGAGACTCTGTCTCTAAAAAACAGAAACAAAAAGCTCACAAGGCCCTGATACCTCCTGCTATCCCTGACACCCACTACACTCCTGGCTCCCACTTCTCATTGCAGTTTTCTTTTTTTTTCTTGAGACAGAGTCTCACAATGAAGCCCTCAGTAGAATGCCGTGCCATCACAGCTCACAGCAACCTCAAACTCTTGGGCTTAAGTGATTCCCTTGCCTCATCCTCCCGAGTAGGTGGGACTACAGGCGCCTGCCACAACGCCTGGGTAGTTTTTGGTTGCAGTTGTTATTGTTGTTTTAGCAGGCCCAGGCCGGGCTCGAACACATCAGCCTTGGTGTATGTGGCTGGCGCCCTACTCACTGAGCTACGGGTGCCAAGCCATCCCATTGGAGCTCATTCTTAAAAGGGCCACTAATAATTGTGGGCACTTCCTGTGTGCTAGAGCAGGAGCTGGGCGTTATCACATGGGTATAGGTGATGGTCTGTCTAATCCAAGGACAGGAGCCTATGGTCTTAAGGCCACATGCGGCCTTCCAGGTCCTTAAGTGCAGCCTTTGACTAAATCCAAGTTTTACAGAATAAATCCTTTCATTTTTATTAACATGTGTTTACTCATCTTTTGTACTTTTATTTTTAAAATGTATTAAAAATACCAAAGAATAAAATAAGTTAAACAAAATAGTCCTCCCAGATTGATGGACATAATTAAAACATTAGTAGGCCATAAGGGCTCAACTGGTGGCTGCTATGCTCATGATTTAAGTGTGTTATTTATTTTACTTATTTATCTGTTTTTACACAGAGTCTCACTATGTCACACTTGGTAGAGTGCCATGATGTCACAGCTCACAGCAACCTCAAACTCTTGGACTTAAGCAATTCTCTTGCATCAGCCTCCCAAGTAGCTGGGACTACAGGTTCCCGCCACAATGCCCGGCTAGTTTTTGTTATTGTCATTGTTTAGCAGGCCCAGGCCAGGCTCAAATCTGCCAGCCCCGGTGCATGTGGCTGGCACCCTAACCACTAAGCCTATGCTCGTGATTTAGCTCTAACTTCCCCTGACTGGCGCCACTCCCACACAAGGCTAGCTGGCAAGAGTTTATGAGGGTCGAGTACATTAGTCTGTTATCAGCTTTTGACAACGGTGCACTGTGTTGCTGTTTGAACTGAAATTTGTGAAAAGCTGCACAGCTCAACAGTATCTTTTAATTCTGTCTGCTTAATAGCTTATCATGTCAAAAAGAGCAAGAGAACACTGAAGGAAAAAAAGAAAAAGAATTTTTTCTGAGACAGAGTCTATGTCACCCTTAGTAGTGTGCTGTGGCATCACAGCTCACAGCAACCTCCAGCTCTTGGGATTAAGTGATTCCCTTATCTCAGCCTCCCAAAGTAGCTGGGATTACAGTCGCCCACCACAATGCCCAGGTATTTTTTTACAGTTGTCACTGTTGTTTAGCTGGTCCGGGCTGGGTTCCAACCTGCCAGCCTTGGTGTATGTGGCCAGCGCCCTATCCACTGAGCTATGGGTGCCGCTGAAAAGAAATTTTTTAATAATAAGATTGGAATTGCAATATTATCTTTATTTTAAAAATAAGGTGACTTGCCAGGTGTGGTGGCTCAAGCCTGTAATTCTAGCACTGAAGTGGGTGGACTGCTTGAGACCAGCCTGAGCAAGAGCAAGACCCCCATCTCTACTAAAAAGAGAAAAACTAGCCAGGATCTATCATGTACCTGTAATCCCAATTACTCAGAAGGCTGAAGCAGGAGGATAGCTTGAGCCCAAGAGTTTGAAGTTGCTGTACAATGACACCATAGCACTCTACCCTGAGCCCAAGAGTTTGAAGTTGCTGTACAATGACATCATAGCACTCTACCCTGAGCCCAAGAGTTTGAAGTTGCTGTACAATGACACCATAGCACTCTACCCAGGGAAACAGAGTGAGATTTTGTCTTAAAAAAATAAATAAAGATAGGACAGCGCCTGTGGCTCAAAGGAGTCGGGCGTTTGCCCCATATGCCAGAGGTGGCGGGTTCAAACCCAGCCCTGGACAAAAACTGCAAAAAAAAAAATAAATAAATAAATAAATAAAGATGATTTGCTTGCTTTGTGACACTGCAATATCAATGTTAAAGAAATTCATACTTGGGCAGCACCTATGGCTCATTGAGTAGGGTGCTGGCCCCACATAACGAGGGTGGCAGGTTCGAACCCCACTTGCCCCGGCCAAACTGCAACAAAAAAATAGCTGGGCATTGTGGCAGGTGCCTATAGTTCCAGCTATTCAGGAGGCCAAGGCAGGAAAAATCACCTAAGCCCGGGAGCTGGAAGTTGCTGTGAGCTGAGACACCACAGCAATCTACCGAGGGCGACCAAATGAGACTCCGTCTCTAAAAAAATAAAAAGAAATAAAATAAATAAAAAAGAAATTCAGGGCGGCGCCTGTGGCTCAGTGAGTAGGGCGCCGGCCCCATATGCTGAGGGTGGCGGGTTCAGACCCAGCCCCGGCCAAACTGCAACAGAAAAATAGCCAGGTGTTGTGGCGGGCGCCTGTAGTCCCAGCTGCTCGGGAGGCTGAGGCAGGAGAATTGCGTAAACCCAAGAGTTAGAGGTTGCTGTGAGCCGTGTGACGCCACGGCACTCTATCTGAGGGCGGTACAGTGAGACTCTGTCTCTACAGAAAAAAAAAAAAAAAGAAATTCATACTTTGGTTTCTCTTCAGATCAAATAAAGCTTTCTCTTCAGATCATAAAAAAAAAAGAAGAAATTCAGTGCTCAACACTATAACACTCATAAGGAACACAAATATTTTAAATTAGAGAGAGGCATGGAAGGTTATATTGTAAAAATTAAAAGATGTAAAGCAGAAGTGAAAGCAAAGATAATGCTTTCAAAAAGCAATAGGACCTGGAAATAATGCCACTAAGGCAACTTATAAAATAGCTTCTACACTCAGGGAAAAGGGGAAACCATTCAGTGATGTAGAGATTGTGAAAGAATGCATTGTCTAAGTTGTAGGATGCTTAGACCCTGATCATGTTTCAACACACAAAGAACTGCCTCTTTCAAGGAGAACCATAACTGATCGGCAGCATGAAATAGCCTTCAACTTAATACAACAACTTTCATGCAATATTTCAAAAGGAAAACATATATTATTCAATTGCTTTGGATGAATCAACTGTCTTTTTGTACTTCATTCAGGTATAAGTATGAAAGTTGAAGAGTTACTTGCTTTGGACACTATTGCAAACAGAATATAGGAAACAGATATCTTCGACAATTTTCAAGATAAATGTCATGAAGCTGGACTGAATTTGGTAAATTTAGTAAGTGTATGTAAAGGTGGTAACCTTCCATGGCAGGAAAACACGAAGGGTTTATTTTAAAAAGTATTAACAGATCCAGATGTTCTCATTTCTTTTCAAGTTATCTGGTATCAAAACAAAATCTCTATGCTAAAGGTACTATTTTAAGTGAGTTAGGGTTAGGGCTAATTACATTCAGTACAACACAGCTATATTCAGTTTCATAACATGCTAAAGTTGAACAACGTGGTTTCACTGTGGATTTGTGGATTTGCAGATTTGCCTTATTTTAAAGTGGTTTGGCTACCGTAGGGACAGGTGTTTGTGGGGACAGGCTAGAGAACAAGGAAGTCAACGGGGGCAAAGGATGACAGGTGTTAGCCAAAATGTTCTCTGCAGAACATACAGTTATGCCAGGTGCGGTGGCTCACACTTGCAATCCTAGCACTCTGGGAGGCTAAAGTGGGTTGCTTGAGCTCGTAAGTTCAAGACCAACCTGAGCAAAAAGCAAGACCCTGTCTCTACTAAAAATAGAAAAAAAAAAAGAAAAGAAAAGAAAGAAAAAACTGAGGCAAGAAGATCGCTAGAGCCCAAGAGTTCAAAGTTGCTGTGAGCTATGACGCTATAGCACTTTAACCAGGGAAAAAGCTTGAGACTCTGTCTCAAAAAAAAAAAGGAAAATATAGTTAAATTGTATGGAAAACAAACTCATCAATGTGAATATTGGAAGATTTCTAAAGGAATGCAGCATTCATTTCTGTGTAATACCATGTCAAATCAAAACAACTTGAACAGGGCGGCGCCTGTGGCTCAGTGAGTAGGGCGCCAGCCCCATGTGCCGAGGGTGGCGGGTTCAAACCCAGCCCCGGCCAAACTCCAACAAAAAAATAGCCGGGCGTTGTGGTGGGCGCCTGTAGTCCCAGCTGCTCCAGAGACTGAGGCAAAGAATTGCCTAAGCCCAAGAGTTAGAGGTTGCTGTGAGCCGTGTGACGCCACAGCACTCTACCCGAGGGCGGTAGAGTGAGACTCTGTCTCTACAAAAAAAAAAAAAAAAAAAAAAAACTTGAACATTTCTTTGCAAGGTAAAACTAAGTCTAAATGTGGTATGTGGTAAAAAGATGCAAGCATTCCAAAAGAAGATATCTTTGATATCGTTTTTCAAAATACTTCTTCTTCAAAAGGAAATTTTGGATAAATATTTTCCCCAGTTAGCAAAGGTCACTGACGAGCAGGATAATATATGTAAATCATCTGAAGAATACACAGAACTATTAATTGAAGAATACAATGAAAAGTTCACTGACTTTGAGAATCATGAATCATCTTCAAATTAGCCTTTCAGACACTCCTAGTTGATATCACCAAGGCACCTGAAGAACTACAGATGGAGTTGACTGAGCTCTCAATAGATAACATTGTAAAGTCATTGTTGATGCTTTGAAATATGGAAAGATGCAGTAGAATACCCATGCCCCCAAATGCTTTCTTGCTTTTCAACCACTTCATACTGTGAACCTACATTCTCCTATCTAACCCAAATCAAGACGCCCTAAGGTCACAAAGGACCGATACCTATCTAGAGGGTCAGGTGAAACTGTGGACCTGCATGGTGCAACCAAATATTCAAATGCTATCCAACAAGAAGCAGATACAACGGTCATTAAAAGGTTAGCTAAGTTTAAAATTAAAAAATCGTTTTCAGTTTTTTTATTATTAAGTATATAGTAGATTTTAACAAAATAATACACATTTAAAAGTGTATCTAGCCAGGTGCAGTGGCTCGTGCCTGTAATCTTAGCACTCTGGGAGGCCGAGGTGAGTAGACTGCCTGAGCTCACAGGTTTGAGATCAGCCTGAGTCAGAGCAAGACCTTGTCTCTAAAAATAGCCAGGCATTGTGGTACGTGCCTGTAGTCCCAGCTACTTGGGAGGCTGAGGCAAGAGAATCACTTGAGCGCAAGAGTATGAGGTTGCTGAGAGCTATGATGCCATGGCACTCTACCAAGGGTGACAAAGTGAGACTGACTCCAAAAATAAAAAGTATATCTAATTGAAGGTTCTTTAATGTGACCTTATTTGATTACAGTTAAATTAATGTGGCCTTCCAACAAAAAAAAAGGTTCCCCACCACTGGTCTAATGGATATTTTTATTTTTTTTGAGACAGAGTCTCACTATGTTGCCCTCGGTAGAGTGCCGTGGCGTCACAGCTCACGGCAACCTTAAACTCTTGGGCTTAAGCGATTCTCTTGTCTCAGCCTCCCAAGTAGCTAGGACTACAGGTGCCAGCCACAACGCCCAGCTATTTTTTGTTGCAGTTGTCATCGTTGTTTTGCTGGCCTGGGCTGGGTTCGAACCCTCCAGACACAGTGTACGTGGCTGGTGCTGTAACCACTGTGCTATGGGTGCCGAGCCTGGATATTTTTATTTTAGTGGCTACATATTTACTTTAATAACTTTCAGAAAAAATATACAGCCAACCATCTGTGATTTCTTAGATATAACTGTTCAGGATATGTCTAAGTTTAAGAAAAATTGATTTTGACTTGATTTTCTTTTTTGTAATTAAGTACTAGTTCAGGCAAAATCAAACACTTGACTCTCCCTACTCCCAAGGTGCTGTTCTTCCAGGGTTCCCCAGCTCAGTAAATGGTACCACTGCTGTTCAAATCAAAACTCTGGGGTCTTTGATTCTTCTTGCTCTGCTGTGCACCCACATCTAATCCAGCAGCAAATCACATAAGCTCTTCCTCCAAAATACAGCCACAATGACATTTCTCACCCAATTCTCTGCTGTCACCCTGGCCAGGTCACTGCCATTGCCCACCTGGATGAATTTAGGAGTCACTTAGCAGTTCCCAGACTTTAGCCCTAACCACTCAAACTCAACAGAGTATCTTTCTCCAATCATAAATTAGATCTCATAAGGTCCTAACTCAAAACACCCAGAAGCTTCACATCACACTCAGAATGGAATCCAGAGTCCATAACAGGATAAAAAAAAAAAAAAGCCAAACATGCCCCCCAGCTCCCTTGGACCTTGGCCACTAATCACTTTTCCTCACAGAATTCCACTCCAGCCATAAAAGGGGCTCCTGAAATAGGCAGGCCTTTACAGCCCCTGCTTTCTTGGGCTGAAACACACACTGCAGCCCCCACTTCAATTCATCAAATATAGAAGCCTTCCCCAGCACCCTGTCCAAAATGGCCCCTCCACCACTCTGTGTGAATCCAGACTATTCCTCAAAGCACCACTGAATGCTGTAGTTTAGATATTATTAAAGCATACATAATCTGCATTTGTTCATTGTTCACTGTTTTCCTTACTATATCATAAGCCTCACAAAAGCAGTGTCCCCTGTACCTACAAGGTGCCTGCCACATAGTAAGAATTCAGCAACATTTGAAGGAATGAACAGCAGATGTTGACTTACAGCAGAACTGAAGGTATAAGTTCATGGCTAGAGTGTGACCATGCCAGGCTACCAGTATAACAGTTCATTTAATACTAACAATACTCCCAAAAGTCCTCTCAGATTAGGGAAACTGAGGCTCAGGTAATGACTAAGCCCAAAGTCATATGGGATTCATACTCTGTTTTAATAGACTAAAAGGCCTAAGTTCTTTGAACACATCAAACTTACTTGTATTACATTGCTGGGTATAACATTCCACCAAGTGTCTACCAGCTGATCTCAGCACACCCTTGCAAGTACTATATCAGGCGATCTTCAGCACTACTGTAAGCCCGTCACCCCCTCTGACCTGGTCAAATTAAGCTGCTCCACAGGCCCTCAACACACAGATTTGGAGTACCAATTGTATATAACATAGTCCATGAAGGCTCATGAACACTACACAAACACATTTAAACAGATGTCCTCTCGCAATGTCCCTCCTCCCTTTTGCCTGGCAAACTCCTACTGTCCCTCAAAGCCTCTGAAGTTCTCCGCTACCTGCCCAGGGATCCTAACACAGGTACACATAAACATGAATGTGCCTCACACATTGTACTAGTGATATATGCTCCTCCTCCCAAACAAGACTTCAATCACAAGGGTGGGCACCATGCCTCAATGATCTTCACACTCCCAGGACCAGTAGCCACAGACTGGCAGCTCTCATAAACATCTGCTGAATGCTGGTGTTCCAGCTGCTTGGACACTTGGACACCCTGTGAGAAGGGATGTGCAGATCATCACAAGGGCAGGAGGGGCCTTGTGTAGACATCCCTTTCCCTTGCCTTGTACCTTGCATTTTTTTTTTTTTTTTTTTGCTCTAATGATCCTCCTGCCTCAGCTTCCTGAACAGCTGAGACCACAGGCATGCACCAAGCCTAGTTTTCTTATTTTTTATAGAGACAAGACCTCCCTGTGGTGCCCAGGCTCAAGCGATCCTTCCACCTCAGCCCCGCCCAAAGTGTTGGGATTTCAGTCAGTAAGCCACCACACACGGCTGTTACTTTCTAGCACAGGAACCAGACAAATCCATAGGACCCAGGAGACCAGCACCCTACACTGGCAGATCAGGGTAGGCCACAGTGCTAACATGTATGGGCATCTATGTGCATCTGCACGTCAGAAGGATGCTGGGCTGAAAGACAGCGTCAAACTATGAGGGTCCAGACTGGGGCTAGGGGTGAGTCTCCAGACAATCCTCCCACTCCCTTTGAAAGCAACTGAGGCTGAAGGAGACACAGTCAGAGTTGTCATTCAGCAACTGAGGCTGAAGGAGACACAACTGAAGGAGTTAGAGCCAGGACTATAACCCAGAGGCCACCACTCTCTATTCCTTCGGTACAGCCTAGAGACGAATGAGGTTTCTGGATTCGGATTGTCTAGTTTTAATGCTGACACTAACCAGTTGTGTGGCCTTGGGCAAATGACCAAGGGTCAGTAACTCAGTTTGTAAAAATAGGAATAACTATAGAACCTATCTAATGGGCTGTTGCGAAAATTAAATTTACAAATGTAAAACTAATAGCACAATGGCTGAGATACAATAAGCGGTACACAAGTGGATGGTGCTATTATTATTATTATACGACTGCTCGGTCCCGCGGTGGGCTCACTACCTGGGCTGGCGCCACTGCCGCGCCACGTTCCCTTCTGGCTGCAGGAGGCTCCCACCCTCAACACCTGGTCGAGGTGCCAGTCGAGCAGCCAGCAGTCCCCGCGCCCTTGACCACCGCAGGGCCGGCCAGGCAGCGCGCACGCACGGGACGAAACTCTTCCCAAGCCCCCTCATTCCCGACAGGCGCCGGGCCTCGGGAATGAGAGGCTAGTCCGAGAGAGGAGGGCGGCGGTCACATCCCGCCACAGAAGCAGTCCAAAAGCGGAGAGGGAGCCGTTCCTGAACCGACAGCCATCCCTCCCCACCCAGGCTCCTAACCCCTGCACCAAAGAGCGGGCCGGTTCCTCACACTCTGCAACAGGCTCCTCCTCTGCGCCGCCATCTTGGAGGGACCACGGCGGGCGCTCCCGCCTCCCGACAGAGCAGTGAGAAGGGCGGCTAGAGCGGCCCGAAGGAGCGGTGGAGGACCTGAGGCCAGGGAGCATGCGCCCAGCGCCACCCGACGGCCGAAGAGGACTGAGAACCGTAGCGGAACTTGTGCGCAGGCGCGGTCGGCTGTCGGTTTTCTTTTGGGACTGAGCCGGAAGGTGCCAGGCGCCTTGGTCCTGACCTGACTGCTACTCGCCGGTCTTTGCGCACTTTCTCCAGCCGACCTTTCGGATGGGTACTTCTACGGTCCAGGATTAGCGGGGTTGTTTTTCTTTTCTTGGAGGCAGAGTCTCACTCTGTTGCCCGGGCTAGAGTGCAGTGGCATGTTCATACTTAACAGCAACCTTGAACTTCTAGGTTCAAGCGATCCTCCTCCTTCAGCCTCCCTCATAGCTGGAACTACAAGAACGTGCCATATTGGCTGATTTTTCAAATTTTTGGTAGAGACGGGTTCTAACTCTTACTTAGGTCACTCTTGAACTCGTGACTTCAAGTGATCCTCCCACCGTGTTAGGATTACAGCCATGGTATGGATTAGCATTCTTTGTGAATACAGTGAGGTCAGGGAAGGACGAATTATTCATTCAGCAAATGTTCTTTGGGTCCATAGTGGGTGCTGCAGTGAGCAGAACAGGCCTTACGAAAACTGACAGAGTCTCCCTTTGTCACCCCCAGTAAGAATGCTGTAGTGTCATCATAAATCACAGCAACCTCAAAGTTCTGGGCTCAAGCGATCCTCTTGCCTCTACTTCTGTAGTAGCTGGGACTATAGGCACCCCCCACACACACACACAATGCCTGGCTATGTTTTAGAGAGGGGTGTCTCTTGCTTAAGCTGGTCTCAAACTCTTGAGCTCAAGCAATCCACAGACCTCAACCTCCCAGAGTGCTGGGATTACAGGTGTGAGCCACCCCACCCTGCCTCAAAAGCTAACATTTTAATTGGCGAGAACAGCATTTACATACATAGGACATTCCAAGTGGTTCTAAATGCTAGAAAGAGAAGTTTATGGATGGTGGCATGGAAATGTGGCATTAACTGGCAACAGGGAAGAACAGGCCAGATGGAGGAGTAGCTAGTGCAGGAGACCCCAGGAAGATAGCCTGTGGGTCCAGGAAGCATGCTTGTCACTGAGGGCACTATGGCTGCAACAGACATGGGGAAAGGGAAAGATTAAATTGGTGTGGGACAGGCTCTGACTAGGTGAGCCCAAGACAGGAATTTGGCTGTTCATCTGAAGGGCAGGGGTAAGATGTTGACTTTTAGGCAAGTCATTGACAGGGACCCTTTAGTAAAATGATCCTTTTGACGTCTATGAACAAAACAGATTTTTAGGGGGTTTGAAGTGGGAACAGGAAGAGCAGTTAAGGGATGGTCGTAATAATTCTAGGCAAGACATAAATGATGGCAGTAGATGGATTTTTTTCAGGAGATGAAATTGTCAGGACTTGGTTTGACTTGGTTGTTAGGGGTGATGGAGATGTGTCAAAGATTCTTCCAGATTACTACCGGGCATGGTGGCTCACACCTGTTATCCTAGCACTCTGGGAGGCTGAAGCAGGAGAATCACTTGAGCTCATGAGTAGAGAACAGCCTGAGAAAGAGTGAGACCCCTATCTCTACAAAAGAACAGAAAAATTAGCTGGGCGTGGGGGCACATGCCTGTAGTCCCAGCTACTCAGGAGGCTAAGACAAGTGGATCACTTGAGCCCAGGAGTTTGAAGTTGCAGTGAGCTATGATGACACCACTATACTCTACCCAGCATAACAGAGTGACATTCCACATCAAAAGAAAGATTCTCCCAGATTTTTGGCAAAGACAGCTAGGTCTGGGGGGAGAGAGATGGGAATGACCATGATTTCAGTTTGGACATGTTGAGTTTGAGACATGCAAGAAGAGAAGCTGAGTCGGTCATTAGATAAAGGGACCCGGAGCTCAGAACAGAGGCTGAGCCAGCATAGATGACAGAGAATGAGTAGCCGGAGAGGTGGGGGAGCACAAGGCGGTACAGAACCCAAAGCCAGGAGTGTCCAAAGAGGGCCTGGGCAAGGTGTGTCTAAGATGCTTCTCGGAGGTCTAGTTAGAAGATAGCTGAAAGAAGTCCATTAGATGTAGAGGCCTGGTAGCCCTTGGCCCAGGCAATTAAGGTGGAATGTATAATGGCAGGGTAGAAGAAGACCTCCAGGAAAAGGTGGTTCTTTCCTTGGTGGGCTTTACAAGATAGACAAGGGTACATGGGATTGAGGAAGGGTTTTTCCTTTAAGGTTGGGAGAATCTTGAGTCTATGTAAATGCTGAAGGAAGGCTTTTTTAACCCTTCCTTTCCTCCCTCTCTCCCTCCCTCCCTTCATTCCTTTTTTTTTTTTTTTTAGGTGAAAAGGACCTTTTGTGAATTCTTTATTTAAAAAAGCAGGAAACCGAAAGTGGGGAAATTAGCAACCAAAGCCATACAGAATGCAACCCTGACGCTTCAGAGCATAGACAATGTCCATGGCTATGACTGTCTTGCGCTTGGTGTGCTCCGTGTATGTGACAGCATCCTGAATCACGTTTTCTAGAAACACTTTCAACATGCCCCAGTCTCTTCGTAGATGAGGCCGGAAATGTGCTCGACACCCCCACGATGAGGATGGTGACGAATGTCAGGCTTGGTGATACCCTGGATGTTGTACCACAAGACCTTACGGTGGTAGGGCGCTTAGCGCCCCTCTTACGCAGGCCCTTCCCACCTTTCCCTCAGCCCGACATGCTGAGCAGAAAGCAGAAATTGCAGCTTCCTTCTTTTTTTGAGACAGGGTCTCACTATGTTGCCCAGGCTGGTCTTGAACTGCTAAGCTCAAGAGATCCTTCCACCTTGGCCTTCCAGAGTGCTAGGATTACAGACATGAGCCACTGCACCCAGCAAGAAGGGAAGGCTTAATAGAGAAGAGCTAATGATTCAAAGGGAATTAGGGGAGGCAGTCTGAGGCTCACCATCTTGCTATGCTTCCAACATAGCTTCACATGGCCCAAGATGACTTGTTGGGCTCCAGCCATTCTGCTCAAGTTCAACCAGCAGGAAAGAGGAAGGAAGGAAGATGGCACCTATAGTCCCACCCCCTACCCACCTAAAAAAAAATTAAACATTTTGGGCGGCACCTATGGCTCAAAGGAGTAGGGCGCCAGCCCCATATGCCAGAGATGACGGGTTCAAACCCAGCCCCAGCCAAAAACTGCAAAAATAATTAAACATTTACTCCCTTCCCTTTTAAGGAGACCTCTGGAAAGGAGTGCCACATGATGCTTCTGTCTACATCTCATTGCCTATAATCCAGCTCCATGGCCACAGGTGGCTGCAAGGACAGTCTGGAACTGACAGTCTGGAGCTCAATTATAGATTGAGCTATAATGTGCCCAACTACAAATGGGTTTTTGTTGCTGAAGAAGGGGTGGGAAATAGATATCAGGAGGTATCTATTTATCTATAGGAAATAGATACCAGGAGGCTGTGAGCAGTCTCTGCCATGAAGGGGCAGGTTTGAAAGAGAGTCTGAAATGAATCAAGGCTGGGAACCCAACCCACCTCCACCCTAATCGCAGCTCCTGTCATCTGTGTGACCTTGGACAAGCTACCTGCCCTCCTTGAGCCTCAGTGTTCTCTGTAATATGGGAATGACAAGCTGCTTAACAGATACCTGCAAGGATTAAATAAGAATCAAGGGAAGGTCTGAGCTGTGGTAGGCACTGATGCTTGTTATGTTCTGATACAATTTCAGTTTTTTAAGGTAGCAAATACACATCAATCAGGCATTGCTGAATGCTTTATCATCATACACTTATTTATTTCTCACTCTAACCTTGTGAGGCAGGTGTCATAATCGTTCTTCTTTTTTCATGCAGGAAAGTCCAATTCAGCAAGTCACCCAACAAATAATGTCAGGGCTTCAACTCAGGTTATCCTCCTCCAAGCCTTCCCTGGCACCCCTGTGAGATAAGCGGCCCCTCCACATCCCTTTATAGCTTGGCCTCCAAGTAACTACTTGTCATTTCCCAAACAGCCACATAGCCACCTCCTTCCACCTTTGGACAAGCTGTTCCCTCTGCCCGAAGCCTTTCCACACCTGATTACCCGGTGAACATCTACTCAGTTTTCAAGGCTCATATTTAATGAAATCCCTTTTCAGGAAATTTTTTTGATTCTCACCCCAAGAAGGAATCCCTCAGTCCCTTTTCGTCATTTAAAACCATTCATGTTATTTGTGGCAAACTTGCCAAGGGCAGGAACTATGGTGATTCAGCTCTGGGTTTCCTCACAAGCTCTGAAGAAGCTTCTTGGCAGATGTTTGCATCATCAGATTGGTTAAAGAGTCAGACAGAGATTAATGGACACATTGGTAAATGAGGAAGCTGAGGTTCAGACCATCCCATGGTCTCCAAGTGATTTAGAGGGAAACTGGGAGTAAGATTGGAAGCTTCTGTTTTTTGTTTTTTTTTTTTTTGTAGAGACAGAGTCTCACCTTACCGCCTTCAGTGGAGTGCCATGATGTACACAGGACTCACAGCAACCTCTAGCTCTTGGGCTTCCGCGATTCTCCTGCCTTAGCCTCCCAAGCAGCTGGGATTACAGACGCCCGCCACAACGCCCGGCTATTTTTTGGTTGCAGTTCAGCCGGGGCTGGGTTTGAACCCGCCACCCTCGGTATATGGGGCTGGCACCTTACTCACTGAGCCACAGGGACCCTGTTCACACCTCTTCCCACACTGAACTCCCTAAACAGTGTTCTATGGCAGGCTGTTCCTCCAAATGCCAGGGAGTCTGGTTTTCCAAGGAGGAAGAGGAGACTGCTAGGCTCAGCGTGGCACTTGGGAGAGCAAGCATTACGTCAGTGCCTTCTGTTTGCAGGGCACTGAGCTCCCAGGGGCTGAGGAATGGATTTGAGGAAGTCCATTGTGGACAAGTCCCCTTCGCCTCCTGGGTCCATGTGTCTGGAAACTGAGCTGTAAAATGGATCCTATTTTCCCCAGAACAATTGTCTCTGTTACACAGGTTTGCAGTCGATTCAAGACGTGCTTCTGTCACAGGAACAAAAATGTTGCAACTACTGGCCTTGATGCCATTCAAACAACCAGAGCTAGCTTCGGGCTGTATCCTGCACAACCAGATGGGTGGGCTGCCTGATGTGGACAAAAGTCCCCGATGTACAGTGAAATGTGCACATGACCCAGACATCAGATAACTGCACCATGCCCTTTCCAAACCTCAGACACTAGACAGAAAAAACACCCTTTAGCACTTTGGGCCACCTTCGGACAACAGAGAAGGGCTTTGCATGGAAGTTCAAAACCTCCCTTGTCATAAGGTCTGTACCTCCAGCAGCTCTCCACAGAGTCGGGAGATTCTGATCAATCCTTTGGCCTCAGGAATAGCCATGGCTGCAACTCTGGTTTGCAAATTTCTTTTATAATACTTTAGCAAAGGGAAAAAAGTTAAAAGGGGAGAGATGGTGGGCAGCACCTGTGGCTCAGTGGGTAGGGCGCCGGCCCCATATACCAAGGGTGGCAGGTTCAAACCCATCCCTGGCCAAACTGCAACAAAAAAATAGCTGGGAAGGGAAGAGGAGAGGGGGGATATGGGAAGAGGGGAGGGTATTTGGGGGAACCACCTAATGTGCATGATGTGATGGTACATTTCAAAACTATTAAGAAATGAGTATAGGGCGGCGCCTGTGGCTCATTGAGTAGGGCGCTGGCCCCATATACCGAGGGTGGTGGGTTCAAACCCAGCCCCGGCCGAACTGCAACAAAAAAATAGCCGGGCGTTGCGGCGGGCGCCTGTAGTCCCAGTTACTCGGGAGGCTGAGGCAGGAGAATCGCCTAAGCCCAGGAGTTGGAGGTTGCTGTGAGCTGTGTGACGCCACGGCACTCTACCGAGGGCAATAAAGTGAAACTCTGTCTCTACAAAAAAAAAAAAAAGGGCGGCGCCTGTGGCTCAAGGAGTAGGGCGCCGGTCCCATATGCCGGACGTGGCGGGTTCAAACCCAGCCCCAGCCAAAAACCACACACACACACACACAAAAAAGAAATGAATATAATTATGATGGATGTGTTACTTAGTTCAATGTAAACATTTCATATTGTATATCGAAGCAGTACCCTAAACCTCATAAATGCATCAGTGTACAAAGTTATGATTTAATGAAAAATAATTTAAAAAAATAGCCAGGTGTTGTGGCAGGCGCCTGTAGTCCCAGCTACTCAGGAGGCTGAGGCAAGAGAATCACCTAAGCCCAGGAGTTGGAGGTTGCTGTGCGCTGTGTGACGCCTCGGCACTCTACCAAAGGTGACAAAGTGAGACTCTGTCTCTACAAAAAAAAACAAACAAAAAACTGAGGCGAAGAGATGGAGCCAATGGAGCAAAATCTTGACCACCGTGGAGTCTGGGATGAGGGGTATATGGGCCTTCACGTGCCATTCTCTCTCTTTTCTGTGTATACATATTTGAAATTTCAATTTATAAAAAATTAAAAATGGCAAAGTAAACACAATCCTTCCCCTCAGGGAGGTCACAGTCCAGCAGGGAAACGGACAAGGAATAGGTCCTCTCAGAGCAGTGTGGCAAGTGCTCAGAGAGGGCCACCTACTTCTGCCTTAGGAAATCAGTAAAGGCTTCCCAGAGGAGGTGACATCTTAGCTGCAGCCTGAAGGATGCAACAGGAGGTGGCCGTGTTAAATGGAGGGGACGGGTGTTCCTGGCAGAGGTGCTGGCAAGAGCCAAGAGCTGTAGATGAGGTGCAGCAGGTAAAGCCTCAGAAGTGATGGGCTGGCTGGCTTGAGTGTGGATGAAGTCGGGCTGTGGCTAGAGCAGGGGGCGGAGGCTGCACCAACGGTGCTTTGTGAACCATGTCATCCTTCCAGGCAGCAGGGGAAGGACATGATCAGATCTAGATTTGAGAGTGATCACTCGCACACCTGGGCATGGAACGGACTATAGGTGAAGGTGACAGACTAAGGCATCTTTGCAGGTTTTTTCTTCTCTTGAATTATTCCTTTCAGATAATTTCCAGAAATGGCCACTCCCATGTTATACCCCCAATTTCTATGTGCACTGCTAGTTGAAAGCAATAAAAAAATAGCCAGGCATTGTGGCAGACACTTGTAGTCCCACCTACTTGGGAGGCTGAGGCAAGAGAATTGCTTAAGCCCAAGAGGTGGAGGTTGCTGTGACTCCTCAGCACTCTACTGAGGGTGACATAGAGTGGTGACATGCTACCACCATCACACAGTGACACACTGCTCTGAGAGGACCTATTCCTTGTCTGTTTCCCTGCTGGACTGTGACCTCCCTGAGGGGAAGGATTGTGTTTACTTTGCCATTTTTAATTTTTTATAAATTGAAATTTCAAATACGTATACACAGAAAAGAGAGAGAATGGCACGTGAAGGCCCATATACCCCTCATCCCAGAGTCCACGGTGGTCAAATTTTGCTCCATTGGCTCAAAAAAAAAAGATAGGTTTTAAGATATGTGAGTTACCTAAAATGTATAAAAATAGTTTAATGAAAGGCAGCAAAGTGGCTGAGCGCATGGGTTTTAGATCTGGACAGACTGAAGTTCAAGCTAGACCCTGCCCCAGTGTGACCTGCTAGATGTGCCCCTTCTCTCTGGTCCAGCTCCTCATCCACAAAATGGGAGCATCTTCTTTTTTGTTTTTATTGTTGGGGATTCATTGAAGGTACAATAAGCCAGGTTACACTGATTGCATTTGTTAGGTAAAGTCCCTCTTGCAATCATGTCTTGCCCCCATAAAGTGTGACACACACCAAGGCCCCACCCACCTCCCTCCTTCCCTCTTTCTGTTTCCCCCCATAACCTTAATTGTCATTAATTGTCCTCCTATCAAAATTGAGTACATAGGATTCATGCTTCTCCATTCTTGTGATGCTTTACTAAGAATAATGTCTTCCACTTCCATCCAGGTTAATACGAAGGATGTAAAGTCTCCATTTTTTTTAATGGCTGAATAGTATTCCATGGTATACATATACCACAGCTTGTTAATCCATTCCTGGGTTGGTGGGCATTTAGGCTGTTTCCACATTTTGGCGATTGTAAATTGAGCTGCAATAAACAGTCTAGTACAAGTGTCCTTATGATAAAAGGATTTTTTTTCCTTCTGAGTAGATGCCCAGTAATGGAATTGCAGGATCAAATGGGAGGTCTAGCTTGAGCGCTTTGAGGTTTCTCCATACTTCCTTCCAGAAAGGCTGTACTAGTTTGCAGTCCCACCAGCAGTGTAAAAGTGTTCCCTTCTCTCCACATCCACGCCAGCATCTGCAGTTTTGAGATTTTGTGATGTGGGCCATTCTCACCGGGGTTAGATGATATCTCAGGGTTGTTTTGATTTGCATTTCTCTAATATATAGAGATGATGAACATTTTTTCATGTGTTTGTTAGCCATTCGTCTGTCATCTTTAGAGAAGGTTCTATTCATATCTCTTGCCCATTGATACATGGGATTATTGGCTTTTTTCATGTGGATTAATTTGAGTTCTCTATAGATTCTAGTTATCAAGCTTTTGTCTGATTGAAAATATGCAAATATCCTTTCCCATTGTGTAGGTTGTCTCTTCGCTTTGGTTGTTATCTCCTTAGCTGTACAGAAGCTTTTCAGTTTAATGAAGTCCCATTTGTTTATTTTTGTTTTTACAATTGCCATGGCAGTCTTCTTCATGAAGTCTTTCCCCAGGCCAATATCTTCCAGTGTTTTTCCTATGCTTTCTTTGAGGATTTTTATTGTTTCATGCCTTAAATTTAAGTCCTTTATCCATCTTGAATCAATTTTTGTGGGTGGGGAAAGGTGTGGGTCCAGTTTCAGTCTTTTACATGTAGACATCCAGTTCTCCCAACATCATTTATTGAATAGGGAGTCTTTCCCCCAAGGTATGTTCTTGTTTGGTTTATCGAAGATTGGGTGGTTGTAAGATGTTAGTTTCATTTCTTGGTTTTCAATTCGATTCCAAGTGTCTATGTCTCTGTTTTTGTGCCAGTACCATGCTGTCTTGACCACTATGGCTTTATAGTACAGACTAAAATCTGGTATGCTGATGCCCCCAGCTTTATTTTTATTACTAAGAACTGCCTTAACTATACGGGGTTTTTTCCAGTTCCATATAAAACGCAGAATCATTTTCTCCAAATCTTGAAAGTACGATGTTGGTATTTTGATAGGAATGGCATTGAATAGGTAGATTGCTTTGGAAAGTATAGACATTTTAACAATATTAATTCTTCCCATCCATGAGCATGGTATGTTCTTCCATTTTGTTAATATCCTCTGCTATTTCCTTTCTGAGGATTTCATAGTTTTCTTTATAGAGGTCCTTCACCTCCTTCGTTAGGTATATTCCTAGGTATTTCATTTTCTTTGAAACTATGGTGAAGGGAGTTGTGTCCTTAATTAGCTTCTCATCTTGACTATTATTGGTGTATACAAAGGCTACTGACTTGTGGACATTGATTTTATATCCTGAAACATTACTGTATTTTTTGATGACTTCTAGGAGTCTTGTGGTTGAGTCTTTGGGGTTCTCTAAGTATAAGATCATATCGTCAGCAAAGAGGGAGAGTTTGACCTTCTCTGCTAAAATGGGAGCATCTTAATGCCTCCATCACAGGTAGAAAAAGAACTGAACTAGATATTGGTTTGTTTGTTGTTGGTTTTTTTGTTTTTTTTTTTGAGACAGAGTCTCACTACGTTGTCCTGAAGTGCCATGGCATCACAGCTCACAGCAACCTCAAACTCTTGGGCTTAAGCAATTCTCTTGCCTCAGCCTGCCAAGTAGCTGGGACTACAGAAGCCCACCACAACACTCAGCTGTTGGCCCTTGTTTTTGTTGTTGTCATCATTGTTTAGCAGGCCCAGGCTGGGTTTGAACCCACCAGCCCCGGTGCATGTGGCTGGCACCCTAACTGCTACATGTGCTGAGCCTGAACTAGATAACGTTTTACAAAGTGGTCAGTATAGCTCTGGTTCACAGTCAAGTGCATCTACCTAAATGACAACGTGATTCAAAGGAGAAGAAAAGATTCCGAATAGAACCAAGGGGAAGTAGGGGGAGGCCTGCACTCATGGGCATGGGCTCCATGCCGTCCCATAGAGCCTGCTCTCAGAATAGGCCAAGCACTTCATCTAATGCTCTGCCTTTGCCATCTTGAAATTCTTAATAATTTCATTTTTAAACTTGTTTTTTTTTTTAAGGGAAGTCCAGTGGGACAATGAAGTATGTGCATGAGCAGAGAAGATATACCAGGTGGCTGTGAGCTGGCTCAGGCCAGCAAGGATAGCAGGCAGTGGGCAGTGGAGTTGCCTAGCAATTGGCCTGGCCACCCTGTGTGCACCCACATGGCTGGGCAGTCTGGAACACTATGGGGCTATGAGGAGACAGCAGGGGCCAGGATTGGTGCCCAGATTGACAGCAGCAGCAACAGAAGAAACCGATGGTGGTAGCATGGCACCATGCCATCACCGAGGACACGCTTGGAAGAGCTCATCCCTCCTGTAGTGTCTGCCCTGAGAGTATACAGCTCACCAGCCTGGGAGAGGTCCTACCAGTGCTCAGGCAGTAAACTTTGTCAGTATGTTATTCCAGAACAAAAACATGCACACAGACACCACAGTAAAGCATGTGAGAGAGTTGTTGGGATTCTTCAAAGAGTTTAGAATCTCTACTTTTAAAAACTGTTGCAGGCGGTGCCTGTGGCTCAGTGAGTAGGGCGCCAGCCCCATATACCAAGGGTGGCGGGTTCAAACCCAGCCCCGGCCAAACTGCAACAACAACAAAAAAATAGCCAGGCATTGTGGTGGGCGCCTGTAGTCACAGCTGCTTGGGAGGCTGAGGCAAGAGAATCATGTAAGCCCAAGAGCTGGAGGTTGCTGTGAGCCGTGTGAGGCCACGGCACTCTACCGAGGGCAATAAAGTGAGACTCTGTCTCTACAAAAAAAAAAAACAAAAAACTGTTGCAATATCACAAATATCCATAAGCTTAGAAATAGAAATTAAATGTAAAGTTCACAGAAATAATTCTATTTTCATGTGAAGCCTCATTATTAATGATGAAGGCAATTTTAAAATTAACTTATCCTTGTAATTGAAGATACAGAAATCAAACACATGAAGTTTTTAAAATTATGAGTGTGAGGCCAGGTACGGTGGCTCACGCCTGTAATCCTAACACTCTGGGAGGCTGATGCAGGTGTATTGTTTGAGCTCAATAGTTGGAGAATAGCCTGAGCAAGAGCAAGATAGGAAAAACTGTCTCAGCGCCCGTTGCTTAGTGGTTAGGGCACCGGCCGCATACACTGAGGCAGGTGTGTTCCAACCTGGCTTGCGCCTGCTAAACAACAATGACAACTGCAACGACAACAAAAATATAGCCGGGTGTTGTGGTGGGCACCTGTAGTCCCAGCTACTCAGGTGGCTGAGGCAAGAGAATCACTTAAGCCCAAGAGTTTAAGGTTGCTGTGAGCTGTGACGCCACGCTACTCTAACGAGGGCGACATAGTGAGACTCTGTCTCAAAAAAAAAAAAAGGAAAGAAAGAAAAAGGAAAAACTAGCTGGGTGTGGTGGCTTATACCTGTAGTCCCAGCTACTTGAAAAGCTGAGGCAAGAGGATTGCCCAAGCCCCAAAATCTGAAGTTGCTGTGAGGTGTGATGGCATGGCACTCTATCCTGGGCAACAGAGTGAGACTCTGTCTCAAAAAAAAAAAAAAAAAATTATGAGTGCAGTCATTCACATCTGTAATTCTAGCACTTTGGGAGGCTGAGGCAGAAGGGATAACTTGAGGCTAGGAGTTTTGAGACCAAGCTAGGCAATATAACGAGACCCCATCTCTACCAAAAAAAATTTTGGGGGGGAGACGGGTCTCACTTTGTTGCACCCGGTAGAGTGTCATGGTGTCATAGCTCACAGCAACCTCAGACGTTTGGGCTTAAGCGATTCTCTTGCCTCAGCCTCCTGAGTAGCTGGGACTACAGGTGCCCACCGCAATGTCTGGCTATTTTTAGAGACAAGGTCTCACTCTAGCTCAAGCTGGTCTCTAACGAGGGAGACCAAGTGCAAGGATTATAGGTGTGAGCCACCATGCTTGGCCTGTACCAAAAACTTTTTAAAAATTAGCTGAGTTTGAGGGAGCAGGAAAGGGGAAGAGGGAAAGGGATGGGTGTGCTCCCACTTAATGGGCACAATGTTAGAGTGTGTGGCATGCCTCTTGGGGGAGGGACATAATTATAACAGGGACTCTAACAAATACAAACATTGTAACCTAATTCTTTGTACCCTCAAATTAACCTGAAACAATAAAAAAAAAATAGCTGGGTTTGATGATGTGCATCTGTAGTCCTAGCTACTTGGGAGGTGGATGGGAGAGGATCACTTGAGCTCAGGAATTGGAGATTGCAGTGAGCTACGATGGTGCCACTACACTCCAGCTTGGGTGACAGAGCAAGCACCTGTCTCTAAATAAATCAAAATAAATAAATGATAAAATAAAAAATTAAAAAGTGAAAAGCTTTGTATGTATTTAAATTCTTTTTTTTTTTTTTTTTTTGCCAGGCGTGGTGGGTAGCTCACACCTGTAATCCTAGCACTCTGGGAGGCTAAGGTGGGCGGGTCACTTGAGCTCAGGAGTTTGAGACCAGCCTGAGCAAGAATGAGACCCATCTCCACTAAAACAGAAAAATTAGCAGGGTGTTTTGGTGGGCACCTGTAGTTTTGGTTACTTGGGAAGCTGAGGCATGAGGAACGCTTGTGCCCAAGAATTTCAGGTTGGTATGAACTATGATAACACCATGACACTCTTCCCAAGGTGATAGAGTGAGACTCTGTCTCTAAAAAATAAAATAAAATAAAATAAAATAAAAAACATTTTGTTGTTGTTTTTATTTTATTATTTTTTTTTGAGACAGAGCCTCAAGCTGTTGCCCTGGGTAGAGTGCCGTGGCATTACAGCTCACAGCAACCTCCAACTCCTGGGCTCAAGAGAGTCTCCTGCCTCTGCCTCCCAAGTAGCTGGGACTACAGGCACCTGCCACAACACCTGACTGTTTTTTGTTGCAGCCGTCATTATTGTTTGGCGGCCCCCCGGGCTGGATTTGAACCCACCAGCTCAGGTGTATGTGGCTGGCACCTTAGCCGCTTAAGCCACAGGCACCGAGCCTTGTTGTTGTTTTTAGAGTCAGGGTCTTGGTATGTTGCTCAGGCTGGTCTCAAACAATCTTCCCAGCTCAGCCTCCCAAAGTGCTAGGATTACAGGCACCAGCCACCACATCTGGCCTAAATATACCTTCAAATGCACTTTTTAAAAAATAATTCTTGGGCGGCGCCTGTGGCTCAGTCGGTAAGGCGCCGGCCCCATATACCGAGGGTGGTGGGTTCAAACCCGGCCCTGGCCAAACTGCAACCAAAAAATAGCTGGGCGTTGTGGCGGGCGCCTGTAGTCCCAGCTACTCGGGAGGCTGAGGCAAGAGAATCGCTTAAGCCCAGGAGTTGGAGGTTGCTGTGAGCTGTGTGAGGCCATGGCACTCTACTGAGGGCCATAAAGTGAGACTCTGTCTCTACAAAAAAAAAAAAATAATTCTTTTTGAACAAGAGGCTTTGCATTCAGTTATGTGCTGCACTCTTTTTTTTCTTTTTCTCCTCTTATTATTATTTTTTTTTTTGGCCGGGGCTGGGTTTGAACCTGCCACCTCCGGCATATGGGACCAGCGCCCTACTCCTTGAGCCACAGGCACCGCCCTTTTTCTCCTCTTATTTTCTTCTTTTTTTCCTTCTTCTTCTTCTTCTTTTTTTTTGAGACAGAGTCTCACTCTGTCACCCTCAGTAGAATGCAGTGGTGTCACAGCTCAAGGCGACCTCAAACTCTTGGGCTTAAGTGATTCTCTTGCCTCAGCCTCCCAAGTCGCTGGGAGTACAGGCGCCCGCCACAGTGCACAGCTATTTTGGTTGTTGTGTTGCAGTTGTCATTGTTGTCTAGCAGGTCGGGGCGGGGTTCAAACCCGCCAGCCTCAGTGGATGTGGCCGGCGCCCTAGCCACTGAGCTACAGGCGCCAAACCGAGGCCTTGCGTTTTCATTTAGCCCTGCGTTCTGCAGATTATGCAGCAGCCCTGATTCTGAAAACTACTATTTCTCTGAATTGTACCAACTTGGTTAAAACCCTTTCAGGGTTTAATGACTTCTCTCACTCAATGAACGAAGATCCCTTTATCAGTTTTTAAAACCCACGTGACACCGTGATTTGTCACGGTGTGGACAACTGGTCACTGACGGGCTGCCATGCTCCACCATGGCTTAAACTTCCCGAGTTGTCCTAATCCCTTTTGGGGAGCTCTCTTCTCCAGCTGAGACTCATCCTTCTGAATCACCCCGCAGGCGGCAGACGCCCGTCCTTTGGCAGGCAGTGTATGTGACAGCGCTTCGGTAAAGAGTGGAGCGCATAACTGAATGATGGTGACGAGGTAAGTGCAGACGGAGGCCAAAGTGACCGTAAAGTAATAACAACTCTGCACACGTGTCCTGCTGTCCGACGGATCCCAACTCCATTTCATCTTGAAGTCTATGGGTGGACGGTGGGGCGGGGAGCCGCAGTTGAGGGGCTCTCCCACGTGAGGGCCTGGGATTAATTAAGCAGGGTGGGTGCCCTGACCGGCCCGGGATTGGTTAAAGCTCGGTTCCCTCTGCATCCCAGGGGTCTGCTCTCCTGGCGGGCAGCAGTCATAGGGGTAGACTTTCGGGGGTGTTCGGGATCTCACGATTGCCCCCTGACCTCCTTAAAGCAAAGGGGGTGAAAACCTGGGTCGACTGGAAGAGAGATTTGGGAGCCCCCAGAGCCTGTAGCGCACCCACTTTCTCTCACGCCCTACTCAGCTCCTCGAGGCTCCTCCCACCTCCGCCCACTCCCAGCTGACCACAATTTGATTGGACTCGCATTGCCCCGCCCTCCTACCAGGGTGTAGGCGTGGCCAAACGGTGAGTGGCGGGTCTGCCGAGGCCCCGCCCGTTGCCCCCTACCTCGCGGGGGCTCCTGCCCTTCTTCCGCTCTGCGGCTGGGGAGTCTTTCTCGCGCTCGCCTCGCTCATGATTTACTTCAGCTCATCATTTGCAGATCAGCTCCTTCAAATAGCACTGAGTCCTGCAGATTATGACTTCTTGACTTCTTCTTTTCCACTGTCACGGAATCCTTTCTGCCTCTTGACTGCCAAGTGATCAGCAGAGTGGTCCTTTGAGGGCACACAGCGGTGTGGTCACTCGCCCTTCAGTGGCTTCTCATTATCATTCAGAAGGAGCTATCCCTTCCGGAGTCTCCAGGCCCAGCGCGGTGGGACCCACAGTGTCCTCTGCCTGTCCCCGCTCCTTCTCTTCTCTCCTTTCCACTACACCTACCCTCCACTCCAGCACTCAGAACTCTTCCCCATCCCACACCTCCTCCTGCCTAGATCTCTCTACAGGACTCACCAGCCCACCCCGTCTCTGGTCCCTGTTCCTCTAAGAGCAATAGTGTCACCTTCTCAGAGGGATGCTCCAAATTGGATCTGTGACATTCTCTCCAACCACCACGCCAGCACTTAGCAGAATTTCTCGGTTTGCTTGCATGTTATTTAATGTCCACTTCCCACACTATATGGCCAACTCTTTAAGGGGAAGGACTGTCTATCTGATCCAATGTTGAACTCTCAGGGCCTAATACAGTGTCAGGTACTCTGTGGGCTCTGGGTAAATTTGTCAGCCCAGGGCCACGACCTCTATACATATGCATACGTAAAACCATATAAAGGATCTGGATGGAATGAGGCCAAGCTCCTAATCTTGGTTACTTACAGGGCTTGGGGAAGGGACCAGGATAGGGAATAGTGATGGTGCCACTCTGTGTGTGTTTGTGTGTGTGTATACACATGCATATGTAAGGTGGGACTCTTTGGCTTCAACTGTAAGGATTTCACTTTTTAAAAAGACAGTAGGCAAGGCACTGTGGCTCAGGCCTGTAATCCCAGCACCTTGAAAGGCCAAAGAAGGGGGATGGTTTGAGGCCAGGAGTGCAAGACTGGCCTGGGCAACATAGTGAGACCCCCATCTCTACAAGAAAATAAAAATAACTCTGGGAGGCCAAGGCAGGTGGATTGCCTGAGCTCACAGGTTTGAGACCATCCTGGGCCAGAGGGAGACCTCATCTCTAAAAATAGCTGGGTGTTGTGGTGGGCACCTACAGTCCCAGCTACTTGGGAGAGGGAGGCAAGAGAATCGCTTGAGCCCAACAGTTTGAGATTGCTATGAGCTATGATGCCATGGCACTCTACTGAGGGCAACAAAGTGAGACTCTGTCTCAAAAAATAAGAAAACAAAAGATAGTCAGGCATGGTGGTTTAGTCCTGTAGTCCCAGCTACTCAGGAGGCTTAAGTGTGAGGATCACCTGACCCCAGGAGTTCGAGGCCACAGTGAGCTATGATCTCACCACTGCACTCAAGGTTGGGTGACAATAAAAAACCCTGTCTCTAAACAAACAAACAAACAAATAAATAAATAAAAGATGAATATATTCTTAGGTCCATTATATAATTAAATAATAAATAATAATAAACAAATAAGACTCGGCCCAAGTCAGGGAGGCAGAGTGGATGGGCAATCTTAAGCCATAGGCACGAAGAACAAGGAAACACCAGGACACACTTGCATTCTGCTGGTGGGTTCTGAGTCTTCACTTTATTACTGGGTCACCAGAAGTCACCACCTTCACTTGGTTCACCACGAATGGATGGATGTCATAAACGAGGGTGCCATGAGGTCACTGAACTCACTCTTGAGAGACTTAACCAGGTGTTGGGGGTTTTGGAGAGGGAGCCTAGGATGGGGACCACCCTTCACCACACACACGCACACACACATATATTTGTGGAGCCTTATATTATACATTTTATATATAGAAAATATATATATTTATACTATACACAGGCAGTAACGCTGCGGGAGGGGCCAGGGTACCCAGACAAGGGCTGTGGGCACCAAGGGATGGGAAGAGTTAGGTCGGGGCAGCGCTGGGAGACAGCTGGACCAGTTATCCTCCCATAAATTCTTGGGAAGGGTGCCCCCCTTGTGCTCCTCAGAGAACCAAAAGGGTCTTGGGTCAAGGTTGGGGGTGGGGGGGTCTTCCAGGGCTAACAGGTGAGGATTCTTGCTTACTTGAGGAAACCTAGGGCCCCCAAGAATCTTTGAAGATCAAGAATCACCATAGTCCCCTGGGAATTAGCTCCACTCTTATAGGTGGCTAAGGAAACACCAGACAAGACCCATCTGTAATTGCACAGGGTGTTAACTCCGAAAGCAGAAGACCTGGCTCCTGAACCTCTCACTCTGTGCTTGACCTTGGACAAGTCTCTATCTGCCTGCCCCAGACTCTGCTGTCTCTAAGGATCTTCGCAGCTCTGAACTTGAGTGGAATCCCAGTTTCCTGGACCTTCTCTTGTGCTTGATGGGGAAGACGGAGCCCAAACTCTGCAAGGTCAGGCTGACACGGGTCCTTTTCCAAGAAAAGGTTTGGGAGCAAGAGAGCAAAGGAGAAGCAGAGAAGGCAGCAGAGAGGGGAAAGGGGACATGGGATAGCACTGGCCTGTGGATGGCCTTGGGACCCCTAGGGGGCTGTCCTTAGCCAATAGGAGTGGGCTTCTCATTAACCTCTCAGTGGCAGTCAGGAAGGAGCCCAGGGTCTCATCCAAATCCTGCCCTTGAACATCTCTTACCCCATCTCTCATTTCCATCATGGGCAGGTCCCTGACAGGGCTCAGCCTGGTGGCAGGATCATGCCTGGGGTGCACTTCTGGGCCATACCCTGGGAAGAGTGAGAGATGCTTACTTCCTGTTGGAGTCCTGCAAACTTTCCTAGCCGGGGTTGGCAGGGAGGGTCTATAGTAAATGCAGTGTCTATACAGGACTAGGCAAAGCTTAACTAGTGCCCTGCCCTGTGACCTAAGATCACCAGCAGCTGGGTGGGTTGCACCCTGAGGTCTTCTAAAGCTCATTAGCAGAAGAGGATCTTGGTGGGAGTGGGCAAGGGGCAGGACCTCTCACAGGTTCCTGTTATGGATATAGAACTTCCCTCTGCCAGAAACATTCCTGCACCCACCTTCACCTCTGGCCTGGTCAAGGTTTCACTGCTCAGGGTAGCAGATAACTCACCTGTGCTGTCTCCCCACTTGGGCCACCCAGGGGGCAGACCATAGATGAGGCCCCTTTCCCAGATATGGAAAATAAAGCCAGCAGCAACCAGCTGTCACTCAGCTATGTGGGGTCCCCTTCCATTACTGCTGCCCCTTGGGAGGACTCAGACTGGAGTTCAGATCTGTACTCCACTGCTAACTTCCTTGTGCTCACAGAGCCTCAGTTTCCCCTTCATTAAATGAAGACAATGATTCTACTTCTCCACGTAGAAGTTCCTTCTTCCCTTAACTCTTGTCCATCCTTAGGGCCAGTATTCAGGGGAGCGTCAAGCCTGTGCCTGTTTAGTGCTTTCCACCTATAATGGACTCTTTGTACTATTATTTTAGTATTCACCTTCCCCGGTGGACTGGAAGTTCTTCAAGTGCCGGGACCATACATACCAAAAGTGCCAAATGAACAAACATTCTTAGGAGGGGGATGGAGTGATGGTGGTGGAAACACCCAACACTGTGCCAAATCCTCCACCCCTTCTGCTCTGCTCCCTGAGGGGCCAGCCAGGGGCTGGGCCTCCAGTTCTCTCCCTATCCCTTAAGGCTCAGCAAAGAGCCCACCATATGTAAGAATCCCTCCCTGCCCCTGATTGGAAGGAGCCACCTCTCCCTTAGGCTCCACAACCATCTTTGTGCCTTTGGAGTTACCTGCTATCCTTTCTCCTACAGCCCGTGGTCTTCCCTGGCCTACCAAGCAGGGCTCTCACCCGTGTCATATTGGAGGCAGTGCACCCCCATGGCTATGCTTGCAAGCTGACCTTGCTAATTCCAAAGCCCTATCCTCTCCACTCTGCCTCCCGTAGGAAGGCTGGCTCTCAGTGGGCCTTTGGAAAGGCCGGGGAGGAACATCCCATGCCCTTGCTGCTCCAGCCCCCAATCCCCTAACTGACACCAGATGACAGGAAAGATTGACATAGTGTCCCAGATCCATTCTGTTTCCTGGGAGGTCACAAGGGCAGACAGTGGGGGTACCTATTAGGTGGCTGGGGCCAAGAAACCTGGGCAACAAGCCCAGCTTTGCCACTCACTCACTGCACTCTTGGGCCAATCACACCCCAACTGGGCCTCCTCACCCACCCAGCCCCAGACAAGGGCTCAGCAAGTCCTACTAGATGCAGATTCGGTGACCAGTCCTTTGGAAGGTCATGGGAATAGCCAGAGCTTCCTGGACTGAGCTCCCTGTGGGATGCGTAGACATAGAGCAGTACACGGAAACAAACAAGTAGGACAGGCCCTCTCAGAGGTGGCCAGGGGCAGGGGCCAGTGGGGATGTGGACTGAGGGACACCAGGCAAGGTCATCCCTTGGGGGCGGGGGACAGCTAGGGCAGAACAGGCCCTTAGCTGGCAACAGAATCATGGTGTCTCAAGGGGCTGAGGTCCCTCAGGTCTCCTGTGTTAGTAACACTGAGCCACAAGCTTGGGAGGGAGGAGGTGGGAGGCCAGGAAAGAGCCGACGCCTTGCCATTAGGTGCCAGGGCTTGGCCCACTTCCACAGAGGTTTCCTGGGCGAGTGACTCTGACCTCCCCAGACTTCGGTTTCCTCAACCATAAAATGGAGATAGCCCTGACACTCCTGGCTAGACTGCTATGAAGTCAAGAAGGTCTGGAGGTGACAGCCCCAGGGTCCTGCAACTGAGCCACGGTCTTTCCCACCATCCCTACCTCTTCCACACCTTATCTCTCCCCTTTCCAGGGACCATTTCTGCCTCTTTCATCACCCATGTGAGCAGAGGCTGACAGACAGTAGGCGCCCAATGAATGCTCGATGACACAATGTGCGAATACAAACACCCCGGCACCCACCCTCCAGGCCCTTGCCAGGCACATTCCCTCAGACACACTTGCACACACATGTAGACACCCCCCAACACCTGACTACCCCACCCCCATCCCAAGCTACCCTGGACCTCAGTGGGACAACTCCGAGGCAGATGAGCTGCTGGGCAGGGTGGCCTGGGAGTGAGAAGGGGGTTGGGTGCAGAGGGAAGAGGGTGAGTGCAGGCATAGGGGCAGTTGGAGGACAGACTTCACTGTGGCTCAGTAACCCTGCGACTGGTAGCCCTGGGGCTCGGCGTCGAAGGCGTTGGCTGGCTGCTGGTAGGTGCCACCCATGCTGGCGGGGTCCGGCCCGGCACTGGGCTCCACGTATGGGGCGTAAGGCATGCTGGAGTCCTGGCTGGGGTCCATGTAGTCCTGGGAGAAGAGGGCCGAGTCGGCGCCAATCTGGTACCGCTGGAAGGCCAGCACAGCCTGGCCCGCCTGGGGATGGGGGTCAGCGGGGACAAGGACAGGTGGGAGGGGATGATTAGGGGAGAGACAGACAAAAGCACTGTGTTAGTAGTGGTTAGTTCACAGGACACAGCCAATAGAGTGTTAAAGATCCTCTGAGAAGGAAGGATGTGCTTGCAGTTTCTTTGTGGGAAAGAGAAATGTTGGCAGCTCCTAAAAGCCATTCTTCTATCTCTCTTGCAGCTTGAACTGGCCATGTGACTAAAATTTGGCCCCTGGGGTGCCCAGTGTTCTTTGTCCTACCCTCTGACCTGATGCTCAGAATGCAGATGTGATGGATGGAGCTCTAGTTGCCCAAGTGGACCATAAGCGAAATTGTAGGACTGGAAGATGCCTGGGTCACGGAAGACCTCTGGAGTCACTATGCCAGTCCTGGACCAGCTCCTCACACTTGGACTTTGTTGACACAACCATTATTTGGGAATTTTGCCACTAGTTGCTGACCCTAACTCTAACTGGAACACTTGGTTAAAAAACAAACAAACTTGTTGGTCAAACAAGTTTGGGAAACGGAGTTAAACAGTGAAACAAGTTTCAGGACCATCTGACTTGTCAGAGCCTTGACTCTTCGATGTATGCTGGATCCCCAAGGGGGAAATAAGGCAAGCAACATTTGCTGACCATATCTGACCACTGAAGCCCTCTTTTCATGGAACCCAGACTGGGAAAGACTTATCCATGGCACACATGCATAGTCAGGAGATTATTCCTCAATAAAAGCAATTACATTGTTATTAAAGACAGAGATACTGATTATACAAAGTTGAATAAATCAAACTTGCCATTATAAAAACAGCTTAGAGGTTTACAGTGAAAGCTTTCTCCAGAAATCTTCCCAGCCCAGAGAACCTGCCCGTGATAGGAAAATGCTGCTACTCTCCATAGCCCTGTTTGGGGGTTGGGAAGACTGAGGCCTGGAGGAGGGAGGGCCCATGGCAGTTAGTACCAGAGCCTGGCCCTGAGCATGGGCCCTGACAAGGCACTCAGGCAGGAACCCAAAAGTGTGGGTCACCCAGGAAAAAGTAGTATGCTTGGTGTTATATTCCAGAAAGCTCCAGAAGCCCAGTGACTAGGCATTCACTTTTGACTGGTGCACACTGACAGCAAATCTGAGGGAGCAGCCCTTTCTGGAAAGTGCTATTTAAAGCAAAGCACCATTAGCTGGACATTGTTGGCAGGAGACTATAGTCCCAGCTACTCAGGAAGCTGAGGCAAGGGGATTGCTTGAGCTCAGGAGTTTGAGGTTGCTGTGAGCTATGACACCACAGCACTGTACCCAGAGTGACAGAGTGAGACTCTGCCTCAAAACAAACAAACAAACAACAACAACAACAACAAAAACCCAAAGTGCCAGGACCCCGGGAAGGCAGAGGCTGATGAGCCCAGGTCTAAGGAAGCTGGGTGAGGAACAAAGTGGTACTGTGGGGTTTTCCCACTTTGTTGGTATAAGGTCATGGCTGTTAGAGGCTCGGATGCAGGAGACTGAAGAAGCAGGGAAGGTGAAGAGCTCCCGGAGGGAATCCTTGAGCCAACAGTGAGCCCACAAGAGCAATCCCTTGAAGGCAATGTCTATAGACCTCCTTCTCCCCAGGCTCCCTGGCTCCACTAACCAAGCTGGTGTCCTGGCAGGCAGGGGAAAGGAGCAGATGACCTTGGCAGACCCTACCAGGGAAACGCCTCTGGCTACAGGCACCTAGTACTGTTTCTGTGGTCAGCCCTCTGTCCCCAGTAAGTCAACCAGTTCAAAGGGGCCACAAGATTGGAGGAGTGTACCCCTGCTGGACTGGGCTGCAGAGAAGAGGGTAGACATTCTATTGAACCCAGGGACCTGGTGGTCCACCTGGTCCCACTTTTTCAAAGCAGGTCCACTCTCTGCAGCATCTCCACTGTGCAGCAAGCAGTCTGCACTTGTATGCCTCCAGTGCCAGGAAACTCACTCTCTGTGTGCTTAGCCCTTAGCAAGACTAAGGCATTGCTCAGGGGACCTGTTTTTGTTCCTCCTCAACTCTTGTAGACAGTGGAGAGATGGGTTCCTGCTCAGGCAGCTGAGAGCCCCCAAGGAGCAAACCTGCATAGAACCAGAGGCCAAAGTCCTTTGGAAGAACCAGGATCCATCACATCATATGAGAATCACTCCCAAAGCAGAAATCATGGAAGTGTCTCTCACCTCCATAAGTATGTAGAAAATGAATGAATGAACACAAGAACTTACATTTATTGAGCATCCCTGTGCCAAGCCCTGTGCTGGCCTTTGTTTCATCCACACCATGACCTTGAGAGGTTGATCTATTATTATCCCCTCAGTTCAGGGATGTCCAGGGGTTTATCCAGGTCAAATAACACAGGAGGGTACAGCCAGAACAGGAATCCTCTGACATCCTAGGTCAGGCCCATCAGGCAGCCAGCCTCCATAGAGACAGTGAGATCACTCACAGAGACAGTATAAGCTGTGGGACAGGCTATCACACTGTGTCCACAGCTCAGCCCCTGAGACCATGGACACCTCCTGGAAGCCTGTGTATGGAGCTACCTCCAACCCCCAAAAAGCCTTGGCAGTCCATGTGGGGGAGATTTTGAGGTGCCTGTCTTCCTTTCCCAGACTAGGGAGTCCTGGGGCCTGGATCCCACCTAATTCATCACTAGACACAAAACAGTTGCTCAATAAATGTTTACTGAATGAATGAACACATGAAGAATAAACAAAGGAAGCAATGAATGAATGAATGAGTAAGTGGCAAATCGTGACCGGCTCCTTAGGCCGCCTTTCACCACCCTGTATGCCCTGGCCACCGGACACTGCCAGCACTAGGCTGCTCCTGCAGCCTCACCGCCAGGTGTGACACAAGCTCCCCGCCTCTGAAGGCTGGGGAGGCTACGGCTGTGCCGGAAACAGTGTGCTGTATTCTTCCTGGAAGGTAAGGTCCTTGAATCTCCGCACGGCCAGGGCTGCGGTCAGGCTCTGCCAGGAGAAAGCAGGGGGGAGGACAGTGTGGAAGAGCCAAGAAGGATGAGGTGCCAGTGGGGAGGGTGGCTGCGGCGGGCCAGGCAGGCACCTGTCAGTCAGGCATAGTCCCATCCTCATCTCCCAAACTCCTCCCTGTAGGCTGAGTGGTCCCCACTCTTGGGGTACCTTCTTTGGAAGAAGATCCCCTGGGGTTACCTGGCTCTTCCTGCTCAGTCTTGGGAACATCAAGGGCTGAAGCAACCATGGCTGGCCAGCTAGGGCTTGAACCATGGGTCTCCCCCTTGAAACTCTAGCTCCCAATGTTGTACTGGGGGGTAGGTGTCCCAAAAAAGAATGGATATCCAGCGACCCTCAAAAAGAAAAGAAGTCACCAAGGGCAGACTGGAGGCTAGTGGGGGGCAGGGAGGGTTGGCAGCCTGTATATAGAAGGAGAGGGGGGCTGCAGATAGGGAACGGAGAACCCTTGGGATGGGGCCATTGGAGGTGAGGTGACCTATATCTCTGAAAGCAGCAGATTGGGAGAGAAGCAGCAGAGCTGACCCAGTGGGAAAGAGGAGCCAGCTCTGCTATTGTGGGCCCTCCGGACCCCGGGGCCAGGGGCTGCCAGGTGTGGTCTCTGGCCAGTCAGCCCCACAGACACACTTCCTACGGCCCACACAGTATCTTAAAAACTTGAATAAAGGGCTGGGAGCAGTGGCTCACACCCATAATCCCAGCACTCTTGGAGGCCAAGGTGGATGGATTGCTTGAGTTCACAAGTTTGAGACTAGCCTGAGCAAGAGCAATACCCAGCCTCTGAAAACTAGCCAGGCATAGGACAGCGCCTGTGGCTCAGAGTAGGGTGCAGGCCCCACATACCAAGGGTGGCGGGTTCGAACCTGGCCCCAGCAACAAAAAATAGCTGGGGGTTGTGGCAGACGCCTACAGTCCCAGCTACTCGGGAGGCTGAGGCAAGAGAATCGCCTAAGCCCAAGAACTGGATGTTGCTGTGAACTGTGATGCCACAGCACTCTACCGAGGGCAACAAAGTGAGACTGTCTCAAAGAAAAAGAAAAAATAGCTGGGCATTGTGGCAGGCGCCTATAGTCCCAGCTACTTGGGAGGCTGAAGCAAGAAGATTGCTTGAGCCCAAGAGTTTGAGGCTGCAGTGAGTTATGACACCATAGCACTTTACCCAGGGTGCCAAAGTGAGACTCTGTCTCTACAAAACAAACAAACAAACAAAAAAACTTGACTAAACTGGTGACATACAAAGATCAGATTACACATGAAAATCCAGATGCCTGGCTTTTCTGGCTCTCCACTCCTACATGGCCACAGGAGTCAAGCAGAGCGTGCTCTCCCGGTTGCCTGGACCCTGAGGATCTGGCTTTGTGCCCCTGCTGGCCCCCAGATCTGATCCCCTCATTCTCCAGATAAGGAGGCAGCAGCTTAGAAAACTAGCTAGGGCTCCTGGCTCCTAGGCCAGTTCCTCTCAGCCTCGAAGCCTTGTCTTCCTGTCCAGACCTCTGCTTTCTCGTCTGTAAGAGGGCATAATAAACACTATCCACCCCGAGTAGTTGAGGGGGGTCCCTGACCCCCAGGGAGGCTGCTCTGAAGCAAAGCCAGGGTCTGCCTTCACCGCATGACTATCCTGGTGCCAAGGGCCACAGCCTCCTTTCTCAGGGAGTTAGCACTGCCATGTGCGCTACAGAGACAAGCGTGGGCTCCAGGAGACAGAGACAGTTCCTGGTGATGCCAGAGGCCACCAGCACAGAGGTGTGGCTGGGGGAGGGGGGAAGGTGGGCTCAGTGGGCGGCTATACTCACCCAAGTGAAGATGGAGAAAAAGGAGAAGGCAATGGCGGCCCGGGCCGCGTCCGTCCCTTCGTTCAGCGGGTTGTCCTTGGGCTTGGAGACCTGCCACTGGTTGGCCAGGTAGCAGAAGCCCACGAACCAGAGGAAGGCCCAGAAGGCTGGGGTTCCCCAGGGCCAGGCAGAATAGCCACAGCACCACACACAGAGAGAGGGTGAGTGGGAAAAAGCAAGGAAACCAAGGAGCAAGGGAAAGTTCAAGAGCATGTCTCCCACACTCCCCCACCCCCAAAGGGAGAGGCACAAGGATATGGGGGGTTGCCAAGAGAAGGTGCAGGTGAGAAGAGAGAGACCAGCCAGGTGCAGAGGGGAGAGGCCATGGAGGGCAGGGCCGAGGCCAGGCAGAGGAGAGCCATGGGCAGCGAGAGGGGAGGAAGAGGGAGAGACAGAGAGAAAAGGCAATCAACTCAGGCCATGTGGCTCTAGCTCCTGCCAAACCCCAATTTCCAGCCACATCCTGACTTGGGCCCCAGGGTGCACCCGAGGCCTGCAGCTCTCAGGGAGGAGGACCTCTGCCCCACCCTCCTATAGGCTTCCAGAGAATTGGGGTGGGGGACAAAGAGGAGACAGGAGTAAGTCTGGGCCTTGACTTCTGGAGTGCTGCAGCCTTACCACACCCTGAGTTTAGTGAGGGGCCTGTTAAAAGCCAAAGGTTTTACTAATGGGAGCCCGTAGGTGTCCAAGATCTCCCCACAGAAGCCCATAGCTGCTCAGGACAAAGTGCACATATGCCAAGGTGTGGGGTGTCTGGGCCCAGCCCACCTCCCAGAGGCGCTGCTGGGAACCCTAGGATCCATGGAAGTTTGAGAACCATTCATGTAGTTCTAGTTCCTTCTAGTCCTAGGGGCCCCAGGCCCCACTGCCTGCAGTCAGACTCAGGCTCATCCAGAGACCCAGGCCTGGAAATGGGAGGAGGGCCCAGCTTTGAGATCCAAGAGCACAGCCTTAGACCAGGGAGGTTCTGCCCTTGACCAATAGCATCTGCCCACCAGGTTCCTGGACTCCTTCCCAGGAGGTCAGCTGCCTCTGCCAAAAGCAAAGGGCTACAGGTCACGCTGACTCCTAATTCCAGGTCCTCATCCTGCCAGGTCTGGCTGGGGTGGGGATAAGAGAGGCTGAGGCCCCCAGGCCCTACTAGGAGCTAGGTGTCCAGTCACCCCTTGCCCAATTCTCATGGGGCCAAACCAGGCAGCCACTGAAACAAGAGGTGATTCCTCAAGGCTAGAAGGTGCCCAGACCCACCTGAGCTGCCCCAGGGGCATGGGCTATTCCAGGGTCTCAGGCCCCATCCTGGTGCTGCCCTCCCCTGTTGTCAGCCTCTGACCCTGTCTGTACCTCAGTTTCCTCATCTGGAAAATGGGGAGAAGGGTGGCCGCCCCCTCCCATGGCCAGGACAGCCCTCTGCAGACTGTGCAGAGGGGCTACCTGCTGAGGCAGGGCTCACCCGAGACGCCAATGTCGGACAGGACGGCCTTCTTGCGGTCCTTGACACTGCTGATCTGTGGGAAGTACACGTCCAGGGCCAGGTAGAGCAGGCAGGTGAGGAAGGCGAGCACGCCCACAGCCACGCCGTAGCTGCAGGCGTTGGGGTTGCGGTTGTAGATGCAGAACTCCTCACCCTCCGAGGCACTGTTGAGGTAGCCCTCGTTCACGATGGAGCCGAACACCACGATGGAGAACAGCTGCGGGCAGGGAGGAGGCAGAGCCTCAGACCCAGTAGCAGCCTGAGGGAGGGGCAGGCTACCTACATGCCCTCAGCCTGCTGCCAGTCCCTCTGTGAGCCACAGGACTGTGTGAATGACTTACAGTCATTTCAGAGGGGAGGACCAGAGAGGGAGAGCCATTTGCTCGGAGTCACACAGCACAGGTGGGGTCAATCGCTTCCTTCCTCAGCCACAGGCACTGAGGACCCTCTGACCACAGATGTGGTCCCACCCACCACTCCCCAACCAAGAGAAGTCCTGACACCAAGGTGTCCTAAAACTGGACCAGTCCCCAGCACAAGAACCCCACCTTCTAGGCTGTCTCCAGATGCTGGCATATCACAGCCCCATCCTGCAAGCCCCTTCCCTCTGCAGAGCCATGGGCTGGTCTGGGGTCTCAGACCCTGTCCTGGTGCCTACCCAAGCCCAGCAAGTGGATGGAGTGAGGAACGAAAAAATAAAAGAGTCATGGTGCTGCCAGATACAGGGCACCCTGCATGATACCCAGGTGCTACGTGTGCTACCTCATTTAAGTCCTGAGGGGCCTCTGTGGCTGGGGAGACAGCTGGCTGAGATGGCCCCCAAGACTCTACCTCCTGCCACTCACAGGCTCCTGCAGCCTACTTCCCCCAGGGCAGCTGGACCTAGGGATTGTTTCTAATGGATAAGAGGTTCTGGTTTCCATCCTGCTTGCCTTCTCTTGTCCCCTCCCTGCTCACTCTGATGCAAGCCAGCTGTCCAGTTCTGAGCTGCCCTCTGGGGAGACCCACATGGCGAGGAACCAAGAGAAGTCTCAGGAACAGAGCCCCTCAATCCAACAGCCCACAAGGAACTGAGTCCTGCCCACACCAGGAAAGTGAGCTTGAGAGTGGGTCCACCTCCAGCTGAGCCTTCAGAGGAGACCGTAGCCCCGGCCAGTGCTGTGACTGTAGCCTTATGAGGACCTTGAGGCAGTGGCAGACTCCAGAACCACAGAAATGGTGAGATGATGGATGTCTGCAGTTTGGGGCCCTCCACTGTACACCAATGGCTAACAGGTGCACTCGGCACCATCAGCACCTCACAGACAAGGCAGCTAAGGCTAGGTGGCAGCTGGAGGAGATTTTTATTGTCCCTTTTCCACTTCTCTTTATTTTTCATTTTTTCCTTTCTTTCTTTTTTTTTGCAGTTTTTGGCCAGGGCTGGGTTTGAATTTGCCACCTCTGGCATATGGGGACGGTGCCCTACCCCTTTGAGCCACAGGTGCCGCCCCTATTTTCCATTTTTTCTTCAATAAGAAAGTATAATTTCAATATGAGCCGGGCACATCTTCTCCCATAGCCAATGAACAGGATGGGTAGTGATTCTAGTGTAGGTGTAGGAAAACATATGAGAAGCATTAAAATGATCTTATCTTTTTAAGATGCCTATTCTTTACATGGATTTTATAATATATCCATAGGATACACTGGTGCAATGGTTTTATATATATATATATACATACACCAAATCTATACTTATTATTATTATTTTAAGAAACACGTCTCACTGTGTTGCCCAGGCTGGCCTTGAACTCCTGGCCTCAGGCTCCTGAGTTGTTTGGATTACATGTATGAGCCACTGCACCCAGCTAAATCTACATTTCATGGGAGCATTGACTCAAAAATTTTTCCTTGCTGGGTGCTATGGCTCATACCTCTAATCCTAGCACTCTGGGAGGCTGAGCTGGACAGATTGCTTGAGCTCAGAAGGTTGAGACCAGCCTGAACAAGAATGAGACCCTGTCTCTACTAAAAATAGAAAAATTAGGGCGGCGCCTGTGGCTCAGTGAGCAGGGCGCCGGCCCCATATGCCAAGGGTGGCGGGTTCAAACCCAGCCCCGGCCAAACTGCAACAAAAAAATAGCCGGGCGTTGTGGTGGGCGCCTGTAGTCCCAGCTACTCGGGAGGCTGAGGCAGGAGAATCGCCTAAGCCCAGGAGTTGGAGGTTGCTGTGAGCTGTGTGACGCCACAGCACTCTACCGAGGGCAATAAAGTGAAACTCTGTCTCTCCAAAAATAAAAAGAAAAATTAGCCAGGCACTGTGGCAGGCACCTGAAGTTGCAGCTACTAGGGAGGCTGAGGAAAGAGGATTGCTTAAGCCCAAGAGTTTAAGGTTGTTGTGAGCTATGATGATATCACAGCACTCTACCCAGGGAGATAAAGTGAGACACTGTCACAAAAAAAAAAAAAAAACATATATATATATATATATATATATACACACACACACACACACACACATATATGTATAATTTCCTGAAAGGAGGGCATGATTACGAGTTAGGAGACCACTGGTTTAGGACAGTCCATTAAGAAGGATTATGATCCAGGGCTGGGTGTGATGGCTCGCCTCTGTAATTCTAGCACTCTGGGAGGCTGAGGCAGGTGGATTGCTTGAGCTCAGGAGTTCAAGACCAACAAGACCCTGTCTCTAAAAAAACTAGCTGAGTGTTGTGGCGGGGGCTATAGTCCCAGTTACTTGGGAGGCTGAGGCAAGAGTATCACTTGAGCCCAGGAGTTTGAGGTTGCTGTAAGCTGTGATCTCATAGCACTCTACTGAGGGTGATAAAGTGAGACTCTGTCTCAAAAAAAAAAGGAGGATTCTTATCCAAACCTACACCAGCAGATGAAGGAAGGGTAAAACTGCAGCATATTCATATAGCGGGTTATCATTCAGTCATAAAAAGGAGTGAAGTTGACACATGCTACAACGTGGATAAACCCTGGAAACGAGAGAAAACACAAGGGACAGAAGCCAGGCACACAGGTCACAGGCAGGATTTCTTTTATGTGCTATATCCATAGCAGGCAAAAGAGAGCCAGAAAGCAGATTCAAGGCTACCAGAGATGGGGCAGAGGGGATGGCAGTTACTAATTCATGGGGATGAGGTGTTTCTTTGGGGTGAGGATAACACTTTCAAAGCACAGTAGCAGCCGCACAGCTCTGTGAATACACTAAACATCACTGAGTTATACACTTTAACATGGTTCATCAAGGGTTCCATGAATTTGGCTGCAATTAAAAAAAAGAAAAGATTCCGAGAATGTGTCCTTGATTCAGCCACAGCACAGAAGTGGGCAGTGGCAGCCCGTGAACCACACATTTGCTAGTCCTGATTTGGGAACACCACAGCTCTACCTGTTAACAGGCTCTGTAACCTCAAGATCACTCCTTAAATCTGAGAGGGATAATCACATTGTGCCCAACTGACAGATAGGAAAATTGAGGCTCAGAGAAGGTGACGCTGCTGTCAGCAGGGGAGGCTGACTTTGAACCTGGGTCTCTCGATTCCTAGCTCTGTGTTCTCTTCCATCCGGCTGAGCTGATCTTCAGCTTCAAGAGGTGGACCCTGAAGAAGGGTGGTATTTACTTCCAGAAACCAAGGAATCAGGCAGAGGAATCAGCAGGAGGAGAGGCCTTCTGGGCAGCTTCAGTGTGACTGGATCAGGTGACATGAGTTGAGGCCCAAGTTTGGTGCTCAGAGGCATGTGGGCAGTGACAGGAAGTCAGGACTTCATAGCAATTATCAAAGGTACCTTCAATGATTCCCCAACAATTAAAAAACAAATTATCAAAGGTACCCAGACAAGGCAGACCTGGGCACCAGAAGGCAAAGGCAGGTAAAATCACAGTCAGCTGCCTATGTCGTGCACTGCACAACTCCAGGGACTACCATTACACAGCCCCCTTGGACCTGTGCACTATGACAAGTCCGAGGCTCCTACTAGAAAACTGCCAGGTCAGGAATCTCAGTTCTAGTCCCAGATGTCATTAGATGCTACCAAAACAGCAGAACAAAAAAGCTTCCTGATGGAGAGAGGCCGCAGACACTGAGGAGTCATACAGACCTGCCAGATTCAAACTGGAAGCTTGTAGCTCATGCTGTGTGGTGTAAGACAAGTGACTTAACCTCTCTGAGTCTCAGATTGGTTCTCTGTAAAAAATTAGCCTCCCTTCTGGGCCTGTTGAGAGAATTGCAGCAGTACCCAGAGCAGAACAGTGCCCCGGAGGAGCTTGCTAAGGGTTCACTTCCTCTCTGGAGGCCCCAGGAAGAATAACACTAGGAAGGCCCCCTGAACAGCTCTTCCCAGCAAACACTGCAACCTAGGGGCTGGAGGAGACCCCACTGCTGCCAGTGGTGGAAACAAGTTTAGAAGCTCCTCTTCTAAACACAGAAAAATACTGGTTGGCCAAAAGCAGAGAGGAGGCCGAGGGGAAACAAACAGGCAGATGGAAGCCTAGGCCTGGGGGACAGCAGAGGAGGAACCATTAGGACGGGGCCCTCTTATGGGAGAGGGACAGGGAGTCCTTGGAGAGGCAGGAGGAAAGTGCTGGAGATGATGTGTCCCCAAGAGGGTACAGAGCAAGATCAAAACACCCTCAGAGTGCCGGGCACAGTGGCTCACATCTATAATCCCAGCACTCTGGGAGGCCAACGCGGGCAATCCGGATCACCTGAGCTCACAGGTTGGTGACCAGCCTGAGCTAGAGTGACACCCCTGCCTCTAAAAATAGCCAGTCGGCTTGGTGCCCATGGCTCAGTGGTTAGGGTGCTGGCCACATACACCGGGGTTGGCAGGTTCGAACCTGGCCCAGGCCTGCTAAACAACAATGACAACTACAACAACAAAAAATAGCCAGGTGTTGTGGTGGGCCCCTGTAGCCCCAGCTACTCGGGAGGCTGAGGCAAAAGAATTGCTTAAGCACAAGAGTTTAAGATTGCTGTGAGCTATGACACCAGCACACTCTACTGAGGGTGACATAGTGAGACTCTGTCTCAAAAAATATATAAATAAATAAAAATAGCCAATCGTCATGGAGGGTGCCTATAATCCCATCTACTCGGGAGGCTGAGGCGAGAGAATCGCTTAAGCCCAGGAGTCTGAGGTTGCTGGGAGTTATGATACAGGGCACTCTACTGGGGGCAAGAAAGTGAGTCTCTGATTCCAAAAAAAAAAAAAAAAAAACTCTCAGAGGGACAGGGTGGGGCCCCATGGTACCAGGGTGCCCATAGACACCCGTCTTAATCAGGCTTTCATCACAGGTCAAGGGTTTCTCAGCACATGTCACCACTCTGGGAGAGCAGCAACCAGAGTCCAAGGAGACCCTGCTGTGGGAGCTGACTGTAGAGCAGGTACAGGGAAGTCCCTGGGCTCACTGAATCCCAGCCTAGCCAGTTGACCAGTGGGGTGACCTTGGGATACTGACTTAACCTCTTGAGCCTCAGTCTCACATCTGTCAAGCTGTGGCAACAACAGCACTGAAAGGACTGGTGCATTGTGAGGTATGAACAAGGTCACCTGTGCAAGAATAGCACGTGGCCTGGAATAAGCATCAACCAAGTATAGTAGATAATTAAGGCAAGGACAGTGCCTGGGGGTTGGGGGCTAAGCAGGAGTTCTGCAAAGACCAGTGAAAAAGTGTGTTCAGACAGAGCAACAGAAAGTGCAAAGGCTGACAGCAGGAAAAGGTTGTGCACAGTGTCGTGAGAAGGAAGGTGGCTGGAGAAGTGACCAGGGAACGAGGCAGGGGGTGCATGGGACAGGGAGAGGGAACAAGGCCTGGTGGGGTGTAGTGGGGTCTGGTCAGGGGATGGGGGGTGGGGAGGTTGACAGGGAGGTGATGAGGTCTGGCTCCGTGGCTCATGGTCCCCTTCTCATTGGTCCTGCCCACTCTGATCTGTCCCTACCCTGCAATGGCTCCAACGGCTAGCCCTGCCCACCTGTCCTGGGGCCTTAACTCTGTCCACTTCCCACCTACCACCTGCTTCCCTCACCTTGCACACCCCAGGCTTCTTGTGAGTTTTCCACCCTGAAAGACTACAAAGCCTGCTGACCTGTACCTAACTTAAGTGTTATGTGGAGCAAAGTAAGCTGCCAGAGGGACCCTCTGCTCAGCAGCCAGAAAACTGGAGCTTGACGCCAGCTGTTTGCTCACTCAACATTTCCTGAGCACCCTGTACATGGCAGCCCTGTGGGAGAGGCGGAGGGCACAGCTGGAAACAAGATGGGCGAGGTCCCTGTCTCCCTGAGAGATAGATGGGTGCACAGTCCTGACAGTGTCATGAAGAAGCATAAATTAGTGCAAGTGGAGACAGGTGGGGCATCCAGGAGGCCTCTGATGAAGTGACCCTTAAGCAAAAGCCCAACCACAGCGAGGGACCCGAGCCCTGCAGATATCTGAGTGACAATGTGCCAGGAAGAAGCAGCCCCAAGTGCAAAGGCCCTGGGGGCTGTGTTGGAGCACAGCAGAGAGGCCAGCAAGGTTAGGCTGGGACAAAGTGAGTGAGGGCACTGAAGCAGTGGCTGGCCCCAGGCTGTAAGGGTCAGGATAAGCTGGGGGGCTGTGGCAGGATTACAAGCAGTCACATGACTTGTTTAAAAGCACCACCGGCTGCCATGGAGAGAAAAATGAAGGTGAAGTACAAAGCCCAGCCAGGAGCTACTACTGCAGCACCCAGGTGGGAGACGCAGGGCCCAAGGCTGGATGGACAGTGGAGATGGGGGACAAGAGGTGAATAGACATAGAAGGTAGAGCCAGAATCTGTGGACAGACACAATGTGGCGTGAGAAGAGCAAAGAGCAGGTACAAAAGGCAGGCAGGTAGGGTTGGGGGTCAATGACAATGGGGAACAGACCATGCCCCTGAAGATGTCACATTCCCTGAGGCCTGCTGGTCTACAGACAGAGAAACTGAGGCTCAGGGAAGGGCACGAACATCTCCATTTAGCTGCTGTCTCCCCACTCTGAGGGCGAGCCCCCAAGAAAAGGACATGAGCCTCAGGCCCCTGGTCCTGAGTAGCTCCCAGCAGGAGGAAGGGGGCTCACTCAGGGACAACTGTGTGCACTGCACTAGGGACCAGGTTGCAGAACTCCACCAGGTTGATAGTCTGGGGACCTGCCCAGGTGACACAGCTGGTTAGGGATGGAATTGAGACATGAACCTGAGTCTGTCTGGATCCAAAGCTGGTGCCTGGTGCCTGGTGCCAGGCAGCCTCCCTTGCAGGGACAGCAAGAAGCACATAGAGCAGCCTCAAGCAGCTGCAAGCTGGAGAACTGGAAATTAAACCAGAATGAAATTCTATCCTGGCCACAGTAGGAAACTCATCCAACAAGTGAATCTGCCAGGGGGGAGGGAGACAGGTCTGCAGAGGCCTGGAAACCAAAGAGGACAGAAGGTGACAACCACGGGAAGACCCAGGGAGGCCGCTGGTCATGATGGTCATCACAGGCATGGGAAAAACAAGCTTTCCTGGAGCTAAAGAAAAATGCTAAAAAAAGGCACTAAGGTAATCCGGCCAAGCCTCTTTGATGTTTTTCCACCCTTTTTAGAATCCAATGCTGGGTCTTTTTAAAAACAGATTCCAGATGGTGCTTGGTACAGATCTATGTCAAACTCAAAAAAACAATTCAGAAGGGATCTCAGAATCTTGGAATTTCAGGATCTTGGGCTACAGGATTCAGAGACAGACCCAGAAGCACCAAGCCCTCCGTGACCCACCCTGATCTCTGTCCCCCTCCCGCTGCCCTATTCCGCCACCCCAGGGGGCTGGGGCTGGCACAGCCAGGGGCTGTTTGGCCCCTGTTAGCCAGCTGCAGTGGCTCCCACCTATAATCCTAGCACTCTGTGAGGCCGAAGCTGGTGGATTGCTTGAGCTTACTGAGTTTGAGACCAGCCTGAACAAGAGTGAGAACCTGTCTCTACTAAAAATAGAAAAACTGAGCCCAAGAGTTGGAGGTTGCTGTGACTCTACCCAGGGTCACAGCTTGAGACTCGGTCTCAAAAAAAAAAAAATTCTGTACCTGTTTTTCCCACCTTCCTCTTACAAATAGGAGCAAACTCCTCCTCTTCCCACCCCAAAGCCAGAGGGAAGTGGAGAGTCCCAAACGCCTTGAGGCACACCCACCTTCCCAGGCCTCTCCCTGACCTTGCCCTTCAGCACTCCTGGTTGGGACTCATTTATAGGTCTGTCTCTCTTGGAGCCCCTGGGCCAGCCCAAAGCAGATGGAAAAAAAAACTTACAAAAAATCATCTCACTTAACCCTCACCAAAAGCCTCAAAGGAAAAAATAAACCCCAAATCATCCTCACAAACCAGCCTTGCTTACACCATCTCAACAGAGGAAAGTTGAGGTCTCGCCCACAGAAGGTGGACAGGGACACCTGCCCCACCAGGCCTGACCCCTCTAGCCCCCTCCAGCCCATCTATGTCCAGCTGCCTCTCTATGATGAAGGAGCAAATTCCAGAATCCCAAACTCAAGGGTCAGCATGAGACTGAGCAGGAATCCTGCTTGTCCCAAGCCACCTGCAGCACAGGAGGGGTCCGCACCCTTTACTGAGGGACCAGATGGTGTCTCCACTCAGCAGACAGGCTTTAGGGCATCAGCTAACCCAGGCTCCAGGGCCGAGCCAGGTGGGAGTAGCAGAGGTCACAGCTGTGCCACTGGGAACTTTCCAGCTTTACCATCTTTAGATGAATGCTAGGTGCACTCCAGATGACCTACAGAGAGGACACCTGGAGCCCGCAGCACCTGTCCCTCCAGCTGGCATCATCCACCTCACCCTTCCCAGGAACATCCACTCCCAAACTGGGTGACAGGTAAAAGGTCCAGGCAGGCTCTGGAAAGGCAGCAGGCAGCCAGTCAGTGGCCACTTCAGCTGCCCCTCCAGGCAGCAGCCAGGGGGGTCTCACCAGCCCCAAACCTCACCAGTCCCTCCCTTGGCTTATGGTAAAGCCCCATCACCAGCAGATGGCACTGAGGTACCCCTGTTTTGGCCTTGGGTGTGACCTCCAGTAACCCCCAGGCTGTTAGCCTCCCCAGGAACCTCAAGCTGCCCCCCTCAGCTGTGCCCTGACTCCCACCCAGCTGCCAGGCCCTGGTCCTGGGCTCACCCCTGCCCCGCGTCCAGCTTGACAGTCAGCCTGTTGCTTCAACCTCCCCCAGTAAACTCTCAAGTCACTCACTCCAAGTCTCCGCCCTGATGCAAGTCCCGCCAGAGCCTCTCTGCAGGCAATGACAGCAGCCTCTGTGTGCCCCTTCACAGCAGCCAGATAAGCTCTTTAAATCTGAGTCAGGCATGTTACCCCCTGCTCTAAGCCCTTGGATGCCAGCCCTTTCCCCTGCGGGAAGTCCTCCTCCCCTCCCCATAACCCCAGCCTTCCTCTGCCACTCTCGTCCTACCATTCTCCTCTCTTGCCCTCCCAACACATCTAAATCTGATCTTCCCACAGCTGGCTCAACATCCAAACCTCAAACCAAAAGGACTCCTCAGAGAAGGCCTCCGTTCCAGACTCCCATCTCAACAGAGGGAGCATTGTACAGCATTCTCCATTACCCCAGTTAAGTTTCTTGAAATGTAATCACATTACTTCTCTCCTATTCTTTGGTTCAGTGGGTGGGTGTATGTCTCTCCCCCAGACCCAGAGGGTCAGGAAAGGGTGCAAGGAGTGCAAAGAGCAAGTCTGACAGTCAGAGAGGCATGGGCGGCACAGGAGTCAGGAGAAAATATGCCTTCCTCAGCACTCTTGGCTTGCCCCTCCGCTTGCACACCCCTAACCACAGGGAGCTCACTCTCCAGCAAGGGAACTGCCGAGGGCTCTCCACGTGAGCTGAACCCTGCCTTCCTGCCAGTGTCCTTGCCAGTCCTCAATGCTGCCTCCTGCGCCCTGGGACGAAAGGAGCAGCAGTGCTCTGAGAGATGAGTCAGGCTGCCAAGGGCCCCCTTCACAGGAACAGGCCTTGCCTCCCCCCAGCGTCATGTGAAGAAAACGGCCAAAGCTAGCACACAGACACATGATGGGTGGCCCCTTGGCTTCCTGAAGATCCTCGCTCAGAGTGGGTGTGGTGGGTGGGTGGGGCTTCCAGGCCCCCTCCTCCCCTCCCCATGCACCCCATCCTGCAGCCTTGGAAGTGACCTGCTGGGGATTAGGCTGTAATCTTCCCACAAGCTGTCCCTGCACATTCTCAGTAGAGGAGGTGGGGGCTAGGCTCTAGCTCTGCTAGGCAGGACCTGGGTGAGCTGACCCCAGCCTCCCTCTGCAGTAGGTTCCCCCTTCTCTCTACAGCCTGGGGCCACATAAACCAGGGGGCCCTGCAGTTTCACTGAAAAGGGAGAAACTGGCTCAGCGCCTGTGGCTCAAGTGGCTAAGGCGCCAGCCACATACACCTGAGCTGGCAGGTTTGAATCCAGCCCGGGCTGCAACCAAAAAATAGCTGGGTGTTGTGGTGGGCACCTGTAGTCCCAGCTACTTGGGAGGCGGAGGCAGAAGAATCGCTTGAGCCCAGGAATTGGAGGTTGCTGTGAGCTGTGATGCCATAGCACTCTACCCAGGGCGACAGCTTGAGGCTCTGTCTCAAAAAAAAAAAAAAAAAAAAAAGAGAAAGAAAAGGGAGCAACTGAGTCCCGGATAGACTCACTTGACTGGCCTGGGGCTTCATGCTCCAGTGGCAGAGGTATCTAGACTGCCACCAGGTAATCTTCAACAACCCAGGTCTCTCCTTACCCCAAGTCCTTCAACCTCTGCCCTTTCAAAGGTGGGGATGGGGTGACATCACCATCTGGAAAAGGGTTGCAAACACCAAACTCTGCTGGAGCCCTTCACAGGCTGGACCTCATTTGCACCCACCAAAGTCCCATGAGGTAGGCATTGCTGTACCCATTTTATAGATGGGGCAAATGAGGCTCTGTGAGGTCCCTCAGCTGGTAAGAAGAGCACAGTTAACCACCCAGTGCTTTCTGCTCTTCCTCACCCCAACGCTTGCCTCGGCCTTGCCTGCCCCTACATGCCTGAAGTTTTCAGTTTCTCTACCTCTGTGGAAATTCCAGGTCTCCTGGGACATAATCCAGTCTCAGGCCCTGCCTCATCCTCACCTTATAAAGGAGAAAAAAGACAAAGGGGGAAAAGCCTCCACTTCCAGAATTCTTAAAGCCATTCCACAGAAAACAAGGAGAGCTGGAAGAATGAAGTCTTAAGGGGAGTCCAGGAAGGCTTCGTGGGGGATGTATTATTTGAATTAGGCCCTGAAGACTGGGTAAGAGAACTGAATGAGGAGGGCAGGTGCAAGGAGATGGGCAGATCAGTGCAGCTTCCTTCAGCACTTAGGAGATGCCAAGAATTGTCTTTGCCCTGGGGAAATAATGACAGACCAGTCCTTGCCCTCAAGCCTATAGCTCAACAGGGTTGACAGCCTCATCGCAGCTCTGCCAGACCTCCTGGCCTTTGCTCATCCAGGTCCTTGTGCCTGGAACTCCTTCTCTCTTCTCTGCCTGGCTGGCTCCAGCCTTCTGATCTCTGTGCTAGTGTCACCTCCCTGTCCTGGAGCCCAAGTGATTCCCTCCCTCGGGGTCTGTACTGGCCTCCATACTTTAACTGGTTTCTCTGCTACATTTCCCTCCACTAGACTGTGAGCCCTCACTAAATAGCAGCCACCGCATCCAGCACTCGCTCAATATGTACGTCAAACAGGAGGCGGACAGGGTGTCCACATTCTGCGGCTTTTTGGATTCAAGAGGAGGACATAAAAGCTCTCATTGCTTGCCCAATGCTACTGAGAAGTCTGTTCAGAGCAATGGGCCATGGATTTGGCTAGAGTCACAAAGGTCAGCATGATCTTGAAAATATGGAGAGGGGAAGGAGAGGCCTGCCGAGTACAGATGGGAGAAAGCAGGAGAAACCCCAGAGATGGTGAGGAGCAATGACTCTTCCGAAGGGCCAGAGAAATGGGTCAGAGGCGTCCTCCTAGGATGGGGAAATGACACACATCTGCAGGCTGATAGGAGAGAGTTAGGAGCAGGGAGAGTGAAACTGGGGATGGAGGAGACAGAGTCGGTGGACTCATGCCCTTGAGTAGGTGAAGAAGACAGACTCCAGTGGCCATGGTTGGGCTGCCCTGGCAGGGAAGATGGCTCAGGAGAGGGGCTAGGTATGGGGAGGCCCAGGACCAGGTTTACCCAGGGCTGTGCCAGGTGAATTCATTGCACAGGAGAAGGCTGCAGCAGGAGCATGTGGCCACTGTGTCCAAACTGGAGGGGGCAGAGGGAGGACAGGGGGTGAGGGCTAGCACACCAGAGAAGGCCAAGGGCTCAGAGGTCCCAGGCCTAAAGACACTGGCATCAGGTGGAAAGGCAGGAGTAGAGGGCTGCCGGACACCTACAAGGAGGACCAGGGAGTGCAGTGGCTATGGGAAGGCCCAGCCAGGCCTAGAGTTTGGCTGGTAACAGTGGCAGAGGCTGGTGACGATGAGACTGTGATGGAGGGGAGGCCAGGGTGTGCAATGGATCGTGGAAGTGGAGACCACAATGACCAGGACTAAAGGCAGGAGTGGTATGGGAGGAGAAGATGTTGAGCCTGGGGTGGATACCTTTGAGAAATAGGCGAAGTGACCTGGAGCTCATTTATCATAAAGGGAGGTGGGCAATCCAGTCCTAAAGGGAGGTGGGCAACCCAGTCCTGATGTGAGATTCCATGCTTGGGGGGATTGGCCTGGAAGTGGCCTCTGGAGCCAATAAACCCTGTCCTACTGCAGCCCAACAGAGGGAGGTTTGAGGGTAAGAATGGCCCCCACTGAGTAGGCAGTGGAAAGCATGGTCTAGAGAGGCTGGGTTACAGGGCAATTTACACAAGGTGTCAGGGACATTTTGGGAGGGGCTGAGGACCTGTGAACACATGCCATGTCTTGCTCCTGGACTTGAGGAGCTCTGGCTTATTGGGATTCCTACGTGATCACAGCCCACATCCAATAGCTTGGGGCTGTCCCAGACAAATGGCTACACCTTCCCCCATAGTCTCTCTCACCTGGAGCCTGCCTTCCCCATAGAGGGGAGATGAGCAAAATTCTATGCCTGGAAGGTTCCCCCAGAAACATGGGCATGGCCTCCCTGCCAGGCTCTGGCTAACACTCTTCTGCTCACATACATGGACCTGGGAGCCAGCCCCCTCTGCTGCAAGCCCCCCAAAGTACAGGAGCTAGTTTGTTTTTGTTTTTGTTTTTTGAGACAAAGTAGAATGCTGAGGCCTCAGCTTACAGCAACCTCAAACTCTTGAGGCTCAAGAGATCCTCGTGCCTCAGCCTCCCGAGTAGCTGGGACTACAGGCGTCCACCACAACACCTGGCTAATTTTTTTATTTTTAGTAGACATGGGGTCTTGGTCTTGCTCAGGCTGGTCTTGAACTCCTGAGCTTAAGCAATCCACCCGCCTCTGCCTCTCAGCATGCTAGGATTATAAGTGTGAGCCACTACCCGTGGCCTGGGAGCTAGTTCTTGACATCACTTCTTTAAAGACCAACCAATGCAAAAGTTCCCAGCCTGGAGTCCACTAGGAGGAAGAGTAGGGTTCTTTAAGGGTGGGAAGATTGGGAACCACCAGGTCAATCTCACCATCCTCCCATTTGATAGATTGAGAAACTGAAGCCAGGACAGCATCGGTATCTGCTCAAACCATACAGCCAAGGATCGAAGCAGGTGCAGAATGTGGCCTCAGGTCTTGGGCCCAAGACACTTCCCAGAGCCTGCTCCGCCTCCCTCCCACTGGACAGCTGGTTCTTCCGGGTCCAGGTGCCAAGTGTGGCTCCCTCCAACAGCCCTGCCATCTGCCTCTCCCTATCCTCCCTCCCTCCTCCTCCAGTTTTCCCTCTTCTCCCTTCCTCCCCAGCCTTTGTTTTTTCTCCCTCAGGCTCAGACTTGCCACACAGTTTTATATATACTGGTCATGTGGGGCTCCTCATGTGGCTGGGGACTCCCTGGAGCAGGGGCCATTGACTTGTGGACTCGGATCCCAGCAACCCCAGTTAACCTCTCTGGGCCTCAGCTTCTCATCTAAGGTGGGGATAACAAAACCCACCACAACATATATCTGGCGGGTCCTTTAAACTTGCATTTTCATAAGCGTTCTGGGACCCCCGAAACCCAGGCCCTCCAATCACACATTACAGATAAGGAAACTGAGGCTTAGAGAGGTAGAGATTTTCCAAGGTCCCGCTCTGATGATCCTGCTCTTGACGCCAAGTCCCAGGCTCTCTCAGGGTCCCTAACCTCCTGAGCTGCCCTCCTATGCAAGGAAGGGCCCAAGACTCATGGCAGATATTAGTCATCTTCTGCAGGTCTCCTTGGAGCTGACCCTGTTCTAGACCTAAGAGAGACAGACTAGCCAAGATACCAACCACAGGCAGGGGAAGAGGCAAGGAAGATTCCAAGGCAGTGGACTACAAATGCCAAATGAGGAGCCATGGACCTACTACCTCCCTGTCTAAGGGACAGGGCTATGCTGGGTGCTGGGAGAGGACAGGCTGGGTATGACTACAGACTTCCGGTCAGGAAACCTGTCCCCAGAAGCAGTCTCCAAGCCAAGCCTCTACATGAGCTTCCAAAACACACCTCTTCCCTACTCCAAATCTCTCTCCAGCTTCCCGCTGTCCTCAAATGAGGTCTAGCGTGTGAGTCTGTCATCCAAGGCCTCTCCTGGGCCACCCCCTTCTTATAGTGTCCCAGCCCTCCTGGATGGTATCTGCTGACTCAACCCTGTTCTTCTCACTGGACCAAGAATGCCTCTGAATAGGAGACTTGGTATTTCTGGAATGAACGACTGAATGTCGGGCAGTGCCTGTGGCTCAGTGAGTAGGGTGCCAGCCCCATATACTGAGGGTGGCAGGTTCAAACCCAGCCCTGGCCAAGCTGCAACAACAACAAAAAAATACACAGGCGTTGTGGCGGGCGCCTGTAGTCCCAGCTACTCGGGAGGCTGAGGCAAGAGAATCGCTCAAGCCCAAGAGTTGGAGGTTGCTGTGAGCTGTCACGCCAAGCACTCTACCGAGGGTGACATAGTAAGATTCTGTCTAAAAAAAAAAAAAAAAGTGAATGAATGTCAAGAGCTGGTAAAGGCTGTCTCCACCTTGTCCCTTTTTCCTCTGCTATAGAAGACTCCAGAATTGTTATATGCAATAGTGGGGGCATTGCAAACTGGCTGATAGGGGTGGGGTGGGGGGTCTCATCTTGAAGCTGCTAGGATAACAAAATAAGTTCAGCATTTTACTATGTTTACTTAGAATGTGGGGTAGGGGAGCTGATAAAAACAGGGCTGTAAAGCTGCACCTGCAAGCCACCCCTTGGTGACACCATGACCGAAGCAGGGAAGACACAGAGAATACATGGAAGGTGCAGCCTTGTAGACCAGGTTCAAGCACAGCTCTGATAGTCCCAGGCCTTGAGCTACTATGAGTCTCTTCAGGCCGAGATTTAATTCTGTGGTCTGTAACACGGAGACAAAGATACCACTCTCCTTAAAGAACGACAGGGTGTCACAACCAAAGCCCTTAAAAAATCAACTCTGAGGGCGGTGCCTGTGGCTCAGTGGGTAGGGCTCTGGCCCCATATACTGAGGGTGGAGTGTTTGAACTGGGCTCCGGCCAAACTGCAACAAAAAATAGCCAGCCGTCGTGGCAGGTGCCTGTAGTCCCAGCTACTCGGGAGGCTGAGGCAAGAGAATCACCTAAGCCCAAGAGCTGGAAGTTGCTGTGACCTGTGTTGTCACGGCACTCTACCGAGGGTGACAAAGTGACTCTGTCACTTAAAAAAATCAACTCTGAAATATTGAAAATGGCAATATTTCAAATGTGTTATCATTTTATTTTGCCAAAACAGACCATTTTTTAAAAAAGCCTGTCACCTACCAGCACTGATATTCTCTCTCCATAGAAAAAGAACATAAATTCCAAATAAAAGGTGGTCATTATGGTAAATCAGTTTAGCTCCTTGCAGTAACTCCTTTTTTCCCATCTACTCTAGAACAAAGAAATGAGTCACTGACAGGCTGTAGTCATGAGTGATTGACTGGGCACCTCTCACCTAGCCCAGCCTCCTCATTCAGATAGGGAGATAGTGACACAGGGGGTGGGGAGGGGACACTTGCTGAAGGTTCTAGCTGGGGGGGGGGGGGAAGCCAGGAGTGACATCTAATCTTCTGGCCCTCCAGCCAGCATTTTCCCCATTTCCCCTGAAACCTGGTCAGAGGCAGTAGCTCTGAGCTTGCCCTGGACAATGTCCCAACTCAGCCATCCCCTGCTAAGCCCAGGGCAGGAAGGGACAGGTCTGGTCAGGTCTGGCCTGGGGGCGGGGGATGCAGGAGGCTATGACACCAGGAGCTGAGAAAGTCTTAGTCAGGAGATTAAGCCGTGCTAGGCATGGTGGCTCAAGCTGCTAGCTACTCAGGAAGCTGAAGGCAGGAGGATGGGTTGAGGCCATGAGTTCAAGACCAGCCTAAGCAAGAGCAAGACCCCATCTCTACCAAAAATACAAGAACTAGCCAAGCATTGTGGCGGGCACCTGTAGTCCCAGCTACTTGGGAGGCTGAGGCAAGAGGATCTCTTGAGCCCAAGAGTTTGAGGTTGCTGTGAGCTATAACGGCACAGTACTCTACCGAAGGTGACAGACTGAGACTCTGTATATAAAAAAAAAAAAAAAAAAGACGAGCCTGGGCAACATAGCCAGATCTCTTTAAAAAGATAACAATAAAATAATAATAGAGCAAGAAGCCAGGTCCTGGAGGCAGTGCTTCTGCCCAGCCAGGCCTGGGGACTAAGGGTATGTAGGTTCTACGGTGGGTTCAAGTTTGGTGAGGCCACGAAGCTGACGCAATTTGGGGGCTCTCTTTTGGATAAACAACAGAAAAAAAATCTTTCTTTTTACAAATTTTGCAAAATCACAAATCCATGTGCACACAATGGCAGGCCGTTCCAAGGCTGTGACAGGGGTCTGGGTAGTACAGGGTCTGGGTCTGGAGAGGGGGATCTGTCATCCCAGTTTGTTTGGGATTGAGGGGCTCCTGGGATCTGGGACTTACAGTGCTTAAGGTGGGATAATCCTGGCAAACCAGGACAAATTGGTCACCCCATCCCTGGAGCTCTGGCTTCATCTGCTCACAGTGAAACCTGCTGCCTACCATACCCCGCGGTGTACAGAGGGATTGTGAGGGCCAAGAACAGGTGCTAGCTGCACCCACCAGCTGGGCGCTGAGATGGCTCAGTACACAGCATGCTTTTCAAAAAGACTGGAGAAGACACCACACCCCAGCCCTCCCTGGGGGGTGATGGACTGTGATATTTCCCCCTAAACTTTTTCTCTTGTGGCAAAATGCACGTATCATAAAATTTACCCTCTTCACCATTTCCAAATATACAGTTCAGTGGTATTTAAGTCCATTCATATTGTTATGCAACCATCATACATGATTTTTTATTTTTTTTAACACACTCTTTTTCTTTTTTCTTTCTTTCTTTTTTTTTTGTAGTTTTGGCCAGGGCCAGGCTGAAACCCACCACCCCCGGTAATCATACATGATATTTATATTTTCCAATAACTAACAGGTATTACTTTAATGATCAGGAAAAAATACTATTTTTAAAAGATGTCAATCAGGGGCAGCACCTGTAGCTCAGTGAGTAGGGCACTGGCCCCATATACTGAGGGTGGCGGGTTCAAACCCAGCCCCGGCCAAACTGCAACAAAAAAAATTGCTGGGCATTGTGGCGGGTGCCTGTGGTCCCCGCTACTCAAGAGGCTGAATCCCCTAAGCCCAAGACCTGGAGGTTGCTGTAAACTGTGACACCATGGCACTCTACTGAGGGTGACAAAGTTAGACTCTGTCTCTAAAAAAAAGGTCTCAATCAGCCTATTATAGGATCCTTCTGCTTAGACAAAAATAGTGAGCACCTTGGTCCAGGTGTATGAGCGGGGCTGGGAGGTCATGGGGGCATCTGGCATTGCATGTGGGTTGGCCTAAGTGACCTCTATGTCCTTTCCAATCCTGACATTCCAGGATTCCATACACTTCCCAGCCCAGGGGGAAACACTGTGCTTTGGAGAGGGAAGACTCGGTGATGAGAATGCTCATTTCTGACACGCTCTGGAAACTTGTGTCAGGCACTTGGCCTCACCAAGCCATGGTTTCTTCAAATGCTGGGCAAACTGGCTCTGGAACTGTGTCCCTTAGCACATAGTAGGTGCTCAGAGTTGATTTTCCTTCCATTTCCCACATCCTCTCATCCATCCTACAAATGTGTAAACCCTCCTGTCTCCCAGTCCAATGTGACATCACATTCTCCAGGAAACTTTTGATTCCACAACAGGGAGACCCCTCTCCTGGCTCTCAGAGCCTCTGCCTGAGGGCATCTGGCTTACTTCCCAGTGGGACTATGGGATCCCTGAGCATGAGGGTTTCGTCTGAGTCACAGTGCCTTCCCTCCGGGCCCAGCAGACTAAACAGAGCTTTGCTAAAGGAATCCATCACAGGCAGAAATGACCCAAGCAGATGAATGCCCACACTCCCTCACAAAGCCAGTGGCTTCATCCTCCCAAGCCAGAGGCCAAGGGGCTGACAGACAGACAAGGCACAGAGCAGGCCCACTTTATTGGCAGGTGCCCCCCCAAGTCTCCTGCCTTTGCCAAGGGCCTGGGGCCTCTGGGGAACTAGAGACTGGCCAGATGAATGAATTCAGTGCCACAAACTTTCATGTATGTGCCAGGTCCTGTGCAGGTACTAGGGACACTGCCTAACAAAACTGGGTTTCCCTGCCCTCAAAGAACTCCCCACTGGCCAGCCATTCGAGAAGCAAGGGGCTGAAACGTGGTCACCCTTCCTGTGGCACCAGGAGGAGGTTTTTAAAGGAAGTAGCTCTGTTCTCTCTGGCAGGCTAGCTCACACACCAGACCCTAACAGGGCCCTGAAAACTCAGGAAAGGTGGGAGATTGAGATCTCAGCTGGCTTCAGGTATAGCCTCCTGGGATCCCTGACAGTGCCCCTGCCCAGGAGCCTCAAACCAGGCTCTTCTGGTTTGGGCCTAACAGGAATGCTAAAGATGTCTGAGCAATGGGACCAACACAGGGAGCCTCAGCACCTGGCCCCAGACCCCAACAAGCTTTCTTCCTCTGGGGCTCTGCCAAGGCCACAAGAGCCCCTTCTTCTGTGCTCACTGGCTGTGTCCCATTCTCACCAAGTCTGAACAAGAAGCCAGCTCAGCCCTCTGCACTGAGGTCTCTGCCCCCCACCCTGGCTGGAGGGCCAGGACAGGCCTCTCTGCTCTTCACTACATAAGGGGGTTCTTTTTCCAAGACACTCCCATAGGCACCCAGGTGTATATTGGGGGTGAGGGTGTTATGGATTCCTGAAATGTCAGCCCAAGGGGGACTCAATGAGGCTCCTCCCACCCTTTCTAGAAATCCTAAATCCGGAAAGGAGGCGTGAGGGAGGAGGTGACACCCTCCACCTCGAAACTGAATCCCACATTTCTTGGGTGGTTCCCAGTCCAAGGTCACGACGAGAAGGAGAGGCAGTTCCCAAGTAGAAGCCAGGTATTCCAGCTTCTGACTCTGCTCCATACTGTCTGGGCCAGGCATTAAATGCCCAGTTCTCAGCCCTCTCCTCCTTCGAGCGTCCAAGGCAGTAGTGGCGAGCACCCCAGCGAGATGATCCACGCCCTGATCCACCCCCCAAAAGGCCACCTGAAACCTGGACTCCCCAGTCTGGCCGGGGCGGCCGCACACAACACCAGCCGCTAACTGCATAGCCGCGGCCTGGAGGTCATAGGGTGGAAAAGGGGGCATATAAATGGAGGGCCTCGGGAAACCAGAGATCCGGGAGCGGCGCCCCCGCAAGCGAAGCCCGCGCCCGGGGCCCTGGAAGGAGGAGCGGTGGGTGCCACGGCACCAACGACAGGGCAGCTCGCCGCCCGCTGCCGCGCCCCTGATAGGGGCGGGGTGGGAGATCTGGGTCGGTCCCAGCACGCCGCCCTTGCCCACACCCACCCTCGACTCGGCCCAGCCACCTGGCCAGTCCTTACCCAAGATACGACGCGCAGGATGGTGTGCGGCTGCCGGATCAGGGTGTAGGGGTCAAAGGCGCCCCCGGCTTTGCCCGCTCCGTACGCACCCCCTTCCATCGTGGCTGCACCCGCGCGGTGCCCCCCGCTCGGTGCGCGCCGCCGACTGGTGCGCGTGCGCGACTCCCCGCCCCCTCCCCTGCGCGCGGCCGGCGTGGCCCAGGGCTTCCGCAAGGGGGCGTAGTGCGCGGCGGGCGCAGCTCGCGGGATGCGGGCGGTAAGTGGGGCTGGGAGGCGCGCGTCCTCGTTCTCGGGGCCGCGCATGCTGCGGCCCCGGGCGTAGAGTGCGTTCATCGCTAGTGCAGTGACCTCTTTGCATATATACGGGGGAGGATGTACGCGTGCAAGTGCAAGTGCGGAACGTGTCCAGACCCCCGGCGGCCGCCTTCCCTGTCCCCTGTAGCAGCCCCTCCTACTGATGGTCTTCGTTATTTATTAGTCTGCTTGTGCTCCGTGAGAGGGCAAGAGCCGCGTTCATCCTCCTCAGAGGGTGCTTGGCACACAGCAGTTGTGGCATGAGCATTTCTCGAAGGCGTGAATGGACCGTGAATGAATAACCCTCTCCCAGAGCCCTCCAAAGCAGCCCCCGCCTCCCAGGAGCACCTTTCCACTTGGCTCTTACGATGACGTCATGTGTGTCCCGGTGTCTGCGCACACACACCCCCTCCCGCGCCCAGCCTGAAGGGCTCTGGCACAGGCAGAGGCGAAGAAGGGCAGTCAATTCTTTCTAAGACTTCCTCTCCCTGCCACCTCCCACCCAGCACAGGCTGAGGCAGGAGGATGCTTTGAGCCATGAGCTAGGCTGACACCATGGCACTCTAACCTGAGCAACAAAATGAGATTCTGTTGCAAAAAAAAAAAAAAAAGACAAACCACAGTCTGGGAAAAAATATTTTATTTGCAGCTTGGTGCCTGTGGCTCAAGCCCGCTAAGCAACAACGGCTGCAACCAAAAAATAGCCGGGCGTTGTGGCGGGGACCTGTAGTCCCAGCTATTTGGGAGGCTGAGGCAGGAGAATCGCTTGAGCCCAGGAGTTGAAGGTTGCTGTGATCTGTGAGCACTCTATCCAGGGCGACAGCTTGAGGCTCTATCTCAAAAAGATATATACATTTTTTTATATTTGCAAAGTACGTATCTGATAAAGGACTTGCATCCCCTTTCCTTAATCCAGGAATTAATTATGTAATTATTTGTTCATCATTACCTCTGCTAGTCTGTGCACTCCTGAGGCTCAAGTTTTGTCCATCTTGTTCACTGCTGTAACCAAGGGCCTGAGCAGACAGTTGGTGCTCAATGTGGACCCTAGTCCACATCACCCTATCACAGGCTTGTGCTGGAGCTCCATGTATGTGGCTTACGCGGTGGAAACAGGCTTGAAGGAGGAATGCTCACCATAGGCGGACAGCCACCTTCCAGGGCTGGCTCCCAGGCTGGCCTGCATTCCTTGCCGCCTCTCTCTGCCTGGAGTTTCTTTCACTAGTTCCAGGAAAAGGTTAGAAAAGAACATCTCCAGAGGCTTTTGCTTCCCCAGTATCCTGTCATTCTGTGTTGACAGGACACCAGATCTGCACAGAGGAAATGTAAGGTGTGCCTGAGGGCACTTCTTAAAAACAATATGTAGGTAAATGTGCATCTTTGCCTCTATGTATTGAGTGTTTACTCACTTATCAGGCCATGGGCTAAAGGCTTTATGTACATTACTGCATTTAATCCAGCAAATTTATGAGGTAGTGACTATGGTTACATAAAACTTCCAGAAGAAAACATAAAATCTTTATGACTTTAAGCAAAGAGTTCTTGTGAGTCTTATATAAAACACCAAGTGTGTGATCCATAAAAGAAACAATTGATAAAGTAGACTTTATCAAAACTAAGAACTTTGCTTTTTTTTTTGAGACAGAGTCTCAAGCTGTTGCCCTGGGTAGAGTTCTGTGGCAGCATCATAGCTCACAGCAACCTCCAACTTGGGCTAGCGATATCTTCTTGCCTCAGTTTTTCTATTTTTTATTTGTTTTTTTGTTTTTGTTTTGTTTTGTTTGAGACAGAGTCTCCCTATGTCGTCCTCAGTAGAATGCTGTGGGCTCACAGCTCACAGTAACCTCAAACTCTTATGCTTAAGTGATTCTCTTGCCTCAGCCTCCTGAGTAGCTGGGACTACAGGTGCTAGCCACAACACCTGGCTATTTTTAGAGACAAGGTCTTACTCTGGCTCAGGCTGGTCTTGAACCTGTGAGCTCAGGCAATCCACCCACCTTGGCCTCCCAGAGAAAGCTAGGATTACAGGCATGAGCCACTGTGCCCGGCCCCCCAATTTTTTTTTGAGACAGTGTCTCCCCCTGTTGCCCAGGCTAGAGTGCAATGGCTTACTGCAACCACAAACTCCTAGGCTCAAGTGATTCACCTGCCTCAGCCTTCTGAGTAACTGGGACCACAGGTATACACACTATACTCACCTAATTTTTTTATTTTTTATGGCAATAGGGTCTCACTATTGCCCAGGTTGGTCTTGAACTCCTGGCCTCAAACAATCCTTCTGCCTCAGCCTCTCATAGTGCTAGGATCACAGGCATGAGCCACTGCAGCTGGCCCCTAATTTTTTTTTTTTTTATGGGGACAAAATCTTACTTGGTTGCCCAGGCTAGAGTGCCATGGCATCAGCCTAGCTCACAGCAATCTCAAACTCCTGGGCTTAAGCAATCCTCCTGCCTCAGCCTCCTGAGTAGCTGGGATTACAGGTGTCTACCACAATACCTGGCTAACTTTTCTATTTTTAACAGAGATGGGGGGTCTCACTTTTGCTCAGGCTGGTGTAGAATTCCTGAGGTCAAGGGATCCACCCACTTTGGCCTCCTAGAGTGCTAGGATTATAGGTGTGAGCCACCTTGCCCAGCCCTTTTTTTTTTAATGAGGAAAAAAATGTGCAAGTGTGATAGGCTGCAGGTCAGTAATAGTCATTCATTTATTCACTTACCACATATTTATTTAAGCCCACCCTGCCTTATTTAGGCTTTGTGCCAGTTATAAAAGAATAGAGCTGAAGAGTTTAGACTGTCCCTAACCCCTGCCACTAAGATTTGATTATATTAATGAATTAAATATCAGAAAGCAGCCTGAACAATATAGTGAGACCCAGTCTGTACAAAAAATTTTAAAAATTAGCTGGACATGGTAGGCCCAGCTATAGCCCTGGAGATTGAGGTGGGAAGATCACTTGAGGCCAGCAGTTTGAGGCTGCAAGGGGCTGTGATTAGGCCACTGCACTCCAGACTCACTGACAGAGTGAGACCCTGTCTCTAAAAAATAAATAGATAGATAGATAGATAGATAACAGAAAGAATGGTGTCTGGGATCCTTAGTTTCAGATTCAGATATTTTGAGTGGATGGATGAGAATCCTGGCTCCCTCACACACTCACTTTGGCAAAGTGTGTGACTTTGGGCAAATGTCTTCCCTTTCTGCTTCCTTATCTGAAAAATGGAAATAAGCATAATACCTATCGCTGAAGAGTGTCAGAATTAAATGAGAGAATACACAAAAATGCTCCTAGAATGGTTACAAAGAATGGGCTCTGTAAATGTTTATTAGCCTAACCACTATGGTTGGTTTTCAAGGTAGGTATGTATTGACAAAGATTTTTTTGGCCAAACTTTGGCCAGGTTTCTGGATCTTGTGCTAAACCCACCCGTGCACTTCCTTGTACAATCCAGTTTTGAGACATTCTCACTTTGTTGCCTGGTTAGAGAGCTGTGGCATCATAGCTCACAGCAACCTCAAACTCTTGGGCGTGAGCAATCCTGTTGCCTCAGCCTCCCAAGTAGCTGGGACTATAGGCACTCACCATAACGTTTTTTTATTTTTAATAGAGACTGGGTCTTGCTCTTGTTCAGACTGGTCTCGAACTCCTGAGCTCAAACAGTCCACCTTCCTTGGCTCCCCATAGTGCTAGGTTAACAGGCATGAGCCACTGCCTCTGGCCTGTAAAATCCAGTTTTAGCAATGACCCTCCTACGTCAATTTAGTAGGAACTCTTATCCACCATATCTGATCACCCTCAATATCTGATCAGATTTCCTCATCCTCTGCCACTGGCCAGGTAATGTCTTATCATTCTAGCCTGTCTTTAGCAAGAATCCTGTTAGGTTTGTTTAGCCAGATTCTCCTAGCAATTTTCTATTTGCTGACCCTCCCCCGTCTCTGCTCCTTGGCTGTAAGATTCCACTTGCTATCTTTGGAGTTAAGCCCAATCAGTCTCTCCACCTGTTTGGCAGTGGTTCTCATACCTATCTCAGTGGTCCTGAATAAAGTCTTTCTTACTTTGCTTTAACAAATTTCACTGAATAATTTTTTCTTTTCTTTCTTTTTTTTTTTTTTTAGAGACAAAGTCTCACTTTATCACCCTCTGTAGAGTGCTGTAGCGTCACAGCCCACAGCAATCTCCAACTCCTGGGTTTAGGTGATTCTCTTGCCTCAGCCTCCCAAGTAGCTGGGACTACAGGCGCCTGCCACAATGCCCTGCTATTTTTTTGCTGCAGTTTGGCCGGGGCTGGGTTTGAACCCACCACCCTTGGTATATGGGGCCAGGGCCCTACTCACTGAGCCACAGGCACCACCCTGAATAATCTTTTCTTAAACAGTACGCCAAGGTAGATAGGCATTTTCTTAGACAAACTTAGACAGAACTTCATACCTATCATTACAAGTTTTAGAAAGATCCTCCCCTACTTTCTGGATTTGTGTGTTCCATGTTCATAAGGCCAAAGGAGGTCAGGATGATCTTTGTAGTACAGGGTTTTACAAACCCAGAGCTTCCGGGATCATGCCCTATTCTGCCCTGCATTTCAAGTTCCTGCCCCAGGCTGAGCTGCAAGTGGCTGTTGCTCTTCCTCTCCTGCCCCCTTGAGGCCAGTCTGGTATGGAAGGTGCTAGAAAGCTCTGATTTCTGTAAGTTTGTGGAATTAGAGTTGCCTGGGCAGATGGGAGATGCAGTCTCTGTATTTGAAAGGAGGAACCACAGCATAATTAGAATCTTAAATATTTACCACAGATGCCTATCTGGAAAACCATCTGGTAACGTATTTTAGTTGACTGAAGAATGTGCCATTGACCTAGCAGTCCCATTCTTTTCTCAAAGAAGGGGTGAAGGAGGTGTACATAGGTCTAGTTAGCTACAACCCTATGTTTCACACGTTTATCTAGTCATTTGCTCAAGGTATATGTAACACCACTGAATGCCAGGTTATGGAAGACCCCCGGACCAACAGTAACATACCACATGGTCTCTGCCCTAAAGGATCTCATAATCTAGAACAAAAAGTAAGAATGGCAGGTGAAATAAGGCCACAATTCCTCAAAATTACTCCCACTTGAATATGGGCAGGCTTGTGATTGACTGATCAATAGAATAACATTGGGCCATTTTCCTGGCTCTGCCTTAAGAAAATATCAGCTTTCAGTTTCCATCTTGGAATGCTCTGAGCTCCTGAGCTCTCATGAAAGAACTCTTGAGACCACTGAGACTGCATGTAAATATGCTAGTCAAGAGTTCTGGAGAAGCCCAGCCTTCTAGTTATCACCACCCATGTCTCGAGCCCTCCAGATTAGTAAGAAAGAAGAATCACCCAGGTGAGCCCTATCCAAATTCCTGAAATACATCATGACATGTAATAAAATGGTTATTGTTTTGAGCCACTAAGTGTTGAAGTAATTTTTTATGCAGTAATACATAACAAACTTCTGTACCATCCACAGATAATGATGGATAAAACGTAGGAGGGAAAAATAAACACACCCGGCAACACACAAAAATAACTAACTCTGTGGAGTTGAAAGCAGGGAATGGCTTAAGCCACAGGCACATGGACTCTGGGTTCAAATAGCCACCAAAGCTTCAGCTTTTGTAGCATGATAGAGACCAAAATGCTCCACATGAGATGGAACCCAAGTCAACCTCCTACTTGAAGCCAGCAACAGGAGTGGTGCTCCACTATTAGGAAAGGAGGCAAAAAAATAAAACTGTGGGTTGGGCAGGGAAGGGCTGCCTAGGACTCTGACTTCACCAAAGTGGCTGGTTCAGGGAGAGAAAGACAAAGACTTAGCCTGCGGAAGCAAGCCTCCCTCTGGGTCTGCAACTGAGGCTGCAGTGAGTGTTCCCGGTGTGTCCATGGAAGGAGTCTTAGACATTGTTGTAAGATCTGCTTTTGGGAGCCTGACAGACGCAACAGCATTGCTGTTGGACAGGGAGGGTAAGCACACAGGAGGAGAAAGGAGGGGTAAAAGAAAAATGAAACTCTCACATTCCAGGTGAAGCTGCAGTCCAAAATTCCAAAAGCCTCATTGTAATCGAGAGGCAACAAATCGACCCATCACAACAATCAGAAACTGAAGTCACTGCAGATGAGATGAATTTTATAGAAAGATCAAGACTGTGTTCGGAATTTTCAAAGAATAATCTTTATTAAGGAAAAAAAAAAACAAGACAAGACTATCCATATGGAAATTACAGTCAGAAACTTTAAATGCTTGGGGAAACAATGAATGGACAAGAAAAAGGATAAAAAGGAAAAATGTAAGCCTTGAAGTCAGAGCTTCCATGACAGCAACTGTTGCTCTCTGGTGCCCTGAATTTTTTTGTCAAAGTGGTGTCTCACTTTTTCACCATCATGGCACTATAGCTCAAAGCAACCTCAAGAGGATCACTGGAGCAATCCTCTTCTCAGCCTCCCACGTAGTTGGGACTATAGGTGCTCACCATGACACCTGGCTATTTTTTAGAGACCAGATCTTGCTCTTGCTCAGGTTGGTCTGGAACTCCTGAGCTCAAGCAATCTACCCACCTCGGCCTCCCAGAGAGATAGGACAAGTGTGAGCCACTGTGCCTGACCCTGTGCCCTGAAATTTTAACACTTTTGAAGGAAAACAGCAGGATAGAAGAGGAAGCGTGTTCCATCAAGGTGGGGAATTGATTTGGACCTCATATAAAAATAAACAAGAATGGACAATTTTCTATATATATAGAGAAATATAACTTATAAAACTGATTCAGAAAGACTTTGAAAAATCTACATAGCCTGTAAAGGGGTGCCACATGGCAGCCTTGGTCCTAAGAAGGGTAAACCAGAAGGGACTTATTTTGTCATGCTTACTTACACCAGTAAGTGTAAGTAAGTGGACTTATTTTATCAGGTTAACTGGGTCCCTTTCCATCGGTTGCTGTGAATCTCCTTTTTTTGGAAAGTAGGCCCATTTCTAAGTGCAGTTAATCCATTTTTTAAAAACTTTATTCAAATTAATATGAGGGGACAATATTTAGGTTACATTGTTCTCACTTCAGGGTAAAGTTCCATTTGTAGAAGAGTCCCTCACCCAGAGGGCATGTTATATACCCTCACAATGTGCACATCAGGTGAGATCGAGTTAGTCCATTCTTTTTTTTTTGAGACAGAGTCTCACTATGTTGCCCTCAGTAGAGTGCTGTCGTGTCACAGCTCACAGCAACCTCCAACTCTGGGCTTAAGACATTCTCCTTCCTCCGCCTCCCAAGTAGCTGGGACTACAGGTGCTTGCCACAACGCCTGGCTATTTTTTGGTTGCAGCCATCATTGTTGTTTGGCGGGCCCAGCTGGATTCGAACCCGCCAGCTCAGGTGTATGTGGCTGACGCCTTAGCCACTTGAGCCACAGGCGCCGAGCCCTGCACTCACCACTCTTCCAGACCTCGCCCTCTGTACCTCTTCTTCTGGCTATTTAGCTGTGTCCTTTGTGGTATCTTTTATAAACCAGTAAGTGTAAGTGTTTCTCTGAGTTTTGTGAGCCATTCCAGTAAGTGATTGAACCAAAGGAGGAGTTGTAGGAACTGCTACTTATATGCAATTTATTAGAGCAAAAGTGACAACTTTGCCTTGTCACTGGCATCTGAAGTAGGGGACGGTTTTGTGGGACTGAGCCCTCACCTGTGATGTCTGTGCTAATGTTACTGCCCAGATGGCAGCTTACTTGGCAGAACACTAAGCAGAGAGATAGAAGTCTCTCAAATCCACTTCTTTGAGAATTGAGGATCCAGGGTTTTTTTTGTTGTTTTTTTGTTTTTTGCAGTTTTTGGCCAGGGCTGGGTTTGAACCCACCACCTCCAGTATATGGGGCCGGCGCCCTACTCCTCGAGCCATAGGCACAACCTGAGACAGGATTTTTAAGGGTTTAAGTTTGATGGACAGGGAATAGGTGATCAAGTTTATTAATTGGCCAAGTCTGGGGGCAAAATTATAGGGGTATTGACGTAATGATGAGGGTCTGGAAATCATCTTCTTGTTTTGCTTCAGTTCCTGAGGCCATGATTCTAGTCAAGTTGGTTTCCTTTCAAGTTGCTTTTCTTGATTTGGGCTGTTGGTCTGGGCAGGTCAGCCAATCCACTGGCTGGTGGGGCCTGCAAGTTATCTTAGAAGCTGCCTAAGCCGGGCACAGTGTCTCATGCCTGTAATCCCAGCACTCTGGGAGGATTGCTTGAGCTCAGGAGTTTGAGATGAGCCTGAGCAAAAGCAAAACCCCATCTGTACTAAAATTAGAAAAACTAGCCAGGCATTGTGGCGGGTGCCTATAGTTCCAGCTACTTGGGAGGCTGAGGAAAGAGAATCGCTTAAGCCCAAGACTTTGAGGTTGCTGTGAGCTATGAACTCATGGCCCTCTACCCAGGCAGACAGTGAGACTGTCTCAAAAAAAAAAAAAAAAAGAAAGAAAGAAAGATAAGAAGTTACCTTTAGAGTTCCAAATAGTGATGTTACCTATGGAGAAAAGTTAAGAATCTTTTTTTTTTTTTTTGAGACAGAGTCTCACTATGTCACCCTTGGTAGAGTGGCGTGGCGTCACAGGCACGGCTGGGACTACAGGCACCCACCACAACGCCCAGCTTTTCCTTCTTTTTTTTTTTTTTCTTTAGTTGTAGTTATCATTGTTGTTTGGCAGGCCCCAGCTGGATTCAAACCCTCCAGCTCTAGTATATGTGGCTGGTGCCTTTAGCTGCTGAGCCAAAGTTAAGAATCTTTATAACTAACAGCTGTGGGACTCCAGAACCACAATCACAAAGAAGCGAACAAGGGGACAAGGGATGATTATTATCATTATTTTTAGCTAAGACTATTCCTTCGCAAGGTTTTTGGGTCCTTACTCAAGTTCTCACCTCGCACCCCTTCATCACTCTGTAAGTACAGTTTCACTACCACCAGGTAGGTAGGCTCAGAATTGAGTTGAATTAGAGCATAAATTCAGTTGGTGTCTGCAGAGTACTGAGGAATTGCCTGGTGTAGGAAGAACCCCCTCCCACACACACACCAGTATACACATCTGGCTTAAGAAGTGAAGTGGTCAGGAGTCTGGGTGGAGTAGTTTTTTCTTTTAGTTTCATGTAGAGAAGGAAACACTCTCTCCCTTCCAAACAGACAAGTCTCTAATTTTTAAATAAACATCATAATTCTATGATTTGGTTTTTTACTTAATATGTGTTTTTAAATCTTTTCATGTCATTTATAGATCTACCTAATTCTGGCTAACACCTCCAAACTATTCCCTCCTACAGAAATATCATCATGGTAATAAGAATACTTATTATTTTTCTATTTTTGTTTATTTTTTGTTTTCTATTTTTTTCTTGCACTTCAAGTGCTAACTGAATTAACTGGTGTCCTCAGTTCACACTTTACAATTTGAATTTGTATGTAAGTTGGAAGTATAAGTAATTTACCTATTACCTGTAATCGTCTCCATTCATAAATGTGAGTTGCATGTCTGTAAGTTGGGAACTGCCTGTACTCTCCTGTTTCTTTTTCCTTCTTTCCTTCTCCCCTGTCCCTCACTACCAGACCTCTCCCCACAATAGTCTCAAAAGCTGTGGGAAAAAAAAAAAAAAAAACCTTCCTCAAATGGGCGGCGCCTGTGGCTCAAGGAGTAGGGCCCTGGTCCCATATGCCAGAGGTGGCGGGTTCAAACCCAGCCCCGGCCAAAAACCACAAAAAAAAAAAAAAAAAAAAAGGCAGTGGTTCTTTTTTTTTTTTTCAGCCCCGCCCTGTCCCCTGAAAACAGTGGTTCTTAAATGTTGGCGTGTATCAGCCTCCCAGGGAGAGCTAAGAGAGAACACAGATGCCCATGGTTGTTGAAAGACAGGGTCTGGGCCTCTGTGTTTTTACTTTGTCCCCCAGGTGATTGTGATACCTGTTAAACTCATATACTTTACAGGTCTTTAAATGTGCACATGCCTTTGTGAGTTATGTACAGTAAGAGCCAAGAAGCTTCCCCTTAGCCTTCTGAAGTCTCCCTGAAAAATTAACTGGCCAAAGACACTTTAATCAGAGAAAAGGCATACAAATTATATTAGAACCACAATGATTACTTCCCCTCCAGCCCGCCAGTGCATTCAAAAGCTTATACTGGCAGAACAGGTTATGGAAGAGGGAGAAAAGGAATTCCGTTGAGGGACAAGGAAGGATTACTGGGAGAAGAAGAGGATCTTGGAACAGAGATTAACTAGATAGTTCTCTGGAGAATTTGAATAAACCTGAGGGACAGACATTATCTTGTGAAAGAATTTGCTCAGGGGTGGTTACATTCTTCATCTAACCCGGAGAGAAAGAAAACAATTGTTGCTTTGGTGGGTCTGGACTTTAGGCAGATGAAGGAACTTCAGAGAACAACTTCATCCTGGCTTTGGGAGCGTTAGTAGAGGTGAGTGATATCAAAGAGGCCTTTAAGTTTCTTTAGCTCAGCATGGCAACAAGCAATATTTGGGGGGATTAGTTTCTGAGTCCCAACAGCATGCACTTCTGTACAACTCAAGATTCAGTTGTTTTCATCAAACCAACAATATCAAATTAGTCTTATTTATCAAAAATTACTAAAGTCACTTGAACTTGAAAAGCATTTGGGCTTATGTACTTAATTTATGAGTGCTCCTTTATTTATAAGCCAATTTGGGACCATATAGACATAATGGGACCATATAGACATAATACATCTAGACCTGGTGCCGTGGCTCACACCTAGCACTCTGGGAGGCCATGGCCAGTGGATTGCTTGAGCTCAGGAGTTCGAGACCAGCATGAGCCAGAGCGAGACCCTGTATCTACTAAAAATAGAAAAAATTATCTGGGTACTGTGGCGCATGCCTGTAGTCCCAGTGACACAGGAGGCTGAGACAGGAGGACCATTTGAGCCCAAGAGTTTGGGTTTGCTATGAGCGATGATGACAGCATGACATTCAACCCAGGGTAACCAAGTGAGACTGTCTTGAAAACAGAAAACAAACAAAACCCACATAATACTTCTACACACAAAAATAAAGATCGCATAGTTTTTACCTTAGAACTCTTCTCATGAGCTATCAGTACAAACTGGTTTATGACAGACAGTTGAATTGAAATTATATTTCTGACAAGATTGGAACCTGTTCACAACCTTGTTCCAATAGGTAATATAAGAAGGCTATTTACCCTCATTATATATTATTACATACATTACTCATAAATTAAGTAAATGAGCCCAAATACTTTTTAAGTTCAAGTGACTTTAATAATTTTTGATAAGACTATAGACCAAAATTTTGGGTAAAGCAGTTTCCAGACTGATTTTAAATCCAGTTTGATTTTTAAAAAACCTCTTTAACCCTTTTTCCCCTTCAGTTTCAAATGAGCTTTCAGGGCTTACATTTTAGCTAGGACTAGCTGAACTGTCTAAGAAAAACAAGATCTCCTTGGCTCGGCTCCCGTAGCTCAGTGAGTACATACACTGAAGCTGGCGGGTTAAAAACAAAAACACAAGCTCTAATGATAGTTTTGAATGAGCAATGCCATAAACAATGAGTTTTATCTCAAAACTAATAGAAAAAGTCAGTATATTCAAAGTAGGCAGAAAAGAAAAATAGAGCTTAGACAATTCTACATTTTAGTTTTTCTTTGACAATTCTACATTTTAACTATATAATTATGGGTTGATCATTTGAGCTCTAAATTTTCCTTTTTTTTTTTTGAGAGAGTCTCTCTATGTCACCCTTAGAGTGCCATAGTGTCACAGCTCACAGCAACCAAAAACTCTTGGGCTTAAGTGATTCTCCTACCTCAGCCTCCCAAGTAGGTGGGACTATGGCACCTGCCACAACGCCCAGCTATATTTTTTGTTGTTACAGTTGTCATTGTTGTTTAGCTGGCCTACGCCAAGTTCAAACTTACCAGCCAAGGTGCATGTGGCTGGCACCTTAACCACTGTGCTACAGGTGCCACGCCCTCTAAATTTTTCTTCATGAAATTTTCCCATCAGTTTAAAAATATGCACAAGAGGGTGGCGCCTGTGGCTCAGTCGGTAAGGCGCCGGCCCAATATACCGAGGGTGATGGGTTCAAACCCAGCCCTGGCCAAACTGCAACCAAAAAATAGCTGGGCGTTGTGGCGGGCGCCTGTAGTTCCAGCTGCTTGGGAGGCTGAGGCAAGAGAATCGCTTAAGCCCAGGAGTTGGAGGTTGCTGTGAGCTGTGTGAGGCCACGGCACTCTACCAAGGGCCATAAAGTGAGACTCTGTCTCTACAAAAAGAAAAAAATATATATATGCACAAGAATGGACCATAATATGGCATGCCTTTGGACCTTTCCATTTTACAAACACTTTCTTTTTTTTTTTTTTTTTGAGATAAGAGTCTTAAGCTGTCACCCTGGATAGGATGCTGTGGCGTCATAGCTCACAGCAACCTCCAACTGAGGCTTAAGCAATCTTCTTGCTTTAGTTTTTCTATTTTTAGCAGAGCTGGGGTCTCAATTTTGCTCAGGCTGGTCTTGAACTTGTGAGATCAAGCAATCCACCACCTAGACCTCCCAGAGTGCTAGGATTACAGATGTGAGCCACAGCACCCTGCCTCCATTTTATAAATACTTTCAAGTAGAGGTGCCATAAAAACAACTGGAGGACTTGTAAATGTCATTCTCCATGTCTTTCCTCATTTTTAGGGAGATTGTTTCCTACCTTTCCCCTCTTTTATTTATTTATTTATTTAGAGACAGTCTTACTCTGTCACCCTGGGTAGAGTGCTATGGCATCATCTTAGCTCACAGCAGCCTCAAACTCTTGGGCTCAAGAGATCCTCTAGCCTCAACCTCCTGAGCCACAATGGCTGGCTAGTTTTTAAATTTTTAGTAGAGATGGTGTCTTGCTCTTGCTTAAGTTGGTCTTTTCTTTTCTTTCTTTTTTTTTTTTTTTTGCAGTTTTGGCCAGGGCTGGGCTTGAACCCGCCCACCCCCAGTATATGGGGCGGTGAGCCACAGGCACCACCCTCAAGCTGGTCTTGAACTCTGGAGGTCGATCGCCCACCTCAGCTTCCCAAAGTGCTGGGATTACAGGCCTGAGCTACCATGCCCAGCCTTTTCTTTCTCTTTTTAAAGGAGGAACTGAACTGTAGTCTAGGATTTGGTGAGAAGAAGTCTCTCTCATTTGTCAATGAAAAGGACAGCTTAGTTTCTTTCTTTTTTTTGAGACAGAGTCTCACTATGTGGCGTGGTGCAACAGCTCAAACTCCTGGGCTTAAGCGATTCTCTTGCTTCGGCCTCCCAAGTAGCTGGGACTGCAGGCGCCCACCACAACACCCAGCTATTTTTTGTTGCATTTGTCATTGTTGTTTAGCTGTTCCGGGCTGGGTTCGAATCCACCAGCCTCGGTGTATGTGGCTGGTGCCGTAACCACTGTGGTACGGGTGCCGAGCCTGACAGCTTAGTTTCTTACACAAATGTACAGACAAGCCAATGAGATTAATTTGGGGGAGGAAAAGGCAAGGGGGAAGACTCTTTAGAATGTACCTCCAAATCAAAATTAGGATCCCAAATAAGTTCCTACGAAAAGAACAGATAGCTCAGAATAAACCAAGGACCATCAACTAAGCATGGGAGGTCCGAGGCTCAGGAGGACTTAACAGTTCTACTGAGAAGCTTTGAGTCAGGGTGATGTAAGGTGACCTGTGCTAATAACTAGCACTGATTTGGGGCTTCTCCTCTGGTGGATCCTGAGTCTTCTCTGAGTGTCATCAATTGTTAAAAGGAAAAACAGCTCTGTAAAATAATGTAAAGGTTGGGGGGGGGGCGCCAGCCCCACATACCGGGGGTGGCGGGTTCAAACCTGGCCCCGGCCAAAACTGCAAAAAAAAAAAAAATAATAATAGTAATAATTTAAAGAGGCTCATTCTGAGCCAATATAAGTGACCTTAGCCCAGGGATACATAAATCCAAGAAGGCTTAAGTAAGTGGTCCCAAGGTGGTTGGATTATAGCTTGGTGTTATACGTTTCAGGAAGATAGGAATTGCAGGTAAATCATAAAGCAATATATGGAAGATATATATTAATTTGGCCAAAAAAGAAAAGACATCTCAAAGTGCAGGCTTACTACTAATAGAAGGATTTTGAGATCCTTTGGTTGGCAATTGGTAGAGAGCATTAAACTTGGCTGAGGCAGGAGAATCGCGAAAGCCCAAGAGCTGGAGGTTGTTGTAAGTCCTGTAACATCATGGCACTCTACTGAGGGTGGTAAAGTGAGACTCTGTCTCTACCAAAAAAAAAAACTTTGTCTAAATATTTGGAGTCAGAAGGAAGGAATACCTACCTTACCGAAATCCGCTAATCATAGAACAAGTTACAATATATCAAATTAGGGGCGGCGCCTGTGGCTCAGTCAGTAGGGCGCCAGCCCCAAATACCAAGGGTGGTGGGTTCAAACCCCGCCCCGGCCAAACTGCAACCAAAAAATAGCCGGGCGTTGTGGCGGGCGCCTGTAGTCCCAGCTACTCAGGAGGCTGAGGCAGGAGAATCGCTTAGGCCCAGGAGTTGGAGGTTGCTGTGAGCTGTGTGAGGCCACGGCACTCTACCGAGGGCCATAAAGTGAGACTCTGTCTCTACAAAAAAAATTAAAAAAATATATATATATCAAATTACAGATAGGACTGACTCTTTGCCTTATATGGCCTTCGGTCCTGTTTATATGTGTAATTTAGTATCTTATTTCCTCAGAGTCTGTTCTGTCAGTCTTTTTCTTTTTTGAGGCAGGGCTTCATTCTGTTGCCCAGGGAAATTATGTAGTGGTGCAATAATAGCTCACAGCAGCCTTGATCCTTCTGCCTTAGAATCCAGAGTAGCTAGGACTACCAACCCATGCCACCATGCCTGGCTATTTTAAAGTTTTTTATAGAGATGGGGTCTCACTATGTTGCTCAGACTTATCTCAGACTCCTGGCCTCAAGTGATCCTCTAGACTCAGCCTCCCAAAGTGCTAGAATTACAGGCGCAAGCCACCACACCTAGCTGTTCCATCAGCCTTCTGATCTCTATTTTAACATTAATACTGGTCAGTATTTGCATCTAAACTCTAAAAGGAGGGAGCATATGGAAACATTCCCTACTTCCTTTCCCTTTGTGATGGGAACTAAGTTTTAAGATTTTGCTGCAGTCCCCTTGGCCAAGAGAGAGTCCACTCAGTTATTGGGGGGCTTAGGATTTTAATTTTAGTTTATAGATTTGTGCTTCAGGATTCTCATTTAAAAAGTCTTGCTTGGGGTGGCGCCTGTGGCTCAGCGGTAGGGCACCAGACCCATATACCCAGGGTGGCGGGTTCAAACCCGACCCTGGCCAAACTGCAACAAAAAAAATAGCTGGGCATTGTGGCAGGTGCCTTAGTCCCAGCTACTCGGGAGGCTGAGGCAAGAGAATCGCCTAAGCCCAGGAGTTCGAGGTTGCTGTGAGCTATGTGATGCCACGGCACTCTACCGAGGGCGATAAAGTGAGACTCTTGTCTCTACAAAAAAAAAAGAAGAAGAAGTCTTGCCTGGACATGGTGGCTCATGCCTATAATCCTAGCTCTCTGAGAGGCCGAGGCAGGCAGATTGCCTGAGTAAAAGTGAGAACCCATCTCTACTAAAAATAGAAAAACTAGCCAGGTTTTGTGGCAGGTGCCCATAGTCCTAGCTACTCAGGAGGCTGAGACAAGAGATGGCTTGAGCCCACGAGTTCGAGGTTGCTTTGAGCCATGACACCACAGCACTCTACCCAGGGTGACAGAGTGATACTGTGTCTCAAAAAAAAATAATAATTAAAAAAGTCTTTCAGCACCCATAGATCACAAAGCTTTTCTTTCATATTTTTTGTGTTGTAGTTTTCTATTTCTTTAATCTACCTAGAATCTACCTGTGTATATGGCCTGTGTAGAAGATGCAGTTATGTTTCTTTTTCCCTGTGGACTGAGTTGGTTCTCCTTGTACCATATACATCATTCTTCAATCCACCTTTGCCTCATGGCCTCATTGTTCTCTGATCATGGATCAGGTTCCTGTGGTCACAGAGATCTGCTTCAGTTCTCTCTCTCTTTTTTTTAGACAGAGCCTCAAGCTGTTGCCCTGGGTAGAGTGCCATGGCATCACACAGCTCACAGCAACCTCCAACTCCTGGGCTCAATGGATTGTCCTGCCTCTGCCTCCCGAGTAGCTGGGACTACAGGCACCTGCCACAATGCCCAGCTATTTTTTGGTTGTAGCCATCATTGTTGTTTGGTGGGCCTGGGCTGGATTCGAACCCACCAGCTCAGGTATGTGTGGCTGGCGCTTTAGCTGCTTGAGCCACAGGCACCGAGCCTCTCTCTTTACTTTTCCTGCTCTATTTGTCTGAACATGCTCCAGTTCTGTGCTGTTCTTTTTTTTAAGAATTTTCTTTTTATTTATTTATTTATTTTTATTATTTATTTTTATTTTTTGCAGTTTTTGGCCGGGGCTGGCTTTGAACCCGCCACCTCCAGCATATGGGGCCGGGGCCCTACTCCTTTGAGCCACAAGTGCTGCCCTCTGTGCTGTTTTTATCACTAAGGCTAGAATGGAAGCTCCCAGAGAGCAGAGAACATTGCTTTACTCATTGATCTATCCTGAGTGCCTAAAACAGTGCCTGGCACACAACAGGAAAATAGTGTATATATAGTGAATGAACAACATTGTTAGATGTCTTAATGTCAGGTAAAGTGAGCCATGAAGGTGATTAACAATACATATGTAGGGACTGGATGCAGTGGCTTATACCTGCAACCCCCAGCACTTTGAGAGGCTGAAGCCATAAGATCTCTTGGGATCAGAAGTTTGAGGTTGCAGTGAGCTGTGATTGTGGCCCTGCTCTACAGCCCGTGTGACAGTGTGAGACCCTGTCTCCAAGAAAATGGACTTAGGGCCTTACTACTTAAAGTGTGCTCCACAGACCTGCACTGTACAAATGCTGTACTTTCCCAAAGATTTCCAATAATAGGATTAAGTCCTACCAGTGATGTCCCTCAGGGATGGTGTGAAGATTAAATGAGAGAATGTTTTTCAAACAACAGTGATGAGGCGGCGCCCATAGCTCAGTGGTTAGGGTGCCAGCCACATACACCGAGGCTGGTGGGTTCGAACCTGGCCTGGGCCAGCTAAACAACAACAACTGCATCAACAACAACAAAAATAGCCTGGCTACTTGGGAGGCTGAGCCAAGAGAATTGTCCAGGGGTCCTCAAACTACGGCCTGTGGGCCACATGAGGCGGTGTGATTGTATTTGTCCCCATTTTGTTTTTTTACTTCAAAATAAGATATGGGCAGTGTGCATAGGAATTTGTTCATAGTTTTTTTTTTTTTTTAAACTATAGTCTGGCCCTCCAATGGTCTGAGGGACAGTGAACTGGCCCTTGTTTATTTTTATTTATTTATTTATTTATTTTTTTGGTTTTTTGGCCGGGGCTGGGTTTGAACCCACCACCTCTGGCATATGGGACCGGCGCCCTACTCCTTGAGCCACAGGCACCGCCCAAACTGGCCCTTGTTTAAAAAGTTTGAGGACCTCTGGAGGTTACTGTGAGCTATGACGCCATGGCACTCTACTGAGGGCGACAGAATGAGACTCTGTCTCAAACAAACAAAAACAGTAATGGGGACCTGGCAGGGTAGTCACACCTGCAATCCCAGCATGCTAGAAGGCAGAGGTGGGTGATTAGCAGGGCTTTGTAGTGGGTCCTGTAGTCCCAGCTACTCCGAGGCTGAGTCAAAAGGATCACTTGAGCCCAAGAGTTTGAGGTTGCTGTGAGCTATGACCCACAGCATTCTATACAGGACGACAAAGTGAGACTTCTGTCTCATAAAACAAAAAAGCAAAAACAAACAAACAACAAAACGATGGGAACAAAAGCCAAGCCCATAAGCAAAGGAGATAAGCGGATGGGATGAAGGAAGCACAGGGGATGTATGTGTGAGCAGAATCTTAGATGGCAGCGTTAGATTTTTTTCTTTTTTTTTTTTGTAGAGACAGAGTCTCACTGTACTGCCCTCGGGTAGGGTGCCGTGGCGTCACATGGCTCACAGCAACCTCTAACTCTTGGGCTTACGCGATTCTCTTGCCTCAGCCTCCCGAGCAGCTGGGACTACAGGTGCGTGCCACAACGCCCGGCTATTTTTTTGTTGCAGTTTGGCCGGGGCTGGGTTTGAACCCGCCACCTCTGGCATATGGGACCGGCGCCCTACTCCTTGAGCCACAGGCACCACCCCTATGGCAGCGTTAGAAATTAAGACTCAGGCCTGAGGAAACAACGCGACGGGGGCAGGGGTGCACTGGGGAAGTTCAATCCTCAGAAAGATTTGGAAGGGATCAGCCTGGAGACAGGGAAGCAGTCAGGACCCTCTGAGTCACCCGGGACCCCAGACAGAGATCACTATGGGCCCTCGCACGCAGAGGTCTGGGAGGCATGGACGTCCACAACCCAGGTTGCATGAGTCTGTGCAGCTGGACCCATGACCGAAGGTCGTGAGACCGTTTTGCAGTCTTGGGACGCCCCTCGGCGCTTCAAAGAACCTCTGAATCTAGAGCAGGCCACTGCAATTGGATACTGAAGGGAATGGCCAAGAAACGGTTCCAGGGAGCGGTGCCCAAAAACCCAGGTCTGGAGCCAGGAAACTGGAGTTTCAGTTTTTCCAATGCCAGAGGTGACTGCCTTTCACACGAGATGAAATACCGCGGCCATTTTTCTTATCAGTATTAATATTGGCTGCTGCCGAATGCCGTAGATTTGTTGCACTCCAAACCCTTAGCCAGCATCTCCGCGGCTCTTCACTAAGTTTGAACCCAAGCACACACCGTACAGCTTCTAATTTGTGTCTCGGAAGGCGACGCCCAGCTCGGAAGGCTCGCTGGGCGTGAGAGGGCGTGCTTGGCAATAGTAGTCGGGACGCGACCCTCGACCCGACGCCCGCCGCGGGCGCGCGCTCGCACGCCGGAAGGGGTGGAGTCATACTTGGCTTTATATAGCGTGCGCGGCACACCAGCCGACCTCTACCGGCGGGATTTGAGGACGCGATGGTGGGTGTCCTTATGGCGGCTTTCTTTTCATTCTGTGGCTTGCGTGGCTGAATCCGCCCGGCATCGCCGCCATCTCGGCTTGCTCCGTGCCGGGTGCCTGCTCTAGGAACACGGGAGACACAGCTGGCGTCCCAGTCAGGCCTCTTTTCTGTAAACTCACTATGCTTGTGTGGGATTTGGCTTGGGCCTGCCGGTTGGGCCCTGGCCTGTAGGCCTGCCACTTAAAATCATGGATCTTTTCTGAGCCACAGTCTCACCAGTTTTAACTCTAATCGGGATGAGCTCCCGTGAGCAACATGCGGGGTCAGGAGGACTTTAGGCGCTAAACTGTGAACTGAGGAAGTTTGCGGGAGGGAGGATTGGGTTAGGATTGTTGAGGCCCTGTTCTGACATATTTGGGGTGGTTGGTGCAACTTACTGGAATTCGCGGAAACCACAGGTGATGAACTCACTGACGGGCGGACAGAGACGCTGTGCTGATCGTCATGTTCTGATTTGGCTCTGCGGAGTTCCAGTGGCCTGCGTGTATCAGTCTGTACCCATTACCTACTGCCAATAGTCGTTGGTGGTCAGACTATAAATCTACCTTTTATGTTATTTCAGTAGTATTCGGTGTGTTTTTTGTCTGCTGTCAGAAAAAAGTAGATAATGTTCCTAAAAATTGAGACAAGTTGGAGTAAAAACTCACATTTTGTTGAATTTTAGTATGTTCTGGATTTGGGGATTCCTGGGAAAAGGTGAACTTAGCGTTTAATCATATTAACCTGGTTTTCAGCCCAGTCAAAAGTCAGTACTGCTGAGAATGCTTAGAACCTAAGCAGATGGGAACTAAACTGAAGGTCATTTTGTTTTGGGTGTTAATGTTGGTATGTTTTTCCTAGTCTCACAGGAAGTTCTCAGCTCCCAGACATGGATCTCTGGGCTTCTTGCCTCGGAAGCGCAGCAGCAGGCATCGTGGGAAGGTCAAGAGCTTCCCTAAGGATGATCCATCTAAGCCTGTCCACCTCACAGCCTTCCTGGGATACAAGGCTGGCATGACCCACATTGTGCGGGAAGTCGATAGGCCGGGATCTAGTATGTACAGGCTGCTCCTCCAAGTTGAGATGGGAGTTTGAGGGTGGAGAAAGTCTGGAGAGCTGAAGCCCAAGCTATTAGAAGAGGGTGTGCTTTTATCATGGGAAACATAGGTTATCAGAGCCCTCCTAATGAGAACATTAATATTTAGGACTCATTGATATTCCAAGACTATAGACCACAGATGGATGGTACTGCTTGGTGGGGGTGGTGTATTGAAGTCAGGGGCACAACATAGGGAATTATGGTAGCTTGTGTGAATGGAACCACTGAGGCTGGGGTAGAAGTGCCTTATTCACGTGAGTCTCACTTAAAACTTGAATCATACGTGACCCATTTACATGCACTTTAGTGCAGTTAAAAGTAGAATCACTAAAACAACACTAGTGAGGCTGGGTGCGGTGGCTCACTACTGTAATCCTAGCACTCTGGGAGGTTGAGGCGGGTAGATTGTCTGAGCTCACAGGTTTGAGACCAGCCTGAGTCAGAGTGAGATCCCATCTCTAAAAAGAAAAGTAGCTGAGTATTGTGGAGGGTGCCTGTAATTCCAGGTACTTCAGAGGCTGAGGCAAGAGAAGCATTTGAGCCAAGGTGTTTGAGGTTGCTGTGAGCTGTGATGGTGACAAAGTGAGAGTGTCTCAAGAAAAAAGGAAAGAAAACAGCACTGATTAGTAAGCCTTGGTAGATAATTAAAATAGGTAGCATTATTTAGTCCAGGCTGAGTTCAGAGTTTATTATTATACTGTATTATATGTTGAATTCTGTATTGTCGAGGCAAATGACATTTGCCTCCAGAGATTTCTGGTAGAGGGAAGAGAATTGAAGCCAGCTTGGTATTTGGCTGACCGGTTGGCTCGACTTTTGAGTCGGAGTCTCACTATGTCTCCCTTGGTAGAGTGCCATGTGTCACAGCTCACAGCAACCTCAAACTCTTGGGCTTAAGCAATTCTCTTGCTTTGGCCTTCCAAGTAGCTCGGACTGCAGGCACCTGCCACAATGCCTGGCTATTTTTTTGTTGTAGTTGTCACTGTTATTTAGCAGGCCCGGGCCAGGTTCAAACCCACCAGCTCTGGTATATGGCTGACGCCTTAACTACTGAGCAACAGGTGCTGAGCCTTGATTTTTCTTTTTTTCTTTCTTTTTTTGAGACAGAGCCTCAAGCTGTCGCCCTGGGTAGAGTGCTGTGGCATCACAGCTCACAGCAACCTCTAACTCCTGGGCTTGAGCAATTCTCCTGCCTCCACCTCCCAAATAGCTGGGACTACAGGTGCCCGCAACAATGCCAGGCTGTTTTTTGGTTGCAGCTGTCATTGTTTGGCAGGCCGGGGCTGGATTCAAACGTGCCAGCTCAGGTATATGTGGCTGGCACCTTAGCTGCTTGAGCCACAGGCACGGAGCCTGATTTTTCTTTCATAAGCATTGATTACAGAGCAAGGACTATGGTATTTTTGGATTAAGTTAAAAGGTGTAAGTGCACAGAGAGTGACAAGTATGGGGGTCCAGACTGCTGGTGTGGGTCCCACTTCTGTAAATTTCTCTGTCATGTGAAGCAGGTTGCCCTCCTGGCCTAAGTAGGTACTTCACATTTTCTTAAAGAACACAAGAATGTCACAACTCCTCAATTGGGTATATCCGTTAACCCACTGACATCTGACTACATTTAAAAAAAATTTTTTTTTTGTTTCAGAGGTGAATAAGAAGGAAGTTGTAGAGGCTGTGACCATTGTGGAGACACCACCCATGGTGGTTGTAGGCATTGTGGGCTATGTGGAAACTCCTCGAGGCCTCCGGACTTTCAAGACCATCTTTGCTGAGCATATCAGCGATGAGTGCAAAAGGCGCTTCTATAAGAACTGGTAAGGGAGGAGGAGGAGGCAGCAGTCACTAGGATAGGGCTGGGGAGCAGGAGCACCCTGTGCAGGGCTTCAGGACTATAGCAGGGGAGGAGCTATTGTGTTAGCAGGTTCAGTTCTCCACAGATCTTAACCACCAGCCACTGGTTTTTAGAACTGGGAACTGATAATCTTCATTCTGTATCCAGGCTGGATGTTGGCTGAGAACCCAGTAATAACCTTGATTGTCGATTTTAACTAGAAACCAGGAAAGATGAGCAGGATAATTAAACCTCAGAAGGAGTGGCAAGGGCCTTGGGCTCTGGCTTGATAATCCCATTTCCTTCTCTATTTCCCCCAAGGTAGAAAAGGTTTTCTAGCACCCCCAGAGTGAGAACTTGTGCATTTTTTAATGTTTATGACTTAAATTAACCTTATGGACCTCTGCTCAGCTCCTCTCGGCTCTGCCCGATGAGCTCCATCCAGGCTCCGCTTGCTGGTGGAAAAGGTTCCTTAGAAGCCAGCAATGAGCCCCATCCCCACATGGTGCCTTGGGCCTTCCGCTCACCCCTTGGAGGGATGATGAAGGCCTGCACCTTGCCCCTCCCCAACTCTGCTCTGCTCCTGAAGGCATAAATCTAAGAAGAAGGCCTTCACCAAATACTGCAAGAAATGGCAGGATGAGGATGGCAAGAAACAGCTGGAGAAGGATTTCAGCAGCATGAAGAAGTACTGCCAAGTCATCCGCATCATTGCCCACACCCAGGTAAGCACCAGCCCCACTGCCAGAATAACTTCACCTGTTTCTTTGGAACTGATCTGTCATCTGAGGCTTTGAATACCGGGGTCTTGTGCCTTTACTGGGGGTACAGGTCTGCCTCATCCTTGCCAGCAGAGGGCACTGTGGGCTTCCTGGCTGTTAGCAAGGCATATCATACCCCTTTGGGAAATAATCAACTAGTTGCCCAATTGGTGACTCCCGATAAAAAGATTGTGAAGCACCAAAGTGAAAGTACTGTTGAACCATGGACTACGTGCTGTCCTTCAAACTTTACTTGCTGTGAGTTATTTGAGCCCCCCGTTGGCTTGATGAGGATGAGTGTCTGCATGTTAAACTGTGGGCACATCCCTGATTTCATTGTTCAGTATAGCACCTTGTGGCTAGGGGTCACTAACTAGTGAAGATAATGGTACATTTCTTTCATGGAAGGAAGGTTTTAGAGAACATTACTGGGCTAACCTTAAATGAAAGATTTGTGCCTAAGTACATATCTTTACTTAATTCTTTAGGCTTGTTGTGCTCTGAACTTTCGTGGTGTTCTCCCCCAAAAGCACGCTTGTTAATAGAGCATAGGTGGCTAGGGGAAGATTATGGCAGTACTCCCACAGGAAATTAATGGCCAGGATCTGGTCGGCTTGTCTTGGTATGGACCTCTGGTTCGTCCTAATAGTGGTTCAAGTACCAGAATCCAAAGTTGAATTGCTGCCATTGGCAAAAATGGAGGTACTTTTGTTGTGTCCTTGACTCAGACCAGCAGCCTCAGCTTCAGCACTTCTGCCGCTGGCGGAGCACTTGAAACTGGGAGCTAAGCTGTGTCTACTCTTCTAGATGCGCCTGCTTCCTCTACGCCAAAAGAAAGCCCATCTGATGGAGATCCAGGTGAATGGAGGCACCGTGGCCGAGAAGCTAGACTGGGCCCGGGAGAGGCTGGAGCAGCAGGTCCCTGTGAACCAAGTGTTTGGGCAGGATGAGATGATCGACGTCATCGGTGTGACCAAGGGCAAAGGTTACAAAGGTGAGCTTTTGTAGCATCTCAAGTTGCTGTGGTCTCAGGCCCAGCTGTTCGGTGATGAGGCCTGGAATATGCGCTGGGCACAGTGCCCGAGTCAGACTGCGGAACCATTCCTTGTTGCCTTCCTTCTGAGAACAGCCTCGTGGTCACATGTGGTTGAGGTGATGGTTAAAAATCTTCTGATACTCAGATTACCCAGTCACTGGGTAGTAATTTTTTATTGAATTAAAAGTGGGTGTTACAGCAGTAAAAGGGTTAGTGGGTTAAGTGCCAGGCCTTGGAGGTACAGTAATGGCCTGTGTCTGTTTCAGGGGTGACCAGTCGTTGGCATACCAAGAAGCTGCCACGCAAGACCCACCGAGGACTGCGTAAGGTTGCCTGTATTGGGGCATGGCATCCTGCCCGTGTGGCTTTCTCCGTGGCACGGGCTGGGCAGAAAGGCTACCATCACCGCACAGAAATCAATAAAAAAGTGAGATTCTAAAGGTGGATCCCTGGGTGGGGATAGGACACGTGGGGTTCTTGATGGTTGTATAATTTCTGAGCATCACATGGACCTCAGTTCATATCTTGTGGGTCTGTTCTGGTTTGGGTATCAGTGATGTATAAAGAGCCATCTTTAAGGGTAGCTCTGAGCCTGACCATTGGCATTGTTATGAGTCTTGTCTTATTTTTTGGTCCTATAGGGAAAAGTTGGAAGGTTTCTTTGTTCACCAGAACCTGAAGCTTGGGCTTGACCACCTTACAAAGCACAGGCTTTTTTTTTTTTTTTTTTTCTTTTTTGAGACTCACTATGTTGCCCTCTGTAGACTACGGTGGGTGGCATCACAGCTCACAGCAACCTCAAACTCTTGGGCTTAAGCGATTCTCTTGCCTCAGTTCCCAAGTAGCTGGGACTACAGGCGCCTGCCACAACACCTGGCTTTTTTTGTTTTCTTTGTAGAGACAGTCTCACTGTACCGCCTTCGGGTAGAGTGCCGTGGCGTCACACGGCTCACAGCAACCTCTAAGTCTTGGGCTTATGCGATTCTCTTGCCTCAGCCTCCCGAGCAGCTGGGACTACAGGCGCCTGCCACAGCGCCCGGCTATTTTTGTTGTTGTTGTTGTTGCAGTTTGGCCGTGGCTGGGTTTGAACCCGCCACCCTCGGCATATGGGGCCAACGCCCTACTCACTGCGCCACAGGCGCCGCCCAACACCTGGCTTTTTTTTGTTGTTGCAGTTGTCATTTAGTTGGCCCAGGCTGGTTTCAAAGCCACCAAGCCTCAGTGTATGTGGCTGGCATCATAACCACTGTGCTATGGGCACCGAGCCCCATAAGCTGTTTTGTAAGCCCTCCTACCTTTCTGCTGAGTTTATAGCTGTTTTCCCCGAGTGCTGTGCAGGCCAGCCCACTGCCATATAGGGGTTATTTTTGACCTTGCTTCCATCCTACCGTCTGGGCCAGCTCCCTGCCCTCTTTTTCACCTTACCACGTACTCTAAAAAATTTTTCAGATTTATAAGATTGGCCAGGGCTACCTTATCAAGGATGGTAAACTGATCAAGAACAATGCCTCTACTGATTATGACCTGTCCGACAAGAGCATTAATCCTCTGGTGAGTAATGGGTGCTAGAGAGTCTGGCCCATAAAGACACCCCAGGCTTGTGGGATGCGCGGGGAACTGGTGCTTTTGGCCACCAGCTGTGTTCCTTGTTTGGCATGGCATAATTTGAGCCCACTGGTTAGGTGACTAGTGAGAACTGTTCGGTGATGAAGCCTGGAATGTGCGCTGAGCATAGCGCCCGAGTCAGACTGCGGAACCATTCCTTGTTGCCTTCCTTCTGAGAACAGCCCTATGGTCAGGGGTGCCCTGAACGTGGGGAAGTCTTTGCAGTTAGATGATTCCATTTGTCTTGCTTGATCTGTGCTGACCTTGTGGCCATGCTTTGTTCCAGGGTGGTTTTGTCCACTATGGTGAAGTGACCAATGATTTTGTCATGCTGAAAGGCTGTGTGGTGGGAACCAAGAAGCGAGTGCTCACCCTCCGCAAGGTGAGAGTGCTCTTCCTGGTTGGTTGAGGATGGTCCTCTGGGATCCTGTGGCCCGGAGGACCAGGCCGTGGGCACTCAGTGGCCCTTTGGTAAAGTTCAGAGAAAAGGGAGGGTGTGAGTACAGCTTTAACACAAGCTTTCAAGTTCTGGGACAAGGAAATTGCCATTTTGGTCTTGTGGGGCTGTTTGCATTGTTCACATGTGTCCTCTTGTCTGGTGGGACCAATTTGGGCCAGGAGATGGCAGTGGTTGGGAGTGGCTTCAGCAGACTGAGTTGGTTGATCTGTGACTTCCCAGTCAGTTTATCATAACTAACTTTCCCTCTTGGTCCACAGTCCTTGTTGGTACAGATGAAACGGCGGGCTCTGGAGAAGATTGACCTTAAGTTCATCGACACCACCTCCAAGTTTGGCCATGGCCGCTTCCAGACTATGGAGGAGAAGAAAGCATTCATGGTGAGCACCTCCTGCTTCTCCCCTCCCTGACAATAGTTGGGGTGGCTCCCATCAGCCTGGTTTGGGTGGTCTGTCCTCTGCCTGGAGTTAGTGCAGCTAGGTTGACTCTTGGGCCTAAGAAAGAATCCTTAGGACTTACTGGCCCAGAATCTCGGTCCCATCCATCTAGAGTGTGGATGTCTGTGCCAGCTGCCTATCTTCACCTGCCTCTAACCTTACCCACTGCATCTCTTCCACAGGGACCACTTAAGAAAGACCGAATTGCTAAAGAAGAAGGAGCTTAATGTCAGGAACAGACTGTACAGCTGGTGGGATCTCAATAAAAGTTGTTTTCTAATGACATCTATGCCTCTGACTTTCTTCAGGGAAGGAGCCAAGACACTGAGGCAGGTGGAGGGTGGTGCTGAGGGGCCTTGTGCTGCCCTTCTTGCAGTAGCTGTACTTGGTCTGCTCGTTTAGTTTCCTGGAGGGAGGTAAAAGCTGAGCCTGGGTCTGCCCCGGACTGTTGAAAGCCAACCTGGGGCTTTGTGTAAATGTTTGTCACCTGGGTGAGGCAGCTTGGATCTCTGCTGTAGAAGTCATTTCTGTTTGCACAGCTTGGGTGATGCCGAGGCTGTGGAGGGGGAGACGAGGAGCTGATGTTCTCTGGCACCACTGGTGGGGGTGATTGACATGGCATAGCAGTACCTGGGTCTGCTGGATGTACAGAAAAGTTAAAGGGCTTTAAGAGTGCCCATTAACTCTTAAAGTTACTATAATCCATGTAGGGGTGGCTTCCAGTTAGGGCTTGTTTAGGTTCTTTGTAACTTGGAACCAGGTCTGGGACATTAGTGATGCCATGCAGAAGTCCTGTGCAGCACCTAGAGTGTTGTCTTTGAGAAAGGCTTTGATGGTTTTAATTTGTCCACCTGGCTTCATCATACAGGTGAATGTGGGCACACGGGTTATAAACAACTTGGCCCCCTGGAAACCTAGTAGTCGCCCATGGACTTGAAAGGGCTGGGTTCATTCTGGGCTGGGGATGTCTGGCCCTGGGTGGGAGTGTGTGACAGGTCCTGCTTTACTGCCTAGGATTCATTATGTTGGCAAGTGGCTGGCTGGTCAAAGCCTCTGGCCTACCTGGAAGTCAGGTGACCTTTGGAACCCAGACAGGTCCCTGACATTCCTGCACTAACCTGCGCTTGGGCCCTTGCTAAAGCTGTTTAGGCTCTACCTGGAAGGGCCTCTGAAAAACCAGAGGCACAGCTTAGCAGGTGTCTCTCCAGTCCCAGTCCAGGCTGCCACCACCTGTGTGCTGTGCTGTGTTCCATCCTGCTGACCTAGCTGACTACCCCTTTGCTGATACAGTGTCTGGTGTGTCTGCTTGGGTTCTAACACTGCATCTCAGTTTGTCCATCTGGATGGGTTGGAGACAGCTGAGGACAGAATCCACGTGCAGGGTACAGCTGCAGGCTTAGTGCCAGGCCAGGTTACTGACTGGGAGATAGCATGTGAGCAGGGGATGGGAGTGAAGTGAGATCCCAAAATGTCCCAAGGTCACCAAGAGTGTTCAGAGGCAGGGTGAGGTAAATGAACGAGCAGTAGGAACCCATCTGGGAATATCCCTTAAATGTCTGCTCAGCATTACTCTTGTCCCTTCTGATCTTGGCATGGGGGAACAGGCCCTACAGAACCTTCTTCACTGTGCTGCTCTTTCCTGGCTCCTGTACCCAGGACCTGGACTGCTGTAGCTGCACTTCAGGCTGGAGCCACCAGAGGGTGAGAGCAGCACCTGGCTGGGCATCCCTACTGGAGGTCCCAAGTCCCCTTGCCAGCATATTGGATGCCCCACAGTCCTGAAGAGTCAAGAGCACAGCTGGAGTGGGTCAAGACCTAAGACCTACTGATGGAAGGCCATGGCACCTAAGTCAGTGGCAGGGTCAGGCATGATACCTAGTCACTTGGTCTGGGTGTTGCCCCTGGGAGCCTTTTCAATTTCCCTGGTTCAAGACTTGGTTGGGACGGGCGCCTGTAGTCCCAGCTACTCAGGAGGCTGAGGCAAGAGAATCGCTTAAGCCCAGGAGTTGGAGGTTGCTGTGAGCTGTGTGAGGCCATGGCACTCTACTGAGGGCCATAAAGTGAGACTGTCTCTACAAAAAAAAAAACAAAACAGACTTGGTTGGGACCCAGCTTATTCCAGCTGTCAGCCCCTAAGGTTGGCCTTGGCCCCCTGTTAACTGTCCAGCCCAGGTAGGAGAGGCCTTGGGCCTGTCCAAGACTTTGTGTCCAGGTGAAAGTATGGCCAGGGTGACTGCACGTGGGCACCAGAGAACAAAGGCATGTGGACTGTACACAGGCACCCAGGGTCACACTTTGAAGGCCATAAGTGGAGGCAGATGCCATACTCAACACCTGTCCATGTATGTCTCCAGTGCACAGAAAGCCCTTATTGGGCAGGCTTGCTTGAGAGGGCTGAGCTCTTCCTGTTGACCACTCTTAAAGCCCATCATCTCTGCCCTGCCCTTGTCCTCTGGGGTGACCTTGGGCACATCCCAACTTAATTCTGAGCCTCAACCTCATCAAATCTTGGCTTGATATTCAGGCCTACCCTGGGTGACAGACCCTGACCCAGAAGGAACATACCTGTTTAAGGAAATAGACTGGTAGTTCACTCCCTCAAGCAGTGGTTGGGAAGAAAAATGAGGAAAAGTGGCTCCTGGCAGGTGCATGGGACAACTGTAGCTGTTAATGATGGGCAGTCAGGGCTTTGGGAAGTTGGTGGGAAGTTGGTCACACAGATACAGGATCAGCTTGAAGCTCTTGAGTACCTGCTCTGGGCACCCTAGCAAGGTGCAGGTGCTGGGAAGGCCCTTCTCTACAGGGGGCCTGTGCTTCAGCTGGGGAGGCAGACAGCAAACACAGCAGGGGAACAAGAGGAACAGTGCAGAAGTGCTAGCTGCTGTGAAGACAAAACAGGCCACTGGGATATAGGTTAATGGGGAGGGTGTTGAGGGAGGTTTCTCTGAGACCTGAGTACGTCAAGAATTCAGCCCTGGAAGCCCTGGGGTGAACAGCCAAGCAGGGCAGCAGCAGGTGCAGTGGCCCTGGGGCAGGATCGAGGCTCTAGCAGGGGTCCTCAAATTACGGCCGTGGGCCACATGCGGGGGTGTGATTGTATTTGTTCCCGTTTTGTTTTTTTACTTCAAAATAAGATATATGCAGTGTGCATAGGAATTTGTTCATAGTTTTTTTTTTAAGCTATAGTCCAGCCCTCCAACGGTCTGAGGGACAGTGAACTGGCCCCCTGTTTAAAAAGTATGAGGACCCCTGCAAGCTTTGCTTGCTTTGCTACCTGCTAGATCCTGAGCCAGTGGAGCACAAAGCCCAGCACATAGTTGGTGCTCAGTAAGTGCTTATCATGAGTCTTTGTACCTCTTGAGTCTCACCTGTGCTTGTATATGTGGCTGGCTGTCCCTGAGTTGGGGCCTGCAGGGGTCCCCAGAATTTCTTCGGGCCTGTGGTGGGCGGGGCGGCTGGTTTCTGCCTCTGCGCCCGTGCATGTCACTGAGTGTGTGTCTCCAGGTGGCTGTTGGCATGTGTTTCCTGTCACGCTTTCCTCACCAGCACACAGACAGGCCTCACCAGAATCCTGCGGTGACAAAATAAGGAGTCTCATTCCATTCCTCCTGACAAAAAGAAAAAAGAAAATACCTGCTGGGAATTTCTGAGCAAGTGGGAACAGGGAGGTGGTGGTGGGAGCCGCCATTGCCTTAAAAGGCAGGACAGAGCCGGTGACTTCACTTGGCTCACCGGGGATGGCTAAGGGGGGCGCGGAGAGGTGTGGCTGGCTGCCACCCTGTGAGATCACCCCAAACTATGCTTGGCCCCAGATCCTGTTGATAGTTGTGCCCGCAGGAGCAATGCTCCTGGGCTGGTGTCCCTTGCCCTGAGTGCCCAGCCCGTGCTGCTGGTAGCTCACCCTCTTCCACTCAGTTCCCAGCCTGCACTCCCTAAGCCCAGCCTGGCTCTCGTGGCCAGCTCCCAGGAGCCCAGATAGCTTCTTTCTATTCAGGAGCAGGCTCAGGAGCCCAGGCTAGCCTGGTGAGAGGAGCAAGGCCTGACCCAAATCTTGTGAGATGCGGAATTGTACTGTATAGTCCCCTCGTCTGCAGGGATACCTGCCAAGGCCCCCAGTGAATGCCTGAAACCGCAAATAGTACCCAACCCTAATTACACTATGTTTTCCCAATCTGATCACTGAGAAGGCCATGAAGTGACTAACGAGACAGTGTCTACATTATGGAGACACTGGACCAAGGGATGAGTCAATTTGGTGCGAGATTTCATCATACTACTCAGAATGGCGCACAATTTAAAACTTAGGCATTGCTTATTCTTGAAATATTCTGTGCAGTAATTTTGGAGTGTGGTTGAATGCAAGTAACTCAAATCACAGAAAATAAAACTGTGGATAAGGGTTAGAGCAGAGGAGGAAAGGAACATCCAGGAAGCTTCCAGAGTCCAACCTCATCAGCACCTTGTCCACATTGACCAGCAGCACACATTTGCTTTGAGGCAGTGCCGAGCTGGTAGGTGGTGATAAGCCTCAATATCTCGGTCCGTGTCAGGCACTGACACTTTATATAAATTCAGAATCTTCAGGATCACTCCTTGAGGCAGGTTCTATTTTTCCCCCATTTTGCAGATAAGAAACTGAGGCTGAGAGAAGATAAGTAACTTGCCCAGGAGCACCACAGTGTTATATCCGATGGGGCTGGGATTCAAGCGTTTCTTCACCCTGACTCTAGGCTACTGGGGACGTAAGCATATTTCTGCTCAAGGAGGAGTGAGGCACTCATTGTGTTAACCCTCCTGCTAGACTCTTTCAGAGACACCTTATCCAATCCTTACAACCACCATTCCCATTTCACTGATGGGGAAAATGAGACCCAGATTGGCTCAGAGTTTTCTCTAAGGTTCTTAGGTGCCTAGAATGTTCTTGGCCAGACACACTGGATTCTCCCATCTCACAGAATGACCCTAACAGCCCCATGAGTCAGGGCTACTGTTAGCACCTGTTTCCCCAAGGAGGAAACAGGCCCAGAGAGGTAAGTGTAGCCCCTCCGGTCAGACTCAGGAGTGGTGAAGAAGGGATTCAAGTCCAGGTTCCAGACAGTAACTGCTGGAGGGCTGAGAAGGCAATAGGTTTGGAAGGGACACCGTTTCCAATCAGCCACCACGGCACCCTCACCTCATAGGGGCCTGCAGTGGGCCCTGGGGTGGCAGGGCATGCTTCTCTGAGGTGGCAGCAGACAGGTAGGCATTGGAGATGGGTACGACAGCTAGCCAGCCTGCAGGGCGCTGGGCTCATATGACTGTGGAGAAGTGGGCCCTCCGCACCCTCCCCCCACTACCCGCCCCGCTTCACTAGGCTGTGAAGGAAGATGCTAAAGATAGCCGCCTCGCCAACTTCCCCATCCTCACTGGCTCCCACCTCATCCCCGTGGGCCCCTCTGCAGACCTCTGCCCTGAAGTAGCCTCCCAGCTAGTCCTCAGGTGGTTGTTCAGCCCAGGGCATGATGTAATGGCTGCCATAGCTGAAGACGCCCCACAGTGTGCCACTGCGAGATACTTTACTGATCCTTACAAAAGCGTTGTAACCGTCAACAGCAGGCAGGAGCGTTCTTGTCACCCCCAATTGATAGATGGGGGGATCAACGTATGTAGAGCCCCTCTACATACCAGTGCCCATGAACGCACCTTGACACTGGCATATCACACCATTTCCACCCCAGCATAGTGCCCAGAAACACACTAGCATGGTGACACGAAGGTCCTTTGAGACACCGTGGCACCCCCCACTCATCTGTGAAGCCATCTCCACCATCCTGAATGTCTTCACCCTCCTTTTCCTCGTGTTGGGTAGGCTGAGGAGGAGGGGTTGATCTTGGTGTTTCCCTGGGCGGGTCAGCTTCCCTCTCTGAGCCCTGGTTTTGCCATCTGTGGAATGGAAGTTACCTAGAAAGTAACATGACCTTCTCACAGGCCTTCTCACGGGGGTGGCAGAGGTGGAAGAGAATCTGCAAGGTCGACGGCACTAGGTGTCCGCACCACTTACAAGCATCAGGCACCCGAGCTCTTCACACCTACCACCGACTCATCCCAGGCTGCTATGCCCAAGCCATGTGGGACCAGCAGGGTTATCCTACCATCTGGGTGTCCTCCCTGCAATCCTGGTGTGGTGCAAGGGAAGAGCCGGCCAGGGCTGGCTCCTGGCTCCTCAGTCTCTTCCCAGCCCTGGGACACCCCTCTCAGGGCAGGGGTGTGCTGAAGCACGTGTGCGATGTGCTCTCTCACTCCACGCCTGCTCCTTCCCCTTCTCTCAGGATCTGGCCCACACGCCCCCACCAGTAAGTACTTGCTGCATGTCTGGACAGGCCTATGAGAAGGTCACGTTACTTTCTAGGTAACTTCCATTCCACAGATGGCTCAGAGAGGGAAGCCGACCCACCCAGGGACACACAGCTAGCGAGTGGCTCTGTTTAGCCTGGCACCACAAAAGCCTTGACTTTATGGACTTTATCCACCACACCAGAGGCAGCGAGTGGTAGCCCAAGGGCTTAGCTTGCCCACAGCTGTATTTTATTTGCCCCTCAGAGTTGTGAAATAAAATAAAAGGGAGCCAACATTTAAAAATTGAAAGCTTTCACACGGAACTCAAATTTCCAGCTTCTCTGGGCAGCAAGAGCTGCCTGTATCAGAGTGACCTTGTTCTGGTGGCTCCAGCTGGACCTGGCACATGCAGAGGCTCACCAAAGGTTTTGGAGGAGGAAGAGGGAGAAATGACAAGTCTATGAGCCCCCTTCCTGGGAGAGCTTGTTTTATGTGATGCTTTGAGTCCAGGAGTTGGCAGCCTTCGTTTTGATCTTTAAAAACAGGATCAATAGGCTCAGTGCCTGTAGCTCAGAGGTTAGGGCCCCGGCCACATACACCAAGACTGGTGAGTTTGAACAGGCCCAGGCCTGCTAAACAATGAAGTCAACTACAAAAAAAAAAAATAGCCAGGCTTTGTGGCAGGCACCTACAGTCCCAGGCAAGAGAATCCCTTAAGCCCAAGAGTTTGAGGTTGCTGTGAGCTGTGATATCACAGCACTCTACAGAGGAGAACATAGTAAGACTATCTCAAAAACAAACAAACCTGATCAATAGCAGAAACTTGGAAACCAATCAAAGGTCCACTGACCCAAGAGGCCGTAAGAGAAAAATGTGGCCTCTTTGGCCCTGGGAGCCCCGTCTAGAAGTGCAGACCAAGGGGCCTCCCCGTGCTGAGCAAAAAGGGCAAGTGGCAGAGAAACATCTAAGACACAGTGGGATGCTGTCACATTTCCTTTGGTATGTGTGAAATGTTTTAGAATCCATGTAAAACAGGCCAATGGTGAATCTGATCTGCATTGGCCGCCTGGCAGAGTGGACAGTAGCTGGGCTGGGCCCTGGTGGCCTCACCCCATCCCATCCTCTGAGAACTTATGGTAAGGCCTGCCTGGGCCTCCGTTTCCTCATCTGCAGCATGAGTGTTCAGGCAGACCTGGGTAGGATGATTTCTCAGGGCTCTTTCAGTTTTAAGGTTCAGACACTGAAGGCCAAATTTGAGTATGGAGTGGAGAGAGAAAGAGAGATGTGTCATGGGCTGCTGCAATCAGGGCAGGCTTCCTGAAAGAGGGAGACTGAAGCTGAGATGTGAAGTCTGAGCAATACCTGTTCAGGGCTGACCTGAATAAGAAAGGATGATTCTAAAAAAAAAATAAAAAATAAAAAGAAAGGATGATTCTAGAAGGTGGAAATTCACAATTCTAAGGAATGAGTTTGTAATAGGCTCCAGGCACCCCAGGCAGCAAGTGGGAGAGACGTGCAAGCGGGCTGTGGCAGGCTCCCGAGACCCCCCATTGCTCCTAGCCACAGCGGGATGAGTGGGTATGGGGACATCTGTCTCAAGGCCTGCCCTTACTCTGTGTGCCAGGCCCACACCTGCTCTTGTCACGTGGGGCCATGTACTCCTCACGTCAGGGGGAGGCAGGCGCTGAGAGGACCACCATCTTGCAGAGGGAATGGGGACTGAGCATCAGTCTCCTCTGGGGCATTTACCTGGGAGGAGGAGGAAGGGAGCCAGGGGCGTTCTCCCCCTTTCCCGCAGGGGTAACCCCAGATTGCCTTCTGGGCTAGCTCGCATGTCACCTCCCCCTGGAGGCTTCCCCTGGCCCGTACTGCAACAAGGTCCCTTGATATTTACTCTTTTTTTTTTTTTTTTTGAGACAGAGTCACCCTCAGTAGAGTGCTGTGACATCACAGCTCACAGAAACCTCAAATTCTCGGGCTCAAGTGACTCTCTTGCCTCAGCCTCCCAAGTAGCTGGGACTAAAGGTTCCCACCACAACGCCCAGCTATTTTGTTGTTGTTGTTGTTGCAGTTGTCACTGTTGTTTAACAGGCCCAGCCTGGGTTCAATCCCTCCTGCCTCGGTGTATGTGGCTGACGCCCTGACCACAGAGCTACAGGCGCTGAGCCTGATATTTATTCTTTTGCTCTCTTCTCATTTTTTTCCGCTTTTAGTTCTGTGTCCATCTTCCTAGCCAGACGGTGACCTCCCTGAGCCTGGGCTCTCTGCCCTGCTGTTCCTGGGCACTTGGCACAGTGCTGAGCACATAGTAGGTGCTCCATGAACATTTGTTGACAGACAAATGGCTGAGGGCACAAATAAGCAAACCTAAATAAGAGGGAATGAGGGGATTTGCCCAAGGTCACCCAGATGGTCAGAGCAGTGTGGCCCTAGTGGAAAGGCAGTGCCTGTCTCCTCTCACCTTCTGGTTGACACCTGCTTCTGATGTGGACCCCCACACCTATCATCCTCCCAGCAGCCAGGGTGATCTTGTTAAAACCCTAATTCAACTACATCCCCCCTCTGCTCCAAGCCCTTCACAGCTCCCACTAGACCCAGAGTGAAAACCCAGGTCCCCAGGCCACACCCCTCCTGACCTCACTTCCCTGTGCTCTGCCATGGTCACACTGGCCTCTACTCTGTGTCTCTAATGTGGCAGGTTGACTCCTGCCCTGGAGCCTGGCTCCCCTCTCCCTGGTATCCTCCGCTCTAGAAATGTGCAAAGGTGGCACCTTCTCTGCTTCAGCCAGCTGCCCAGGCCCTCCTGCCTCCACACTGCTCCCCTTTGCTTTTTTTTTTTTTTTTTTTGAGACAGAGTCTCACTGTGTCACCCTTGGTAGAGTTCTGTGGCATCACAGCTCACAGAAAACTCAAACTCTTGGGCTCAAGTGATCCCCTTGCCTCAGTTTTTCTATTTTTTAGTAGAGATGGGGCCTCACTCTTGCTCAGGCTGGTCTCGAACTCCTGAGCCCAGACGATCCTCCTGCCTTGGCCTCTCAGAGTGCTAGGATGACAGGCATGAGCCACGGCGCCCGGCTCCCTTTTGCTTTTCTCCAGGTGCTGGCACCTGCTGCCCCTGGCAGAGTGCGCTTATTCATCATATTTGTGTGTGTCTTCCCCACCCCTGCCAGGGCAGGGCCCTTTATTTTGGTCACTGTTCTCCTGGCTTCCAGAGAAGTGGGGGCGGCAGGGATGTGGTCTGGAACACATGAGAAAGAGGGGAGGACTCCAAGGCGGTGGCAACTTCCTCAAAGCAAATTTAGGAAAAACTGAAGTGAAAAAGGCTTGGGCAGCTGAGTGCTTCCTGCAGCCGGTCCCAGGGGCCAAGGCCACGCGTCTGTGTCTGCATGTGGCTGGGTGTCTGTGTATTTCTCTGTGTGACACATACATGTGGTTGTGTGTGTGTATGTTTGGGGGAGAGGTGGATTGTGGAACAAGAGACCTCTTGGGGCCTTTGGGCTTAAGCTAAGTGGCCCAGCATCCATGTTCTGGGATTGGATACCCAAGAGACCCCAGTGCTTGGTGCTCCTGTCCTCTTCTACCCTGGGCAGTGTGGCCCACAGGATGACATGTGAACTCTGGAGCCAGCCTTTAGGAGCCAATTCCCAGGTCCTCCACTTACTAATTGTGCCATCTTGAGTAGAAGTTAAGCCACGACGTGCCTCTGTCTGAAAAATGAGGATAACACAAGAAGCCACTTCCTATCCTTGTTGCCAGGATTTGCTGAATGAAGGCATGTGAGGGGCTGAGACCAGCCGCCTGCCCTCGGCTAATATTTGCAACCGGTATCAGCCTGAGAGCCAGCCTGAGTGAGACCCAGGCCAGCCTCAATGGGTGGGCATTGCACAGTGGGGGCCAGAGGGCAGTGGTGAGAAAGGTGATCTCTGTAGGGCTAGTGAAGAGGGAGGAGGGAATGGGGCTGCAGGGCTGAGGCAGGGAGAGCAAAGCCTGCAGGGAGAGAGGTGGGGTGGTGGGTGGTTTCAGTTTGAGAAATTCAGGGAGTCCCAGGTTCAGTGGGACCAAGTGATGAGGCCGGAGCACAGCTAGAGGCCCACCTCCCCTGAGGCCAGGCTGTGCTGGACTTTGTCCTCAGGCAGTGGGGAGCCATGGGAGGTGCTTGAGCAGGGGCTTGGTGGCCTTAGCCCATGGTTCCCATCTGGTTCCAGGTCAAAAGGGAGACACCATCATAGCATAGGCTGGAAAATAAGACATTTTTTTACCCAAAACACTTAGAAAACAAGGCCAGAGCAGTTAGAACATGCTGCTTGCTCAGCAGAGTGGGAAAGGCTTAGGGTGCAAAGGGGCCCAGGGGAGGGTGAGCTATGAAGGCTTCCTGGAGGAGGGGCCCTGGAAGTGAGCCTGAGTGGAGACAATGAGACCTTGCCTTATGCTGGGCAAACCAATACCCTTTCTGGTCTCAGGTCCCATCTGCCCTGCCAGGGGCTGGCCTGGCCTTGGGTCTGTATCTCTCGAAGCTCTGATCTTCCACAATCAGGGATCAAGATGACTGGAATCTGCTAGGAACAGACTCAGATTCTTGATTTAGACCGAGAGCCTGCCTGGGTTTCCCCTCTGCACTGGGCTGAAGGTGAGGCAGGAAGGATAATAATGCTTGATTGTCAAAGACCCTGTGCCGCCTCAGGGGCCAGATGCCAAGGATTGTTTTTCATCCCTTGGAGGGTGGGCCCTTCCTGCCAGGAGAAAATTCCAAGCTTCTGCCAGGAAAGAGAAAGATCCTGCCACCTCTAGTGACCACACACCCGCCACCCAAACCCTGTGGCATGGACCAGTTCTTGCTCTTCTACTCCTTTCTTGGCCTGGATGACAAGCCCTCTTCCCCATCAGTGTGCTCTGAGCACCTCTTTCCTCTCCCTTCCCAGTTCTAGGTGCAAGCTCAGAGTACCGCCCCAAGGCAGGGGCCTTGGGAATGTCCTCAACCAGGGCCTGTCTTTCTCTGCTCCTGGAGGTCCATCAGCCTGGATGGTAGAAGGAACATGGGGTCCCTGCCCTCTGGGACAATGGAATTGTTATTTGGGAATTTTCTGGTTCTTAGAGCTCCTGCTCCTAAAATTTCCTAAGTCCCAGTTTCCATGGTCTGATCCTCATTGTGAGATGCTGCATTCCTGAAATTAATCAGTTCTAAGAATTCCAGGGACTACAATGGAAAATATTCTGATATAATTTTCTGGTTGTAAGAATGCTTGGTTCTATTATTTTCTACTTCAAAGGCACTGTGGTTCTGGAAGTCTGGATCCAGACTGTAGTTCTGTAGTTGTCTGTAGTTCTGGAGCAGGGCTGGTGGGGGGAGGGTAGGCAGGGGTGGAGCTGGGGAAAGGGTGGTGGCCTGGCGGTGGGTGGCACAGGGGCAGGCCAGGTGCACTGGTGTGGGCGCTGGCAGCAGTTCCGGTGCTGACAGCTGGGCAGGGGCCGCTGCCTGAGCCCATGCACCTGGCAGTGACCCAGGAAGGGGAGGGGACAGGGACAGGAGGGGACCCAGAAATGGCCTGGCTGAGAGCCTCCTACAGTGCCTCCCACCTGCCTCCTCACAGTGGCTGAGTGTGCTGGTCCTACCTTGGGCTGTCCCCCAGTCCTCGCAGGAAACAAGTGGGAGTCTCAGACACAGCAGGTATGTGGGCATTTCTTGTCCCACTGAGGCAGAGACAGTCCAGGACTCTCCAGTGTGAGCTCCAGTCTCTTTTCCCACGTTTCTTGTGTCAGTGAGGCCCCCAGACCCCTCTTCTTCCGTGGATGTTGGTCACTGGTCATAGACTGACCCCCTCCTGTAATTGTTCCCCCAATGCCCCTGGCACCCCAGGTCTTTGCCTGGGAAGAGGCAAAGAGCCTGGTTATGAAGGTCTCAGCCTTCCCATCAGGGTGCTGGGGGTGGGGGACAGTTTGGCCAAATAGCCCCTCCCACCCTGCCCTGGGACCTGCTTTGCCCTCCCTCTCACCCCCCTGCCCTATGCCCATGGCTTCTGTGAGGAGGTCTCCTGCCCCTCCCCAGACTCTGTTGGCGTCCTCCCAGCTGTGGGAGCTGGAATGTGAGCGGTCCCTGGCGTGTGTGCGCGTCTCTCGCGCCTGCCGGGGCACCTCCTCTGACTTGGGGCCAGGAATTCCTCCCGCTTGTTCCCCACAACCCCCGGGGGAAGGGGTTGCCGTGGGAAGGGCCAGAGCTCACACTGGAAGTCTGGACAGAGTGTAGGGGGTGGCAGGGCAGCCTTGGGTGGGCTGGGGGAGGAAGGGGGTGGCCTCTGGCGGTGTCTCCCAGCCCTTCTCTTCAATGGCATCATTTGAGCCCTTACATGGGCACGGATTGTGACAGTTTTGGAGTCCTTCCTGTGGGTTTACTCACTGAGTCACCATGTACTTAGTGAGGACCTACTATGTGCTGGACACTGCTGAAGGCACTGGGGACATGGCCATGAGTGGGACAGAGAGAAGGTCTGGCCACAACACATGGGGTTACATTCCAGGGGGAGGACAGACACAATCTGGGAGACAAGCAGAGTAAGAGGTGTTTGCAAAGACCCAGATCCCATGGTGCTGGGTAGCAAGTGCACGGCTGGGGCCTGCTTCTGCACTGAGAACTGGACGGTCACTTCGTGGGGCCGCCTTGGCAGAGGCATGATGAGAGGCCAGGGAGACGGGGAGGGGCTGAAAGGGCCTGGAGGACGAATCAGCTGGGAGACCCTGCAGATGGGAGTGGGAGGGGGTGGCTGTGGACGCACCTTGAAGCCAGGGGCTGCGTCTCTGTTTTACTCCATGATGTTACATCTCCCTTATGTTCAGAAAGGTCTTTCTGCCCACTGGGTGGAGAATAGAGCCTGCAATAGTCCAGATGACAAAGGATAGAGGCTGAGACCAGACAGGGTCAAGTGGGCAGGTTCTGAAGACGCTTTAGAGGGAGTTTGCAGGTGGACAGGACACAGGTAAAGGGCCCTGGTTGAGGTTAAAGAACTGGCTCTCTGTGGGAGCAGAATCCCTGACTTGCCACATTTGCCAATTTCCGTGGTGTAAATATACCTATGATGGTCAATTTCAAGCTACCAACATGGAGTCTCTGATTTGGGATCTGGGGAGATGGGCATGGGTCATTCTGCACCATTTCCCCTACACAGATGCAGCTGAGGTAAAGAGCCTCACGGGTTTAGATAATAGTAAAATGTAAAATAATAAGGAAGTGATAAGTTTGGAGTATTTATTTAATTGTAAGTTTAAGTACTTTGATATTTAATGATGGCTGTGTTTAAAAGCTGGTTTGCAACTGCTTGTGGTAGTGGGGCTAATTCCTGTGGTCCCAGCACTCTGGGAGGCCATGGCCAGAGGATTACTTGAGCTCAAGAGGTTTTTTTGGGAAAAAAAAGTTTATTTTTGTTATTGTGTTCTCTTTTTCTTTTTTTTCTTTTGTTTCATTTTTTGAGCCTAGGACTTTAAGGCCTTCCTGGGCAACATAGTGAGACCCCCCATCTTTATAAACAATAAAAGAAATAGCCAGACTTGATGATACACCTGTAGTCCCAGCTACTGGGGAGGCTGAGGCAGAAGGATCACTTGAGCCCAGGTGTTTGAGACTCCATTGAGCTATGATCACACTGCTAGACTCCAGCCTGGGTAACAGAGTGAGACCCTGTCACTAAAAATAAATAAATAAATAAATAGAAGCTAGCTTGCAAAATTCTCGAAAATGTAACAATGGCAGAGGCAGGGAAGGAGGATTCCGAGTCATGCTCTCTACCCCTCCTCCAGAATGAGTTCCTGCAGGAATGGGCCACTCTTGTAGCCTTGGGTCCCCCACTTCAAGGCAGCACCTGCTTTCTCCCACCTTTATGCCTCTAATATCACCCCAACCCCACAAGGTGTGGGGCAGACTGGCCCCAGCTGGGCGAGATAACCCAGGGAATATACTCTTGGAGACAGGAGGGCTGGGGCCTGTCCTGTATCCACTGCTCACTTGCTATGTAACCTTGGGATCCTCACAGCCTCTCTGGGCCTCAGTTTCTCTGTTTGTAAAATGAGGCACTTGGTCCAGAGGTGCTGGGCCACCTTCCCCCTCTGATGGCCTTTCCAAGGCATATGGGACAAGTCACCTTCCAGGGACTTTTATCCGGTGATGGGAGTTGGCCCCAGGGATAGTGATATCCTTCCAGCCACCCACCTGGCCCCCACCTTAGCTTGCCTAGTCCTCCAGCTACACTGGCAAGAGCAGTCTGGCTTGCTAATGATGTCATTGCTGGGGAGACAGTGACCTAAGGTGGGGGTTACCCTGCCCTAGGTGCCTTTGGCTTAGCACCAGGCCTGCTTCCTACCAGGAACCTTCATGGGTTATTCTCCTACTCTGAACACCTCCCAGCTAACCTAGACCCTCACTGCAGGCAATGTTCTGATCTGAGTGTGAGCCACCTCCCCCCACTCTAGCCCCAAGTCCTCCTGGAGCATCCAGAGGGCGGGGCAGAGTCTCCAGGGCAGTGTAAGGAGTCTTTGGCCCAACCTTAACCTGCTGAGTGACCTTAAACAAGTCACTCTCTCTTTCTGGGCCTCAACTCCTCTTCTGCAATAAGGCCCTGTTTCCAAAATGGTCCTTCAAGCACCTCACAGTGCAGAGGGGCAGGAGGCCTGACCAAGAGCAGGTGGTCCTGAGTCTTGTAGCCACAAGAAGTGATCCTATCAAACATTCCTCTGCTTTCCTGGCTTTCAATACTGTGGATGAGCTGATGTCACCTTTCATTTCCAGGCTCTGTCCTGTCCCCAGGTGCCTCTGAGCTCTGGATCCCCATAGCCATCCCCAGCACCACTGTGCGCTGATCTCTGGATCCCTCTAGCCATCCCCAGCACTGCTATGCACTGAGCTCTGGATCCCCCTAGCCATCCGCACACCACTGTGCACTGAGCTCTGGATCCCCCTAGCCATCCCCACACCACTGTGCACTGAGCTCTGGATCCCCCTAGCCATCCCCACACCACTGTGCTCTGAGCTCTGGATCCCCCTAGCCATCCCCACACCACTGTGCTCTGAGCTCTGGATCCCCCTAGCCATCCCCACACCACTGTGCACTGAGCTCTGGATCCCCCTAGCCATCCCCACACCACTGTGCTCTGAGCTCTGGATCCCCCTAGCCATCCCCAGCACTGCTGTGCACTGATCTCTGGATCCCTCTAGCCATCCCCAGCACTGCTGTGCTCTGAGCTCTGGATCCCCCTAGCCATCCCCAGCACTGCTGTGCTCTGATCTCTGGATCCCTCTAGCCATCCCCAGCACTGCTGTGCTCTGAACTCTGGATCCCCCTAGCCATCCCCAGCACTGCTATGCACTGAGCTCTGGATCCCCCTAGCCATCCGCACACCACTGTGCACTGAGCTCTGGATCCCCCTAGCCATTACCACACCACTGTGCAGTGAGCTCTGGATCCCCCTACCCATCCCCAGCACCACTGTGCACTGTGTACCTGTTGCTTAAGTTAAAGACCCACCAGTCATGGTGGTTCACGCCTGTAATCCCAGCACTCTGGGGGACCGAGGTGAATGGATTGCCTGAGCAAGAGTGAGACCCTGTTCTCTAAAAATAGCCAGGCATCGTGACAGGCTCCTGTAGTCCCAGCTACTCAGGAGGCTGAAGCAAGAGAATCACTTGAGCCCAAGTGTTTGAGGTTGGGCTGTGATGCCTTGGCACACTACTGAGGGCGACAAAGTAAGACTGTCTCAAAAAACAAAAATAACAACAACAACAAAAACCCACTGGTCATTGTTGCTACTTTCAGCAACACAGCCACATCTCATGCCACACCTTGGCTCCAGTGACACAGAGGTGAAGGACAGACGAAGCCCCTGGGGGTACTCCAGGGAGCCGTTACTCTCGGGGATGGGGCTGCTGACCAGAGGGAAAATGAGGGCAGCTTTGGGGGCCTGAAATGTTCTCTGTCTTGATCTTGGACCGGTTTTACTGGTATGTTGAGTAAAAAAATATCTTATCATTGGTCTTGAGTCTTCTCATCCCTCCTCTACTTCATACAGCAAAATATAAAAATCCCAGCTCTCATACACCTTTCACTCTAGTGGGGCTAGGCAGACATCAAACAAGAGGAACAAGTAAATGCATCATAAATCAGATAGTGAGAGGTGCTCGGAAGAACAAGGGCACAGGGTTAGGGAGATGTGGGTGCTGGGTGGACATGGAGCTGCTATTTTTATAGGGTGGTCGTGTTTGAACAGGTGGTGATGTTGGAACAGGGTCCCAAAGGAAGTGGGGGAAGGACCATGAAGCTCTCTGGAGGAAGGGTGTCAGCCACCAGAGGGAAGAGCGCGCGCAAAAGCTCAGGGAGGGGGCTCAGCAGAGTGAATGTTCAGGAATGGTAGAGGTGGTGGGTTAGAACAGGGTGATGTACGGCTGGGCATGGTGGCTCATGCCTGTAATCCCAGCACTCAGGGAGGCTGAGGTGGGAGGATTGCTTGAAGCCTGGAATTGGAGATCAGCCTTAGCAAGAGAAAGACCCTGTCTCTACTAAAAATGGAAAAAATAGCCAGGTGTGATGGTAGGTGCCTATAGTCTCAGATACTCAGGAGGCTGAGACAGGAGGCTTGCTAGACTGTAGGAGTTTGAGATTGCTGTGAGCTAGCCTGAAGACACGGCACTCTAGCCTGGGGCAGCAGAGTGAAACTGTCTAAATTAAAAAGAACAGGACCTGTGAGGCCTAAGGAGAGACAGAAACCAGGGGAGGGGCAATGGAAGGGAATGGGGTTGATATTTCAGGCGGGGCAGTCCCCTGGTTTCACTGCCTCTGGGACACGCTGTTTCCCAGCATCTGGTCCAGTGCCTCTTGATGGATATGAATGGACAAACAGCACATGTTCCAGCCTCAACAGACCAGCCAAACCTTTGCATATCAGACACCCTTGACTGTGAGGTTTTGTTTGGACACCACTTTCTCCCCTGATGTTCTCTGGAGCTGTTCCCTGGCAGGAGGTGGGGAGAGCGTGGGCCGGCTAGATCTCATCCCAGTTGCTTCCTTGCTGGGTGGCCTTGGCTCACTCCTTGCTGCCCTGAGTCAGCTTCCTGGTCCATATGTGATATTGGGGCTATTCACCCCTGGGCAGCATCTGGGTCTAGGTCTGAGCTGTTGCACTAAGATGCCCAGGGCCCATGGGTGCAGGAAGAGTTTTCAGGGAAGAGTAATTAACTGAGGTTCTAGGCTCCAGGGATTTAGATTTGGCTCGTGTGACTTGGGGCAAGTCACTTCCCCCCACCTATCCTTGCTTGGTTCCAAGAATAATGGCATCTGCCCTTCAGGGCTAGGGACCAGGAACGGGAGCTTGGGCTTGTGGAGCCCCACCTGGAAATGGGAGGTGTGGGGAGCGCCAGAGGCGGGCGGCAGCTCAAAGTGTCTGGTGCAGACAATGGGCACTGTGTGCGGGGCAGCAGGGTGGGGTGGTGCGGGTGGCAGAATGGCTCCCCGGCAGGAATGTGCCCGGCCTGTCTGGGAATGTGCCCATTCAGCTGCCTTGCGGTGCTCCAGACTGGCAACCTGCCCACCCCGCCACTCAGCCGTTCAGAGCCTGGAATGGCCCAGGGAGGGAGTGGCAGACCTGGCCTTCCTGGGTCCCCACCCCCTTGTGAGCCTGAGTGACCTCTCCAGGCCTTAGAAGAAAGATGGGGATTGGGGCATCGAGCTTGCCCTTGCCCCTGACTTGCTGGGGCTTTGATTTCCCCATCTGCGTCTCTGATCACCTGTAGGACTTGCTTTGTTCTGGGTCTCTTGCCACGTGGGGCATGGTGGCTCAAGCCTGTAATCCTAGCCCTCTGGGAGGCTGAAGCAAGTGGATTGCTTGAGCTCAGGAGTTCAATACCAGCCTGAGCAAGTGAGACCCCCTTCTGTACCAAAAACAGAAAAATTAACTGGGCACTTGTAGTCCCAGTTACTTGGGAGGCTGAGGCAAGAGGATCACTTGAGCCCAGGCGTTTAAGGTTGCTGTGAGCTATGATGGTGTCATAGCACTCTACCCAGGGCAACAGAGCAAGACTCTGTCTCAAAAAACCCCCACAAAACAAAAAGACCATCTCTTGCTGCTCAATCTCCTCCTTCACTCTCCCTCTTTTTCTCCTCATGGAGTGGGGTCTTGGGGGTATCTTGGCCACCACTCTGTCCCCAGGTGCAGAGTAGAGTCTGGCCATGCTGAAGGCGTTTCCATCAGGATTTAGATTATTTTCGGCTGGCCGCCCTCACGTGCCTTCCCCATTCTCCCTACCCTGCCTGCTGGTCCTCCTGGGGGAGGGTGGTGGGGTTGCTAGCAGGAGGCACGACCTGCCCCCCACAGCTGCAGCACATCTTTCCTTCCTTGGTCTTCTTCCCGCCTCCAGCTCTCACTGCCTTTCAGAGTCCTGGGCCCTCCTGGGCCCAATAGCTCCTGCTGTTGCTACAGCTTGGGTGGTCCCCTCATCCCCTCATCCCCTCACTAAGATTTCTTTTTTCAGTCCTCCCATGTCCTGCCATGACACTGACAAGTGTACTTGCTTTGAACTTTAATCACCAGACCAGGCAGCTTTCATATGCCCATTCTACAGATGAGAACAAGGACTCCCAGAGAGGTGCTGTGGTGGGCTCCAAGCCTCATGGGTGGGGAGTTTCAGGATTTGAACTCTTGTCTCTGTTGCTCCAGTGTCTGGAATCCTGGATCCTGGGCAACACTATCTGTAGCTTTCCTGATGGTCACAGTAATAAAAGCTTAGACTGCTCAGGTGGAATGCCCAGAGAATAAAAATAATCACAGTCATGTTCCCTGATGCTGTCCAGCCGAGCCCTGGCCCTGTGCCACCACCTGGTTTGTGGAGTCTCCTCTGACCCTCTGTGGAGGGGGCCATGGGGAGGGGTGGGCCAGGGGCTGTTCACTGATTCCTGCAGTTAGGGTTGCCAGGGGAAACCAAAGTCTGGGAGCCCCTGAGATCAGTGTCTGTCCACGCCAGGGGGCAGTTTCTACCCAGCAGCCAGGGGAGCAAATGGCTCCCCTTCTGGGAACTCCCTGGACTGTGAGTCCAGGGGCCAAGACTGCTCCTGAGCGGCCCGGGCAGCTGGATGACTTCATGGGCCTTTCCCACTCCTGAGTCACCCAATGCTCACTGACCCCGTGGGCACCCTTGGGGGAAGGGAAGGCAGCCGGCTCAGCTGGGTGGGCTGGCCAGGAGGGAGGGCTGGGCTCTGTCACCTAACAGTGCTGGGAAAGTTGGGGAAAGAGGTTGGGGCCGTGGTGCTTGGCTGGCAGTGTCACACCCAATGTGCTGTGTGAGAGCATCAATCCCTGCCCCTCTCTGGGACCACATCACCCCTCTGGGGGGCTGGCTCATTAGAATCCCCCCATTCCAGCTTGTGGCGGCTCCAGAGTGAAGGAGGGAGCGTGTCCGTCTGTCTGTCTGTCTGCCTCCTGCTTGCTCACACCCTGCACAGGTGTGAATCAGCCTAGGGGAAGAAGCTGACTCACCTTCCCCACCTGGCCCAGAGAAAGGCCACTTTCCTTCCCCCGGGGGTTGGAATCAAACTTGAACTTGACTGTTATTCTCGGAAGAGAGCAGCTCTGCCATGTGGGGAGCACACAATACAAGAACTTCAGTTGTCAGGTCTCCAGGGGGAAGCCCTGAGCGCCTACTATGTGACAGGCATTATCTCCTCCGTAAAACACCCATTGTCAGTGCAAGCTCACTATGCAGGTGAGGCAACTGAGGTTCAGGGTTAGTCTCACAGCCCAGGTGGTGCCTGGGGGGAGGTCTCACTTGAGCCCAGGACTCTCCTTGGAGGAATTTTCTTCTTGCCCCATCTTGCACCATCCCCACCCCCACAGCCCTTGCTGTGAGTTCAGCCCATCCTTAGACACCAGGAGGGGCTGGGGGAACCAGGGCAGGGAGGGAAAGAGGACACAGAGACAGCCTCCTTCACATGCCCTCCCTGTGTCACAGAGTCTAGGGGTCACCGGTGAAGGGGTAAGCTCCCCTCTCCTGCCCCCATTGTGAGTTCAGCCTTTCCCCACTGTCTGCTTTCGTTAATCTTCAAACAGCTGATGATTAATTAATTAACCATGAGGCTCGGTTGAGTGCATCAGGTGTCTGTGACCAGGACACCCTCTTCCCAGGACTCCAGTCTCCCAGCCCACAGTGTGAGCAGGGAGGCACATGGACGAGGCCCACCAGACTCACAGACACGGAGATGTCATTGTCATCATCATCAGCAAACTCTGCTCCATCCTGGGCCCTGGGCCTGCAGGGGACAGGGCAAGGAGCAGACTCAAGGCTATCAGGAGGGAGGACCCCCAGGGCCAGGCAGGGTGAGGAGGGCTCCTCCTGGCCTCAGCTGGATGGGCCTGTGTGGGCACAGCATACTGGGAGCTCCGTGTGGCTCTGTCCTCAGCACCCAGCAGTGTTGGCAGGACAGTCTGTTGCCTGGATGGAGGATAGACCGAACTTGGGCTCTGACACCCTCTGCCCCACCAGCCTGAGCCTTGGTTTCCCCCTTCTATAAACAGGGCTGATCATCCCTGTCTGATTTCCTTGGAGTGTAACTGTGGGGCTGCTTCTGGTGGGTATGGGGTAGGGGTGGGGCTCTTGCTGAGAAGCAGCAGGACAGGCCACATGTCCCCTAATTCAGGAAGTGACCTGGGCCAAACCCTTTCTTCTCTGTCAGCTTCCGTTTTCTAAATTGAGGGCTTGGAATCTGTGAATGCCCAGGACCCTGAGGATCCTACAGTGGGAGAGGGGGTTGTTGGTGCCATGTAGAACCCTCTTCCCCTCTCTGTCCCTCACTGCCATGCCCCAGGGTGCCCAGCTTTTACCCCAGAGCAGGTGCGAGTCTCATTACCTAGACGTCCAGGGTCCCCAAACAACATCCAGCCTGGGCAGCCAGGCAAGGGCCAGGTGAGCATCAGTCCTGCCATGTTGACTATTGCAATCTCCCACTGAGGGGACTCTGGGCCTCCCAGAAAACCCGAGAGACAAAGGAGCTTTGACGACATCTTGTCTTCTAGATTTTAGAATTTATTTTAAGTTAAAATGAATTGATAACACAAATAATGCATAAATCCACAGACACATTTTCCTTGTAGCAAGATCGAACAACAGAGAAGGTGCATTCACCTGCCCATCTTACGTGGGTTGAATAGGGATCCCCAAAATTTATGTCCAGCATCTCCAAACATGAACTTATTTAGAACAAGAGTTTTTGCAGATGTAATTAGAATAAGGATCTCAAAATGAGGTCATACTGGATTAGGGTGGATCCCAAATCCAGGGAGTGTGTCCTTATAAGAGAAAAGAGGGAGATTGGAAACAGAGACCCAGGACAGGAGAAGGCCAGCCGAGGTCAGAGTCAGATAGTAGGAGCCACCAGAAGCTGGAAGAAGCCAAAACAGATCTCCCCCAGATCTTTCAGAGGCGGCAGGGTCCTGCTGAGATTTCTGAGAATACACGTCTGTTGTTTAAGTCACCCGGTTAGTGAGAGGGGTTACAACAGCCACGGAAAGCCACCACCCTCCCAGCCCCACAGCTCTTCTCAATCTGCTGTGTGTCCCGTTCTCTCTGGGGTGTTGTGTACAGAGGTTTTTGGTTTTAAGATGTTAATAGTCACATTGCTGATGTGTTCTGTACGTGACTCTCCCCTCTGCCTCACGTGTACCTGGAAGATGGCTCTGAGTCCTTAGTCCTGACTCCACAGCAGTCCACTGGGAGCCTCACGTCCCTCATTTAAGGGGTCCTTGTTGGTAGGTGTGCAGGGGTCCCCAGCTTCCTTGATTATACTCAATGCTGCAGCAAACATCTTTGTATCATCTTGCTTGCACATGCTTCATTATTTCTAGAAGCTAGAAGATTCCTTCAAAGGAGAATTGTGGCTCAAAGAGTAAGCCTACCTGCAATTTTATTGGTGTTGCCAGATTGACTCAAAACATCTTGGAAAGTTAAAATCTTAAGGAGAGAAGCATGGACATAGACATTTGGATCTTACAGTGTGAGATCCAACCCCACAATCATGAAATTTTATTTTATTATTATTATTTTTAGAGACAATCTTGCTCTGTAACCCAGGCATGACCTAGCTCACTGTGGCCTTAAACTCCTGGGTTCAAGCAATCCTTTTGCTTTGGCCTCCCAAAGCACTAGGGTTGCAGGCACGAGACACAATCCCTGGCCTGGAATCATGAAATTTTGAGAGAGGGGACCTCAGGAGGACAGACATCTATCCTGGGGTCTCACGTGGGACCCAGGAAGAACAATCTCCAAGCTCTGCCAGGGACTCTATTCCTCTGGGGTGGGCAAGGAGACGGGAACTCTGGAGCATCCCAGAAAGCCTCCCCTGCCTGGGCACCTAGCTTCTTTGCTCACTGTGGCTATCCCTTTCCAGCTGAGGTGTCGGACCATTTGGTCCCCTTAGCCACATACAATGGCCCCTCTGTACTTGATGCAAAAGAAAATGTGAACCAAAAGAGCAGGGGTGGGGGCTGCCTGCACTGGGGCTGACCTGTTGGCCTGGCTGGAGTTCTGGGGGCTGAAATAGGACAGCAGTTTCTGATCTAGACATTGGTTGCCTACCTTGGGGTCCCCTCCATCCTCATTCTGGAGGTTTTAGAATGTGCTCTCCTGCTAATTATTTGACACTCCTTAGCGAGCAGTGGGGCATATATGTTCCTTTCCCTTGAGTCTGAGCTCTGTGGCTACTTGGTCAATGAGATGCAGTGGTGATGCTGTTAGAAGTTCTGGGCTGAGGCCATAAGAAGCTTTGACTTCCACTTCCACATCTTGGGATGTTTGCTCTTGGAACTCTGTCACCATGCTGTGAGGAAGCTCAACAGCCCTGTGGAAAGGCTCCAGTGGGGAGGAGCCAGAGGTAGCCCTGTCAGCCCTAGCAGACCTAAGGATCATCCAGCCCCCACTCAAGTTGACCCACCTGCTGCCTCACAGAACACATTGCGTCTTCCCCGCTGAACCTGCTGAACTCGCAGATTTGTGAGTGAAACAAATCATTGGATTGCTCTTATTTATTTATTTTTGAGACAGAGTCTCACTTTGTTGCTCTCGGTAAAGTTTTTTGTTTTTTTTTGAGACAAAGTCTTGCTCTGTTGCCTTGGGTAGAGTGCTATGACACCATCATAACTCACAACAACCTCAAACTCTTGGGCTCAAGTGATTCTCTTGTGTCAGCTTCCCACGTAGCTGGGACTACAAATGCCCGCCACAACACCCAGCTATTTTTAGAGACGGTGTCTCACTCTTGCTCAGGCTGGTCTTGAACCTATGAGCTGAGGCAATCCACCTGCCTCCTCCTCCCAGAATGCTGGGATTACAGGCATAAGACACCGCGCCCGACCCTTGGATTGCTCTTATTTTAAACCACTGCATTTTGGGATCATTTGCTACCTGGTAAGAGATAACTGGAACACCCTCTATGACCAATAAAGTTACCTCCGGTGCATGAAGGCTGGATTAGGAACTCGGGCTTTGGGGTCCTACTCAGCAGCATGTGCCAAGACCTGTCTTTGCCTCAGCTTCTTCCTTTGCAGATGGTGACTGTAATAGCATTTGCCTCATAAGGTTGCTATGAGGACAAGACAGTGCCACATAAGTGCATGGTGAATGGCGGTACCATTCCTGTTGTTTTTCCAGGCAGCAGAAAGTCACCCACTCCAGGCTGGCTTCATTGAAATAGGCAAAACCTTCCTTGTTCATTCCTTTGGGAACTCCCTTCCCTAGGAAGCCTTCCCTGATCACCCTGGGCTGGATGCCAATCCTCTGTCTGTGCACCTCCAGCCCTGCGTGTCCTCTGTGCCACCCTCCAACAAGGATCCCACTGTGTTCTTCGCAGACACCAGACTGGGACCTCCTTGAGGGCATCAGAGCAGGGCCAGCACATGGTTGAAGTCTCCAAAGCTAGGACACGGTGTGTGTACGCACAAAGTGGGGACCCTGGGGTGCTTACGTAGCTGAGTGACCCTCAGCCAGCCAGTGATCTCCCCAAGTGTGCACCTGGGCGGCCCTTGTGTGCAGGCTTCTGTGTGTGTTGGTTGCCTGTGCAGAGTGTGTGTGCACATGTTTGTACACACACCAACACCTGCTAGACTGTCTGAGGGAGGGTCTGTAGGTAGAGTGGGCGTGTCTCTGTACGTGTGTGGGCAAACGCTTGTGTGCATGCCTCCATGCAAAGTCATGTTCATAGTGTGTGCTCATGCAATTGCACGAGTGTGTGTGTGTGTGAGTGTGTCCACATGTGTGTGCCCTTGTTCTAGTGCATGCCTGTGTGCCAGGCCGGGCTGCTGCAGAGGGAGTGTGGGAAGTAGTTGCTACATCTGGGGCCCACCGTTCCTCATTCAAGAGCCAGAAATAGCCCATGTCCAGCCCTGTCCCGGTGGCAGAAGGCCGATGGGCAAGCCCCACAGGGCACCCCAGCCAGGCTATTTCCCTCCTCCTTTTTTGGGCCACCACCCTGCCCGCCCTTCGCCACCTCAGGCTCCCATGAGCTCATGCAGGCCCTGCCCAACCAGGGCAGGGAGGGAGTGGGATGCACGGAGCTGCTGCCTGCTGGCCCAAGGCCCTGCCCATGTCCAGGCGGCTGGACACAAGCAAGGCCTGATAAGGTCAAGTGTGGAGTGGGGTCCGCCCCCTCCCCCCAGCCAGGGCAGCCGGGCGGACATGAGTCAGCACGGGGGGCATCAGGCAGCCGGGGCCTGACCACTGGCTGGCGACAGGCAGGCCAGGAACTAGCCAGGAGGAATCACCTGCCAGGTCAGCCAAGCCCTGACCTCATTCTCCATCTTGAGCAGCCCCACCTCCACTTCCGCCCAGAAAGCCCCTCTGGAGGTCCCTACGGGCTTCCTGCCCTGTTCTGGTCATCACCTTGGCCCCAGGAGGATACTTCCTGGTTTAGCTGAATCGCCCCAAGGGTTCCACGTGCCCCTTCCTCAGGAAGTCTCCCTGACCCCCCAGCTGCCTCTCAGAGCCCCGCACTCTGCAATGTCAAGGCCTATTTACTTGTGTCCAGACCTGAGTTTCCTAAGGGCCGGGAGGTGTGTCTTTCCCATTTCTGTTCACATTGTACTCCCTCACTGGGTCCTATCACGGCCCAGGAGGGGTCATTGTTGTCCTCCTTTACAGGGAGGAAGTCAAGGCCAGGCATGGGATGGTGACTGACTCACAGTCTCCAGCTATGAAGTGGCCAATTTGGGGATTGATCCCAGGTACACTGCTCGGCCCACCATGCTGCTGCTCTGACCCTCCCTCCCAGAGCCCTGACCTCCGAGGCGCTGATGACCTGTGTCAAGCACCATGACTGTGAACCGGAGGTGTGCAGCTTCCTTGGAGCTCAGCTCCATGGGGCAAGCCGGGCAAGACTGGGACAAGCTGGTCACAGCTGGGCATTAGGGCTGGTCTCGTGCTGTGTCTCGCGCCAGCACTGTGAGCCCAGGGTACTGCTGAGGTGAGGAGTGGGCACCAGCTTGGCACAGGAGAAAATTAGGAGGGAGGGGCGGCGCCTGTGGCTCAGTGAGCAGGGCGCCGGCCCCATATGCCGAGGGTGGCGGGTTCAAACCCAGCCCCGGCCAAACTGCAACAAAAAAATAGCCGGGCGTTGTGGTGGGCGCCTGTGGTCCCAGCTACTCGGGAGGCTGAGGCAGGAGAATTGCCTAAGCCCAGGAGTTGGAGGTTGCTGTGAGCTGTGTGATGATATGGCACTCTACTGAGGGCAATAAAGTGAAACTCTGTCTCTACAAAAAAAAAAAAGAAAGAAAAGAAAAGAAAATTAGGAAGGAGGATCATCAGTAACTCCATTTTTTTTTTTGCAGTTTTTGGCCGGGGCCGGGTTTGAAAACTCCACCTCCGGTATCTGGGGCTGGTACACCCTACTCACTGAGCCACAGGCGCCACCATCAGTAGCTCCATTTAACAGATGAAGACATTGAGGCTCGGAGAGGTGGCATGATGGGCCTCCAAGTTCACACAGTGAGGAATGGCCCAAGCAGATCTTAGGAAACACTCCCATGTGTGCTCGTGGACACCCTCGTGGCACTGTGTGTAATAGCGAAAGAGGAAAAATGGCCCTGGATGCCTGCCAGTCCTCTGTTGGCGTCCTCCACACAGAGGGATGGGGAAGAGGAGTTTCCATCTTCATTGGCCAGGTAGGGACCCCACACCAATGGAAGAAGCTTACTTTAAAACACCCCCAAACAAACTGGGCATGGTGGATCACGACTATAAACCTAGCACTCTGGGAGGCCCAGGCAGGAGGATCCCTTGGGCTGAGGAGTTTGACACCTGCCTAAACAAGACAGACATGTCTCCAGTAAAGCGCCTGTGGCTCAGTGAGTAGGGCGCCAGCCCCCTATGCCGAGGGTGGCGGGTTCAAACCCAGCCCTGGCCAAACTGCAACCAAAAAATAGCTGGGCGTTGTGGCGGGCGCCTGTAGTCCCAGCTACTCGGGAAGCTGAGGCAAGAGAATCGCGTAAGCCCAAGAGTTAAGAGGTTGCTGTGAGTCGTGTGACGCCACGGCACTCTACCTGAGGGCGGTACAGTGAGACTCTGTCTCTACAAAAAAAAAAAAAAAAAAATAGAAAAACTAGCTGGGCATTGTGGCAGGCACCTATAGTCCCAGCTACTTGGGAGGCTGAGGCAGGAGGATCACTCAGGAGTTTGAGGTTGTTGTGCGCTAGGCTGAGGCTATGGCACTGTAAGCCTAGGCAACAGAGTGAAACTGTCTCAAAACAAAACAAAACAAAACCCACTTTGACACAGAGTATTTCACATATGTTCACCTACACAGAGGCAGTGAGTGAGCTTTGCGGGTTGTTAAGAGCCTAGCTTCTGGGTTTGAGTCCCAGCCTTGCCACATACTGGCTGGGTGACCTAGGGTAAGGACCAAACCTCTCTGTATCTCAGTTCCTCATCTGCAAAGCAGAGATCGTTTTAGCCTCACAGACTGGTTGTGAGGATTAAGGAAATTGGGATATGGAAAGTGTTTAGAATACTGTTCACATGTAATAAGTACTTTTGAGGAAAACATATATTTTTAAATATATATATTTTTATGGCGATGGGGGTCTAACTATGTTGCCCAGGCTGATCTTTAGCTCCTGGCCTCAGACCATCCTCTTGCCTTGCCCTGCCAAGGTACTGGTGAGTCACCATGCCTGGCTATTAGGAACTTTAAAAATAATGTAAATTCAGAGAAAAATATTCTTTTTTTTTTTTGAGACAGAGTCTCACTATGTCACCCTTGGTAGAGTGCTGTGGCGTCACAGCTCACAGCAACTTCATACTCCTGGGCTCAAGTGATCCTCTTGCCTCAGCTTCCCGAATAGCAGGCACCCACCACAATGTCCAGCTATTTTTATTTATTTATTTTTTTGAGACAGAGTTTCAAGCTGTAGCCCTGGGTAGAGTGCTGTGGCATCACAGTTCACAGCAAGGGATCGCTTGGACTCAAGCGATCCTCTTGCCTCAGTTTTTTTTATTTTTAGTAGAGAGGGTGTTCTCACTTTTTGATCAGCCTGGTCTCAAACCCATGAGCTCAAGCAATCCACTTGCCTCAGCCTCCCAGAGTGCTAGGATTGTAGGCAGGAGCCACTTTGCCTGACTGAAAAATATTCTTGAAAAGTCCACACTACAGCTATGTTAGTTCCCTATTGCTGCTATAATGCACCACCACAAACTTAGTGGCTTACAACAATATAAATGTATCTATGGTTCTATAAGTCAGAAGTCTAAAATGAGTCTCAGGGCCTAAGTCAAGGTGTGGGCAGGGCTGCCTCCTTCTAGGGCAATATTTTCAACCCATGTGCCTTGGCACACTTCTGTGCCATGAGAGGATTTTAGGTGTGCCGCAAAAATTTTTAAAGATCGTTAATGAAATTATTTTCAAAAGAAGTTCAAAACATAGTAAGTATATTCTTTTTTTTTTTTTAAGTGTTGTTTGTTTGTTTTGATATAAAGTCTCACTCTGTTGCCGTGGGCATTAACTTACAGTAACCTTAAACTTCTAGCTTGGACCGATCCTCTTGTCTCAGCCTCCCAAGTAGCTGAGACTACAGGCAGCCGCCACAAATGCCCTGCTATTTTTAGAGACAAGATCTCACTCTTGCTCAGGCTGGTCTGGAACTCCTGAGCTCAGGTGATTCACCTGCCTTGGCCTCCCAGAGTTGCTAGCTTTACAGGCATGAGCCCCAATGCCGGCCTTTTTCACTCTTATTTTATTTATTTTTTTTTCTTTCTTTTTTTTTTTTTTTTTTTGTAGAGACAGAGTCTCACTGTACCACCCTCGGATAGAGTGCCATGAGGTCACACGGCTCACAGCAACCTCTAACACTTGGGCTTACACGATTCTTTTGCCTCAGCCTCCCGAGCAGCTGGGACTACAGGCGCCTGCCACAACACCCGGCTATTTTTTGTTGTTGTTGCAGTTTGGCCGGGGCTGGGTTTGAACCCGCCACCCTCGGCATATGGGGCCGGTGCTCTACTCACTGAGCCACAGGCGCCACCCCTATATATATATTTTTTCAAACAGAGTCTCAATTTGTCACCCTCAGTAGAGTGTTCTGGCATCATAGCTCACAGCAACCTCCAACTCTTGGGCACAAGTGATCCTTTTGCTTCAGCCTACTGAGTATCTGGACTACAGGCACCCGCCACAATGCCTGGCTATTTGTTTAGAGACAGGGTCTCACTATTGCTCAGGTTGGCCTCAAATTCCTGAGCTCCAGCAATCCACCTGCCTCAGTCTCCCATAGTGCTAGGATTACAGCTGTGAGCCACTGCGTCAGCATTTTTTATTGTTTTTTTTTTAGCAACATAATTTAAGTGTGCCACAGAAGTTAACTATAGGTTCAAATGTGCCGTGAGATAAAAAGGGTTGAAAAACACTGTGCTAGGGGGAATTCCTCACCTATCAGCTCCTTCAGCTTCTGTGTCCCTCAGCCTGTAGCCCCTTCCTCCCCTTCAAAATCAGCAGAGTGGCAGAGTCTCTGTGACCCTGACACTTGCTCTTCTGCCCTTGTCTTCCACATCTAGGGACCCTTGTGATTACACTGGGCTCATCCAAATAATCCAGCATAATCTCCGTATTTTCAAGTTCAAGGAGCTGGGAACATATACACTGCCCTTGCCTCAGGAGGAGTCTGGGGGGTGCAGGTAGTCACTCCCCACACAATTCAGTGACATGTCCGGAGGGGACAAGTCCTCGGGCAAACAGGGAGGGGCTTTGTCTATGTGGTGTGTCTCCTCCCCAGGGAGAATGTTTGTGTATTTCCTCTAGGTGACTCTGGGTCACAAGTGTGCTGATCTTCCTAGCCGCTTGCTGTGGGACTTCAGGCTAATGGCCTAATCTCTCTGGTCTCTTTACCGGTGGAGTCATTGAAGTGCTAGCTCCTTCCTGGTAGTGCTCAAGGGGACACCATGAGCTCCCAGGTGCATGCAGATCCCACCTCAGGCAGGATGTATGGGGAGATTCCCAGGCTCAGGCTCTGCAGGGGACTGTTGCAGCCCCAGCTGGACCGGAGGCCCAGGGCTGAAAGTGCTTCTGCCTGGAGCCCAGATGGTCACTGAACCTGGGATGGGGCCGTTCCGGAAGGAATGCAGCTGCCCCCTCCTTCCAGCTGGCCAGGCAGGAGTGTGGGGGTGTGGCTGGGACTGGAAGAACCTGAGCCTGAGCCGGTGTACTGGGGCCTGGGCTGGGCTGTGACAGACCCCAGGTTATCGCTGCTCAGCTGAGGCCCAGGAGGGCCTGGCACAGAGCAGGGATGAACCAAAGACCTGGTCCCCGGTATGAGCCAGCTTCCACAGCTCTGGTTGTGTGACTCAGTTTTCTCATGTGTGCAATGGGTTTGGAACTGCCTCATTCCGGAATAGTGGTAAGGACCGAACATGTATCATGTACATGGGTGGGTGGGAATTCAAGGGGTGTTGGTGCCCACTAAGCCTCATTCAGAAATAGCTCTCCTCCCCCATCCTCTCTAGCTCCCAGGGAGCTGGCCCCAGACGTCAGGGACACCTGCAAATGCCCCTTCATGTCTCAGGCTCAGAGAATGAAACAAGGGAACAATTGAAATAAACAAACAACCATTTACTTGCTGGAGAACTAATATGTTGACGTTCAACAATCAAAATACATCAAAGGGTATGTAGTGACAAGTTCCCTTCCCACCCCATCCTCCAGCCCATTTCTTTTTTTTATTTTTTGAGACAGTCTCACTCTGTTGTCTAGGCTAGAGTACAGTGGTGTCAGCCTAGTTCAAATGATCCTCCTGTCTCAGCTGCCTGAGTAGCTGGGATACAGGCACCTGGCACTATGCCTGGCTAATTTTTCTGTTTTTACTACAGGCGGGAGTCTCACTCTTGTTCAGGCTGGTGTCGAACTCCTGAGCTCAAGGGATCCTCTGGCCTCAGCCTCCCAGAGCACTAGGATTGTAGCCCTGCACCCCTGCTCTGAGTGAAAATAGGTTTGTATTCTTTCACCCCATTAATATAGCCGGTAAATTGCAGCACTCTCTTCTTGGAGAATGGCGCGCATCAGCATGTGGAGAGCTTCCTTGTATTGTGGTGTGGGGGATCCACTGTTATTCAGCTGGACTGTAGACAGAAGGGTGTTTTTGTTTTATTGTTTTTTTTTGTTCTTTTTTAAGCAAGGGAATAGTTTCCTGGAAGCATCCTTGCTCGAGTCTAGAATTGGGAGACCTAGGTTTGCGTCTGGACTCTGCTACTTACCCCTGGGTGACTTTGCTCATGCTGCTTTTCCTCCTGTGGCTCAGTTTTCTCATCCATAAGATGGGTATAAGTTGGATGTCCTATCCATCCATGAAATTATGTTGCCAACTGGCAACTTGTGGGCTATACCTAAACAGGAATGTGTTTTGCTTACAAAACTTTTCCAAAATCTGGAGATTGCACATTAAAATGCAGATTTCAGGCTTCAACAGCTGGCTAGAGCCAAGTGGCAGCTCCCCTTTGGAAGGGACCAGATGCTCTCTCTGGCCTTAGGCCCTGCCACTCCTTATTGCCCACTTCCCAGGTCTTTCCCCAGGAGGTTTCTGACACTGGGCTTAGACACGTGCAAACATGGTGGGGGCACTGTGACCTCCCCAAGGACAGGGGCCCCAGCACTCAGCACAAGCCCAGCTTTACCCTCTTGCTGGGTACTTCGGGTGTCTGGGACTCAGTAGCCAGAGCCATGGACCGCCCAGGTCTGGCGATCCAGCCCCTGAGCAAGAGGCTCCAGAGTGTCTCCTCCAGCAGAAGGGAAGCTGAATGCCGGTACCATGTCCGGGAAGGGCTCTGGGCTTCAAGCCAGGCGCTTCATCCCGGGAGGTGGCAGCTGAGGCATCTTCCCTAGGCTGGAGCCGGAAGCTGGGCAACAAGCACCTGGAGTTCCCATCTTCTGGTCCCCGGGATGTGGATTCCTGTGTACACCCCCCACGCCTTCCTCTTCCCCACCTACCTTTGGCAGCCACATCCTGCCTTGGAGGGGTAGGCCAGGACTGAAGGGGAGACAGGGACATGGATGGAGTCCCAGGAGGACTTTAGGGACATTGTCTCTCCAGGGTAGCGGAAATCTCTTCTCAGCTCTCGGATGCCTTGGAGCACAGTTTGAAAACCATCGATGGAGTCCATTTGATGGATGGGAAAACAGAGGCCTAGAGTAGGGAAGAATAGGAGGGTCAGACCCTTACAGCCCTTATAGTCACCCCCTAGTCTCCTACAAAGCCTGGTATATAGAAATGTTGCTTGAGGCGCCCCAGCCTACCTCCCTGGGAGGGCTGCACTGGCAACTCAGCCCCCCCTCTTGTCTGTCCAGAAGCCCAGGGAGATGTTGGAGATTCCCACTTCTCTAAGCCTCACCTTGCCTCATGTGCCAAATGCCTGCCTTGCAGGGTGGGTTTGAGGCGCAAAGGAGATGATCACGCAAATAGCAAGAAGAGCCACCGCGTCCCCCACTTCGGCAGCCGCCTACTTTCTAAGCACACGCCTTGACTTGGACTGTCTTGTTCTTTACAGCACTGTGTTGAAAGTTCATCCCATTAAAGTATATGATTCAACGGTTTTTAGTATATTTACAGAGTCGTATAACCATCACCACAATCTCATTTTAGAACATTTTCATCATCCCAAAAAGAAACCCAGCACGCAGCAGTGGTCACTCCCACTCCCCTCGCCTCCAGCCCCCCGAAGCCCTGATCTACTGTCTCTAGGGACATGCTTGTTCTGGACATTTCATATAAATGGAATCATATGGTAAGTGGCCTTATGTGACCAGCTTCTTCCAGTTAGCATGGTGTTGTCACACATACCAGCCCTTCACTCCTTTTTATGGCTGAGTAATATTCCACTGAATGGACAGAGCACACTTTGTCCACTCGTAGCTGACGGCTTGGGGATGTTTCCATCTTTTGACTACTAAGAATAATACGCTGTGAGCATTCGTGTACAAGTCTCTGTGAGGACGTATGTTTTCATTTCTCCTTTATATCTATCTAGGAGGGGAATTGCTGGATCGTATGGCAACTCTATGTTTCACATTTTGAGGAACTGCCAAACTGTTTCCCAAAGCGGCTGAATCACTTCGTGCTCCCGCCAGCAACGTACGAGGACTCTAATTTCTCCACATCCTCACCAACGCTGGCTCCTGTCGCTCTGGATATAGCTGCCCTAGCGGGTGGGAGGTGGCGTCTCATCGTGGTTTCGATTTGCATCGCCTGAATCACCGCCAATCATGTTGAGCCATCTTTTCAAGTGCCTATTAGCCATTCACGTATCCTTTTTGGAGAAATGTCTGTTCAAATGATGGCCTCTCATTTAATCCTTACCCCCACACCATGAGATCAGAACTGTCATCAGCAACACCCATGGTGAGGAAATTGAGGCCCAGAGGAGCTCACGGGAGGCAGCAGAGCCAGGACTGGGGACACTACAACACTGTGACACTACCTCCGGGGAGGAGAGTCTACAGGCATTATAAAGTCGTGGGGGTGGAGGGTGTGGATGATGGGGAGACAAGAAGGTTTAAGGGCCCCCACCGCCAGCATTGTGAGCTAGAAGAACTGAGCCTTGAGTCCTATTCCTGTACGCCACTATCTCACTCCGTGACCTTGTGGAAGACATTTCCTATGCTAGGCCTCAGTTTCCCCACCTAATAATGCCTTTATTCCACTGCTTGTATTCTGCAAGTGAATGTGATGAAGCCAGGACTGGGTCCTGGGTGGTTCTGGATGTCACCCATCCTCCAGCCACTGGCCTTTCAGGGCTGGCTGTGAGCAGGGGCCTCTGCTTGGGGCCTTGGGCCAGCTTAGACTCTTGGGCCCCAAATATTGGGAGCCTCCAGGCCCACAGAGAAGGCCTTTTTCGGGCTGGTGGTAGGCATCAAGCAGGCTGCCAGTGTGTGGGAAGCAGCACAGTTGTCCCTGGGTGGGAGCCTCCTCCGCAGTGTCCACCTGCTGCTTTCACCTGGGGCCAGGGTGGGGACAGGGCATGGAGCTAAAAAGGGAGCCGAGCGTCCTTCCTCCAAGTGAAAGATGGGCAGATGAACTCATTTGCTCATTCATTCATTCACTCACTCGTTCATTCATTAACTGGCTGTACATCTGGCTCCCAGCACTGGGCTTCCATGGCCCCCAGGCTTTCCTGGTGGAAGCACTGACCACCGTGCGGCCACTCCTCAGGAAACTTGCTGGAGGAGTGGACACCAGGAGCCTGGTACCTGGCTGAGAGCCAAACACACCCAGCCCTGCCCCCACAATGTAAGAGAGACAGTGTGACAACAGCAGCACCTGTAGCAGCTGCCTAGTGTCTGTAGGGGCCTGGCACTGTCCTGAGCCCCTTAACAAATTAAGTCATTTAGTCCACTGTGTAACACTTGTGGTAAAACTATTACTACCCACTTCAGTAGCCTGGGAAGGCTCAGAGAGGAGCAGGCCTGGATCCGGGTTATCACAGTGGGTTAGCTGCAGAGCCGCCCCCAGCTTTGGGTCCTCCCCCACACTGTGTGCCCTCCTTCCCTCTGTTCTCCAGTCCACCCTTTAGAGTTTAGACCTGGGCCCCCAGCCCCTAGCCTGCCTCCTTCCACATTTGACCAGTATTTGAGAACATGAGTCTGGTGTGCTAAAGAGGAACTTGCAGCGGCCCGGGGATCTGTGTTCAAGTCCTCACCCTGCTGTGTGACTTGGGTAAGACCCTGACCTCTCTGATTTCAGCTCTTCACTGGTTAGCAAGAGGACTAGACTGAGTGCTTCCTTTTTTTTTTTTTTTTTTGAGACAGAGTCTCACTCTGTCACCCTAGATAGAGGGCCATGATGTCACAGCTCACGCAACCTCCAACTCTTGAGCTCAAGAGATTCTCTTGCCTCAGCCTCCCAAGTAACTGGGCCTACAGGTGCCCGCCACAGTGCCCAGCTATTTTTTGGTTGTAGTTGTCATTGTTGTTTTGCAGGTCCAGTCTGGATTCGAACCTGCCAACTATGGTGTATGTGACTGGCACCTTAGCTGCTTGAGCTATAGGCACCAAGCCTAGTTTTTCTATTTTTAGTAGAGAGGGTCTCGCTCTTGCTCAGGCTGGTTTTGAACTCCTGAGCTCAAGCAATCCACTTGCCTCGGCCTCCCAGAGTGCTAGGATTACAGGCATGAGCTACTGCCCCGGGCCTTGGACTGAGTGCTTTTGAAGGGCCTTCAGGTCTGCAAGGGGCTGAGAGGCAGAGACTGTGTCTTAGGGTAGCACTGGGAGCGCAGGGTGAGGGGGGAGCCCCCTGGGGCAGGTATGGAGGGTAACCAGACTTGGGAGGGGCATTTTCCAGGGTGCCCTGGAGTGGCGGCCTCTGTCCCACCAGCTCTGGCCCGGTTTATCATTGCCTGTCTTGGGCCACTCTTCCGAGCCGCTCCTCGGGTTTCAGGCTGGAGTCTGAGATAGTAGGGATTGTGGGAGACCTGGGGGGCAGGTGGGTGGCCCTCCTCTCACAGAACTCTGGTACCCTATTTGCTCTGGGTTATCTCTGCCCTGAGACCGGCTGGGAAAGTGAGAAGCTACGTTATCGCCCCCACTTCCCTCCGGAGATAGGGCTGCCTCAAAGCCCTCTTGTTCTGCCCTCTGGTCCCTCTGCACACTGCGCCCGGGAAGTGGGGGGCACTGCCTATAGCACCAAGGTGCCAGTGCTTGCTGGAAGCGGCAAGGGAGCACGAAGGAGCCAGAGACTTAGGGCTGCAGGGTTTTTAAGCTACCATTCACTCACTCACCCCACTGAGCATCGCTAGGGGCCAGATTGGGGAGGACTTCTCTCACCCCCACCCAGGGGCCTGGGTGCTGTCTACTCAGGTGACGGGCATCCCCGCTGGGACTGGCTCATGAGGAAGTCTAAGGGCTCTGGTGGTCCAAGCAGCCTGAGGGCCATGTGGAAGCCTGGGGCTGAGACTAGTTACCAACTGGTATGAGTGTATTTCAGGAATTTTTTTTTTTTTTTGTAGAAACAGAGTCTCACTTTATGGCCCTCGGTAGAGTGCCATGGGCTCACACAGCTCACAGCAACCTCCAACTCCTGGGCTTAAGCGATTCTGTTGCCTCAGCCTCCCGAGTAGCTGGGACTACAGGCACCCGCCACAACGCCCGGCTATTTTTTTTTTTGGTTGCAGTTTGGCCGGGGCTGGGTTTGAACCTGCCACCCTCAGTATATGGGGCCGGTGCCTTACTGACTGAGCCACAGGCGCCGCCCAGTATTTCAGGAATTTAATAGCAAATTCTTAAATGACTTCCCAGTGACTCCCCACCAACTTGCCATGGTGGGGGACCTGGGGGTAGACACCTGCCTACAAATGTGCCACCCGTGTGGCTATTGGAACCTCATTCACCTCCCTGGGCCTTGGGTGTGAGAGTGGCTCATTCTTCACAGACTGTTATGCAGAGGAAGCAAGGCCCTCTGTGTAAATTGTCACCACTGTGCTTAGTGCAAATTAGAGTGAACCTGATGAAACTGCTGCTATTTGACCATTTTTCAAGCATGCTATGTGCTCGGGTTAAAGGAAGTGCTAATGAATGTTGGTCTTCAGGTGTCCCGGCCTGGTTTAGGCCCTGGGGACACAGCAGGGATCAAGACTGGCCTCGCCCTGCAGTTGGGGAGCCCAAGTCCACCAGGGGCAGGTAATCATGGGCATGAGGGGGCTGGTTGTGTGAAGGAAGTCATGGTAGACAGAATAATGACCCCCCAAAGATGTCACTGAAACTGAATATGTCATCTTACATGGTAAAGGGATTTTGCAGATATGATTAAGTTAGAGATCTTGAGATGGGGAGGCTACCCTGGGTCATTAGAGGGGAAAACGGAACTGCATGCTTCAAAATGGTTAAAAAGACCAATGTTACATTATATACATTTTACCATAATTTAAAAAGTTAATAATATAATAAACCCAAACCCATTAAATTATATACATTATATAGGTAAATTGTATGATGTGAGTTGTATCTTAATGAACCTGTTTTTAAAAATCCAAATTTAAGGACCTTCAATGAAATACCCAACCTGCACTCTTTGAAAGTGTCAAGATCAGGGAAGATTGAGGAGCCATCACACGCAAGAAGGGACTAAGGAGACTCGATGACCAAATGCCATGTGGATTCCTGACTGAGCCTGGAACAGGAAGAGGACAACCGTGGAAAAGCTGGTGATGTCTGAATAAAGTCTATAGTTTACAGGATTATATCAGCATTAACTTCTTCATTTTGAAAAATCTACCACGGTTATGTAAGATGTCAACATTTGGGGAAGTTGGGTGACAGGTAGATAGGAACCTTCTGAACTGTCTTCACAACTATTGTATACATTTAAAACGATTTCGGGTGGTGCCTGTGGCTCAGTGAGTAGGGCGCCAGCCCCATATACCAAGGGTGGCAGGTTCAAACCCGGCCCCAGCCGAACTGCAACAACAACAACAACAACAACAACAAAAATAGCCGGGTGTTGAGGTGGGCACCTGTAATCCCAGCTACTCGTGAGGCTGAGGCAAGAGAATCACCTAAATCACCTAAGCCCAAGAGCTGGAGGTTGCTGTGAGCTGTGATGCCACGGCACTCTACCGAGGGCAACAAAGTGAGACTCTGTCTCAAAAAAAAAAAAAGATTTCAAGGTGAAAAATTAATCGCTTCTCAGCCTTTTGTCTAAGATCAAGTGTCAAAATGAAAAGTTAAAAAAAATAGAAGGAGGGGAAGAGAGTCAGAGAGGAGAGGTCAGGTGAGCGAGATTTCACGAAGCTGTGCTGCTAGCGTTAGCTTTGAAGACAAGGAAGAGGCCACAAGTCAAGGAATCCTGGCGGCCTCTAGAAGCTGTAGTCCCCTAGAGCCTGCAGACACGTGGACCTCCAAACTGTAAGATAAAAAAATGTGTGTTGTCTTAAGCCACCAAGTTCATGTTCATTTGTTACAGTGGCAATAAGCAACGGACACCAAAAGGATGAAGGTGACACTAATGATGACAGCCACAGTGATGTATACTTTGAGTGCTTAGAAAGGGCTCAGCTGTGTCCTTTAAGCACTTCTTCTTCTTCTTTTTTTTTTTTTTGAGACAGGGTCGCATTCTGTTGCCCAGGCTAGAGTGCTATGGCCTCATAGCTCACAGCAACCTCAAATTCCTGAGTTCAAGTGATCTTCCTGCCTCAGCCTCCCGAGTAGGTGGGATTACAGGCACTTGCCAGATGCCTGGATAATTTTTTCTATTTTTCAGTAGTGATAGGTATCACTCTTGCTCAGGCTGGTCTCGAACTTCTGAGCTCAAGGGATCCTCCCGCCTTGACCTCCCAGAGTGCTAGAATTACAGGTATGAGCATCCGGCCTTTAAGCACTTCTTGTACATTAAATCGGTTAGGATAATTTTTTTTTTTTTTTTTTTGTAGAGACAGGGTCTCACTTTTATGGCCCTCGGTAGAGTGCCGTGGCCTCACACGGCTCACAGCAACCTCCAACTCCTGGGCTTAAGCGATTCTCTTGCCTCAGCCTCCCGAGTAGCTGGGACTACAGGCGCCCGCCACAACGTCCGGCTATTTTTTGGTTGCAGTTTGGCCGGGGCCGGGTTTGAACCCGTCACCCTCGGTATATGGGGCTGGCGCCTTACCGACTGAGCCACAGGCGCCGCCCCGGTTAGGATAATTATTATTTCTATTTTACAGACAAGGAAACAAAAGCACGGGGAGGTAAAGTAACTTGTCTAAGGCCACACGGCTATACGAACAGAATGGAATTATCACCCAAGCAGGTGGCAGCTGAGTCTTGGGTGTGCAACCACTGCGCCCCACTGCCTGGCTTCATCTTGTGTGTGCATTCTGACCCCACCTGCTTAGTGTTAGGCCCTTTGTGGGAAGGATTTGGTTTGATTTTATGACTATCCTACAGGGTAGAAGTTCTTGCCATTCTCCATTTTACAGGTGAGGCAATGAGGCCCGGTGAAGTGGAGCCCCTGGCTCTGGGTCACAGATCAGGGTGTGTTCCCAGTGACACTACCTCACTGCTGTGGCCAGAGACCAGGACTCAGCGTGCCCTGCGGGGTGTTTTTCCTCTGCAGCCCCTTGGACCTCCCTCCTGCCCCTGTCTCCACATTACCCAGGTTCCTTGATTGGGAATGGTGTCCCTATCAGACGTCCCTCCCCATGCCAGGGCCTGAGGGGCCTCCCACCCCATTGTTTAGGCCAGGAAACCATCCCCTCCCTCGTTGGCCAGGGGAGGCAGTCTCTGGGGGAAGGTCCCTTCCAGAGAGGCAAGCGCCCAGGCGGCAGGCCCTGGCTAGTCCCAGGATAGGCACATGCTGACCCTTTAAGGGTGAGGAGCTGGGTGGTGGCTGTTCTGAACCTAAGGATCACTAGTCCCTTCTTATCAGACACCTTTTGAGGGGGTGAACCCAGGTTCAAGGACAGCTGGGGATGGCAGCTGGGTAGGCGGGTCTTGTTTAAGGCATGTTCTCCTCCTCTGGACTCAATTTTCTCAGCTGTATAATGGGAGAGTGGGGCTGGGGATCTCTAGGCCCCTGGCATGCTGTGAGCCTGTGACCCTGTGGGTGGTCCTCTCCTGTTCGTCCATAGTAACAGAGTGAACACTGACTGGGGTGTCGACCCAGGCTATCCCCCAATATGGAGACAGGGGCAGGAGTGAGATCCAAGGGGCTGCAGAGGAAAAACACCCTCTCACAGTGACCTGAAAGGAAGGACTCCATTGCTGTCTGTTCATGAGGTAAGGAAATCAAGGCACAGTCGTTTCTGAGCACCCGAGGCCACATGGCGGTGAGAGTGATGTTGGGGGCTGTGCCCAGGATTGGAATTCCCAAGGGTCCCCTTGGTAGGGCCACCGGCTGTCCCCCCGTCTTGCAGTCACTGCTCATTCTCCCTTCCCCTCCTCACCTCACAGACGAGGAGCAGGAGGTGGCTGAGGTGTCCCGTGGGGGCTGTGGGAACTCAAGAATGTGCATGTCACTGGTACTCCAGTCTCTCCTACCAAGCCAGGCCTCATATCGCCTCTGGGCTGGACCAGGGCTCAGGAGCCATCTGCAAACTCTCCCCTGGTCAGCGAGGGCTCCCTGGAGGCTGTGGCACGTCAGCTGTCAGTGGAGCAAGAGTAAGCATTAGGCAGGTACAGGAAGGGCCAGGCCGGGGAGGGGGGCATTCTGGGCAGAGGTGGGCACCCATCAAAGAAATAGGAAATCTCCAACCTGACTTCTGAGTGTTCCCAGGCCCGTGTTCTCAGTGCTGCTTCCTGGGCCTCCGAGATGCCCCTGGCCTGAGCAGAGCAGTCTGTCTACCCAAAGGCCCTCTGTGTCCCAGCGGCTTTCCTGCTAGATTGTCAGCCAGTGCGATAAGAGCCTGGACTCAGGAGCCCAGCTGCCCTGTTCAGTCCTGCCTTTGCCACCTCAGTGGAGTGACTTCACTTGTTACTTGTCTCAGAAATACACTCGCTAATGCCCCTCCAGCTCTGTCGTGAAAAGCCCATGGACTGAATAAGTGACTCAGGAAGGAAGACCACGGGGCTGAGTGCTGTGTGCCAGACAAGGTGGCCGGGTGGGGTCTGGGCAAAGGGGGTGCCATGGTTGAGCACCAGTCCTCAGGGGCCTTCTGGGAATCAGGTCCAGTGTAGCAGTCTGCAGAATGTTCTGGAGAAACAAAATTCCAGACTCGTGTGAATCTCCCCCCAATTTTTTTTTTTTTTTTTTTTGAGACAGTCTCAATATGTCACCCTCGGGAGAGTGCTGTGGCATCACAGCTCACAGCAACCTCCAACTCTTGGGCTTAAGTGATTCTCTTGCCTCAGCCTCCCAAGTAGCTGGGACTACAGGTGCCCTCCACAAGGCCTGGCTATTTTTTGTTGCAGTTGTCATTGTTGCTTAGCTGGCCCTGAGCTGGTTTCCAACCAGCCTAGGTATATGTGGCTGGCACCATAACCACTGTGCTGTGGGCGCCAAGCCAAAATCTCCCAATTTTTAAGGCAAGGCCAAATGTTAGGAAAAAAGCTTTGGATCATGGAAAACAAGACCCTGTCCTCAGAAATGCCAAATGTCACCCTCTGCCTGCTGACTTCTGCCCAGGTGACATGCAAATCAGTTGATATGCAGATCTGGCGATATGCAAATAAGCACCACAAACTACATATAAGCAAATGCCCAGGTGGGTGAGAATGCACCTTCCTTTCCTCCTGTCTGTGCCTTCCTTCATGCCTTCAGGCTGGCAGCAATGCCTCAAGGGCAGGGGATCTTGTCTGTTCACTGTAGTACCTCTGGGGCCTAGACCTGTGCCTGGCACACCTTCTCTGTTAAATGGAATGGATGAATGGATGATGCTGAGAGGGAAGATGATAATGGAAGATGAGGTGCAGAAGAAGGATCATGGACACTGCTGACTGGCTGAGTGGCCATGGGCAGTTAACGTCACCTCCATGGCCTCTATTTGCTCATCTGCTCAGGTCCCTTGGAAAGCGATCGGACTACCATACAGGGGCTCACTGACCCAATAATTCCATTCCAGCCAAGGAGCAATCTCTATATATGGAAAAAGGAAAGCTTTCTGTATAATGATATTGATCAAAACAGATTATTTATAACTTTGAAAAACTGGAAATAACTGAGATGTCCAACAATAAGGAAATGGCTAAATAAATCATGGAACTTCCACTTGACAAAATGTCAGGCAGCCAATAAAAATGAGGATCAGAGAAGAGGAAAAAGAAACGAGGTTACAGAGAGAAAGACCAGGAAAGTGCCCGTGATATAATGGCCAGTAGGAAAGGCAGGATACTACCGTTTTGTTGTTTGCTTTTAATATGCTGTATGATCTCAGCTGTACTTTAAAAAAAGTTCTCAAACAAAAAACTATGGAAGGAAATACATCAAACCTTAACAATGATTGTCTCTGGGTGGTGAGGCTGTGGGTGGTAGTTTTTCTTCCTTATTTTGACTTTTCTCCATTTTTCGGATTTTCGTAAGTGAACATGTATTGTTGCTTTTATGGAAAAGACATTAAAAGTGAAAAACCGGAATTCAGGGTTGGGGTGGAGGTCAGTAACTAGATCTGCCCAGGTGCATGAATTTTGGAGGGGGAACTGGTGTCAGGGTAGGTTCTGGGCTTGGAGATGGCAGCCAAGTGCCAGACAAGGGCTGCCTCTGTGATTCTGCGCACATTTCCTTGGGTGCCTCAGTGGTCCATCTTGTCAGATGGGGGCCTGCTCATATATATATATATGTTTTGTTTTGTTTTTCCTTTTATTGAGACAATGTCACCCAGGCTGGAGTGCAGTGGCTGGCTCATAAAGCTCACTGCAGCCCTGATCTCCTGGATTCTAGCAGTCCTCCTTCCTCAGCCTCCCAAGTACCTAGGAGTACAGGTGCCCACCATGCCCAGCTAATTTTTCTGTTTTTTGCAGGGAAAGGGTCTTGCTATGTTGCTCAGGCTGGTCTTGAACTCCTGACCTCAAATGAACATCCCACCTTGGCCTCCCAACCCAATTTATTAGGATTACAGATGTGAGCCACTGAGCCCAGCCGTAGTCACCAATTTGACAGGGCTATTGAAAGATCAGAATGAGAAGATGACTTACGAGGTATCCTTATCATTACAAGGAATTCTATCCCAGTTCCTGGGAAGGGCAATTCTGCCTTCAGACTCCCCAGAAAGATGCTCTTACCAGGGAGTCCCTGGGAGTATTTTTGGCTCTGTAGGTACAGATATGTTCCTGGCTCATTTTGGAAAGTAGAGCTGGGATGATTTCTACAAACTCTTCAGGGTTCTGGGCCTGGCTCTTCTCACATTGCTGTGTGACCCTGTCCAAGTCACTCATCCTTTCTGGATTTCAGCTTCACCTATGCAACAGGCTCTGGACACAGAGATTACTAAGATTCTTCTCTGTTTAAATGAGGCCATTTCCCTCAGGCCCTGAGTTAGGGACTCAGGAGTCTCAATACCATTTCCAGCCATCGTTCTCTAAGGAAGTGTGTATGTTGTAAGAGCGTGGGGCAGGTGTTTCCCAAGGGATCTCTGGGAGCTCAGTTCGCCATGATGGGACTGTCCTCAGGCCATCTGGCTCAAGTTCACATTTGTGACTTGTGCTTTGAGGACGCTTAAACTCTTCTAGCTGCTGCTTTCACAAGCGAGGAGAAGCTGAGAGCTTCCCAAGGTCACACTGCAGATTGGATGGAACCAGACCTGCTCCAGACTCCTGAATTTTGGGAATGGGCTCTTTGTGTGTGAAGGTGAATGGGTTCATCTATCACAGCCATCCCTGTCTTTCGAGCTCACCAAAAGTCTTTGCTCTTTATCTGTCCATCCATCCATCCATTCACTAAGATCTTCTTGATGCCATACCTTGGGCCAGGCCTTAGGGTAGAGATGGACAAAACTCATTTTCTGCTCATAACCCAGGGGCTTCTAGGAGGAGGTGACAGCTGGGAGTTGGACAGATGGAGGAGGATGGAACAGGCGTTCCAGGCCTGGGGAATGTCTGATGCATTTGGGGAACCCCCATGGTTTCTGGGAAGGCTGGGGAACAGAAAGAGGAGGACGTTTCGAAGGTCTGACACTGCGGGGCCAATGGGTGGGTGAGGGGAGAGGGGCAGCTGCTGGGTCCACTGCTACCTCCAGAGGTTTCAGGGAGGGGAGCTGAGGGAGGGGAGATGCAATCAAGGAAGGGGTGTAGTCCCTGCCTTCCTGGGTCACAGCTGCAAGAGGAAGTGAGTGCTGGGGGCTGGGACTGAGCAGGACTGAGGTCACAAGGTGGGGGAGGGTGGCCGGGCAGTACTCCAGCCAGTCCTTCAGGGGCAGGGGACCCAGCACCGGTTCTTCTGCCCACATCTCCTGCTATGCCTCCTCGCTCCTGTCCCCACTGGTCTTGCAGCCATTTCTCCAACATGGCAAATGCATCCCACCACAGGGCCTTTGTGCACGCTGCCCCTCTGCCTGAATGGCTCTCTAACCAGTCCCTCCTCAGACGTCACCTCCAGGCCCTCTGAGCATCGCCCCAACCACACCCATTATTCTTCATCCCCCATCACCACCTGCCTTTTTGTGGACCTGTTCATTGTCTGCTCCCTTTCAGGACATGAGTTTGGTCTGTCTTGTTCATGGCTGACTCTCTGGCACACAGTGGGTCCTCAACACTATGGCACTGAGCACTCACTATGTGCCAGGCCCCACTCTGTGGGCAATAACTCATTTAACTCTGAAATCAACCCCATGGGCAGGGGGCTAGGGCCTGAAGCTTAATCAATCTTGGTATCTTCTTTAAAGGATGATATAGATTGGGCACCTTGCAAGGGGCATTTGGGCCAGGGGTGCTCTCCCTGCCTCTGGGGTGGGGGATTATCCCCATGTTAAATGTGAGGAAACTGAGGCAGAAAGGTTAAGTAACTTGTCTCCTTGGCTTGCAGGTGGCAGCCCTGGAATTTGAACCCAGGAGATCTGTGTTCAAAGACTAAGAAAAGATTCAGTGCTATGAACCTTTTACTCAATATTTGTGAGTGCCTGAGTGACTGGTTGGCCTTTGGCAAGTGGTTTACCTTTTCCAGGCCTCAATTTCCTCAACTGAAGCAGCTTGAGAGGGCTCCCCAGTGTGGCCATGCTGACAGCTAGGAGCCCTCAGAATGGGCTTATCCACTCATGGATTGACGGGTTCATGGGTTATCACGGGAGGGGAACTAGTGGCTTTATGAGAAGAGGAAGAGAGATGTGCGCTGGCCTGTTAGCATGCTCAGCCACTTGCCATGTGATTCCTGTGCTGACTTGGGACTCTACAGAGTCCCCGCCAGCAAGAAGGCCCCCACCAGATGTGTCTCCTTGACTTTGAGCTTCCCAGCCTTCAGAACTGTAAGAAATAAATTCCTTTTCTTTGTAAATTACTCAGTTTCAGGTATTCTGTTATAGGCAACAGAAAACACACTAAGCCATAGGGCTTCAGGAAGGCGGAAAGGTTCTGGCATCACTTATTCAATCATTTATTCATTCATTCATCAGACATTTGAAGCCCTCTGTGTGGCAAGCCCTGCTCTGGGCACTGAGATTACTGCAGTAAAAACAAAGTCTCTGCTGGCAAAGAGCTCATGGAATACTGGAAGAAGGCAGACTAGCCACAGTCAGCCCCATGAGGAGATGGGACAGTCAATGGAGAAAATAAGGCAGGGGTGGGGAGGCCACTGGCAGGTGACTTTTTTTTTTTGAGACAGAGTCTCAAGCTGTCACCCTGGGTAGAGGACCTTGGCGTCACAGCTCACAGCACCCTCAAACTCTTGGGCGTAAGTGATTTTCTTGCCTCAGTCTCCCAAGTAGCTGGGACTAAAGGCGCCTGGCTATTGTTTTGTTGTTGTTGCAGTTGTCATATTGCTTTAGCTGGCCCAGGCCTGGTTCAAACCTGCCAGCCTCGGTGTATATGGCCAGCACCCTACCCACTGAGCTACGGGTGCTGCCTGGCAGGTGACATTTGAGCTGAGAACAGAAGGCCAAAGGAAAAAGCTGGCAGACACCTGGGGGAAAAGACATCCTCAGGGCAATGGCTCTTAGGAAGGAGTGTGCTAGTGAATTTGGGGCACAGCTGAGAGGCCCCAGGGGCTGAAGCAGAGCCAGTGGGTGAGAGTGGAGGAGCTGAGATCAGGAGGTCATGGAGGCAGGTCATGCGAAGGCCTCTCTGCCTCCATGACCTCCTGATCTGGATGGAGAGCAGGATCCACTCTGCCTCACAATCTGGCTGCTGAGTAGGTGAACAGACTACAGGGCCAAGGACAGAGGCAGGGAGGCCATTCAGGAATCTATTGCAGCCATCCAGGCAGGAGATGATGGTGGCCTGGATTCAGGTGGCAGGAGGAGATACCAGAAGCGTTTGGCTTCTGGGTTATGTTAAACATCTGTCCAGCAGGATTTGCAATGAGATATGATCCTAATTTGCTCCTGCTGTATAACAAAGCAACACCAAATGTAGTAGCTTTGAGCAACAAGAATCATGTTATCATTTCTCATAGTTCCTGTGGGTCAGGAATTTGGGAAGAGCTTAGCTGGGTGGGCTGGCCTGGGGTCTTCATGCAGTTGCAGTTGTAGTCAGTGGCTGGATCTGGGACAGTGGGCGCTGGCCAGGCCTCTCTCCCCTCCCTTCCTACTCTCAGGTTCTCTCCGTTGGGTCTTTCTCTACGGGCTGATTGAGCTTTCTCTCAGCACAGCGCTCAGGGCTCCAGAAGTCAATGTGCCAGGAAAACCAAGCAGAGCGACTTTGCTTTTTATGACCCAGCCTCAGAGGCCACAGAGCTGCAGAGGCAGATGTGAGCACATCTAGGAAAGGTAGGGCAGTGGTTGCTGGAGGCCAGAGCAAGGGAGAGGAATTGACTAGAAAGTGGCAGAAGGGGGCTTTGTGGGGTAATAAAATGTTCTACATTCTGATGGAGGTGGCAGCTACATTGGTGAGTTTCATGCGGAAATTACACCTCAGTAAAAGCTGACAACCGCAACAAAACCTCCCTGGGCTCCTCACGCACTCAAAGGCTCTAGGCACTAGGTCACAGCACAGATGAAACAGACAGGACCCCGCCCTCACTGAGTAGAGAGATGGCCAAGAAAATACTTACACAGGACATGACAGCAGAGACACTAAGATTGCCAAGGGAAAATTAAGCTGCTGAGGAAATGCGAGAGACCAAACCCTGAGGCCTTTGGCAACCCCTGCTGCCCCTCTGAGAACTCTCTTGTGAGTCTGGGGCCCCCATAGCCTTGAAAGGGGCCAGGCTCTGGGAGACAGGGCACCTTGGATACCTGAGCTGTTCCTCATCCTAGTAGGGGGAGACCCAAAGATAGACTCTATGCTCCCCTGATCTCGGAAGCTAAGCAGGGTCGGGCCTGGTTAGTACTTGGATGGGAGACTCTATGCTCCCGCCTCAATGGCAGGGCAAGGGGACAAGCAGTGTCAGGTCCCATGTGTATGCCCCGCTAGTAGTACGCATGTGCCCAGGCCTGGGTACACACATCCTTGACCAGACATAGGCGTATATACCTGGATTCTGGCCCAAGTGCACATTCACACCCCAAATTTGGTATATGTTCTTTTTCGCGCACATTCAACAGCTTCCACATTCTCTGGGTGTATAACCTCTGAGAATAGACGCACACAGGCTGGTGCACACCCACATACACACATGCTTGTGCATACAGTAAGAACTAATGTTTACAACCATTTACATATTTTATCTCAAGCTTCCCAACAGCCCTATAAGGCAGGTACTATCATTAGCCCATTTTACAGGTGAAGAAACAGAGGCCCTCAGAGGGAAGACTGATCATGGGCCAAATGGGATAGGAAACCAGGCTTTCTAGCTCTGGGCTCTAGTGATTGTGACTCTCCATACAGACCATTAAATTTGGGGACCCCCATTTCCAGGGTCTCCTGTCCATTTGGAGGTCTTATGCCCACATGCCCGCAGCACCTCACAGCTTACAGAGCCCCCTCCACCTTGTAATGGGAGTTGAGAGGTTGGTTCATTGTGTCCTTTGCACAGAAGAGGAAATCAATGGACCAAGGATGGTTATGGGTCTTGGTCAAGGTCACATAGGGGTTGCTGGCAGAACCAGGACTAGATTCTGCTCCCTGACTGTTGGCCCTTCACTCTAGCCCTACTCTTGGGGAAAGAGTGTGGCCTCTGGTGACAGTCAGGTGCACCATCAGACTTAGGAATTTCTGGAGATTGGTGAGTAAGGGAAGGTGCACTGGTGTACCATGGGCACTAGGCAGGAGACTTCTCAGGAGGTAGAATGTCCAACCTGGCCTTGGAGAAGCTGAGAAGGATGGAGGGGGTCTAAGCCTGCCCCTCCAAGGGGCCAGATGTCCTGCTGCCCACTAACTGCACTTGAGACCAGTCCCTCTGGAGGCCTGAACAGAACAGGTGTGTCTGAGCTCTGCCTGTTTGATGGGGGTGGCCTGTGCCAGCCAGGTGACAGGGACTACTGAGGTTTTTAGAATCTGGACCCCCTGGGGGGGAGAAGGGCTGAAGTTGGGGGCAGAGGATCCCTAGTAGGCTCTGTGCCTCCATCAGGGGGAGACCAGAGCCCCTGGCACCGTTGGGGGTGAGGAATGCTGGCCTAGGAAGTGCTGCCCCCCCCGCTCTGCGGAGAGGCAGGGCTGGGCCAGCCATTGTTCAGAGGTTTAAAAATAAAGGCTTCTTGTCCTAGGCTCTACTGGCAGAGGGGAGTGGGCAGCTCCTAACCAGGCTGGAAAGGGAGGTCCCACCTAGCAGCACAACCGGGAGTGTGGGGATCCCTGGAGCATTTCCGCACCCCAGCTTATCCTGCAGAGAGAGGTACAATCAGGTGTGTCTGGATGCGGGGGGGCTTTCCTCTCACTGCTCAAGGCTGCTCTTTCTCTCACTAGAAACTTCCAACAACCCTAGGCCAGTGGCGGGACACAAAATCCCTGGATGTCCCCTTTCACTCATCAGCCAATAACCTAAAGTTAATGGCTATGTCCTGACTACACCAGTGCGATAGGCACTGTTGCTGTTACTAGCAGATAAATGAGGAAACCAGGGCTCAGAGAGGTTTAGTAACTTGCCCAAGGCCACACCGCTGGTCATTGGAGAGGCTGTGACTCAAATAGAGATCTGACTTCTGAGGCAGGATCCTAACCATGAACCCCTCTGCCCCTCACCATCCCAGTGTTCCATCTCCCCCGGGCTCCATTCCAGCAGAGGAAAAGTGGCTTTCTACTTTCCCTAAGTGGCCAGGGGAGGGGACACCAAGAGGGGGAGGGAGGGAAGCGACAGAGAAGGACTACTGGAGTGTGCCAGGGGTTGGGGTGGGAGATTGGTGTGATCTGTCAATTATCAAAACAAGCCCTTGCAGCAGGGGTGAGGTCTCCACTCTGTGGCTGAGGATCAAGGCTCAGAGAGGCTGTCACTGTCAAGATGGGATTTGAACCCAGGTCAGCTTTGATCCAAAGATTTTTCCTCACAGTAACTGAAGGGTTAATAGGAATCCCTAATACAGAACACTACCTGCCCCCACCATCAGAGCTCAAGTGTCAACCAAGGGGCATTGAGGGTGGGCTGGGGACACTGTTGGTAGGGCACCAGCTCCCCCACCCCTGGAAGGATGGTGAGCAGAGAGAGGCCAGTTGTCCAGGGAGCCCGGGGCAGCTCCCGCATGGGGACGTCCCCCACCCAACTGGGCAGGCAGGCTCTGCTCTACCTTGGTGGCTCACGGCTCATGGCTCACGGCAGCCAGCCTCCCCATTCCAGACAAGATCCGGTGATCCCCTGTCCGCCCCTGAGGCCTCTGCTGAGGCTGGCACGCTGGTGCTGGCACCAGAAAGCGACATTCCAAAGCCCCCCCAGCTCTCTGCCAACCCTGGATTCTTGGCAGAGCAAGAGAACAGGGGCCTCTGGAAGATGCTCAGGGAAGGGGTGTGGGAAGAGGGTTGGGCTAGGGAGGGTTGTGGGCAGGAGCAGGATGGGCACACCTGTGCACAGGATGTGGGGGGCCAGGCAGGAGACAGGGCAGACACCCTCCCCCTGACTGGGCATCTCTGGGCTGCTTCACCTCCACCCCCGCAGGAGCCTGGAAGGCATAGCCTTTGGACTTGGGGGAGCTGGGCCAGCACAGTGTCTCACACCTGGTGTCTCCAAAGGGTCTCTTCTTACCACCTCCTGGCAAAGGTTTCCCAAGAAGAGCTCCAACTTGCTGTGTGACCTTAGGCAAGACAATACCTTCTCTGGGCCTTAAGACTTGTGAAAGGGCTGAAACAGGTAAATCTTGAAGGTGCCTCTAGCAGCATTCTAGGTTTAGAATGCTGTTTTTATTATCACAAAATGTGTTGTGACTCTGGCTTCCTCCATTCCTCTTCACACAGACAACAACAGGTCCTTTTCAAACTGTGAGTCAGGTGCTGGCTTCTTCTCGGCTGACCCCTGCTGCCCCCACCCAGCGCCCGCCTGTGCCCCACCCTCCAGCACACTGACCTCCTGGACAAGTTTCCTGCTGGAGCTGCTGGGGCCAGCAGCACTTGCTCCTGCTCTGGCCCCACCCAGATCTTCAAATAGTTCTTTTTGGTCATCCAAGACTCAGCTCAAATGTCACCCGCAGAGAAGCCTTCCCTGACCCCTTCCTTAAACCTTTGCCTGCCACCCACCCACATTTAGCAAACACATTTCTCTGATTTATTTCCTTTGTAACAGTTTCTCACAACTGGATTTATCTCATTCACTTATTGTTTACTTGCCAATTGTCCTTCTTCCCTCTGGACTGTCAACTCAGGGAGGGCAGGACAGTCCCTGGTTCACTGCATTTCCCAGTGCTCAGCAGGCTCCCTCTTGGCAAGTCCTTCTGAATGACAAGTCCTTTTGTTTCTTTGGACAGGCCCAAGCTCCTGGTTCTTCACCTTGGTACACCCCCCCTCAGCTCAGGACTCCCCCCGAGACCTCCCACACCCCAGGCTGGAGGTATAGCTCTGGGGTCCTCTGTTCTGGGCCAGGGCAGGGTGTGAAGGAGGGAAGACCCATGACCCCCAGTCCCATGGGGCCCCTTCCCCAAGAGCAGGAGACAGCCCAGGACCTGGAAACCCCCTAGGTCTAGCTGCTGGGGCAGGCGGTTCCGGGGTGACCTCATCGCCTTGAAAAGAGGGCAGCAGGGGCAGGAAATGGAGGACGCATCAGAGGGACTAAATTTAGAGCGTTTGATTCAGCCCAGGCAGGACAATATTCCTGGAGTCCCCATTGTTTGCGAGGGGCCAGAGGGCAGGCTGCCCATTCAATGGCTGGGTATGAGCCATGCCAAGCTGTCTGGGCATGTAGGGATGGGGTGGTGGGTGCGGGTCCTCCTCCTGCTGGAGGAAAAGCCCAGCCAAGGGTCAGGCAGACAGATGGGGTATGGGCCCTGGGGGTGCTGCTTTTTGGATAAGGTCAAAGGTGAGAAGGGGGTGACTTGTAGATGAGGAGGGGGCTCTGGAGATGCTGACAAAAAGCCCCAGCTGAGCAACCCTTGCCCCCTACTCTGCTATGCCATACGTTGGGGCCTGAGGCTCAGGCCTGAGAACTGAGATGTGGAAGGCCACATAGACAGCTTAGCACCTGGACCCCAACCTGGGCTAGGAGTACCAGCTGTGCCCCCAGATCTATGCCCCCTGGCCAGGACAGGTGCTGAAGGCCCCTCCCCAACACATAGCCTTGTCTTCCTGCCAGGCCTAGCAGCCACAGGTAAACAGAAGAGGATGTCTCTGCCTGCACCAGCTCGAGGACCCATCACCATGGCAACCTAGGGTCCAGGCCGGAGCTGCCCTGGAGATGAGCCTGAAGCCATGGACATGGGTGAAGAGGCAGAGGCTGGGGCTGGCTTCTACTTCCCTGGCCTGCCAGGGCTGGGACCAGGCCAGCAGCCTGGCTTAGCTGTCTGCAGTGATCACGCTGGCTCGGCAGAGGTGCTTGATAGTGTCCCATTTCCAACTCACACCTCATGCCACATGGCAGCCGGGCAGCCAAAGAAGGGTGGGGATTGTCCTCAATTCAGGGCCATCCTGGTGAGTGAAGGTGCAGCAGGCCAAGTGTCCAAGCCCCCTCCTCCCATCCTGCAAGTGATAGAGGCGAAGGGACCCTTTGGACCACCTGGTCCACCTGCCCTGTGTGGGGTGGAGACCAGCAGTTCCAACGGGTACATGGAGAGGACCCAGTCCAGCTCAGGGCTTGACCCCCAGCTCTTTCGCTCTTCCTAGCACCAGAAGGGCCTCAGAAGTGGAGCCAGCCCCCCTCATGCTCGAATGAGTGGAACAAGATCCGAGCTTGGTTCATGCATAGGGTAGTAGCTCCACCTGTCAGCTGGGCCCTGTCCACTGCAGGTCCCTGAGCACCACAACACCCCTCTCAGCAGCCCACTGCCCTGCTGGGGCGGTGGCCCAAACTGCTCACTGCTCCTTCTGATTTCACATCATGACTCATGTTATCATGTTCTCAGGAGCTGAGTAACCACCTGAGTTATTTATACCCCGGCTTAGCAGGCTTCCTTCCCTCCTCCCAGAACTTGGGCAGGGAGGACGTGGTGGGGGTGGGGAGGAACCTGGGGGGGGATGTAGACTGGAAGAAGGCAGCTGAGCACCCCCATGTCCCCTCCTCTGGGGTACCACCCCCATAAAGCACTCAAAAATAACCATGCCTATCCCAGCACAACAGGATGGGCCTGGACTTAGGGCATCGATACATAGGTACTATGATGGTTTGGGAAGGGGGGAATTCCTTTCCTGAGCGAGTCACCCGTCTGGAAAAATAAAGGAAAAAGCTGAAAATTTTTCCTTCCATCAAAACAGGAAGAAGATGGGGAGGGGATATGGAGGGGACATGAAGCATAGAGGCTGAGATCAATCTTCTGTCCCGGTGGTCTTCACGGAGGAGAAGCCCCATGCCTGTACTGGGCCTGCCCTGCTGGGCTGCAGCTGGGGCCCCATGTGTCTCCTGCAGGGGTCATTGCTGGCTGCCCAGGGGTACCTTCCTCTTCTCTTCCTCCCAGGCCTGTGTTCATTTGGGTACACCCATAAGCACACAGAGCTTTGTGTCCCCCAGTTCCCACTTGGGAGCTCCCACTCGGGAGCAATCACCCTCCCTGCAGACCCCCACCAACCCCCATGTGGGAAAATCTCTCACCTACACCAGTGGGTGACATGGGGCTTGTCATTTTTCCCTCCCCTTGGGGCATTGTCCTGGGAGCCTTGTTTTTCTTATCTATATGGGGGTACACTCCTGTGCTGCTTCCCCCAAGGCATATTAGGCCTGAATGAGGCGCATAATGAGGTGTCTCTTACCCAAGAGAGGGGAACTGTAGCCCTGGCTCCTGTTCAATGAGTGCTCTCCATGCGCTAAGCACCTACATTTGTCTGCTAGATTAACCCCACCCCCAAATGTGGTAGGCTGCCATCAGACTCACCCAGATCACATAGCTAGGACTCAGTGTGCATTGCTGTCATCCAAGGAAGAATGAATGAGACCCCACAGAGCCCCACACAGGATGGGGCGGTGGTGGAGGGAAACCCATCTTGTCTGGGCCTCTGGCTCCCACCTGGGACCATCAATGACAACTCCATGACTTCAGCAGGGACATGCCCTGGAGGCTGGGGGTGCATCTGTACCCAAGGAGCATTATGCCTGAGACCACAGTGGTTACTACTAAGACGATTAGTCACTCCCGTTGGGTTACCCTCTGTTTGTTTACTGACTTATATAACCACTGCCTGAGGATGTTTATACAGTTGTCTCCATCTTTCTGTCTGTCTTCCCATCTGCCTGCCTCAGCCTGTAAGCCCCTCTAGGGCAGGGGGCTCCAGAGACGTGAGCTGGCAGTGTAATACCCAATCCTTTGTGAGGAACCCCCCACCCAGGGACACCGTGCATGTCTGCACATACTCCCCACAGTTGGACTGTGTCTGGGCCACCATTCTATGGATGAGAACACTGAGGCTTGGGCTTTGTACCTTCAAGCCCGGGACTCAGTTTTCTTGTCTGGAAAATGGGGATAATGTATTTTCCTCTCTCAGAGTGGTTCAGGGGGTTGATGTATTTATTACCTGGTAGTTTTGAGCCATATTAAATCATGATGTTTGACTTAAAAAAATACTTTATTTTTTTAAGACAGTTTTGGGTTTATAGCAAAAGTGAGAGGAAGGTAGAGAGTTATCCCAACGAATCTGTGGGTCAGTGAGGGTGGGGCCTGTGTGAACCTGGCAGTTGTGTTTTCATCTTTGCCCACCTGGCAGATGGGAGGAGAGGTCCAGGACAGTGATGTTGGTCCAAGCTGAAAATCACGGCCTCACTCATCCTTGACCTTGGCAAAGCTGTTCTGGACCTTGGTTTCCCCACCTGTAAAATGGGGTTGGTGACAGCTCCTCCCTGGCAGGGATGTTGTACAGCTCAAATGAGTTATTACACCTAAAGGACTTGTAGCCAGCTGCCTGACACACTGTGAGTCCCATATAGCATTTGCTCTTACAAATATTGATTAAAAATTGTGACTTTTACACTGTGGCAGCCTTCCCGTTCTTTTCTTTTCTTTTTTCTTCCCATTCTTTTCACAGGCCCACCATGCTTCCCATAATCACAAGCAGTCTGGCAAGCTGGTACCCCTGTGAAAGGCTGCCTGCTGCCTGCCTGCCTACCCCATTCTCCCTCCCACCCTCAGCCCTTCCAGAATCCCCAGGCAAACCCTTAGAATGCAGTTGAAAGGACACTGTGGAAAGGGCTGGCTAAACCATATCCAATCCACAGTCTCCCATCTGTGGGTGGCAGGTGGGTCTTGGGTGCCCCTGTCTCCCTGGGCCCACCATCTCCAGCCTTGCAGCCTCCTCCATCCCGTATAATTCTCCGCATGAATCATGCACAATGAAGGCTGGGCAGCTCCGATCCTGGCCACACAGGGAGGCATCATGTGACAAGGAGGTGGCAAAAGCGTGGGCTTGGACATCACAGCCTTGGATCGAATCCTGGCACTGCTACTTCCTTGCTGGGTGATGCTGGCACACCTCTCTGAGCCTCAGGCTCTGCTTCCTCTAGGGATGAACACAGCAGAGCACCAGGTCTCAGGGAGGGGGATGGCTCAGACAGCCTCCCTTTCTTTGGTGGTGAAATGGTAACCATTGTCTTCCCTCCTGGGGCTGGTCACTGTACGTGAGGTCATCTTCCATGATTATCAGCACATTGGAGGCCGCAGGTGAGCAGCAGAGGATAGAGGTAGGATTCGCCTTCTCTGCGAGAGGTGGGGGTGGCCCAGCACAGGACCCAGGTGGGGTCACCTTGTAGCCCATCTGGGCCAGCTCCCCTCACCGCAAGAGGGTTTCACTCCAATTCCAGCCAGCTTCCAGGGCAGGTAGATCCCAGCTGCCCCATCCAAACATCCTCTTCCTCGTCTGGAGCCTGGAGGAGCTAAAAATGCCTGGCTCAGCCCCGGGAAAACAAACACTGCGCTTCCCTCGCCTTTGTATACAGGACAAGACCCAAGGCTGCAGGGTGGCCTCCCCCAGGCTAGCCTAGGCCCAGGGGTCTGTCTGTCTACCTTCCTGGGGTCTCCTGTCCTGCCTCCCTGGTACTCAGTCACAGTGGCCAGAGCCTTGTCAGGGTGGGGGGGGTCTCCAACAGAAATGGTGCGGGCTCTATGGAAGGCCAAGCCCCTCCCTCTCCAAGTGAAGTCCTGGGGCCCTTTCCAGGCTCAGGCCCTCTCCTGGCGTGTGTGCCCACACACTCAACATAGAGTAATAATGATCATGGCGACCAACATTTGTGGAGAGCTCAAATGCAATGAGGTGGCTACCATTGTTACCCATATTTTGCAGATGAGGAAACTGACGCTCAGGGAGGTTAAGTAATTTGCTCAAGGTCACAGAGCTAGGAAATGGTACAGCAGGGCTTTGAACCCAGGCAATCTCTGATGGAAAGCCTAATCTCTTGCTCTCTCTGAGCCTCAGTTTCCTCATCTGCACAATGGGCACACATGATGGTAATGCCTAGTTGGCCGTAACGGCAATGCAAGGCAAAGGGTAAGGAGGTGCTTTAAGGACAGCCAGACCGGGGATGGGGAGCTGGGATAGCAGGGGTCTGGAGGAGTTCATCAAATCCACATGGAATGGTGTAGGGTATGGGCTACACCATCGTACAGCTCCAGGCTAAAGTCTTAGACCACTTGAGGTATGGCCTTGGAGTGTCCCCATTTGGGAGCTCCACTTCCTCCTCCATCTAGTAAGACAGCCAGACAGGGGTTGGGGGTGGATGGAGGCTGGGACAACAGGGGTCTAGAGGAGTTGACCAGACCTGGCACAGGTGTTGCCAGTGCCCTCTTGGCAGATTTGAGGTCCCCATCCCATGTGATTTCACCCTTCTAGACATGAGGGCATGAGTCTGCCCGCAGGATTGAACACAAGCACTGCTTGGGACTTGGGACTTTCTCACCTGGGTCCTGGGCCCCATTCCTGGGGTATAAGATACTTGTAATAGATGAGATAGTTCCAAACACTCAGTCTAAAAGTCCCTGTCCTTGTGCTGGTCCCTTGCCCCAACACCCAGCTGAGGACTATGGTTGCCCTTTTCCTGTTTGCCTCAGACCCCTCATTGGAGTGAGGGGTGAAGGGTTGTAGGGGTGTGGTCTCCACAACAGGGACAATAATCTTCTATCTCTTGCTCTCCTGGAGAACCTGATTCCTCAGTGGCCCTAATGCAGAAAAGACTCTTCACTGTGACTCTGAAGGCGTGCCCCTCAGGCGCCCTGCGCTTCCAAGTTCAGAGGCTCATGCTACAAGCCTTCACTACCTCTTTCTACCTTTTAGGAAGGGCCTGGCATCTTTATAACAACTGACCAGGACTCAGAAGAAGAAACAGGCAAGATGTTTAATCATTTATTTGTTCCTTCGGCAGACATTTACTGAGCAACTACTGTATGCTGGGAGCTGGCAGGAGGCCCTGCTCACCCTGAATCCAGTCAGGTGCTAGGCTGATAAATGTGCAGATACTGCGGGCTCCTGGAGGGGGTGTCTACTAAGCTGAGGCTGGCAAGAGGAAGGGGAAGTAGTATTCTTTAGAAACTGTTTGTCTACGAGGAGAGAGTACAGAAAAGGGACACTTCTTAGCATGGCATTCAGGCCCGTGTACCATGCCTGCTACCTCTGCTGGTCCCTGTCCTGCCACTTCTGGCCTGTGTACAGAGACATATGGATTGAAATTTGTGTTGTCTCAACAGCCTGGAAGTCTCCTGAGGGCTAAGACGGAGTCTCCTTCCTCATTCTATTTGTCAGTTCTTCACACAAGGTGTGTACACAGTAGGTGCTCACTGATGCTGTTCCAAGTAGCTCCCCCTGCCTCCCCACTCTGTCTACCCCACCCCCCAGGCGGTGTGCTTCCTCCTCTGCATTTCTACAGCACTTTGAACCTGCGACAGTGCTCACACTGGCACAACTCTTTCTGGCTGGCAAAGCGCGTTTACATATAGTAATGCATGTGAGGCTCACACGAAGCCCTATGTAAAAAGTGTCATTGTCCACATCATCATCATTATTACCTGCCGGGAAATAGCATAGCATAGTGCTTTACACATGTGGGCTCTCTAGCTGGACTGCCAGTCCAGGCTCTATGGCTTATTGGCCGTGTGACCTTGAACAAGTTGCTTAGCCTCTCTGTGCTTCAATTTCACCATTTGTGAGACAGGAGTAATCTACCTCACAGGAGCACTAAGGGGCTACAGGTAGAGTAAACAGAATACTGCCTACCACAGTTAGCTCAATAATAATGGAAGCCATTATCATTCAATTCATAGATAACAACACAGAAGCTCAAGGTCAAGATCACCCAGCTATCTCAATTAAATAGGGTTTTATCTTGGAGTCTTTACTTCAAATCTAGTGGGGGTTTTTTGAGGTTGTTTTTTTTTTTTTTTTTGTGGTTTTTGGCCTGGGCTGGGTTTGAACCCACCACTTCCAGCATATGGGACCTGCGCCCTACTCCTTGAGCCACAGGTGCTGCCCTTTCAAATCTAGTGTTGTGGGATTATCTCCCCCCACCCTTGTCCTCCTATTTCCTAATTTATCTGTTTATGTATCTGTCTGTCCTTCTCCATAGTAGCTCCACCAAGGCAGAGACCTGTTAGTATTATGACTAGTTCCCACCTATCTCCCCAGTGCCTGAACAGTGCTTGGCCACTACTGAACCCTCGAAAGCTGTCTTGAAAGAACCATATGCTAAGTGTCTCTGTGGGCATGATCTCTGATGCTCCAGAACAATCTATGAAGTGGGCAGAAATTCTTTACAACTGCACTGGGGTATAATAAACTGTATTGGTTCTGTTATTTGTATGCACCTGTAAACCCATCACCACAATCAAAGAGGACACCCATTTCTATCATCCCTAAAATTTTCCCATACCTCTCTGAAACCCCTCCCTACCTCCAGTTATAGACTTATCTCTGGTTTACAGAGGAGGAAAATGAGATGCTGAGAAGGAAAATAACCTTCCCAGGGACAAGCCCAGCAATTGGCCACTCCATGATTTGAACCAAGGTGATGTGTCCCCAAGCTGCCTCTTGCCACTGTGCCATGCTGCTGGGTGGTAGTCAGCAGAGGGTGAGTGCCTATCCTCCCTCCTCTGTTCCACCCTGTCCAGGTTCAAGAAGACAGTTTATAAGGAGATGGCATTTACAGTGTGACTCTCTCAGTGGGCACATGTGTGAGGAGCAGGCTGACACCCCAAAGGGATATGTTTGGGTACCAAGGGCGGACAACAGAAACAACGCAGCAGCCTTAAAGCCAGAAAGCTAGGAGATGCAGGAGCCTGTGATGGGTGCTGGGCTCAGTGTGAGTACGTGTGACTCTGTGACTGTGACAGTGTGACTGCAGAAGGCAGGGACATAGCAGCTCCCTGACTGTGGACAGAAGGTGATAACTGTGTGAATGCTGGTGTAGGTGGGTCCCTGGGCCCCCAAACCTGGGGGCTGAGGGAGATAGTAAACATCAGGGTGATGGGAGGATCGTGTTGGTAGCCCTGAGAGGATGCAGCAGGGTTGTGGGGGTTTGTGTGACTTTGCAGTTCAACAAATTCATATTCAGCCAATGCTGGCAGTGCCTGTTGTGTGCCAGGCAACCAGCTAGGAGGAGGAGACTCGGACCTAGCCCACAGTTGAATGGTACTGGTTGCTGGATTTTGTGTGCTCACCTCCTGGTGCTTTTTTGCCCTTTCTGGCATTTCATCTTCACAATAACCTACCTCCACTTTGAGGCTAGATGGAGAAGCACAGAGGGAAGTGACTTGCCCAAGGTGACCCAAGTTACTCAGTGCCAAGGCAGGATCTGAATCCAAGCCATCAGGCTGCAGAGCCTGAGTCCTTTCCCACCATGCCTGCACCAGAGTGCAAATGTCAGGACCTGGAGGGAGGCCTGAACTCCTGGCCTTGGCCCTGGAGACATCCCCCCAGCAGGCTCCTAATCTGTCCTTGGTCACTGTGCATAGGGATGAGGCGCCTGGCCCTTAGCTCTTTTCCTAGGGCCAGATTCAAGGAAGGAGGGACTACCTGGCTCTTAGAGACCCCTAAGCGCCCCACCCTCGCCCCAGGCCCTCCCCAGCTCCTGCCCCCTCCCCTCGGGGCTGACTCTGGGCCAGAAGAGGAAAGGCTGTCTCCACCCACCTCTGCACTCTCCCTTCTATAAAGGCCGGAACAGCTGAAAGGGTGGCAACTTCTGCAGCAGGAGCAGCCCGTCAGCCTCCCCGCGCACCCGCAGCCTCCCTGGCTACCTCCCCGAGGGCTCCCCTCTGGCTGCCAGCGCCCATTTTTTATCTCCGAGATAAGAAATATTTTGCGCACACACATACACACACGCGCAAAAAGGAATAATAATAAAAAAAGCCCACCCTCCAACCTCGTTGCAAAGAGAAAGCCGGAGCAGCCGCAGCTCGCAGCACGCAGAGGACGCCCGGAGTGCCGAACCGGCGGGCAGACGGACCGAAGGACTCCAGCCGCCTCCACCTGTCGGCCGGACCCGGCCGAGCGCGCAGCGGGCACGCCGCGCGCGCGGAGCAGCCGTGCCCGCCGCCCGGGCCCTGCGCCAGGGCGCACACGCTCCCGCCCCCCCACCCGGCCCGGGCGGGAGTTTGCACCTCTCCCCGCCCGGGTGCTCGGGCCGCTGCTGCAAAGCCAACTTTGGAAAAAGTTTTTGGGGGGAGATTTGAGCCTTGAGGTGCTCAGCCCTGTGCTTTGCGGTTTTGGGGGCCTTTCCAGAAAATGTTGCAAAAAAGCTAAGCCGGCGGGCAGAGGAAAACGCCTTTAGCCGGAGAGTGAAGACGAAACATCGACTGCTGTGTTCCTTTTCCTCTTGGAGGTTGGAGTCCCCTGGGCGCCCCCACACGGCTAGACGCCTCGGCTGGTTCGCGACGCAGCCCCCCGGCCGTGGATGCTCACTCAGGCTTGGGATCCGCCCAGGTAGCGGCCTCGGACCCAGGTCCTCCCCAGTCCCCCAGCTACGGAGCCGGGGCCGGGGGCGGCGTCGCCCGGGGGCCATGCCGGTGAGCAGCGGCTGCAGCGGCCTGAGCGCCTGATCGCCGCGGACCCGAGCCGAGCCCACCCCCCCTCCCCAGCCCCCCACCCTGGCCGCGGGGGCGGCGCGCTCGGTCTACGCGTCCGGGGCCCCGTGGGGCCGGGCCCGGAGTCGGCATGAATTGCTGCTGGGCGCTCTTCCTGTCTCTCTGCTACCTGCGTCTGGTCAGCGCTGAGGTGAGTTACCACGGTGGCTGGGGATGCTTCTCTATTCATTACCTTCAACCCCCACTTTCTGACCGCCCCCTCCTCTCCTGACAGTGAACTTTGGACCCTTGCAGCCCGTGAGCCTGGCGCCGGGCGACCTAGGGCTGGGACTTGAGGTCCAGTAGGTGCTAGGGGAAGAGGGCAACGGGGTCTTGCTTTTTAGTGGACCAACCTAGATCCCTAATCCGTTCAGCTTCTGGGGCCCTGCCCCCACCCCCCAGGAGCCCGAGAATAAGCCCCTTCCCGGCCAGGGAAGGAGGGTGGGGTGATGCCAAGGGTGCCAAAGGCAGCGCGTACTTCGGAGCCCACTTCGGTTCCAGCCTCGGCTTAGGTTCTGTCCAGGCACCGGCTTGCCCAGGAGGTGCGATCTCGTGCACCCGTGGCATCTACGCCGACATTTAGCGGGGTTCGGGTCCCACCCTGGCTCCTGCTCCCGGTTGGGGTGGACGCCCTAGGGCCTGCGCAGGGCAAGTCCGGCCCCAGAGCATGGTCCAGGAGCAGCTTGTGTCTTGGCGCAGGGGGCAGGAGACGGGGAAGGGGGCACGCGAGAGAGACAACACAGACAGACACCGGTAGGTTTCAGGCACTCGGGCTACGCAGAAGACTGGAGGCTCCTAAGGAATCCAGCCCCCCGGGCGCAGTGTGCCTGAGGCTCCGCCATACCTGTGCCCTTGCCCTGCGAGAGGACGCACCTCCCTCCCCCGCATACAGGGTGCGGAGTGCGCCGCCTGCAAAAGCCTAGCGGCAAGGGAGGTGGGCTATAAAAACGTCGGCGGAGCGATCAGGTCGGATCAGTTCCCCCTATCCTCCCAGCCTCACGTAGCAGTGAGTTGGCAAGGCTTTCCGGAATCCAGGTGGGAAAGGGGGCGGGGCAGGGAGGAGGCGCGTGGTGAAGGGGACCCGAGGGCGGCAGGGAGCGCGGCGTGCCTGGGTCGCGTCCCACTTCCGTTCAACAGTGGCCCGAGCCTGCACCTAGCCTGCACCTCGCCTGCTCCTGAAGCGGGTCGGTCCCTTGGGCCTCCTGAGAGCAACAGGAAACAGGCAGCGGCGGCGAAGGGGTTAAGGCGGAGGGCTCCCAGGCCGCGGCCCGGCCTTGGGCCGCCGCCAGCGCAGGTTGTTTTGACCACTGAGGAGCCGTCGCCGTCTCCTTTTGTTCTCGGGGCTCCTGGAGGGCCACAGGCTGTCTGTCCTGGGACCCCGCCCTTCCGCGGCTGCACCCCGCGACAGCACCCGGGAGGGAGGACGCGAGACTCGGCCTAGTGGCCTGCAGGCCCCTCCCGACGCCCCCTCCCAGTCTCTCCCGCAGCTCCCCGGCCGCAGCCAGCTGTTGGTGAGGCGGGCGCCGGCTGGTCCCAGCTGCCGCCTCGCTTCGCCGTGGGACCTGGGGGCTGGGCCCGGTGCCAGGGCGTCCTGGGAATAGCAGCGCCCCGCGGCTGCTCTCCGCAGCCCACCCCGCCCGGCCCCGGACTCGCTCACTCACCCCACGCATGCACACTCCTGGCCAGAGGCGATGCTGCGCTCCGGCGGGCGCGCAGAGCGACGGGCACGCACTACCACGGCCGGGTCGCGCGCCCGCAGCCGCCACGCCCGTGTACACTCGGGACACACGCGCGCGCACCGCACACGCACGCACGGTCCCTGCACACGCGGCTTCAGCACACGTGCGCGCACACCCACGCACGTACACAGGCACGCATGGCCCTCGGGCACCCAGCGCCTGGTGCTCGCCCCCGCGCAACAGGTGGGCCCATCCTGGGCGCTGGCACTTCACCACCTCTGCAGCGACCTATTTCCTTCCCGGGTTCCCATGAGGGAGGGAGAACCTCCCATCAGGTCCCCACTCACAGCTCCACTTTTCTTTTTGCCTGTCGGGTCAGCCCGACGCCCCTCAAACCTTACCACTCCGTGGTTGCTTTTTTCCAGCCACCCCCAAGCGGCCAACAATGGGAGTTGATGGTTGATATGACTCAGGGCCGCTGGGATGTTCAGAGCAACACTCCCTTCAAATAAACCCTTATTTGAGCCTCTGAGAGTAGAGGGACCTTGTCGCTCCCAACTTGGCTATTTTATTCCCTTCGCTGATCCCAGCAGGCTCTGGAGAGGAGGTTTTCCAGGCCTCCCTTACCACTTCCAGCTTAGCCCAGCACCACCTCCTCCTCCTTTCCCACAGCTCCACAGGCTTGTATGTTTGGGGTGGAGGCTATGGTGCTGCCTTCCTCCTCGATTTAGTCACAGCACCCATGAACACACAGATGCAGGATTGTATGTGGTGCTTTGCAGTTTATGAAGCATTTCCCTGCTGCGCTTGAGTAAGCCTTCCGCTGGCTCTGAAGGAGGCCTGACTGGGACTCAGATCCACACTGGACTGTCCAGGAAGGCGCTTCTGTTTGCCAGTGCAGGGAGACTCGGAGGGCTTGCTGGTGGAGGAGACCTTGGAGCTAGCCATGTTACCAGGCAGGCTTGGACTGTCTTAGGTGGAGGCCTTTAGCAGCGGGGGTGGGGGCTGGCAGGATCAGAGGGTCTGCGGAGACTTCTGAGGTGCTATCACCACCGGCTCAACTGGCTTCCAGGAGGGTGACTCCCACTGTCATGTGATGGCTCTGGCCTCAGCACCCTTTTGCTGGGAAGGAATGAGGGGGCCCCATAGGGTGAGCTGGCCCCACCCAGCTTCCTCTTAATGGCCTTAGGGGGCTGCAGATGGACTGTTGGAATCCCCCAGCCCTGGAGGTGTGCAAGGTCTGGTCAGGCAGAATTTGAAGGTTGTGTGTGTATGGGGGGGCGGGGGCGGGGGCGGGCTGACTCAGCGGAGTGGTGAGATGTTTACCATGGGCCTAGTAAGTACTTCTTATAGTCTTTGTCTTCCCTTCACGCCCCCCCAGCCCCACTGACAGCTCTTTCCATTTTCTGTTTTATTTTGTTGTTTATTATCTGCTTTCTCCACTGGAGTGTCAACTCCACTAGAGAGCTCTTGTCCTGGTTACCACTGTTAGGACAGTGCCTGGAGCAGGATAGACAGTAAATATTTGTGCAAAGGACAGTGAATGGGGGTGGGGGTACTGGCCCTGGGGGCTTTATAAGCCTGGTCTCTTTGAGTCCTCGCCTGAGGTCAGCCCCTCTCCCTTGATGCCTTGCTGCCCTCTGGCATCTGTCTTTCAAGGCCCTCCCATCTTGAGACAAGCATTTGTTTCTCTTCTCTGTCTTGGGACTTGGGCTGCCAGGATTAGACAGGACAGAGGGGAAGAAACCAAAGGAAAATTAGACTTTGTGTATCTTTAACTGGGCCTCCGTTTCCACCATCTAAAAAATTTTTATTTTATTTATTTATTTTTTTGAGACAGAGTCTCACTATGTCACCCTAGGTAGAGTGCCATGGCATCATAGCTCACAGCAACCTCCAGCTTTTGGGCTTAAGCAATTCTCTTTTGCCTCAGCTCCAGGTAGCTGGGACTACAAGCGCCTGCCACAAGGCCCATGAACACACAAATGCAGGAGCCCAGGATTGTATGTGGTGCTTTGCAGTTTATGAAGCCTTTCATACATAAACTATTTTTTATGTTGTCATTGCTATTTAGCTGGCCCGGGCTAGGTTCCAACCCCCCAGCCTTGGTGCATGTGGCTGGTGCCTTAACCACTGTGCTACAGGCGCTGAGCCATTAAAAATTTTTTTTAGGGCAGCGCCTGTGACTCAGTCAGTAAGGTGCCGGCCCCATATACCGAGGGTGGCGGGTTCAAACCCAGCCCCAGCCAAAAACTGCAAACCAAAAAATAGCCGGACGTTGTGGCGGGCACCTGTAGTCCCAGCTACTCGGGAGACTGAGGCAAGAGAATCGCTTGAGCCCAGGAGTTGGAGGTTGCTGTGAGCTGTGTGAGGCCACGGCACTCTGCCGAGGGCCATAAAGTGAAACTCTGTCTCTACCAAAAAAAAAAAAAAAATTTTTTTTAGAAGATTGGATTAACCAGGCTGGGCGCTGTGGCTGACGCCTGTAATCCTAGCACTTGGAAGGCCCAGGCGGGTGGATTGCCTGAGCCCACTGGTTCAAGACCAGCATGAGCCAGAGCTAGACCATATCTCTAAAAATAGCTGGATATTGTAGTGGGTGCCTATAGTCCCAGCTACATGGGAGGCTGAGGCAAGAGAATCACTTGAGCCCAAGAGTTTGCAGTTGCTGTGAGCTATGATGTCATGGCACTCCAGGGCAACAAAGTGAGACTGTCTCAAAAAAAAAAAAAAATTTCTTTTTTTTAATTAGCCTAGAGTTCCCAAAGAAGAGAATTCCCTGGCCTCTTGACTAGGATGGGGGAGTGATAGAAGCAATGATAGCATTGCACACCAGGATTGAAAATGGCCGGACTGGTGCCTCTCTTTCCACTTTAACATTTTCTCTGTTCCAGAAAGAGATGGGGAGGCCAGTGTGCTGGGCTTCCATGAAGGGAGGGAGAGGCTGATCTGAGGGTCCCAGGAGCAATTATATAGGGAAGTGCTAGGTGGGAAGAGCTGGTTCTAAATGGCTTCTGTGGTTTGCCCAGAGAGGGCTTCTTCAAAGGGATTGGCTTTGGCATCTGATCTAAATAAGGCCTGCTCCTCTCAGGCAAGCAGGCCTGAGGAGGCCTTGTCAGCTTCTTCCTTTGCCAGCCACAGACAACGCCCTGGTTGAGGGCTGTGTCTCCCTCAGCAGGAATGGCAGACAGGCTAGGGAGTGTGTATTTGTGTGTGTGCACGCATGTGCACGCGTGCTGGAGCCCAAGAGGGTGGGGTTCAAGCCCCTTTGATCTGCCAGCCTGGTTGGGAGCAGGTAATTCACCTGGCCTCATGCTGGCTCGTGCCCTTCCTACCTTCTGCAGCTGGCATTGAGGGTGGGGTGGGGAGGAGGCTGTTTGCCTTGGCTCCCACGGCTGGCTTTGCCCCAGCTGCCTCCTCACCACACCTAGGCCTGCGATCCTGGGCAGCTTCTTCAGGGTGCTGGGCCTCTTTTTCCATCTTTGAGGGGAAGTGCCCACTTGGAGTCCCCAGAACCTGGGCCCAGGAACCACAGAACCACGCTCCAGGCAGCCCACCCTCCCACACTTCCAAGCAGGTGCCTTGTACGTGTCCACCCCTCCCCCATCAAATCCTGGAGTTGACCACATGCTGAATGTCCCCATCCCTCACCCACCCCCCAGGCCCGGAAGGGACCTGCCAGCCCACACGGCCCCAGGCAGTGCCAGTGTAGAGGTAGGGTACCATTTCCTGTGGCTCAGCACAGGACACAATGTGAAGTCACACACTCCTGTGAGCGGGCAGCTCTCCACCCACTCCTTGTCATCCTCAGAAGTGTCATGCACCTCTGGCCCTGAGCATGTGCGCCACTTGCTGCCCACAAAAGAGCCATACGGGAAGAATTAATGATGACAGTGACAGCTCATTAGCCATTATTTGCTGGCTGCTCTGCTAGGTGCAGGCTTGCCTTCTAGAAACCCCAGGTGAGGTATCGTTAGCACCACTTGAAAGATAAAGAAGCCAGGGTTTTGGATGATTAAAATACTCCAAGAATGGAGGTTTCCTTGACATCTGAAGCCCTTGTTCTTAGGGTTTTTCAACCTCTGCACCATTGATGTTTGGGGCAGTAATGCTTTATTGTGGGGCTTTCCTGTGCATTGTAAGGTGCTAAGCAGCACCTCTGGCGACTAGCTGCTAGATGCCAGTAGCACGTTCCAGTTGTGACCATCAGAAATGTCTTCAGACATTGCCAGTGTTCCCTGGGGGCCCAAGATGGTTGAGAATCACTGAGGTATAACATGCCACAGGGATAATGAGCCAACATGGACCTCAAATGATGCTGAGGGCCAAGTTCCCCAGAGCCCAGGGGTAGGAGGCTGAGAAGCTCTGTGGTGGACTGGAAGGGATGGGCGTTCTGGAACCTGGGAAGGACCCAGCTCTGCCACTTACTCGTTGTCTAGACTGTAGCTGCTTGTTTAATTTTTTAAGCCTCAGATTTCTCATCTGGAGGATGGGGATAAAAATAGTGCTAGCCTCTTAGGCTTGGTAGTTCGGATGGCATTTTGCGCTGTGCTTGGCTCATAGTCAGCACTTGATTAATGTTAGTTGTGGTATTAATATCAAGTCCAGGGGGCTTCTAGTGAATCTGAGCATCTAATGGCCAAATTGCCAGAAGCATGTGTGGGAATGTCCTCTGTGCTTAGAAGAAAATGGGCTCTCCAGGAGATAATTTGTTTGGGGGTGGGAGAAGAATATCCCAGGTGGCCCTCCTAGTGGAGTAGATGGGAGAATCATATCAGACAGAACCCCAGGGAGAAAGGCAGACACCTTCATGCATGTTACCAATATTTACTAAGCACCTACTGTGTGCTTCTCCCACTTCCCCAGTCTCTAGCCTCGGTTCTTCCCCACTTAGCCTCAGAGGCTCTGAGTTTGCTTCCATAAGACATCATCTGCTTTGCATCATGGGCCTGGGTCCAATAGGCCTCTTCAGGGTCTGCCTCCTTGGCCACAGCTGGCAGCTGCAGCCAGCTGTCCAATGGGTAAAGAGGTCTTGGCACAAGCATTAAGTGCCATTTGGTACTAGGCCTTCATGCCCCTCCCCTGGGAGAGTTAATGGAATCTTTACTCCACATGCACTTTTGTTTCCCTTCTGTGAGTGAGCAAGGGAGGCCTGGCTGGGCACCTCTGCTTTCATTCACTTTCCTCTGCCCCTTCTGGACCACAGAGGGGCTGTGACCAGCCCCAGGTCATGTGCAGTTGGTAACAGCACAATGTGTGGGATCCAGCTGTCAGGACTGCCTGCCAGTTGTGGGCTTGACAAAACTCTCGGGCAGTCACCTTCCCTGATGCTCATGGGAGACCAGCCACCAGCCTTTGGTTCTGTGGGTTGGGTACTTTGTCAACATTTGGAGAACACCAAAGGTGTGATCCCTCTTCTGGGGTGTGAGGAGGCAGAGCCTAAAGAAGATGGGGTAGCAAAGTGAGGGGGCCTGGGCCCACCCTGCATCTTGTGCATGTGGCCCTGGCCACCCAGCAGTGTAGCCATAGAGAACCCCACTTCTCAGCCAAGACCTCAACCTTTTCTCCATCAAGCCTCCCTGCAGCTCTAAGACACCAGGTGGGGTTATAAGGTCCAGGTTCAAAGAAAGAAACCAATGCAGGTCTTTCAAGGAATTAGGTAGCTTGAAAAGCTGTCACCCTCACCCCACCGTGTGTCTTCGAGCTCCCAGGTGGATGTGAGTGGCCAGAGCGAGACATGGCTGCACCCTGGAGAAGCTGCTCCCTAACACCATTGTAAGTGTCCAGGAAACAGTTTTTGGGGAGAGCCCCCAGCCCTGGCCATGGGGCTTAGATGACCTCTTCTCCCTGCCTGAGACAGTGAGAGAGCAGCTCCCCTTCTAAGGAGCCTCTGCTAAGCCCCTTGGACTCCAATCCCTGAACAATTCAGCAAACTAAGAGGGGCAGGGATTTCTCCCTTTTATTTTTATTTTTATTTTTATTTTATTTATTTATTTATTTTGAGAAAGAGTCTCACTCTGTCACTCTTGGTTGAGTGCTGTGGCATCCCAGCTTACAGCAACCTCAAACTCTTGGGCTTAAGCGATTCTCTTCCCTCAGCCTCTAGTAGCTGGGACTACAGGTGCCCATCACGATGCCCGGCTATTTTTTGTTACAGTTGCCACTGCTGTTTTTTAGCTGGCCGGGGCCGGGTTCGAACCCCCACCCTTGGTATATGGGACTGGCACCTTACCCACTGAGCCACAGGCACTGCCCAATTTCTCCCTTTTTAATCCAGGAAAACTGAGGAACAGAGTGGTTTCGCGCATAGTAAAAAGCCAAGCCTACTGATGCCCTCTCCAGGGCTCTTTTCAAGACCCCATGACCCTGCCTGCTTGTGCCTGCACACATGTGCATGTGCACACGTGTGAATCAGGTCTGAGCCTTCAGACATACAGAGATATCTTACGCATTTTCTTTGCCCCTTGGTGGTTGGAGGTCTGGACTGTGCTTTTCTTCTTCCGTCTGGGCTCGGCTTTCTCAGGATCTCTGGCATCAGCCCCTCAGGTCACCAGGAACTGTGGGGGACATGGCTGTGACCTTCCTGTCGGGCTGCTCTCGTGTCATTGTGGAACCTGCGGTTTCCCTGGAGGAAGCCTGGCTCCAAGTGAGGCCTGTTAAAGCACTTGTCAAGTTTTGAGCGTGTTTGGTAACAGGCCAGAGGGGCTCTAAAAATAGGGCTGGGTTGGGCACAGGGCAGGGGTAAGCGCTCGGGTTTCCCGGCTGTATCTCAGGGTTCCCTTTCTGCTCTTGTAAGTGAGAAACTACATAGATACTGCTAGAACTTGTGACCTTCTGAGAACTTACCCTTCTGCAAATTGATTAAGCACCTCTTATACCCGGGAGCCTTGGAGTTCAGGCTGTGCCATCAGAAAAACTTGGGTTTCAAGCTCGGCGCCTGTAGCTCAGTGACTAGGGCGCCAGCCACATACACTGGGGCTGGTGGGTTCCAACCTAGCCCGGGTCTGCCAAACAACAATGGCAACTACAACAAAAAAATAGCCGGGTATTGTGGCGGGCGCCTGTAGTCCCAGCTACTCGGGAGGCTAAGGCAAGAGAATCACTTAAGCCCAAGAGTTAGAGGTTGCTGTGACCTATGATGCCATGGCACTCTGCTGAGGGTGACATAGACTCTGTCTCAAACAAACAAAGAACTTCATTGCGGCGTCTGTTGAGAATTATCTGCAGAAGCAGAGGATGTCTCCTGTTTGAGCCCCACTTTTCTTATCTGCACAATGGGAATTCGATCACCTGTGGTAAATGCTGCTGTCATTAGCTGTCAGGTGTGAAGGAAGAGACAGGATAAGAGTTTAGGAGCCTTCTGGGGCACCTGTAGCATGATGGGGGAAACAGAGACAGACAGGTCCAGCGTGAAGCAGGCTGGGGTTCCTGCGGGGTCTGAGCTGGTATTAGAGGCTTTGGCAGGTTCAGGGTCCCAGGCCTTTGTGATGTTAGTTGTCAGGCCTGGATCTTGCCTGTCCCCAGCCTGGCTGTCCATTTGACCATGACCTGCGCACCCTGTCGGCAGGACAAAGTGTGTGGTGGAGGAGATCCGTGGCAGGAGAGCCCCGCCTCCAGCTCACTCATGCTGTGTCTGCCTGGCAGGGGGACCCCATTCCCGAGGAGTTCTATGAGATGCTGAGTGACCACTCGATTCGCTCCTTTGATGACCTCCAGCGCCTGCTGCACAGAGACTCCGTAGGTAAATTGGAATCCTTGTCCCTTGCTCTGGCCCTCTGCTGAGCCCTAAGGGGAGCTGGGAGGGGCAGGGCAGGAGGCATCCCTTCTTCTGACATCCAAAGAACCAAAGGCTGCCCAGAGAGGCCCAGCCACACCCACCCTGGGCAGGGCTGGGTAGGCAATCTGGTTGGTACCTGGGGCACAGGGTGTGATGGGAGAAGCACCCAAGTGTGGCTCCCGCTGAGGGTGGAGTGCTGGGTGGAGGACAGGCAGGGAGAAGGTGCCCAGGGCATCCATGTATGTATGGCTGTATCCAGGTGTGGACCCAGCCACAGAGGGTGGGGCTGGAGGAGCCATCTCCCCGCCCCTCTGGCCAAGGGCCTAGTCTACGAGGTCTCCCAGGGACACCTGGCCCCAACTAGCAGAGAGCCATGCCCATGCCCAAGAACACACTCAGCGAATGGGCACGTGCTTGGTGGCACACACGTGGCAGGGCTGGCGGGCTGGACTGGGAATGTATTTATAAATGCTGTCTTCAGAGCAAATTCCATTCTATTCTAACCTCTGGCCTGTTCCCTGGAGCCCTGGTCAGCACCCCCCCCTGCATCCCCAGGTCCCCTTCCCTCTGGGGTTCTGTCTCTTTGTCACTTTGTAATCCTTGCCCAGACGCTATCTACGGGGGAACAGCATTTCCTGCCTTTGTTTCCTCTCCCCGTTGGGCCCCTGGCGCCCTCTCAAAAGCATTCCCGGGCCCTTTCAATCCTGCCTCTGCTGGGGGGTGGTGAGGCAGGCAGGAGGGGGCCCAGCTGGACCCACCTATTGTTCACCAGGGTCCCCACCCTACGTCTCCCACAACCCCCACCCCATGCCCGACTGCTGGCCCTGGCCACACAATGGGGCAACTTCCAAATTTAGCCTTTCTGCAGTTTCTTTCCAGGGCCCTTCACCCCCACCCTCAGACAGCCCCTCCACACCCCTGGTGGGGGTCGGGATCTTGGAGAGGAGGCTTTCAATAGCAGGCCTGTTTCAAGGCAACCATGTGGCTATTTTTTCCTAATCGACTTAACCTTTCCACAAAGCACATCTTTTCCCCATCTCCGCCCCACCAGGGACATTCCAGAGATGGCAGGGAGAAAGGAAGGGAGCGAGAGGGACAGACAGACACTATGACGTGGGAACTGTCAGCCTGGACGGAAACAGACCAGTCAGTAGGCTCCCTGCAGGACCCAGGACGGACGGGCTGTGGCCATCAGGAGCCTTTTCTTAGACAGGCTGGGGCGAGAGTACAAGCCATGAGGTGCTGAGAGGAGGTGGCAGGAACTTGTTCCCAACACCCCTTAGTGCATTTGCTGGCTCCTCCCCCTGAGAGAGACAGAGGGTCTGTCCATGATTCGATTTCTGGCTCAGAGTCCACCCCCCAGGCCTCACTCCCCAGCAACCAGCCTCTGTCACTGGCTCTAGAGAGGGCTAATGTCTCCAAGGAGCGCTGAGATGAAACCTGTCCAGGCTAGAGAAGGGAGCTGTGATTTGTGGCCTGGGGAATAAATGGGCAGACGGGGGACAGATGTGAGGTAAGAGGTTACAGGATAAGAGAGGAGCCAGAGGGAGACCAGGCCCTGGAGGGGCACGTGTGAAGGCGTTCCGCCCCTCTTCTCTGCCTTCAGCTCCCACCCCATCCTCCTCTCTCCATTGCTCCTCCCAACAGGGCCATTGTCCCGGGCTCCAGCAGGCTGTCCAGGGCATGCTGGTCCTCCTGGGGATTCTGGGAATTTCTCCATTCAGCACTTCCTATGGGAACGCTGGGTGGAGGGGCACTGGAAACTGGCCTTTAGTGCTTCTGGGTCCTTGCTCCACCCTGGAGCCTGAGGAGGGTTCGCTTACAGTAGCAAAGGGGAAGGGTTATTTTTAACTTCACTGACATGGGTTCTGGCCAAAAATGTGGCTAAAGAGTCCAGGGGTTCAGTCAGGGCCCCCTTCTCTTTGAGCCCTGTGGCTGCTCTGGGGTTTGCCTGGAGGGCCCCTCCTCAGAGCCAAGACTGTGGGGAGACGGGCGGGCAGCCGGGAGGCCAGCCTCCTGCCTTCTCGGAGCCCCCTCTGGAGCCCCCACCCCATGATTGGACTGGCTGGTGGTATCTGTAGGGTGTCTGATTGTAGGATGTCTTCTCCTACAGATGAAGATGAGGCTGAGTTGGACCTGAACATGACCCGGTCCCATTCTGGAGGCGAGCAGGAGAGCTTGGCTCGTGGGAGAAGGAGCTTGGGTAAGACTGAAGGCTGCACTAGCGGCCCCTGGAAGGATGGGAGCCAGGGAAGAAGAACTAGGGCAGGCAGCCAGCCTGAGGGCTCCAAGGGTCATCTTTAAACTCTCTTTCCCCCTACATTTAGGACTGGGTTGAACTAAGAGAGTGTAATCATCCTTGAATGCTCAATGTTGAGAACTTGAGTCATCACCCTCACGCCTACACTATCTGTTTGCTAAGTATAGTGCTTTGAAACTCATTTGTTCCTTACTTCAACACTGGAAATACATACTATTAACCCCATTTCACAGAAAATTGGGGCCCAGAGAGAGTAAAGAAGTAGGGAGGTCACACAGCTGGGTAGTAGCAGGGCTGGTACCCCAGCCAGCCTCTAACACTTGAACTTACTGCCTTCCCTGGTACTATGTGTCTCCACTTTGGCCAAGGGCTGGGACAGTAAATATGGAGCAGAGCTGGGGACTCCCTTGCAGACACCAAGACTCCCTCATGCTCCCTTGCAGACACCAAGAGATTGGATTACTAGGGCCCAGAGAAGCCTTCCCAGGGGAGGCCAGTGCCCACCTCACACCCTTCCTTTTCTCTTCCCACCTGCAGCCCCCCAAACAGTGCAGACAGTGGCTGGGGAAACCTAGGTGACCTGAGGCCCATTTCTCAATTGGGATGGGTTAATTTAACTGTAGCAACCTCAGTCTCTCTGTGTTTGGATAATGACAACCCGGGGCACTCCTAAGCCTGGCTTTGCTCATGTGACTTCTTAGATCCCCAGGTGAGACATAGGCACTATTAGTATCCCATTTCAGAGATGAGGAAGTTGAGGCTTTTAAAGAAACAACACTGCAAGAATAGATTGTAAGAGTGGTTATAAGATAACACAGGACATGGGTAAGGGCTATGTCAGGCAAATCCATAAATGTGTGAGATCATAAAAAATAAAACGGTGTGTGCCAGCAGGAAGAAATGGACAGGCAGGTGGTGCCTGTGGCTCAGTGAGTAGGGTGCCGGCCCCATCTACCGAGGGTGGCGGATTCGAACCTAGCCCTGGCCAAACTGCAACAAAAAATAGCAGGGCGTTGTGGCAGGCGCCGATAGTCCCAGCAACTCGGGAGGCTGAGGCAAGAGAATTGCCTAAGCCCAAGAGCTGGAAGTTGCTGTGAGCTGTGACGCTATGGCACTCTACCAAGGGCGACAAAGTGAGACTCTTTCTCTAAAAAAAAAGAAATGCAGTCACTGAGCATTGATGACATGCCACACTCTGGATTATTTCGCTTGATCTTTACGGTGGTTCTTGGGTTTAGATCTTATTACTCCCATTTTGCAGATGGAGAAACTGAGGCTTCAAGCAGGTCAGCCACCTACCCGAGTCCCATGGCTGATAACAGCCTGAACTTGAAACCTAAACCCTGGGGTTGAAGGGAGGGAGGGAGAGCACCCACTGAGCTCTTTTGACAGGTGGGAGGTGCTGGATAGGCCACGTCTCCTGACAGAGGTTCCTCCCTCTCTAGGTTCCCTGACCGTTGCTGAGCCGGCTATGATTGCGGAGTGCAAGACGCGCACCGAGGTGTTCGAGATCTCCAGGCGCCTCGTGGACCGCACCAATGCCAACTTCCTGGTGTGGCCGCCGTGCGTGGAGGTGCAGCGCTGCTCCGGCTGTTGCAACAACCGCAACATTCAGTGCCGCCCCACCCAGGTGCAGCTGCGGCCCGTCCAGGTGCGTGGTCTGGTTCTGATGGCTGGGCCAGGGCCGCCCTTCCGGGACTGGCCAGGCTGCCTTAGGGGGAGTCAAAAGGCATTCCCAGCATGTTTCTGGGCTCTGTCCAGAGAGGGTCACTCTTGGAAGCTCCCTCTGATCAGGCATGCTGAGGCTGACCATGAGTCCTCTGAGGTGGCCACTGTCACCAAAGCCACATACAGGGCTAGGTGTTAAATAATGGATATTGGTCCCCTCCTTTAGAGGCATAAACATCACTCAGTGTCCCTTGAAGAGAGAGGCCTACAAACATTTATTTGACACTCGCATTGTCCTGGGCAGTGACTCAGGCTCCCGCAATGTCCTCTCCTATTCTCACATCTCTCTAGAATGGAGCCTGTAGGCTCCCCTGCATTTCTGACACCTGTTTACCCCTTTGACCAACATTGTCTTTAACAGGGAGCATGCAGGCAGGGAGGCCCTGCGAGAGCTGGGACAGCTTCCCCAGGGAAGGCTTGAGTGCTGACTTTGCCTTTCTTTCTGAGGGACTGGGGCTACATACACTCAGGTCAAGAAAGTTTTAGAGTAGAGGCTATCCCAGGGAGCTCCCCAGTCTCAGTCTGGGCACAGCAGGGTCAGTGAAACCAGCGCTGTCTTCTGATGCATATGGAAAGGTTTCTGCATCCTGTGGGTCCGCCTGGACTGAAGGCCTGTGCCGCTGGTCAAGGGGAGCACCTCTCTAAGGCCCAGTACCCCCCATTGCCAGTGCTCTCCCTGCTTGGTCACACGCTCTTACCCTGCTGTCCACTCATGGCCTCTCCTCCTGCCCACCTTCCATCCCTGGCCTGGGCTCTCCACCCCACCACCCACTGTCCCCAGTGCTTCCAGATTTTTGGATGGACACCTGACAGCTGACCTCCCCCTTCCCACCTTCCTCCTAGATGAAGCCTCCCCCCACTTCCTTTCAGACAGCCATCTCCCGCCTCTGCCGCAGGCCCTGACCTTGGCTGGCGCTCCAGGAATGAAGATACCACAGGCCCCAGCTCAGCCCGGAAATGCCTTTCTGGCTTTTTCCCTCTCTGGGGGCATTGAGGGGGCTGCAGGTCGGGAGGACTTGTTTTGATGGAAAAGCTATGAGAAGGGCAGAGGGCAAGGTTCTGCTATTGTTTGGGCCAAAGTGTTTGCCCTGAAGGCTGCTCTCTGGGCTTTCGAGGAAAGATCCAGCCAGGGAACATGGATGGGAAGGGCAGGCAGTTTGGGTTCCCTGGGATCCTGCCATATGGCCCCTACAGGGATGTTTTGGTGGTCTGTCCTCCAGGTGAGAAAGATCGAGATTGTGCGGAAGAAGCCGATCTTTAAGAAGGCTACGGTGACTCTGGAGGACCACCTGGCTTGCAAGTGTGAGACGGTGACAGCTATACGGCCTATAACCGGAAGCCCAGGTGGTTCCCAGGAGCAGCGAGGTAACTATCTTTCTAAGGTCTGACTCTGAATCACTCAGCCTCCAGTCCCCTTCTCCTGTAGCAGCCGGGGTCAGGAGCAGTTTTAAAAATGGAGATTGGGACCAGAGTGGTGGCTCACACCTGTAATCTAGCACCTTGGGAGGCAAAGGCAGGAGGATCACTTAAAGTCAGGAGTTTGAGACCAGCCTAAGCAAGAATAAGATGCCCTCTCTACAAAAAATAGAAAAATTGCCATGCATTGTATAATTCCAGCACTCTGGAAGGCCAAAGCAGGGGGATTGCTTGAGCTCAGGAGTTCCAAGACCAGCCCGAAGCAAGAGCAAGACCCTGTCTCTACTAAAAACAGAAAAACTAGCTGGGCATGGTGGGGTATGCCTGTAGTCCCAGCTACGAGGGAGGCTGAGGCAGGAGGATCATTTGAGCCCAGGATTTTGAAGTTCCTGTGAGCTGTGATGCTATGACACGCTACTCAGGGTAACTAAGTGAGACTCTACCTCAAAAAAAGAACAAAAGGGGGCGGCACCTGTGGCTCAGTGGGTAGGGCGCCGGCCCCATACGCTGAGGGTGGTAGGTTCAGGCCCAGCCCCGGCCAAACTGCAACAAAAAAATAGCCGGGCATTGTGGCGGACGCCTGTAGTCCCAGCTGCTCAGGAGGCTGAGGCAAGAGAATCACCTAGGCCCAGGAGTTGGAGGTTGCTGTGAGCTGTGTGATGCTACGGTACTCTACCGAGGGCAATAAAGTAAGACTTCGCCTCTACAAAAAAAAAAAAGAACAAAAGAAAAATTAACTGGTCATGGTGGCATGTACCTGTAGTCCTAGCTACTTGAGAGGCTGAAGCAGGAGGATTGCTTTAGCCCAGAAGTTTGAGATTGCAATGAGCTGTGATACCACTGTGTTCTAGCCCAAGTGACAGAGAGTCTATCTCAAAAAAAAAAAAAAAGAGAGAGAGAGATTAGATCAGCTCAGTGCCTGTAGCTCAAGTGACTAAGGTGCCAGCCACGTATACCAGAGCTGGTGGGTTCAAATCCAGCCCGGGCCTGCCAAACAACAATGGCAACTACAACCAAAAAATAGCCGGGCGTTGTGGCAGACACCTCCCAGCTACTTGGGAGGCTGAGGCAAGAGAATTGCTTAAGCCCAAGAGTTGGAGGTTGCTCTGAGCTGTGACACTATGGCACTCTACCCAGGGCGACAGCTTGAGGCTCTATCTCAAAAAAATAAAATAAAATGTAATTAAATTAATTAAACCTAGTTAAATTCATCTGAGGCTTTCCATCTCTCTCACTGAGAACAATCCAGATTCCAGATTCCTCCCTGGCCCTCCATAAGGATGTGACCCTTGGCTGGTTCCCTGTTCTTGCCGCTAGCCACCCCCATTCATGTATGCCACCCCAACTGGCCTGGGCTGGCTTCTTTCAGTGTCCAGATAAGTTTCTACCTCTTCAAGGCCTTTGCACATGCTATTCTTTGTCAGAAAGGCTCTTCTCCAAGCTCTTTTTATTTTTTATTTTTTTGAGACAGAGGCTTATTTTGTCACCCTCGGTAGAGTGCCATGGCATCACAGCTCATAGCAACCTCAAATTCTTGGGCTTAAGCCATTCTCTTACCTCAGCCTCCTGAGTAGCTGGAATACAGGCGCCCACCATAACGCCCACCTATTTTTAGAGACAAGGTCTCTCTCTGGCTCAGGCTGGTCTCAAACTTGTGAGCTCAGGCAATCCACCTGCCTCAGCCTCCCAGAGTGCTAGGATTACAGGTGTGAGCCACCTCACCTGGCCATTTTTAAGGATTTTTAAATAGCACTGGAATGGACCAGAGAGATGACCTTGTAAGTTGATCCTTTAGTGTTGTTAATAGGGCTGGTGGAGCACAGAGAGGTTAAGAAGTTAACAAAGGTTACACAGAACCCAGTGTTGTATAGTCACAGGTTTTTCTCCCTTGAATGTTTATAGTAAGGATCAAATCATCAAGTGAATACGATTAGATGAGCATTAAAATAAAAAACAATGATATAAGTGACAGCTCTGATTTTCAGTAACTTTCTATTGTTAGAGACAGGTCAATCTTTTTATCTTCATTTCTTATTCCTTGGCCTCTTTGTCTTGTTCTCAGAGCTGAGCTGCATCTCTAGATGCTCTGGGAAGGCTGATCATTTGACAGCTTCAAAGTGACATGTTGTAAATTATTTATAGAGTTAATGTGGAGAATGATTTCTCTATTAAGGAAAATTATATTCTTCTTTATGTTTAAAATGAGATTATTTTCATGTATTTGTTTCATGTGATTTTCCAAACAGTTTCCTGGAAGGTACATTAAAACAAAATACGTAGGTGATATAAAATCTTACCATTCTAGTTTCCTATTTCAACTGAGTCACTTGGTACTGTGGCAGCTGTCCACAGGCCAGGCTGAGGCTTGGTGTGTAGTACCTGTGATATGATGGTTGGTGTCAGACCTGGGCTACGTCTCTGCTCTGTCACTCATGAGCTGTGTGGTGACTTTGTACTTGCTTAGGCTTTGCTCAGTCCACCATCCTGTTGATGGCATGAGCTCTGGGGGTTGGAACCTCCCTGGATGCTCTAGTGGCCCTCTGGTGTCTTTCATCTGAGGAGTATCTAAGGCCCAGCCAAGTCCCTGAATTACTAGAAAATCTGGCCATTTGCAGAGATAGGATAACTGCCTCCTGGGAGCTGTGTCTGTGAGGTGGGAGGTCAGATGTTAGCCCTCAAGAGACTGGCTGACTGGGGAGAGGCTCCCAGAAAGAGGCTGGCCTTGAACTCTTCACATCCAGCTGCCAGAGTGTCCCTGGGAGCCCAGGAGGGAGAAAAGTGTAAGAGCTCTCACCTTGACCGAGGCTCATAGGCACTGGTCATTTACACCAAGTGGCTAGCAGTATGGATTCTAGAGGCAGATCCCTGAGTTCAAATCCCAGTCTCTCTGCCTTAGTTTCCTCATCTGTAACATGTACCTGCTGTGAGGGTCAGTGAGCTTAAAATGCACAGGTGCATAGTAAGTACTAGCTAAGGGTTTCTGGCTCTTTCTTTGTGTTATCTCAGGAGTCCAGAGCTGCTCTCATCTCTGTTTTAAAGATGTGGAAATCAAGGCAGGGGCATTTAAGTGACTAACCCCAAAACACACAAAGTTTGGAGAGCCCAGATTTAAAGCCAGGTGGTCTGAGCTGTGCCAGCCCCCTTCCCCCACCCCTTCCTGGTGAGGGGCAGGTAGATGACAGGTACAAGCGACCAAAAGGTCCAGCTTCATGGTGAGGAGCATGGTTCTAGGCTGAAGCCCAGTGGCTTCCCCATGATACGACTGGAAGGACCAAGAGGTTGGTAGGAAACCTCGGTAGGCGGTTAAGCCAGGGGCATAGGGAAAAAGTGAATAATAGCAGCTGCCATTTGCTGATGGCTTTGTAATCTGAGTTTAGTGGCGTAAAACAATAACCATTTTGTTATCGCTCTTGGGTCTGTAGTTTGGGCTCAGCTGGGTGGTTCTATTGGTCTGCATTTGCAGTCTGATGGCTGGAGATGCAATCATCTGGGGGCTTGACTGGGACAGCTCCCTGTGGTCCCCACCTGGTTTCTCCATGTAGCTTCTCCAGGAGGGTAGGCAGACTTTTTATGTGGTAGCCAGAGCACCCCAAAGTGTGAGGTGAGAGCTATCAGTCCTAAGATTTATGCCTGGAACTGGCACAGCATCACTTCTGCCTGCTCTTGTTAGCTAACCAGATCCAAGTCCACACCAGATTCAAGAGCCAAAGAAATGAACTCTATCCTATGCATGGGTAATGACAAAGAATTTGAAACTATGTTTAATCTACCTTTCCTCTGGGTCAGGTAGTATGCAAAGAACTTTGCTAGCTTACTGTAATTATTCTTCCCACCAGTCCTATGAGGTGACCAGTCTTATTACCCCCATTTCACAGATAGAGCATCTGAGACAGTTTCAGTAATTGTCTCCAAGGTCCATATAGCTAGTGAGCAATGGAGTTGAGATTGAAGCCCAGGAGGTCTGGCCCCAGAAGATCTGGGGAGGTCTGTGGCAAGCCTTCATCAAGAGAGATAGACCCCCCTCAGTCATGATCCATGTACTGATGAGATCTTTTTTCTTGAGTAGCCAAGATGCCCCAAACACGGGTGACTATTCGGACGGTGCGAGTCCGCCGGCCTCCCAAGGGGAAGCACCGGAAATTCAAGCACACGCATGACAAGAAGGCACTGAAGGAGACCCTCGGAGCCTAGGGGCATCGGCAAGAGAGTGTGGGCAGGTGAGAGCCAGGTGGGGAAACAGAGGCCAGAACCCTGTGTTTCCTTCTCCTTAGCCTGTGGAAGGGATTTGGGGAGAGACATTTTCCCCACACAAAATCCAGACCCTTCCCAATTATCAGCTGAGTTCTTCTGTGGGACAAGTAGGGTGGTGGGCTTTGGAGACCCCAACCCTATTGTGTCCCAGCATGCCCTAAGGGAACAGGAGAGAGATCTCAACCTCACTTCTTCCTCACCCATTTCAATTCCCCAGCCCTGAGCACTGCTGGACATCAGAGCTGGCTGGTTGACCTCTAGCTCCTTTCCCTTGGAATGGGGGAGGGGAGCATATACACATGGGATGGACCCCTAAGCTATCTCTGACCCCCTGTGTCCCTCTGCTTGGCCTGCAGGGTTATTTAATATGGTATTTGCTGTATTGCCCCCATGGGGTCCTTGGAGTGATAATATTGTTCCCCTCGTCCGTCTGTCTCGATGCTGATTCGGACGGCCAATGGTGCTTCCCCTACCCCGCCACGTGTCCGTCCATCCCTCCATCTGCGGGTCTCCCCCAGCGGCTTCCAGAGTCTTGCCCAGCAGTTCAAGAAGGAAAAGAAGGACTGAACACCATCTCTGTCTTCCTCCCTTGACCCTGAGAATCTGGGATAAGAGTGCAAGAGAGACTGATGGGGTCCCTTCCCCTACACCTGGCCTGGCCCAGGGAGCCCTGCACGTGCCCTGAGGACTTCTCGTCATGGCCTGCCTGGTCCCTGGAGCCCTAGCCAGCTCTGAGGAGGAGCACCTCCAGGCAGGCTGGGTACTTTGTACTCCATGGCTAGGACCTCAGACTGGAGCACAGACTGGAGAAAACCCCCTCCCACGGCGCCCAGTCCCCCAGTCACTTCCTCTCTCTGGTCACCTCTGCTCACAGTGGCTTCTTTACATTTGACGCATATGAAATCTTTGAAGCTGTGGACTCCTCTAGGTGGGCGTGGCCAGAGTGACAGGTGGCTGAGTTCCATCTCAGAGGGGTTAGAGATGAAGTTTGCTCTTGGGGTGGGCACAAATGGAGACCTGGGTGTCCCCTGCCTCTGGCCTCTGCTCGACCCCAATTCACTTCCTCCTCTGTTTCCTCTTATCTCTCTACCTCTACCTGTGTCTTCTTGTCTGGCCCTTCAGTTCATGCCACCAAGGGGCTCTTGGGCCTCTTACTGAGGCCCCAAATGACCCCAGTCACTTCCCCCAAGGGCAGAAGACCAGGGCCCAGGGGAGCAGGGGACCTGCCCGTCATTCCAACCCAGCCAAGACTGCCATGTAAGGTTGTACAGGGTGTACACTGCACAAGGGCACTGTATGTAAGGAGCACTGTTTACACCATACATGTTGCCAATATATATATGTATTATGACAGTTTCTGGCAGATGTAGGTAAAGTGTCTGAGGAAAGGGATCTTTTTTCTAATTCATATAAAGGTTCCCTGTGAATGGTCTGTGCCCCTGACCCAGCCTAGGGATTGGAGTGATCAGAGAGGAGTGAGTCCATGGTGTGCAGGGAGGCAATACTGTTGTCCATCAGGCCTCCCTTTCCCGGAGTCCACTGCTCCAGCAGTCCCCCTTCTAGGTGGGAGAAACCCAGGAGAATGTCTCCAAGGGAGGGGACAGCCCCACTCGCCCCACCCCCACTTGCACAGTCACACCCCCTTTCCACCTCCAGTGGCTTCTCCCAGGGAACCAGCTCCTGGACTGGGGGGCGGGGAGAGAAGGGAAAAGATCCCCAAGGCCTCTTGGGTGTGGGGTCTGAGCTGCCTGTCCCCTTCCCTTCTCCCTCCTCTAAACTCTGCTTCCTTCAGTTTGTAAAGTCGGTGATTATATTTTTGGGGGCTTTCCTTTTATTTTTTAAATGTAAAATTTATTTATATTCCGTATTTAAAGTTGTAAAAAAAATAACCACAAAACAAAACGAAATGAATGTGCCGGAGGTCTGTCTGTTGGCATCGTGTCTGACAATTAACCTTTCTGCGTTGGCAGGATGTGCCCACAGCTTGCTACGTGTTCCTCTCGCTCTGGGAGGCTCAGGCACGATCACACACTCACATATACGTGCACATACCCGCAGGCCCGAAGCTCTGAGGGAGGAAGAGACACGCAGCCCGCTCTGTTGGTCTTGGTCCTAAAGCAGCCCCTAACACGTGGACCCCAAGCCCAGAGCCAAGCTGTCGCTGGGGCTGCTGAGATGGGTTTCCCCAGCCCAAGGGTGTCCACAAGAGAGGTGCATTCTCAGCATCACTGGGGTGGGGAGGAAGATCCGTATGGGGAAGGCTGGGGGAGGTCCCAGAGGGCTGTGGGATTTAGAGAGAAACAGCTGAAAGTAGGATCTGGGGTTTGGTCTTGGCTCAGGCCTTTGCCAGCTTCATGGCTTTGGACACCACCACTCTGGTCCAAACCTCATCTGAAACATGAAAGATGGGAAGAGACTCACAGCCTCCAGGCTCTGGGGTTCTCTGCTTCCTCTTGCTCATGAAGACTTGGGTACCAGCCCATAATAAAATGCTGAGAGTGTTCTGGGTCCCACCTGCAGATGCAACATGGACTGGGCCTGACCGGAGTCCAGAGGATGAAGCATTTGACTGATGAAAATAGTTACTACGGTAACTACTTCACTACTTTGCCCCTGGAAATAGTGAACTCCCTGTCACTGGAAGTGTGTAAGGGGAAGCCGGGTGAAAACTTGGCTGCAGTTAGACGGCATACATTTGGGCTTCCCACAACTGATTGATTCATTCATTCACTCATGTGCTTGACCCCCTACCATGTGCCTGTCATTACCAGGAGCTTTTGGAATAATTTGGTTTCAATTCATCCTGGGATCCCCAGCTCTAACCTTTAGAAAGTGGAGTCCACCCATGGTGGTGGTGGGCTGTGCAGACTGGAGGAACTTACCTAGAAATTCCCACCCCTGTCCGCCCACCTGACTGGATAGAACCCTCCCCTTGCCCCTAAATCCCCAGCATCTCAGCTCCCCAGGGCACAAGAAGACGATCTGGCTGCTCCACCAAGACATGGAAGCTAGCAGGGAGCTGGAAAGCCCAGCAGGGCTGTCTGGTGGATGGTCACAGTAACTTGCCACGCACAGCTGCAATTTTCCAGCCACCCCACCCCCCACCCCAGGCATCTCTCCTCCCTGTGTGCCAGCTCAAGCAGGCACTACAGAATCCATGGGCCTTTAGGGGCCCGCTTGGCCTTCCCTGGCTTTTTTTTTTTGAGACAGAGTCTCACTATGTCACCCTTGGTAGAGTGCTGTGGCGTCACAGCTCACAGCCACCTCAAACTCTTGGGCTTAAGCGATTCTCTTGCCTCAGCCTCCCAAGTAGCTGGGACTACAGGCACCTGCCACAATGCCTGGCTATTTTTTTTTTGTTGTTGTTGTTGTAGTTGTCATTGTTGTTCAGCAGGCCCAGGCCAGGATCGAACCCTCCAGCCACAGTGTATGTGGCCAGTGCCCTAACCACTGAGCTATGGGCGCTTCCCTGGGTCTTTGAAATGGCATGCTTCAGACACCTCCCCCCTCCACCCAAGTGACAACCTGACAACCACCCTGGAGGTTTACCCTGCTCTGTGGGTCTCCTCCTGTGCTCAGCCAGTCACTCCACACGCACATCTCTGTCTCCACCATGACCACACCCTCCCGCCCCCACCGTGGAAACTCCCCGTGCAGCTGTCTCATTCACTGCTCTGTCCCCAGCACCTAGGAGAGTACCTGGTTTATAGTGAGCACTCAGCAAAGCCTGTCGAATGGGTAAGCAAGATGACCTGGCACTGGAGGAATCAAGTGTGCCTGTCCCTGGTCACAGCTTGCCCTGCTGATTATCACACATGCTGGAGTGAAGGGTGGGGGGTGGCTGGAAAATTGCAGACTCTGAGGGCATCACTCACCACAGGAAAGAGATTGAGAGACTCCAACTTCTCAGCCCCAGGCTCAGCGCAGCCTTTTCCTTGACTGGGAGAGCTCCTGGGAGGTTGGGATCATGTCGAATCCCCCTTCTAGATCCATGCAGCCATCTTCTCTCCCCACATCTGGCTTCTCCTCCTACCCACATCTTTTCATTGGTCCATCCATCAATCTATGTGTCCCATTCATCCGTCTGCTCATCTGCCTGTCTACTTATCCATCCACGCACCTTCCCACCCTTCTTCCCCATCACCATTTATCACCCTGACCACATCCCAGGCTCTGACTCGCTGCCTCCTTCTATTGACCTCTGCAGAGTTTGGTGCCATAGTGGACAAAGGTTTAGCAACAGGACACACCAGGTCCCTGCCCCGTAGAATGTGCTGGGTAATATTCCTTCTTTTTTTTTTGTAGAGACAAGAGTCTCACTTTATGGCCCTCGGTAGAGTGCCGTGGCCTCACACAGCTCACAGCAACCTCCAACTCCTGGGCTTCAGCAATTCTCTTGCCTCAGCCTCCCGAGTAGCTGGGACTACAGGCGCCCACCACAACACCCGGCTATTTTTTTTGGTTGCAGTTCAGCCGGGGCCGGGCCTGAACCCGCCACCCTCGGTATATGGGGCCGGCGCCCCACCAACTGAGCCACAGGCGCCGCCCCCTATTCCTTCTTTTTCTATATTTTGGAAGAGGTTTAGTAATATAGGTACTAGTTCTTTAAAGGTTTGGTAGAATTCTGACGTAAAGCCATCTGGTCCTGGGCTTTTCTTTTTAGGGAGATTTTGTATAGTTGATGCTATTTCAGAACTTGATACAGGCCTGTTCAACATTTCCACTTCGTTCTGGCTAAGTCTTGGTAGGTGGCGTACTTCCAGGTATTGGTCGATTTCTTTCAGATTTTCATATTTCTGAGAGTAAAGTTTCTTGTAGTATTTGTTAAGGATTTTTTTTTTTTTTTTTGTAGAGACAGAGTCTCACTGTACCACCCTCAGTAGAGTGCCGTGGCCTCACACAGCTCACAGCAACCTCCAACTCCTGGGCTCAAGCGATTCTCTTGTCTCAGCCTCCCGAGCAGCTGGGACTACAGGCGCCCGCCACAACGCCCGGCTATTTTTTGGTTGCAGTTCGGCCGGGGCCGGGTTTGAACCCGCCACCCTTGGTATATGGGGCCGGCGCCCTACTGACTGAGCCACAGGTGCCGCCCTTGTTAAGGATTTTTTAAATTTCTGAAGGGTCTGTTGTTATTTCATCATTACCATTTCTGATTGATGAAATTAGAGATTTTACTCTTTTTTTCCTGGTTAAGTTGGCCAAAGGTTTATCTATTTTATTGATCTTTTCAAAAAACCAACTTTTGGATTTATTGATCGGTTGTATAATTCTTTTGTTTTCAATTTCATTTAATTCGCAGCTGCAGGAATTTTAAAACATTTTCAGTGCAGTTGAAGAAGTTCTTGGCTTTTTTGTTTTGGGGGGTCTGGGTGGGGGTCAGAGTGTCACTCTATTGCCTAGACTAGAGTGCAGTGGCATCAGAGCTCACAGTAACATCAACATCCTGGGCTCAAGTGGTCCTCCTGCCTTAGCCTCCTGAGTAGCTGGGACTACAGGCACTCGCCACAAAGCCCGGCTAGTTTTTCTATTTTTAGTAGAAATGGGGTCTCGCTCTTGCTCAGGCTGGTCTCAAACGCCTGGCCTCAAGTGATCCTCCTGCCTCGCCTTCCAAAGTGCTGGGGTTACAGGCATGAGCCACTGCACCTGGCCTAATTCCTCATTCTTTTCAGTCTCTTCAGAGGCAGTGAATTCTCATTGAAGCTTTGCCTTCAATGGAATTTTCATTCAAGGTGATTCCGGGTGGCAGATCTGACATCCTATTTCCCCTTGCATGTCGTAGGCTTCCAGATCTAATCCCTTCCCTTGTGCTGAATTTTTACTGACATGAGCCCCAAGCAGTGCAGATAACCAATTTCAGCTTCTCTGAGTCTCCTCCAGCATCCATTGCCTGCAACCTCTCCTGGCACCAATGTCTATATAAGGCAACATTCTTTGTTGCAGGCAACAAAACCCAGCTCTTGTTAACCTAAGAAGAAAAGGATGTTCAAAGAATGGATATTCAAAGAATGTTGGGTGACTCATGAATCGCAAGCAGGCTGGAGGCTGAATGTGTGGGGGGCAACAAGGTCAATACTTTCAGGTGTAGCTCTGAGGGCCTCACTCCAAACACCTGCTGGAGCCCACAGTTCCTACGACCAGCACCTCTCAGCTGAACACCAAGGACTGGGCACCTTTGTCCCAGGGCCTGAGCCAGGGAGATGCTCTGTTTCTTGGCAGCACTAGCTTTTTTGTTAAATCTTGAGCTGGAGCATCTGATTGTTGAACCTCTCAGGCCTCAGCTGTGTGGAAGTCTGAGAAAGTGAATAGTGGATATTGTTAGTGTCTATAAAGGGGGATGGTCTATGGAGGTCTGAGGCCCACAAGGTGGGGTTCAGAGAGTGGGTGATCAAACAATGGGACAAAAGTAAAATGTCCACTTCATTCTGTACCGCGTCTTTCATCTCTTTCAGACCAGCACAGGATGAGTCTGCCTACCCAAATATCCGTTCCTTCCGATTTATCACGCCTACTTGGTGATGAACTTGAGGATAGGGGAGTCTATCACTCTTTTACCAACAATCGGATCCCCAGATCCTTGTGCAGTTGTGGGCACATCACAGGCACACAGCACACATTGGGTGACAATCCTATGGGGTCAGGATGAAGGTGAGGTACAAAGGTTAAGGGGCATCAAGAAAGCAGCACGGATGTACACTCAGAAGAATTGAAGGCAGCATTATTTGCACGGGCCAGAAGGCGGAAGCAACCCAAGTGCCCGTGGCAGATGAACGGATGAGCGCAACGTGGCATGGATATGTATTTGTGTTTCTATGGAATATCATTCAGCTTCAAAGAAGAAGGAAATGTTGGCACATGCTACAATATGGATGAGGCTTGAGGGCATTGTGTAAAGGGAAATTGACCAACTAGGAGGATAAATAGTCTGATTCCTCTCACATGGGGTCCCTAGAGCGCGCAAATTCATAGACACAGAAAGTAGATGGTGCTTGCCAGAGGCTGGGGGAAGGAGAACAGGGAGTCAGTGTTTAATGGGCACAGAGAGCTTCGGTTTTGCAAAGTGGAAAGATTTCTAGAATTAGCTGGGCATTTTGGCATAAGCCTGTAGTCCTAGCTACTCAGGAGGCTAAGACTGGAGGATCACTTGAGCCCAGAAGTTTGAGGTTGCTGTGAGCTAGGCTGATGCCACAGCACTCTAGCTGGGGTGACAGTGAGACTCTATGTCAAAAAAAAAAAAAAGAAAGAAAGGAAAGATTTCCAGAAATGGATGGTGGTGATGATTGTATAACACTGTAAATGTACTTAACGCCACCGAATTGTACACTTAAAAATAATGAAGATGGCAAATATATAAAAACGTTATGTGTATTTTAACACACACACACAAAAAAAATTGAGCAAGAAAAAAAAGCCTTGCAGCTACAGCTCTCCTGGCCAGATGTGAGCTTTTCCTCAAAATGTTCTACCTAAGATTTCTTTAAACACAGAGGAGCTGGGTGGCAAAATCTCTCTTTGATGCCAATGTCTGTGGCAGTCGCCAATCTGTGGCTCACCCCCCAGGCCTGGCTTGGAGCCCAGTGCCTACAGATGTGGGATGGAAGAAGGACAAGCTGCAGGGGCTCAGCCTGCTCTGGCCAAGGCTCCCAAGTGCACAGCAGTCACATTAAGCTCTGTAGACACACACCTGCCCCTTTCCAGACGCTGGTGCTGTCACCTGTCAGTACACCGGGGCACTCAGGTACCCTGACCCTGCACACTTATAGCCAACAGAGGGCAGATACCCGTGAGGTTGATGGTAAGCAGGACCTGGCTGTGTCTTGTGGGATGGTCCCTGCTTTCCCGGCATTTGAGACCCTCCAATGACATGGCAGTTGGCAGAGTGGTGAAGAGAACACAGGTTTGGATTTAGGTGCCAGCTCTGCTGTCCACTAGCTTTGTCTCCTCGTCTACTAAATTGGTGTAAAATCACCCCAGCTTTGTAAGGTTGTATGAGGATTAAATGAAGGGACTGGAAACTGCTCAATGTCACATCTAGGGAATCAGACCCTGCCCCCTTCTTGCTAAATGGCACATGATCGGCTTATGCAGCCAGTGCCAACAGGTGAATGTGATTGGTCTAACCCAGTCATAGACATCTGATTCCTCTGAACTACCAGTTGGTCTCAGTGTGGTCATGTTAACCTCATACTGGCTAATGAGATATGAGAGGAAGTGGAGGGATGGTAACAGTGGGGGCTTGTTCTTAGTGAAAAGAGACTTCTAGGGAGACAGCCCTTTCCTCTTCTCCCTTCTTTCTGCTTTGAATGCAGATGTGATACCTGGAGTGTCAGCAGCCATTTTGTAGTAATGAGGTAATAAGCATGCCAAAGAGATCAAGGGAAGGACTCCAGCTCTTGACATATTTTAGCTAATTGTTACTACTTCCTGATTTCTTGTTATGGAAGAAAAATGAATGTTGCATGACCCAAGACGTGAACAAGCAGCAGCTTTGCTGTAGGTGTAAACTCGCTCCTGTAATTATTAAGTCAAGAAACAGACTATACACTGTGGGATGGCATATAGCAAAGTTCTTTATTCCAAGTTTAAGTTTTATACTCTTCCAGTCATGTACACACCTAATCCATTATCTATTAGCTGAATTTTAACTTGAAAGGAAATATTTATCATATCAATGTAACCACTAGTGTAGTAAATCCCTTCCTCTAAACAGTGACTAGTTTCCGAGCAGGGCACAAAGACGAAAGCAGCTATAGGAGAACAGAGTTAATAGAAGAATATCTTCAAGCATTCACTCAGTTTACTCAGTATGAAATAACGACTGTGACCTTCCTTCAGGGCAGAGCACCTATAGACCTCTGACAATATGTTGTTAACATATGTCAACCCTCTGGCCCGTATCTCTGAGGAAGGGCGGCATGCCCTTGGATCTCAGGCTTCACGGGGTGTACTGCTTCAGAGAAAAGGCCTAAGGAATTTTACAATTCCAAAAAAGCCTAACTCTGCGAGTAACCCAGGGGGGTCCAAGCCTCTTAAGCCTCTGGAAGAAAAGCATGTCATTTTAAACTCACACTGAATTTACTTTGTGTGTTTGATGTAGGATAAGTTTATTTCTAAATATTATCCTACAAATGAATCCCTGTTTTCTTCCCTAAGCCACCATAGTTTGGATTTTTCTTTTACCTGCAAGTGAATACATTCCTATAGAATACATTGGCATATAGCCCAATAAATGCCAAATTTTATCTGACCTCATATTACTTTCCACCCCGGGCAGCTCTCTGAGCTTCCCATCATCTATAAGTTGGAGGTAGAGACACATGTCTCCCCAGACTATTGTGAGGACTAAATGAGTCACAAGCTGTGAAATTACTCTGAAGACTGTGAAGGCTTTAGCTGGGAAGGACAGTTGTTGTGGGCCTCTCTCTTGGACACCAGGGCTGGCCTGGGTGATGAACAAGTAAACTGTAGCAAAGCAAAAGAGAGCAAGAAAGCATGCCTTGGGCAGAGCCCCAGCCCTAGCCGGTGGGGGCTTACCCCTGTTTCTGGGGAAGGAGATTTGACTTGAGGGCAGCATGATGGTCGGCTAAGGGCTCAAGCCTTGACACCCAGCAGTCTCTGCTCTTCCTTAGGCACGTGTGGCCTCTTGGTGCCTTGGTTTCCTCATTTGAAAAATGGGGGCAGTGATAATGGTGAGTCAAAGGAGGTCGGTGAATCAAGTGAAAACATACACGTAAGAGCTCAGCAAAGTTGGCTGTCTCCCCCAGCGACCACTGCACTGAGGCTACATAACAAAACGCCTCCACATTCGATGGCAGAGGGCAATGAGTGTGTATTCTCCCTTACTGGTCTGAGGACTGACTGGACTGGGTCCCGGGCTGTGGAGTGGGTTTGGCTCTGCTCCACCTGTCTCTCATTCCCTTTCCACCAGCGGCTACCTGGTCTCCTCTTGGCGAAAGGCAGGAATAGGAGAGAATACCTGTCAAGAACGTTTCAGTCACCTGCTCCTGCCCTGTCTGCTGGCATCCCATAGGCCAGAGTAAGCCCCATGGCCATGCCCACTGTCCACGTGTAGCCAGGACTGAGGCCAGCACCCCCATCTGGCTTGGCTGCTGCGTTAGACAAAGTATGGCACGTGATGAGCACAGCAGTGGGAAGCTTCTGGCGCTGCAGGGGCTACAAGGTAAAGAGAAGATACCGTCACCTTGGCCACCCCTGAGGACCTAACGTCTGACATTAGGTTAACTCCACCATGTGCTGGACCCTGGCTGGCCCTATCCTATCCTGGAGACACAGAGATAAACAAGACAGGATCTCTGCTCCCAAGATGCTTATGAGCAGCTGTGTTAGACAGGCTGGTCAACACTGTCAAGCTCAGTGACGGGTTGTCATGGTGGGAGATGGGGAGGCCATGGGAGCATCTGGAAGGTGGTCTTTTCCAAAGGAGGAGGGTGCAAGAGGAATGGGAGAAAAAAACACCTAGACCTAGGCTTTGGTGAGTGAGAGGGATGCTCAACGAGGAGGCAGGGAGGGAACAGCATGTGCAAAGGCACCTGCGTGAGAGGAGAAGAGAAGAGGAGGGGCATGCTCAGGATGGGGGTGCGGGGACAGAAGTTCTAACTGCCCGGAGGGCAGGTTGGGGGAAGGTGTATACCTGGCGGAGGCTCAGCAGGGCATTCCCTCTTCAGGACCCCATGGCTGTCTGCGTGGCCTCGTCATAGCATTCATCCCCATCCTGTGTTGTGATTGCCTGTTTGCCCTGGGCTCCCGAGACGGAGATAGAGGGTCTCCTCTTTGCCTGCATACCCGGCACAGGTGGACTTGATCTTGAGTTTGGCCAGGCTGCAGGTGGTGGATAAGCCCAGTTCATGGAGAGCTCATGTCCTAGCCTGGGAAGAGGGCAAAGCAAGTGATGGGAGAAATGGGGGCATCTCTGGAGGGTCAGAGGTGACGCAAGTCAAAGGGCATTTACTGGTGACCTGCTATGTGTAGATGCTAGACATCTACAGGGCCTGGGGGGACACTGTGTGTGTGCGTTTGCATCCCTTCTCCACAAGTTTGGGTGTGTGTGCACAGCTGTCTGGGGGCGTGGCCAGCACCTTTGTGCCTGTGAGTCTCTGTGTTCTGCTGACAGCTCTGTGTGTTTGTGTGTGTGTGTGTATGAGAGAGAGAGAGAGAGCGCGGTGGAGGGAGACAGGTGCTGAGAGCCGTGACTCAGACCTTCCCTACCACCGCAGAAGCTGAGCTCCTGGGGGGCTTCTCCCCCACGCCTGCCCCTCTGCTCAGGCACCCAACCCAGATGGTTGGGCACAGCAGGAATGTGTTTGATTTCCTGGGTGAAGGCAGGAGCAGGCCGTCTTTCCGTGACAGATGTAGGAATGTTTCTGCTATGCAAGGCAGAAGCGGGGGCCTGAGGCCTCCCCCAGCCCTGCTCCACGGCCACCTGTCTGCACCCTGGGAAGCAGCTGGGCAACACTAGGCAGAAGTTTCCAGACCCACAGCTGACCCCACTTCCCACCCTTGCCTCCCAAGAGTCTCAGGTCAAGCCTAGACACCTGCCCTCTGCCCCCAGGGTAGGTGAGCAAAGTCGGGTCCAGGGTTCAACCCATAGGATGACTCCTAAGGGGAGGAGCCATTTGGGGAAAAGAGGTCACTGGGCATCTTTCCTTGGCAACGGGCAGTCCATCTTTCCAAGGTCTTTTCCCATCAGCTGGCATAACATGGACAGCCACAGGACACTCCCTTTTCTTCTCTGAGTCCTGGTATAACAGAACCCCAGAACAGTCAGCAATGGCAGAAAATGACCCAATGGGGAAACTGAGGCAGGGTTGGGGTTCTGCCTTGCCCAGGTCTTGTGATGAGGCAATGGCATAGCCACCATTGCCAGACCAATAGGCCTTACCCCTGCCCTGAGCTCTTGTAGCCCACCTGCTACCCTCACCTGTCCAGCCACAGGTGGTCTTGGGTAGAGTTGGGTGGGGTGCAAATAACACAGTCACACAACCAGCTGTGGCCTGACCTAGACCTTCTGGAAGCCAGCTTCCCAGACCTCCAGCCACTTCCTGGGTTTTTAGTCCTGCCCTGCACTTCTGTCTTCTGTCTGTGAAACTAGTGACTCTCCCTGCACTGTCAGTGTGTCCATCCCAGTGGTTGTATGTAAAGAACCAGGTCACTGCAGTCCGCATAGCCCCCATCCTGAGAATTCCCTGGGGGGCTGTGGACGGCAGATGGTAAGTGTCCCAGGGATGTGACGTGGAGGGTTGTATCTGTGTAGACAAGGGTCACCTTTCCCCGCTGCATCCTAGTTACTTCTTCCACCGGTCCTGGTGGGGAGGGAATGTGTGAGGGGCTGGGAGGGCTGGACACCCTGTACCCCCAGCCCTGATGCTGGGCCCAACATCATGTTCTCAGGTTTGTCTGTGAGACACCTCCTCCTCCCCCACTTGTAGCTCTCCCTCAAAGGTTAAGAGAGAAGAGATGTGGCTGTGAGTCACCCTCTGACTGGTGCCAGGGCATAGCCAGGACCTAGGGTAGGGAAGTGCGTGCTTGGCATGTGTTTGTGTGTGTGCATGTGTGTGTGTGGACATCTGTGCATGTCAGAAAGAGGAGGCCAAGCCATGGGCAGGGGAGGGCCATGGTTGGCTTTCTCGCCTTTAAAGTGGGTGTACGGGCTCAATACCTGTAGCTCAGTGGCTAGGGGGCCAACCACATACACCGGAGCTGGTGGGTTCGAACCCAGCCCGAGCCTGCCAAACAATGACAACTACAACCAAAAACTAGCCAGGTGTTGTGGCTGGCACTTGTAGTTCCAGCTACTCGGGAGGCTGAGGCAAGAGAATCACTTAAGCCCAAGAGTTTGAGGTTGCTGTGAGCTGTGACGCCACAGCACTCTACTGAGAGTGACATAAAGAGACTCTGTCTCAAAAAAAATAAAATAAAGTGGGTGTGCTGGCCGGGTGTGGTGGCTCACGCCTGTAATCCTAGCACTCTGGGAGGCCGAAGCAGGTGGATCTCCTGAGCTTAGGAGTTCAAGACCAGCCTGAGCAAGAGTGATACCCTTTCTCTAAAAATTAGCTGAGTGTTGTGGCGGGTGCCTGTAATCCCAGCTAATCAGGAACCTGAAGCAGAGTTTGAGGGCAGAGTTTGAGGCTGCTGTGAGCTACGAAGCCATGACATAGTGACAAAGTGAGACTCTGTCTCAAAAAACAAACAAAAAATCCTGGCTGTGCTCACTGATGCTGGACCCCACTGAGGAGGCCACTTAGTCACAGCCCAGGGCAGGTTGCTTGCCCTGCACAAGTGCCTTAAGGCCTGGGTACTGGGCTTGTTCCAGCAGCCTTCCACGCTGACCAGATGGGAACCCACCTTGTGTAGGTGGCAGTCTAGTGGCTGCTTGGACAGTTCTGCCTTTGGAGTGATGGGTTCTCCTCGGTGGGCAGCCCAGATGTGAAAGGTGCAACATTCACTTGGCAAATACTTCACTGAGGGATGAATTGGCCGACAGAACAAAATGACTGGGCAGGGTAAGGGGATTCCAGGGTTTTATGCTATAAAACACTCAGTGCCAACAAACTACCTGGGGACCCTGTTAGAAAGCAGATTATGCCTCCTCAGGTCCAGGGCAAGCTAACCCTCTATAGGAGTGGCCAAGGCTGCTGGTCTAGGAGGGGCACTTTGAGAGGGAATGAAGCCTATTTGGAGAAGACAACCTGGGTCTGCTCAGTCAGTCTTGACCCTGGGCCAGAGCTGGGGGTGGAGCTGTCCAGCTCACACCAGTGGTTCAGGAAGCCATGAAGGTGGCTGGAGTTGCCAGAGAAAACCAGCTTGTTCTACTGCTGGGTGCTGGTGGCCAACAGGGTCTATGACTTGGAAACTTTGCATCCTCCATGTTTCCTGAAGGCCTACTGTGTGTGCCTGAGATGCATGAGTTGGGGGGAGTCACAGACCTCGTCCTTGGGGAGCTAAAGTGCAGTAGGGGAGATTATGAAGATAGTGTTGGAAGGGACTCCGAGGCCTTTGCCTTGCTCCCATTTTACAGATGCGGAAACTGAGACCTCAAAGGAGAGAGGACTAACTCAAAGTCTCATGCGTAATTGGCTGGGTCAGGCCTTGAACCCTAGCCCTCTTGCTCTCAGGGAGCAAGATTCTGTCTCTCCCCACCCCGGCACACAGCACATGGGAGCAATAGGGGCCTGGCAGGGAGGTGGGAGCCAGGCTAAGAGGTACCTCCAGGCTCCAGACAAGCCTGAAAACTTCCATTTTTCCAGGCTTTTGGTTATAGGAAAGCACAAAGAAATATCCAAATAGGCAAAGTCATGCTGCATTTTAAATATTTTATATTTAAATATAAAATCTAACACTTCTGACACAACTACCACGCAACGAGTGTATAGATCCATATTTAGAAATAACTTCGGAAGTCAGATTAGATTATGTCTTCCCCTGAACGCAAGCCTGAGCAGCCTCCTGGCTTTGGGCCCATGATGGGACCCTCTGTATGCAATCAGAAGCCATGGAGGTTGCGGTGATGGCTATGATAAGGGCAGGCAGGCAGGACAGAAGGGTGCACAGCTGGACTATGAGTCCCCGGCAGGGATGTCTGTGTCTGTGTTCCCTGGGGTAGCACCCAGCACCCAAAAGGCTCCCAATGATACTGGGCGGCTCAACGTTGACTGTATGTCCCTGGTGCCCAAGACCTGGTTGGACTGTGGCTGTGGGGACAAAAGGAGGGTGCAGGGGACTATGGTTACTGTTCTTTCCTGGTACTGCAGGAAGCTCCCCTGTCCTCCAGCTCTGAACAGGTGAAGCTGGGCAGAGAGCCAGATGCTTGCGTTCCCATCCTGGCCTGCCGTGTGATAGAACAGTCACCTCCCCTTCCTAAGAGTTGGCACTCTGGTCCATAAAATGGGGACACGCCATGTTCCACTTTTAGGGTCTCAGGGCAGCACCAGGCCACTCTTAAGTTCCCTTCCAGCTCCTGGGTCCAGAGGAAAGGTTTGGGGAGAAGTGGAGGACAAAGGGGACAGAGGAACAGTCTGTCCACCCAGGGAAGTCTCCCACAGCCGCAGGGGTTTTCTGGTAACGACCCATGGAGAGCATCTGTGTCATGGTCCCCCACATCAGTCATCACATTGAGCATTTCAAACCATCCCCACGACTGGTCTAAGTGATTCAGTCACAGTTCCCCTCCTCCGCCAAGCTAGGCTTCCCGGTCACCCTCAGCTCTTCGCCTTAGCACAAGGGTGTCAGAGAATGATGTCCAAACGCTGGAGCAAAATTCACACACAGAGTCCCTGGTTTTGCTCAGATTCCCTGGCCAGCTGGCCCTGTACAAACCCAAACGTCAGGCTTGCCACCACGGCTGTTTCTTCGCGAGCCCACATGGGCTCCTGGTGATTTAGATTAATTCCCCTGGTCCTATCAGACCATCTGTGTTTCCATCTACCCCAGAAGTGGTCCAGGGCTCCATGTCAGCTGACATTTTCTGGTATCAACAGTCCCCGTCTAACATTAGAAGCCACACTTCCCTGCCTTTTGCGTCTGGCTTCAGTCCCATTCTCTAAGTCTTCTCTGAGATGATGGCAGTGGTTCCCGGCTCCCCGGCCACGGTTGCACTCTCTCGGTGGTAGCTCGGTCCCCAGAAGCTGGACATCAACCACAGCTTTCTTAAGTGGGAATTGAGAGGAGGAGAAAGCAGGGGAATTCTGTCTAAACTATTTCTTAAACCAAACTGTGTACTCTGGAATAATTGCAGCTTCACATGCAGTCCTAAGTCCTAAGTACATAGGGTGATCCTATGTACCTTTTACCCGACTTCCCCCAGTGGTAACATTCTGCAAAACGATACTAAGAGGTTACAACCAGGATGTTAACATGGATACAGTTAAGATACAGAACATTCCCTCACCCCAGGGATCCCCCTGGCAGCCCTTAGGCAGCCACAGTCATTCCAACCCCAGCAAGCACTGCGCTGTTCTCCATTTCTGAGATTTTGTCAATTCAAGAATGTTATATAAACGCAGCCCTGCTGTCTGCCATCTCTGGGGATCAACTTCTCTCACTCAGCATCATTCTCTGGAGCGTCACGCAGGTTGTTTTGTGTCTCAACAGTTCATTCCTTTTTATTGCTGAGTAGTTTTCCATAGCACGGCTGTCCCCTGGTTTGTTTAACTATCCTTTCGAGGAAGGGCATCTGGCTCATTGCCAGTTCATGGCTATTATGAAGAAAGCTGCTATAAACACTCCTGTACAGGTTTTGGTGTGAACATAAGTTTCCCTGGGATAAATGCCCAGGAGTGCCGTTGCTGGGTTGTATAGTTCTCGCACGTTTAATTTTTAAAGACACTGCCAAACTGTTTTCCAGAGTGGCTGTACCACGCTACATTCCCACCCGCTATGAATAAGTGATGCCGTTTGCCAACACTTGGTGTCGTCACCGTTTTTCTGTCAGCCATTCTGATAGGTGTGTAATGATATCTCATTGTGGTTTTAATTTGTATTTCACCAGTGGCTCGTGATGTCGAACATATTTTCATGTGTTCATCTGCCATCTGTCTATCCCGTGCGATGACGAGTCTCTTCATGTCTGTTGCCCATTTTCTAATTGGATTTTTTTTCTTTTTTAGCATTGCACTTTCGGAGTTCTTTGTATGTTCTCAATCAATAATGGTCCTTTGTCAGATAAGCGGTTTGCAAGCATTTTCTCCCAGTCTGTGGTTTATCTTTTCATCTTTTTAACAGGTTCCTTTCATGGAATACATGTTTTCAATTTTGATGAAGTTCATTTTATCAATCTTTCCCTTTATGGATTATACTTTTGGTGGCAAGTATAAAGAACTGTTTACCTAGCCCTAGATTCCAAAATTTTTCTCCTATTTTTTTCTTAAGTTTGATTTTTATTAATTTACTTTTTTTTTTTTGAAACAGAGCCTCAAGCTGTCACCCTGGATAGAGTGCCATGGCGTCCAGTTCACAGCAACCTCCAACTCCTGGGCTCAAGTGATTCTCCTGTCTCCGCCTCCCAAATAGCTGGGACTACAGGCACCCGCCACAATGCCCGGCTATTTGTTGGTTACAGCCGTCATTGTTATTTTGGAGGGCCCGGGCTGGATTCAAACCCACCAGCTCAGGTGTATGTGGCTGGCGCCTTGTGAGCCACAGGCACCGAGCCCAAGACTGTTTCAAAAAAACAGTCTGTTTTTCTGCCATAGAATTGCCTTTGCACTTTTGTAAAAAAATCAGCCAGGTGTATTTTTGTGGCATTTTTGGGGGTTCTCTATCCAGTAACATTGATCTAGGTCTCTCTCCCTCTTTCTTTCTTTTCTTCCTTCCTTTCTTCTCTCTCTCTTTTTCTTTTTTCCTTATTGCATGAGCAATAACTTCCAGCTATATTTTGAATAATGATGTGAGAGTATTAGCTAGGTGCTGTAATCTTGGCACTCTGGGAGGTGGAGGCAGGTGGATTGCTTGAGCTTATGAGTTAGACCAGCCTGAGCAAGAGAGAGACCCCATCTTTACTAAAAATAGAAACCACATCAACTAGCTGGGCTTTGAAGCAGGCACCTGTAGTCTCTACTCCTGGGGAGACTGAGGCAAGAGGATCACCTGAGCCCAAGAGATTGAGGTTGCTGTGAGCAACGATGATGCCATGGCACTCTACCCAGGCCAGAGTAAGACTCTGTCTCAAAAAAGCAAAACAAAACAAAACAAAAAAGAACCTGGGAGTAGATATATTTACCTTGTCCCTGATCTTGGGGAAAAGTATTTAGACTTTCATTATTACATATAATGCTTGTGTAGGTTTTTTGTAGATATTCTTATCAAGTTGAGGAAGTTCCCTTTCTATTCCTATCTTTTTCAGAGAGTTTTCTTTTTTAAAATCATGAATGGGTATAGGATATTTGTAGAGTTGGTATTAATCCTTCATTAAATGTATGGCAGAATTCTCTCTCTCTTTTTTTTTTTTTGTAGAGACAGGGTCTCACTTTATGGCCCTCGGTAGAGTGCCATAGCCTCACACAGCTCACAGCAACCTCCAACTCCTGGGCTTAAGCGATTCTCTTGCCTCAGCCTCCCGAGTAGCTGGGACTACAGGCGCCCGCCACAACGCCCGGCTATTTTTTGGTTGCAGTTTGGCCGGGGCCGGGTTTGAACCCGCCACCCTCGGTATATGGGGCCGGCGCCTTACCGACTGAGCCACAGGCATTGCCCAGTAGAATTCTCTTATGAAACTATCTGGGCCTGGAGACTCCTTTTGGGGAGTTTTAAAATTATAAAGTCAATTTCCTTAATAGTATAGGGCTATTCAAATTATCTTCTTTGTTTTGAGGGAGCCATGATACTTTTTTTTTTAGAAATTGGTACATTGCTTCTAAGTTGTGAAATTTGTGTATGTTGCATTGTTTAGAGCACTCTGTTATTATTCTATGGGCATCTATAGGGTCTGTAGTGATATCCCATCTTTCTTTCCACATATTGGTAATTTCAAGATCTTTGTTTTTAGTTTCTAGAAAACTTTGACTAATGTGCCTTGATGTGGATTACTTTGGGTTTATCCTGTTTGAGATTTGCTAAGCCTCTTGATTTAGTAGGTTTATGCCTTTTGACAAATTTGAAATATACTTTCAGCCCTTCTTTCATTTTTTTTTTTTTTTTTTGAGATAGAGTCTCACTATGTCGCCCTCGGTAGAGTGCCATGGTGTCACTGCTCACAGCAACTTCAAACTCTTGTGCTTAAGCAATTCTCTTGCCTCAGCCTCCTAACTAGCTGGGACAACAGGTGCCCGCCACAACACCCGGCTAGTTTTGTTGTTGTTGTTGTTGTTGTCATTGTTGCTTAGCAAGCCCTGGCTGGGTTTGAACCCACCAGCCCCAGTGCAGGTGGCTGGCACCTTAACCACTGAGCTATGAGCACCAAGCTCAGCCCTGATTTCTTTGAGTATTTTTTCAGCCCTGCCTTCTTTCTTTTCTCCTTCTGTGACTCCAGTGACATGAAAGTTAACTCCTTTGTTATAGTCCCGCAGCTCCCGAAGGCTTGTTTCACTATTTTCTATCTATTTTCTGTCTGTTGTTTAGGTTGGATAATTTCTATTATTCTCACTGATTCTTTCCTCTGTCTCCTTTGCTCTGTGGAGAGCATTATATTTTCTGTTTTTTCATTATATTTTCTGTTTCTTCATTATATTTTCTGTTTCTTCACTAAGGCTTTCAATTGCTTCATTTGTTTTAAGGCATGTTTGTGACATTTCTGTTATTTCACTGTTGGCATCTATTGACTGTCTTTATTCATTCAGTTTGAGATCTTCCTCATTCTTGGCATGATGAGTGATTTTCTATTGAAACCTGGACATTTTGGGTATTATGTTATAAGTCGCTGTATCTTATTAAACCTTCTGCTTTTGCTGGCTTCTCCCAATATGGCATCAGCAGGGAGAATGAGTATGCTGCCTGATTACTGCCAGATGGAGTCAGAAATCCAAGTTCTCCACTTGGCGCGTGAGGTGGTGGGGCTCTTTGTTACTGCTTAGGTGGGGATGAAAGTCTCAGCTTCCCACTTGGCCTCCTCTGAAAGTCTCCTGGCAGGGAGACTGAAGAACCTGGTTACAACCTGTTGAAGGGCGGAAGTCCAGGCTCCCCACTCGGCCTTTGCTGGCATGGATGGGGACACAGATTTTTCTAAGGTGTTTGGCTGGAGTAGAGCAATTATTTTCTAAAAATTTTGTTTCACTAGGCTGCTTCTTTTCTGGTTCTTTGGCTAAAGAAAGCAGCCTTTGTGGGCTTTTCTTAGAAAATGTCTAGGCCCCTTGGTGTTTCTGGTTGCTGGCTTCTCCAGCTCCAGGTCTGGGATATAGGAGACAAACAAAAACAAACAAAAAACCCCAGGAAACTTACCACCATGCTGTTCCTCAACCAAGATCCCAGCTAATCTGCCTTCTTCTGCCCTCTTTTCAGAGTCTCCCCATGCTTGTTTTATACTTAACATCTAGACCCCGTCACTGTACTTAGCAGGAGAGACAAGAAAGGCAACCTATCTATTGTATCTTCCCAAGAGCGGTAAACTTTTGAAATTTAAATTCTATTTTACTTTTTGCCTCTAGTGAAGACTGTTGAGATCATTGTATTCCTGGTTCTTGGTATACTTTTGTTGTTCACGTAAGGCCCTCATTTATTTTAGATAAACTGTGTGTGTTCACACATGTACATGCAGAAAAAAATCTCCCCTTCCTCCCTGAACCAAACTCCTATATCCCCCTGCCAAAGGCTTCATACATACTCTTAAAGATGTAAGTATCCTCAATAAGTCCGTAGCTTTGGGGGGTATGTGTAGGCATTTAAATTTACAAAAATGGTATCATGTCAGATATCCCATTTTATTTCTTTCCCCTTTTACTCAAAACTAAGTTTTTTTGGTTTGATCCACGCTGCCCTGCAGATAAATGTCTGGGCCTCCTCTCACCATTGCCCTGGTGGTGGGCGCCTGGGTTGCCTCCAACTCTCAGCTACTGCAGGGACATCTTTGGGCAGCTCCCCTGCCCCGCCCCACAGACCTAAGCACAGCACACCCTGGGTTTACACTGAGGAGGGGGCTGCTGGGGCATAGGCCTTCCTAACTGCTCCGAGTTCTGACATATCATTCTCTGAGAAGGCAGAACCAGCTTGTACGCCTGCCAGCAGTGTCTGGGAAATCCTGCTGGAAAAGCCAACTAAGATAAGTTTGGGAATCCTTGGGAAAAAGCAGAGATGATTTTGGCAAAATGAACAACTGCCCTTTAAATCACATTTGGGCTTATGAATAACTAGGTGGTGTAATCCAAGGTTTCCTGAATGTCTCCTGGTGCTAGGAGAGTGTCCTGCCTGGTCTTGTGGATGGGGGACTGAGATCCGGTGTGGGGAAACATCCAGAAGCAGGGAGAGACTCGAACCTCAGAGATCTCAGAAGAGAAATGAACTGCTGGGGATTCGGCATGAATGAGGCTGGGCACATAGTAGGTGCTCAATTAATATTTGTCAACTGGGTAAGGGAGGGATGATTGCTCTAGGACTCTGAACACTTGCTGGGGGGCTGTGCTACTGGGACCCCCAAACTTTACTTCCCACGGTGGCTTGGCCAGTTGGAGATGAACACTTGTGATGTCACCTTGTATCCTAGAGGCTCCCAAGCACCTGTGTTGCCCTGCCTTCTCTTCCAACCTTCCTTCCTTCATTCATCAAATGCTGCCAGATACCTAACTGGACCAGGTCCTCCACTAAGCTCCGAGGGCTGAGAAAGGAATGGCACCATCTGTGACCCCAGGAAAGCCACAGTTTAGTGTTCTCAATTCAGCATGGGCCCTGCAGCCTGGAGAGCCTCTCCTGTGCTTTCTGGGCCTGGCTCCTTATTGTTCTTTGGGTCTTTGCACTGAAGACTCCCCCCTGTTCACCTAGGATAAACCAGCTATTTCTATCCTGCAGCCCCTGCATCGTTCTTTGACTGACCGTCTGGACTTCCCTTTGGGGATACTTATTATAACTTGTCAGTATCTATTTCTATGATTATTTTTAAAAATTTAATCTAACCTGTTAACTTATTATGTTTATTCACAACTGCATGTGCCTGGCACATAAAAAGTACCCAAAAAATACTTGTAAAGTGACTGTCAGGGGTATAAGGGCTGAAATGAACACACACACGGCTACCTGAGGAGAGAGCGACCACCTCTGCCTGGGACCAGGAGGTTCTTCCTGGTGGCAGCGGCCCCAGAGCAGAGTGTCTGCCAACTGGATCACGGCATTCCAAGCAGAAAGAACTATGTGACACGTCCAGAGAACTGGCAGTGATTCTGGAAGGTGCTATGGATAAGACAGAGTCAAAGAGAAGCTGGCAGGAACTACCATGGAGGACTTTACTGTGGACTACATAGCTTGGTTGTTTTTTTATTTATTTTTTTTCTTTCTTTTTTTTTTTTTTGAGACAGAGTCTCACTGTGTCACCCTTAGTAGAGTGTCATGGTGTCAGAGCTCACAGCAAATTCTTGGGCTTAAGCGATTCTCTTGCCTCAGCCTCCCAAGCAGCTGGGAACACAGATGCCTGCCACAACCCGGCTATTTTTTGGCTGCAATTGTCATTGTTGTTCAGCTTGGCCCGGGCCGGGTTCGAACCCGACAACCTCGGTGCATGGGTGCATATAGCTGGCACCATAACCACTGTGCTACAGGCACCAAGCCAGGTTGTTTTTTTTGTGTTTTTTTTTTTGAGACAGAGTCTCAGTATGTCACCCTCGGTAGAGTGCCGTGGTGTCATAGCTCACAGCAACCTCAAACTCTTGGGCTCAAGCAATTCTCTTGCCTCAGCCTCCCAAGTAGCTGGGACTACAGGTGCCTGCCACAACGCCTAGCTATTTTTGTTGTTGTTGCTGTTGTTTAGTTACCCCGGCCTGGGTTTGAACCCGCCACCCTCAGTGCATGTGGCTAGCACCAGAACCACTGTGCTACAGGCACTGAGCCCAGATTAGTTATTTTTAAAAACTCTTTGTTTCTTTCTTTTTCTTTTCTTTCTTTTTTTAGAGATAAGGAGGGTCTCACTATGTTGCCCAGACTGGTCTTGAACTCCTGGCCTCAAATGATCCTCCCACCTCAGCCTCCCAGAGTGCCAGGATTACAGGCTTGAGCTACTGTGCCCGGCCCAAACCTTTTTATTGAAGAGTAATATATTTAAAGAGAAGTGCTTGTATTGTAAGTGTCCAGCTCCAGGAATTCCCACCCAGTAAACATAGCTGTGTAACCAGTGCCCAGGTCAAGAGGAAGGATGGTACCAGGCCCCAAGATATTCCCTGGAGCCTCTCTTGCATTATTCCTCCTCCACACCCCCAAATAACCACTTTGCTCACTTCAGAATAGTTTCATCTTTTCTTGAAGTTCATATACGTGGAGTCGCACAGCGGGTACGCTTGTCTCTGGCTGTGTGCACTTGCACCTCACTCCTCTCACTTATTTCTACTCTGCTCTACTGGTGGACATTTAAGTCATTCCTAGGTTTAGCTGGTATACATAAAGCTGCTATGGATGTTCGTGTATGTGTCTTTTTGGTGGACATGTGTGTGCTCTGCTGTTGGACATATACCCACAAGTAGGGGATGTACATCTGATCCCAGCCTATGTTCAGCTTTAGTAGAAAAAGCCAGGGTGGCGCCTATGGCTCAAGGAGTAGGGCGCTGGTCCCATATGCCGGAGGTGGCAGGTTCAAACCCAGCCCTGGCCAAAAACCACAAAAAAAAAAAAAAAAAGAAAAAGCCAAGCAGTGTTCCAAAGTGCTTGCACAAAGGCCAGGCACGGCGGCTCATACCTGCAATCCTAGCACTATGGGAGACTGAGGCAGGTAGATTGCCTGAGCTCAGGAGTTTGAGACCAGCCTGAGCCAGAGCAAGACCCTGTCTCTAAAAATAGCCCGGCGTTGTGATGGGCGCCTGTAGTCCCAGTTACCTGGGAGGATGAGGCAAGAGAATTGCTTAAACCCAAGAGTTTGAGATTGCTGTCAGCTGTGAGGCCACAGCATTCTACTGAGGGTAACAAAGTGAGACTCTGTCTCGAAAAAAAACATTTTAAAAATTTAAAAAATAAAGTGGCTGCCTGAATTTGCATTCCCTCCAGCAGCAGTGTCCTGACAGTTCTGGTTGCTCCCAGGCCTTTTCCATCACATAACATTTTTATGATCCTTTTAATTTTGCTGGGTGTACAATGGGATCTCCTTCCCTGGATGAATAATGTTTTATATACTTGTGAGCCACTTGAAAAACCTCTTTTGTGAAAAGCCTCAACACCTCTTGCCCCTTGTCTATTGGTTGGCTCTCTTTTCCTTATTGATTTGTAGAAGTTCTTTATGTATTCTGGATGTAAGTCCTTTGTCAGATTCTAACTGCATTTCTTTTCTTTTTTTTTTTTCTTTTTTTTGAGACAGAGCCTCAAGCTATTGCCCTGGGTAGAGTGCAGTGACATCACAGCTCACAGCAATCTCCAACTCCTGGGCTTAAGCGATTCTCTTGCCTCAGCCTCCCAAGTAGCTGGGACTACAGGTGCCCGCCACAACGCCCGGCTATTTTTTGGTTGTAATTGTCATTGTTGTTTGGCAGGCCCACACTGGATTCGAACCCCCCAGCTCTGGTGTATGTGGCTGGCGCCTTAGCCGCTTGAGCTACAGGCACCACCTCTCTAACTGCATTTCTAAAGGCTCCCTCTGGCTGTGGAGTGTAGGACAGTCTGGCTGTGAGACTGGGGAGGAGGGTGCAGGGGGAGAGGGGCCCAGGCAGTGGCTGTGGGAGTGGACAGAAGAGACCAGGGTCTAGAGACACTTCAGCGGCAGAGTTGACAAGAAACATCTGCCATGTCATGTCATGACAACAAACAAGATGTATATGGTGATACAGGGAGGGGGCGACAAGGCTGGCTTCCAGGTCTCTCTGGCTGGCCCTTGAGCTGACGCACGCTCCACAGCAGCAGCCAAAGGCGGCTTTGTCCTTCCAGGCCCCACCCAGGCCTGCTGGTCGGAGATGCTCAGGGGTCATCGTCAGGACACTAGAGAGAGCACCCAGTGTAGAATCTGAGTCTCCCGGGGCAACTGGGGGACAAATGTCCCCTCCCCACCACAGCAATCTGGTCCCAGTTCCCTGTCCCCCAGATGGGTTGGCAGCTGTGGGGTCTGAGTCCAACCAGGCTGGACAATGACCCCTGTCTGCAGCCTCCTTAGCCCTGCTGGGCCCAGGCTGGAGCACAGGAGAACCACTCCAGGCCCTGGACAAGTGAGGAAACAGATCCTAGAGTGGTTAGGCCTCCGCAGAGCAGAGGGACAGCACTGGAGCTGGACCTGAGTTCCTCTCAGAAAGCAAGGACTCCAATACCTGCACCCCTGGTTAATCTCTTGACAAATGCATCCCCCACCCCTGTTTTTCAGCGCTTACTTTGCAGATTCCCCTGAACCTCTCACAGCACTGGGTTCAGACGAGCACCACAGCGTTTCTGCTGTGTGCGGTGTGGTAATTAAGCCTTAAAAACACTCTTTCCCAGCTCTCTGGTCCTCCCGTTCGTCAGACAGCCACTTCTAGTGCAGCACCAGCCGCATCCCCGAGGCACCATGGTGAAAGTGAAGGTCGGAATAAACGGTTTTGGTCGTATTGGGCGCCTGGTCACCAGGGCTGCTTTTAACTCTGGCAAAGTGGATATTGTCACCATCAATGACCCCTTCATTGACCTCAACTACATGGTCTACATGTTCCAGTATGATTCCACCCATGGCAAATTCCATGGCACAGTCAAGGCTGAGAACGGGAAGGTTGTCATCAATGGAAATCCCATAACCATCTTCCAGGAGCGAGATCCCACCAAAATCAAATGGGGTGAGGCAGGTGCAGAGTATGTTGTGGAGTCCACCGGTGTCTTCACCACCATGGAGAAGGCTGGGGCTCACCTACAGGAGGGTGCCAAAAGGGTCATCATCTCTGCCCCTTCTGCTGATGCCTCATGTTTGTGATGGGTGTGAACCATGAGAAGTACGAAAACAGCCTGTGCATTGTCAGCAATGCCTCCTGCACCACCAACCGCTTAGCCCCCTTGGCTAAGGTCATCCATGACAACTTCGGCATCATGGAGGGACTCATGACCACAGTCCATGCCATCACTGCCACCCAGAAGACTGTGGATGGCCCCTTTGGGAAGTTGTGGCGTGATGGTCGCGGGGCTCTCCGGAACATCATCCCTGCCTCAACTGGTGCAGCCAAGGCTGTGGGCAAGGTCATCCCTGAGCTGAATGGGAAGCTTACTGGCACGGCCTTCCGAGTACCCACTGCCAACATGTCAGTCGTGGATCTCACCTGCCGTCTAGAGAAGGCTGCCAGATATGATGATATCAAGAAGGTAGTGAAGCAGGCAGCAGAGGGCCCCCTCAAGGGCATCCTGGGTTACACCGAGCACCAGGTCGTCTCCTCTGACTTCAACGGTGACACCCATTCTTCCACCTTTGATGCTGCAGCTGGCATTGCTCTCAACGACCACTTTGTCAAACTCATTGCCTGGTATGATAATGAATTTGGCTACAGAAACAGGGTGGTGGATCTTATGGCCCACATGGCCTCCAAGGAGTAAGAACTCCCAGACCACAAGCCCCAGCCAGAGCACGAGAGGAAGAGAAAGGCCCTTAGCTGCTGGGGTGCCCCTGCCTACTCAGTCCCCCACCTCACTGAGAATCTCCCCTCGACAGTTTCCACACCAGACCCCCTCAAGAACAGGAGGGGCCTAAGGAGCCCCACCTTGTCATGTAACATCAATAAAGTTCCCTGAATTCAGAAAAAAAAAAAAACAACACTCTTTCCCTTATATGAGAAACACAGCAGTTAGTGTGTGCCACAGCATCCTGATTGCTTTAAATGTGGGACCTCTGATGGAAGTATTATATTATGTTAGTCTCTTCATTTTGCAAATGAGGATGCTGACAAACCCAAATACACACCAGAGTGGCAGGGGGAGGATTTGAACTTGGGCTACTTGGACCGGACTGAGTCTTCTCTGCTCCTGTGCCTTGGGATAGTGCAGGCTGTGGGGGAACTTGAACAAGGCAACTGCAGCCCCACAGTCATTTTGCTCTGAGGGTGGGAAGGGACCTCGCACCCAGCTGAGCAGCCATAAAGAGGGGGTATCCTGAGAAGTCAGGTCTACACCTAGCTCTGCTCCACCTCACTTTTCAGGGCCTCAGGCTTCCCCATCTGAGCAATGGGATAATGGCTACACAGCTGAGCTCCTGGAGGCCTCGGGGGAGAAAGGAGAAGTTATTTGCCTTTTGTCAGGTGCTGATGTTCGGATCCCTCCTGGTGCCTAAGCTGACTTTCTCTGATTCCTTTTTTGGTGTTAAGGAAGTGTCTGGTCACTTCCCTGTCCCAGTCCTCTCCTGCCTGATTTCCCAGCTAAATCAGTCTACTGCTGCCCACATGTCCCAGGCAGCCCTGGGTTCCGGGTCAGCGGTGGCTACCCCCATTCAGGGCCTCCAGGCCAGGCTAGAGGGGCAGCTAGTGCTAGTGGCTGGAAATTGCCCTGATGGGAGATTCCCCCACTCAACCTCTTCCTCGCTGACAGAGTACACAATCTCCAGAAAGTTCTGAAGCCAAGGACAGGCTTTGTTCATCCCCTTCGTCTCTCCTAACAGGAACGGATAACTTCCAACCCACGGCTGGGTGACTCCAGCGCCCCTGGGCCCCAACTGGTATAAGCCAATTACTATAGCTCTTCCCGATGGCCACTGTGATTGGCTCAGGGATGGACACATTTCCCAAGTCAGACCAATCAGAGCAAAGATCTTTATTTGAGCTCGCTGGAAGGTAGACTATCTCTCTTCACTGTATGTGGACCCTGACCTGCCTGGGAGACATCCTGAGACCCTCATGGGGTAGCCTGCCCAGGAAAAGAGTCAAGAAATGCAGGCAGAGGCTGAGCGCGGTGGCTCACGCCTGTGATCCCAGCACTCTGGGAGGCTGAGGCAGTGGATCCTTGAGCTCAGGAGTTCAGACCAGCCTGACCAATAGTGAGACCCCATCTGTACGAAAAATAGAAAAAACAGCCGGGTGTTGTGGTGGGTGCCAGTAGTCCCAGCTACTGGGGAGGCTGAGGCAAGAGGATTGCTCAAGCCCAAGAGTTTGAGGTTGCTGTGAGCTGTGAAGATGCCAGGCAGCACTCTACCCAGGGCAGCAGAGTGAGACTGTCTCAAACAAACAACAACAACAAAACCCACGAGAAACAAACAAACAAAAACAAAAAAAGAAAAGAAATGAAGAAATGCAGGCCGAGAAACTGGATCCTGTCACCGTGTATATGGCCTGATCAAGCTTCGCTTGCAACCTCAAATACCCATCCTGTGCTTTTTGATGAGCAGAGTTTCTTGCTTAATGAAGGCCAGGCTCCTGGGCCCTCTTCTTGCCTCTCTAGTCAGCAGGTTGGAGCTCAGGGCCCAGCCCAGCATCTGCCCTGATCACAGGGGATGCTTATGTGGAAATATGACCACACAAAATATGGTCATATTTCTTATTCTTAGTCTCAGAGCCAGAAGACCACTTTAGAGACCTAGATTCCTATGCCCCCATTTTTCAGATGGGAACACTAAGGTTCATCACTTTCTATCCCTTTCTAGGTATACTGGGTATGTGCCCAAGGACTCAGGCAGATGGGGAAGGGGCTGAGGATCCAGCCATGCCCTGTGTCCCCAGGCATCAGATTTGTGGCTGGACTTTCTAGGGAGACCCCTGTCCTCGCCACACTCTAGTTCATCTGAAAGTGGAGGCTGTGTGCTGTATTGCTAAACCCAGAGCGATCCCAACATGTGCACAGAACATAAAAGCTCCTACTGATGGACCTTTGGTAGCTCCTGGTTGCCTACAGGGTCAAGTTCAAACAACTTAGCCTGACATTTTAGGCCCAGTCCCCTCTACCTTTTCACCTTCATTCTCTTTATCCTTCCTTGCAGCAAGGAGGAGAAACCTTCAGTGACTGTGCAGCCTCTTGTCTCTGCAGAAACATGTTTGATATTTCTTGGCCAAGAGGGAGTGTCACTTTAAATTCACAGCCGCAAATCTCAATTTAGCTCTGGATATTTGTTCCAATTAGCTATTTCTGCAAAATAAATTAAAGGCTTAAAAGCTTAAGACAACAATAATTTCATAATCTCTTGTGGATTCTGTGGGTCATGAATTTGGGAGGGACTCACCTAAGATGTTCCAAGGCCTCACAGAGTTGCAGTCAGAGGGAGGCTGGAGCACCTCTCTTTATGTGTTCTCTCTGCAGGGGCTGGTTGGGCTCCCTCACAGCATGGTGGCTCAGGGTTCTAGCCTGAGCATCCCATAAGTGGAAGCTTTTATAACTCAGCTTCAGAAATGACCCGGTTGTCACTCCCAGACCAAGCTCTGTACATCCTCCAAACCCTGCAACAAACAGCTGCCCCTGGGGGCACCTCTTGGGAGGGGCAGCCCGGGGGACCAGCCAGGGGGACTAGATTTCAGGGTGGCACTGCTGCCCCCTGTATGGATACACTCTGGGGGAGAGTTACCTTGCTTGCCTTTTAACTTCTCTTTTTCAAAGCCTCTCTCTCCTGTCAGACTGTCACCCACCCTCTGCATCACCTGAGTGTAGTACACATTGCTGAGGCCTCTTATCCCCTAGGCTTCCCATTACCCTGATGGTCCCCTCCTCTGCTGCCCCTTATTTCCCCAACCTCTAAATGGTGGAGGTATCTGGGCTCAATCCTTGAACCTCTTCATCCACACCCATTCCTAGGGTGACCTCATACTGCTTTGGGGGCTAATTACCACTCATAAGCCAGAGATGCCGGCATATGTGTCCCCAGCTGGGACTTGCTCAGTTTCTCCTGTATCAGAGTTGTCATTGGGTATCCCAACCTTAACCTGTCCAAGCCCAGCACCTGCTCTTCCCAGCCCCCATCCCAGCCCAAGCCTACCTTTCTTCTCCTGGCCTCATCAGTTGTCTATAGCTTCATCCCCCGAAGTGCGGAGGCCTGGACCTTTCCTTTCCTTCACTCCCACCCCAGTCTAACAGGCCACATGTGCCATCATCTCCTGTGAAGCTCATCTGGACTCCTATCTCTCACCACCTGCACACTAGGCCCCCACTTCTCACTCGGGCTGCTCTCCCTTCAGCAGTGGGGTGGGCTTGTGACCACCGAAGTCAGATTATGCACCTCTCTGCTCAAACCTTCCACAGCTCTGGCTCCCATCCTCACACATGGTAACAGCCCAGGAGGTCCTCATGGTGGCCCACTAGGACCATCCCACCCTGACCCTGCCTGTGCCATGCCCCTGCCCACAGCCCTCCTGTACATCCTGCCCTCTGCCGGCTCACTACCGACCTCCTTTAGTCTTTGATCAAATGGTGCTGTCCCTCCACCCCCAACCACCCCATATGAAATGAACCCTTGCTCCTACCCTGCCTCACCTTTCTTCAAAGCACTTATTGAACTCATTTAACTGGCTGATTGCCTCATTTGGACAAAAACTGTGGTAGCCCCAGACAATGTACGGCACGTGGTACTCAAGAAATAGTTGTTGAGTTGAATGAATGAATAAATGAATGAGTAAATGGCCAACCAATCCCTATATTCTTCCCCCAAGAATGCCCATTTGGCTTCCAAATCTTTCTCCACCTGCCACTCCAGACTTCAGTGAGTCAAAGCTTGTCATCTCTGCTCTGCAGTTAAACTGGGCTCCAGCCACATGGAGGATCCCCTGACCACCTGCTGTATTTCCCACCAGGACCACATCCCCTCCCAACAGCCTCCCAGTGAGCAGTCACTTCCTCCTGGAAGCCCTCCTGGTTTACTCCTCTCTCTCTTTCTCGGGTGCTCTCCTGGGAGGGACACATCCCACCTATGTCTGCATTCCTTGTGACTGGTGATTGTCCTACTGGTTTTTGTTACATGGATTCCTTTTCTGATTATAAAATAACATGTGCTTATTGCCAAAAACATGGACAATATGGAAGAGTGAAAAGGAAAGACAAGACTACACATTGTTTAGCAACCCAGAAATAATTGTTATTAACATTTTATGAGTCACCTCAACTTTTTTCCTAAGCCTGTGTTATTCCTTTTATTAAGTGCTTGTTGTGACCATTTTTTTTATCATCATTAGTCTTCAAAGACATCATATTGAATGGCTACATAATATTCCATTGCATCGTGTTATCATAACTGACAGAGCCAAGCATTCCACACACAAAGATCATGACATCCCTGCCCCCATCCTCCACGAACGTACACCCCCACATAGCCACAAACACTCTGCACAATCGAGGTGATTTCCCCAGAGAGGCTGAACAATGCGCTGGACACATGGACCCAGCAGGGTGGGATCCCAGCCTTTTCCTCCTACTGTCTCTCTAGACAGACAGTGAGACAGACGGATGGCCAGACAGACAGACAGCCTGGCGAGACTTGCAGGTGGGAGGCGCCAGAGGAAGGTGGAGGCCACGGCTTTATGGGAGGATAAGGTGGTCAGGGAGGTGGGGTTGTCGAGAACAGAGCCCCCACCCTTAACAGGAGCTGTGCCCTGAAGAGTAAGCCCCAAACAAGAGCAAGTGACAGAGCTCTTGGGGCATGCAGAGGGAGATCATGGATCTGAAACTTGAATTTCAGAATCTTTTTTTTTTTTTTTTTGAGACAGAATCTCACTATGTCATCCTGGGTAGAGTGCTGTGGTGTCACAGCTCACAGCAACCTCAAGCTCTTGGGCTCAAGCGATTCTCTTGCCTCAGCCTCCCAAGTAGCTGGGACTACAGGCGCCCGCCACAACGCCTGACTATTTTTTTGTTGTTGTTGTTGTAGGCCCAGGCTGGAGTCAAACCTGCCAGCTCTGGTGTATGTGGCTGGTACCCTAGCCGCTGAGCTACAGACAGGTGCTGAGCCAAGAATTTCAGAATCTTGAGACTGCAGAGGGCTGAGTGAGATGGGCCCCAGGGGACCTTGTCATTCAACTCTCTGAAAGTCAAACAGAGGTTCTGAGGTCCAGGGGTTGGGACCTCTTGGGCTCCTGACTTGGGTAAAGAGCCTTTCCTGCCTGTCTGTGTGGCCTGTTGTCTCTATCCCTAGAGCCACTGTGGCCGTTAGAGTGGAAAATAGGGCATTCAGTGTGGGCTGCTTAGGAGAGTCTGTAAGATAGTGCAGGGTAGCTCAGGGGGGTCCTTGAGCCAGCAGGAGAGGAGAGAAACGGAGGGAGTCAGGGACTGGCACTCCGAGCTGATCTCAGATGCATCTGCGCCAGTGGAGCCCTCCTGCCTCCCCTCAACGCTGCGGCCTAAGAGACCACCCCCAAGGTGCCCCCAGGTGCAGAGGGCAAGTCAGGAAGGGGCAGAGGTGCCAGTGTCCAGAGCCACATATACTCCAGTTCCACCTCCTGTGGAAAGGAGGAGCGGTACTGTCCCAGCCAGCAGCTCCTGCTTCTTCCTGGACCATTCCGGCACCTAAGGGTCTGAACCCAGGAACTGTTTGCAGAGAAACAGAAAAAAATGAATCCAGTTTCTGGGTGGTTTTACAGAACAGCAAATCCACAGTCTCTGAGTTAGCTCGCCCTGGCTGGGGTTTCCAAGGCACTCCTGGGCAGGGGCTCCAGAGTGCCCAGCCCCGCCCCCATAGACCGTCTTGTGGATGGAGCTGACCCTCCACAGAGACCAGAAGCCGCTGGAACCAGCAGGCCAGGCCCGGTGTGAAGAAGGGCTGGCTTCCTGCGTTTGGTCAAGGGAAAAGGCTCTGCAAAGAGGCAAATATGGTATCTCAGATGATGACACTACAGTGTAGCGATGCTGGGATTGTCCAAAGAAGGGAGGTCCCACAGAGGGAAGGTGATCGTCCGAGGTACTAAAAATCAGAACCAGGGCCTTCTGCCTTTCTCCTCCCTCCCCTTCTGGCCCTGCTGGCCCCCACTCTCCAGAGCTTCCCCGAGGATGGTGAGAGCTTGAAAGACCCACAAGGTAGAACTGAAAGCAGACGACCCTCTCTCTCTTTTTTTTTTTTTTTTGAGACAGAGTCTCATTATGTCACCCTCAGTAAAGTGCCATGGCATCACAGCTCACAGTAACCTCAAACTCTTGGGCTTAAGCGATTCTCTTGCCTCAGCCTCCCAAGTAGTTGGGACTATAGGTGCCCACCACAATGCCTGGCTATTTTTGTTGTTGTTGTTGCTGTCATTGTTGTTTGGTAGGCCCTGGGCCGGGTTCGAACCCGCCAGCCCCAGTGTATGTGGCTGGCGCCCTAGCCACTGAGCTATAGGCACTGAGCCCTCCCCTCTCTGTTGATGGACTCTCTCCAGATCCTCCAGAGTTGGGGGTTCAGTTGCTTCTGCAATAGTATGGAATGGGTGGGATGGGCACAGAGGATCCTTGTCACCCCCAAGTCCTAGGAACACCCCAAGCAGGCTGCTCTGCTGTGCCGGGTCTGCTTGGCACCAGGCCAGTGCCCCCGGCAGCGCCAAGGCAGCTGGACAGGGCTGCCGCCAAGAATGCCAGGAATGCAGAGCGGCTGTATCCTTCCCGCTTCTCTTCCTCCCCCCTCCACTCAGAGAACAGGATATTCCCTGTCCAGGGAAACCCAAGTCCGGTCCCTTTATGGGAAAACCACGGGACATCTGGTAGGCACTGTTCCTGCTCTGGGCTGGGCGATCAGTATGGGAGAGCCAGGGGCTGGGGCACTGCTCAGTAGGGGCAGGGGGCAGTGGGGTCTGTGTGGCTTCAACACATATTAGGGTCCCTGTATGTCATGTGTATCCATTTAGTTTCACTCCGACCCTTTACAGCTCAGGAAACAGGCTCAGAGGGGCGAAGGCACTTGTGTGAAAGTGGCAAAGACAGACTGGAGTCCAATTGGGCCAGTGACTCTGACACCCATATTCTTAGCCAGGTGGCCTCAATTGTGACCACTGGGGGCTCTGTGACCACTGGTACCCCTACAAGGCACCGCAGAGGGTGGGAACCTACAGAAGAGAAGCAGTTGGCAAAGCTCCATCTCTGGTCCCTCTGCTCCAGCTTCTGCCCCAAGGCTGTTCTTGCAGGACCCCAGCACCTGGTATCCCAGTCTGTCTCCTATGGGCTCTGCCTGATGCACAGGAGGCTATCACTCTGGGGGATCCAGGGTAGGAAGTGGGGCTCTCGGAAGGTCCCCTCTAGGCTATACCCATCAGCCCCTCCTTCTGAGGCTGGCCACCCTGGCCTCATGGCTGGGCTGCAGGTTTGGGGCATCAACCAGGCTATTTCACACAGTCCCCACCCCCAGCTGTGGAAGCCCAGCGTTGGACCAGGCCTTTGACAGGTGGGGAAGAGGGAGAAAAACAAGGACCCCTGAAACAGTTGGAGGCCAAGGGGCCACCTACAGAGAGATCTTAGAAATAGGGACACAGGGCGGCGCCTGTGGCTCAGTCAGTAAGTAAGGCACCGGCCCCATATACCGAGGGTGACGGGTTCAAACCTGGCCCCGGCCAAACTGCAACCAAAAAATAGCCGGGCATTGTGGCGAGCGCCTGTAGTCCCAGCTACTCGGGAGGCTGAGGCAAGAGAATCACTTAAGCCCAGGAGTTGGAGGTTGCTGTGAGCTGTGTGAGGCCATGGCACTCTACCGAGGGCCATAAAGTGAGACTCTGTCTCTACAAAAAAAAAAAAAAGAAATAGGGACACATTCTCCAGGAGGCCAGGGGACTTGCTCAGAGTCACAGAGCTATCACTTAGGGGAGCTGTGATCTGCAACCTTATCTTTCTGTCTGGCATCTACCCTCAGGCCCCTTGTTGTTCCCTCCCTCTGTCCCCCCAGCCCCCCAAGTCTGGCTGGTTCTGTTCCAGTGTGTTGTCCCACCCAGGCTCTGGGTCCCCTGGGGGGCCAGGGCCAGGTAAACAGGATCCCAGCCACACTCCCTGACCTTGTTTACCTCCTGAAAGAATGTGAGGGCATTCTTCCCCTTCCCAGGCTGTGAGTCACCCCTCAGCAATGCACCAGGCTCCATGGCCGCTGCCTGGCCCCCCTGCAACCCTCTCGACCCTGGTCTCTCTCCTTTTCACCCGGTGATGTCACTGATGTCACTCCTCCCTGCCCTCCGTGGAGCCCACCAGGCCTCCAGTTACCATGGCGACTGGCTCACAACAGGAAGCGAGGCCCACAGAGGGAGGCTGCTGGGGCAGAAACACAGGAAGCTGCTCTGAGGACTGGGTAGCATTGTCAGCCTCGTAAAAAACAAAACAGGACAAAAAGATTTAATGAGAACAATTAGCCCAAAGAAAAAGGAAAAAAAAAGGCCAAAAAAACAAACAAAGCCAAACAGCCTGAAGGCAGGAGGCTGGCTGAGGTCCAAGGACCCCTTGTTTTCCCTCCCAACACAATGTGGGTTAAATAATACTTCCTCCTGAGCAGGAGGCTCCTGGGGATGAGGGGGGACTTCTGCTGCTTTTCTCTTGAGCCTCCCAACTTCTAAGGCCTCCAAAGCTCCCCAGCTAGATGAGTTAGCCCCGCCTCTACAAGCACTGTCACCCACTCCCACCTCCAGGCCTGGGGAGGCGCCCAGCTCAGTAGAAGAAAGAGCATAGACCCAACTGCCACCTGCTTGTGAGATTCTGTGCAAGTGACAATCTCTCTTGAGCCTTAGTTTCCTCACTGGTTGCCCACCACCACCACCATCAGCCTCCTCCTCCTGACCTCACAGAGATGTGAAGTTTAAATGAATTGGCACCATCAACTAGCATCCACTAGGCGCTCAGTGGGTGGGGAATGAGCTAGTGGAGAATGAATGAGCTGAACAGAAATTCCATGGATGCAGCTGGTTCAGCTCTGAACCCATCAGAGATGGACAAGTTGCCCCAAGAGGGATAGAGCTCTCCGTCAGAGGAGGGGAACAAGTAGAGGGTGGGAGGACTTGGTGGGACCCTGCAAAATGGAACTGAGCCCCCCTGGAGTGGAGAGGGTGTAGCAGAGAGGAAGGCTCCTTACTTCCCTCCCTCAGCTGAAGGCTCTGGCCCCCTGGAATCCCTGTGCGAGTAATCCCACCTCTTTCAGTATCTGGGGGTGCTTGTGTGGTGACTGTGGGAGGAAGGCCTGTGGTTTCAGAGGGGAGCAGGCCCTGGGACAGAGGCTGCCACTATTCTTGTCCATTTAGTTCCCTCCTTAGGAATGTGATAAATATGATGACGCCCCATGGGATATTGGCAGAGCTGGACTCTGACCACATGGTGCCAGGCCTTTCCCTGTAACGTGCACGGATCCAGGACTTGCTGTTGGCCCAGCCATGCAGGGCCTGGGCAAGAAATGGGGACAGGATGCTTAGGTGAGGAGGCCAGCTGATGTTCTGAGCCTGACTCCAGGAGGTCAGAACAGCCACTTGGGGAAATGGGCCAGAAAACACCGATAGGAGTTTGTGTGACAGGGACAGAGTGGTAGCTGTTCCACTTGGGGCCACAATGTGAGCACAAGTGTTGGGGTGCGGTAGCCCAGAATGTTGTGGGCATGTGACCTGGCTTAACACAGCTGCAGTGGCATTTGGTGCCTCAAAAGAAGGGGTGATAACAGAGGAAAGAAGCTGGAGCCAGATGACAGAGGGCCATGAGTGCCATAGCCAGGAGTGGGTACCTGGCACTGTAGGCTTCAGGGAGCCGCCAGTGCCTTCTGAGTAGGGTGCTGATATGTGCAAATGAGCAATGTAGGGTGATCGTCTAGACGTATTAGCAATGTAGGGACACACCAGGAAAGAGCATAGGCTAGGAGGTTAGGGAATCTGGGGCCTGCTGACTTGGTTTCTTTTCTTTTGAACTCAGTAATGACACATAATAGGTGCTCCATCAATATTTACTGGATGAATGAATGATAACCACCTTATACTTCATTATTTATGTATATGTTGTCTAGTCAATGTTCACCACAACCCTATGTAAGTAGGCCTCCTTTCTGCTGGTTTTACGGATGAGATAATGGAGGCTCAGAGAGGTTGAGGAACTTGCCTTAGGTTGCACAGCATGTAATGGGAGAGCTAGATTCCAGCCCAGCTGACCCCAACTGACATCTCACCCTGTAGCATTTAGCAGTACTGGCTCTACTTGTTGGGGGACACACAGGTGACCAAGCCCCAACCATGTCTCTGAAGAGCCCCCAGATCATAGGCCTCAGTTTCCCAGCCATGGGCTACAGGTGGATGAGGAAGACTCCAGTGAGGGTAGTAGCAGATGAGAGGGCAGGCTGCCCCAGGTCCAGCTGGGGGAAGGCCAGGCTGAGACAGTGGAGAAAAGGAGACAGGATAACTGTGGGGTGTCCCTCAGAAAAAAAAGCAAAGGCCAGGGCTTGGTGAGGGGGAAGGAGGAGCAGATGGGCTGAGGGGCAGGACCAGATGTGGGTGGCTGGCAGGAAATGAATCTCAGCCCAGACGCTGGCCATTGGGTCCCAAACACTGGCAGACAGGGATGCAGCCGCACCTGAGGGCTTCAGGTGGGACCTGGAAAGGACACGCCTGCCCACCCCGTCCTCCTGCCCCTCCCTCCGTGCCCTCATGCACCTGGCCCCCCCATCTGCCAGGGTGAAGATCCCTTCCAATCCCTGGGGGAACCCTCCTGGGGCTGTGAGACAGGCTGTAGGAAAGTGGGGAGTGGCAGGGAACCGGGAAGTGCAGGAAGGCTCCCGAGAAAAGCCCATGGCAGCCGGGGCAGAGCTCTTTAGACAGGAGGCACAGGTCACCACAAATGGTGGAGGAAGGGGTGCTGGCCTTGGAATCACCAGGCTGGAGCTCTCACCCTGGTTCTGCTCCACACTAGGGCTGGGATCCCTGGCCTTACTTTCCTCATCTGTAAAATGAGGGGCTCTGACTCTAGGGAGAGGTTGCAGGCAGCCAGGTGCCCGAGAGCATGGGTGTGCTTGGGGCTGGACTGTCGGGCTCCCTCCTGGCTCCAGCAGCCACAGCAGAAAGACCCCACCACACAGGATACAGGTGTGGAAATACCTGGCTCTCACTCACTAGCTGTGTGGCCTTGGGCAAGATGGTCAGCATCTTCTTTTCATTTTCCTTGTGACACTCCTTTTCATCCAAGTTGCTCCTCCTTGTACAGAAGAGCAGGCACCAATGGTGGACTCTCAGGCACGTAAAGTAGTGGGGGCAAGACCCCTTGAGGCCCTGAGGTGGCACCTAGGACCTAGAGGGGCTCTCTTGCATTGCTGTCATGGGTCCCTCAGGTTCTTGCCCTGGCCTCCTTGGGGCTCCATCCATCCATCCATCTCCGAAGCTAGAAGTGTGTGCTGGGCAGCCATACACTTGGGGGCCTGGCGCCGCCTGGTGGTCAGAGTGAGTCCTGCTGTCCTCTGGGACACAAAATCCAACTCTGGTTACCAGGTGTCCTGCAGTCATCCCTCTCCAATTTTTTTAACCAGAGCTGACCCTTCAATAGCCTTCCCACCTCCTTCTGTGTAACCCTGTCTTCTGCCTTCTTTCTCTGTGATTTGCTGAAGATCAGCCTCTCACTGGGTCTTTATCGATTTATGAAACACAGAACACCTATTGTGTGTCTGGCCCGTGTCAGAGCACGGGACTGAGAGATGAATTAGGCATGTTCCCCATCCTGGAGAAGATCCCAGTCTGAAGGAGGGGACACACGCAGGCCGACAGTAGGATCAGGGTGAGGGTACAGCCCAGAGGTTTGCTGGGGCAGAGGTGTAGCCAGGGAAGCTGTACAGGAGGAGATGTTTGACCTTCATTTTGAAAGATGGAAACAATAGGGAAGGTGGAGGCGGTCAGTAGGCAGATCGGGTGGAGAGGTGTGCCAGTGAGCAGAACAGCAAGTGCAAAGCTTCCAAGCTGGAGCAGAGAGCCACCGAAATGTTGTTAGTGGGGAGTGCTGTGACCACTGGGCGGCAAGTACCAGATGGAAGAGGGGGCTAAAGCCAGAGTGCCGGTGGCTGCATCTGGGAGGGAGGGTGGTTGTGGTGGTGGTGACCATAGGGGTTGGGAGAACTGAGAGTGGACAGATGAGCCAGAAGGAGGACCTGGAATATTCCTCAAGTATCTGACTTGGCTGGTTCAGTTCACCTGAACTGGAAAAGGTACTTGGGAGGGTGGGGGGTAGGAGAAAGGGGATAGAGAGGTGATGGCCTGGGAGCAGAGGAGGGCAGGGCTCTCACGGCTGGAAATGCTATCTAAAGGCATTGTGGGGCTTGCAGGTGAAGCCGTCCAGGGAGCAGCTGCAGAGGTGTGAGATGTTTTTAGGGTAGAATTCATGCCACTGGTGACCTGTTGAGTTAGGAAAAAGAAGAGTCTAGAATGTTCCCCTGGGATAGCCTTAGAATGCCTCTCATGAATAACATGCACAAGTCACCTGGGGGGCTGAGAGGCCAAGGCAGGCGGATTGTGTGACCTCAGGAGTTTGAGACCAGCCTGAGCAAGAACAAGACCCCATCTCTACTAAAAATAGAAACACTACATGGGCATTGTGGCTGGTGCCTGTAGTCCCAGCTGCTCAGGAGGCTGAGGCAAGAGAATCACTTGAATCCAGGAATTTGAGGTTGCTGTGAGCTATGATGCCACAGCACTTTACCCAGGACGACAGAGTGAGACTCTACCTCAAAAAAATCCAAAACAAACAAAAAAAGAAATAAAGGTCTGACTCAGTGGACATGGGGCAGAGCTGGGGATCTGCATTTCTGACCAGCTCCTGTGTGAGGCTAAGGCAGGTCTTGGACCACACTTTGAGATATGATATGTGATATGCCTTCTTTCCTCTCTTTTTACCCTTACCTACCAGCCAAATGTCCTGAGGTCCTGAATGAATGTGGGGCACCTACAAACCTGCCTAGACTCTAAGGTGGTCCTTCGTGTATTTAACTACTTGAGACTGTGTGTGTGTGTGTGTGTGTGTGTATTTGGTCTAACAGGTTACATTACTTACCCTAATCACAATGCCATTCTTGTTCTTTTTTTTTAATTTTCTTGCTTATTTTTAATTTTTTAATTTTTATTTCCTTGCTTTTTTTGGTCGTTGTTGCTGTTGTTGAGTCAGAGTCCCTCCCTATGCCCTGAGCAGAGTGCAATGGCGTCCTAGCTCACTGCAACCTCAGACTCGGGCTGTGGGCATCCCGCTGCCTCAGCCTCTGGAAGCTGTGGCGCCCGGCTGTTTTTTTTTTTATTTTTTATTTTTTATGAGGTGGGGTCTCACTGTCACTCAGGCAAGTCTCCAACTCCTGAGCTCAAGCAATTCTCCCTCCTCAGCCTCCCACAGTGCTGGGATTACAGGTGTGAGCCACTGTGCCTGGCTCATCCTGCCATTTTTGCGGAAGTAGATTCTCAAATAGCTCTGTAACAAAGAGTGTTCAGGAGATAAATTTTCAGAGCTCTAGCATGTCTGAAAAATGACTTTATTTAGCCCCCACATTTAATTTTAGCTGGTAAGGCGAACCTGCTAGTTGCCTACCAATACCCATTTCTCCATGTTTTTTCTTTTCTTTTGAGACAGAGTCTCTGGTGCCCTGGGTAGAGTGCCGTAGTGTCATAGCTCACAGCAACCTCAAACTCTTGGGCTTATCCTCACTTATTTCTTGCTAACAGAAACCTCTTTTCTGTGTATAGGGCAGCAATATAATTTGGCTAAATGCTTGCTTTCTCAGACTCTTTGGCAGCCAGGACTCTTTGATATGTTTCTGGCCATTAAACTTCAGCAATAGTTTTCTCAGGTTTGTTGGATAAGTGTTGCTTTTCTCATAAAATCAGAATAAAAGGGAACATGTGCACATGGTACCACCTTCCTCCTTCTTTCCCAAATGAGCACGGATGTGATGTCTGGAGCTGTGGCAGTAACCTTGTGACCAAGTGACAGTAAACACAAGGCAGAATCACAGAGAAGCTAGTGCTAATAATGCCTCTGATGCCACTGAACGAGCAAGTGCTGCTTCCTTTCCTAAGACAACAGATGTCTCGTGTGATGAGAAAATGCCCTCCTGGTCCTCCTGTTTGTTTAACACACAGTAAGTCACACTTTCTGTTACACAGAACATTTTTAACTCTCCTGGAAGATATAGAATTTCATGTTCAAAGTAATTTTCCCTCAGAATTTGAAGACTTTTCCCTGCTGTCTGCAAGCCTCTGTTATTGCTGATGCCAGACTCATTCAAGCTTTTTGTGTGTGTGATTTTTTTTAAACAGAAAATTTTTAGTCTTTTCATCTTGATGTTCAGATATTTCTTAGTGTGTATAGGTGTTATTCTTTTAAAAATCCATCCTGGGGCTGGGTGCAGTGGCTCACACCTGTAATCCCAGTACTCTGAGAGGCCGCGGCAGGTGGATCACTTGAGCTAAGGAGTTTGAGACCAGTCTGAGTAAGAGCGAGACCCCATCTCTTAAAAAACAAAAACAAAATAGGGGCGGCGCCTGCGGCTCAAGGAGTAGGGTTCTGGCCCCATATACCAGGGGTGGTGAGTTCAAGCCTGGACCCGGCCAAAACAAAACAAAACCAAACCCAAAACAAAATAGACTTGGCGCCCACAGCTCAGTGTGTAGGGCACCAGCCACATACACTGAGTCTAGCCAGTTCGAGCCCAGCCCTGACCTGCAAAACAACAAGGACAACTGCAACCAAAAAATAGCCGGGCATTGTGGTGGGTGCCTGTAGTCTCTGCTACTTGGGAGGCTGAGGCAAGAGAATCGCTTAAACCCAAGAGTTGGAGGTTGATGTGAGCTGTGACATAATGGCTCATAAAGGGCAGCATAGTGACACTCTGTCTCAAAAAAAAAAAATAAAAAAATAGGGGGCATTGTGGTGGGTGCCTGTATTCCCAGTTACTCTGAGGCTGAGGCAAGAGAATGACTTAAGCCCAAGAATTTGAGTTTACTGTGAGCCATGATGTCCTGGCACTCTACTGGAGGCAAGAAAGTGAGACTCTGTCTCAAAAAAAAAAAAAAAATCCATCCTTCTTATCACTTGACGAGTCCTTTCAGTATGATAGCTTGTGTCTCCTTCAGTTCTGGAAAATTCTTTTTCATTTGATCATTTCCTCCCCTTTGCTCTCTCTACCTTCTCTTTCTAGAGCTCCTGATAGTGGATATCAGACCTTCTGGGACTGATACTTTATATCACTTGTCTTTTCTTTCATTTTATCCATTTTTTTGCTCTATGTTCTAGGATCCATTAACCCTTCTATTAATTTTTAAAATTCCAGCAATTTTTAATGTCCAAATATACTTTCTTGCATTCTGGTTCTTGTTTTCTCAGAGTACCTGTTCTTGCTTTGTAGATGTGGTATCTCCTAAAATACCCCTGAGGAGCTTTGACCCCAAGGTTATCTTTTATATCCTGAGTTATATATTTTCTTTTCAGTCACTTTTTTTCCTGATTAATCTTAATATGTCTCTTTTAGCTGCAATTTTCTTTTAACTACCTGATATTTTTAGAATAAAAACCAAAAATTTTTAACATAGCTTAAAATGCTTGTAGCATCTGCTCCTAACTACAGTTTCAGGACCATTTCTTTTAAATTTAATTTAATTTCCCTACTTTGATATATGCTACATACATAAGAGCATATAAAATATACAAACATTTAAAGAATAATAATAATTTGAGGCTGGGCATGGTGGCTCACACTTATAATCCTAGCTAGCACTTTGGGAGGCTGATGTGGGAGTATCATTTGAGTCCAGGAGTTCGAGACCAGCCTAAGCAACATAACAAGACCTTGTCTCTGAAAAATAGAAAAATTAGCCATGAATGGTGGTGGGCACCTGTAGTCCCAGCTACTTGGGAGGCTGAGGTGGGAGGATCACTCAGAGAGTCCAAGAGTTTGAGGCTGCAGTGAGCTATGATGATGTTACTGCACTCTAGTCGTTACTGCACTCTAGTCCAGGCTACAGAGAGAGACCCTGTGTCAAAAAAAAAAAAAAAAAGGAAAGAAATGATAATAAGAATTCTTTTTTTTTTTTTGTAGAGACAGAGTCTCACTTTACCGCCCTCGGTAGAGTACCATGACGTCACAGGACTCACAGCAACCTCCAGCTCTTGGGCTTACGCGATTCTCCTGCCTCAGCCTCCCCAACAGCTGGGCCTACAGGCGCCTGCCACAACGCCTGGCTATTTTTTGCTTCCAGTTTGGCCGGAGCTGGATTTGAACCTGCCACTCTTGGTATATGGGGCCGGTGCCCTACTCACTGAGCCACAGGCGCCACCCAATAATAAGAATTCTAATGCCGGGCGGCGCCTGTGGCTCAGTGAGCAGGGCGCAGGCCCCATATACCGAGGGTGGCGGGTTCAAACCTAGCCCCGGCCAAACTGCAAAAAAAAAAAAAAAAAAAAGATAATATAGTACCTATAGCACAGTGCACAGTATCAATAAAAATAATTGTTAAAAAAAAAAAAAAAGAATTCTAACGCCCACATAAGAAAGCGTATATTGCCAGAACTGTGTGTTCCTCTGTATTTGTATTCACCTGTCTCCCCAAGAGGATATCACTGTTCTGATCTCGGCTATAATTATTTCTTTGTTTTCTCTCCAGTTTTACCATCTTCACATGCAGCCCAATACAACATGATGGAGAGCTTTGCCTGGTTTGGACTGTCCATAGCGGCACCCTAGCATTTGTATTTTACTTCCTTTGCTCAATGTTATTTTGAGAGAGTTCCTTCAAATTGATGTGTATCACTGTAGTTCACTCAATTTCAATTCTGGATCAAAATCCAACGTGTGAATATTCCAGACTTTACTTGCCCACCCTGGGCGCTGTTTCCAGTTTCAGGTTTTTACAAACATTTCTATAAACATTAAAAAAAATTTTTTTTGTTGCTGCACATTTGCAAGAATTGCTTCAGGTATGTCTCAAGGAGACAAATGCTGGTCACAGATGATGCTGTTTTAAATTTATTCCGTGGCGTCAAACTGATTTCTAAATCATTTGAATATATTTTTATTCTCACCAGTAGCATATGAGAGTTGATATTATCCCACATTCTTGCCAGCGCTTACAAAAATTTTTTTTATTAGACCTTTAAATTTGTACTGATCAGGCAAGGGTGAGGTTGTATCTTCTTGTGGGTTTTTATTTGCATTACTCGTGAAATTGAGCAAGTTAGCCATGTGTTTTGATCTCCTGTGGCTCCTCGCCCTACAGGGTCTGTCCAAGGCTTTGCCACCTTTCTGTGTCCCTGCATTTTGTTAACAATGGATCATCCATCTAGGACAGGCAAGGTGGCTCATGCCTGTAATCCTAGCACTCTGGGAGGCCAAGGCAGGTGGATTGCCTGAGCTTACAAGTTCAAGACCAGCCTGAGCAAGAGCAATACCCCATCTCCACCAAAAAATAGAAAAACTAGCTGGCATTGTGGCTGGCACTTGTAGTCTCAGCTACTTGGGAGGCTGAGACAAGAGGATCACTTAAGCCCAAGAGTTTGAGGTTTCTGTGAGCTGTGGTGCCACAACACTCTCTACCCAGAGTGCCTAAGACTGTCTCAAAAAATAAAATAAAATATCTGCAGATTTCTTAGCTTTTCATTCCTGATTTTAGTTGTGTTTTCTTTTTTTCTTGATCAATTTCACCAGGGGTTGTCCCTATTATTGGTCTATTCATAGAAATAAGTTTTGGTTTTGCTGCTCCTATTTCATTTTCTTTCTTTCTTTTCTTTTCTTTTTCTTTTTTTTTTTTTTTTGAGACAGAGTCTCACTATGTTGCCCTTGGTAAAATACTGTGGCGTCACAACTCACAGCAACCTCAAACTCTTGGGCTCAGCCATTCTCTTGCCTCAGCCTCTCTTCCTATTTCATTTTCTGCTTTACCTCTATGCTTGCCTTCCTTTTGTTTTCTTTACTTTATTGGGCTTTTTTTTTTTTTTTTTGAGGCAGAGTCTAACTTTGTTTCCCTGAGTAAAGAGAGTTCTGTGGTGTCATCATAGCTCACAGCAACCTCAAACTTCTGGACTCAAGCGATCCTCTCTTGCCTCAGCCTCCTGAGAAGCTGAGACTACAGGCTCCCCCTATGACGCTCAGCTAGTTTTTTCTGTTTTTAGTAGAGACAGGGTCTCGATCTTGCTCAGGGTAGTCTAGAACTCCGGATCTTAAGCAATCCACCAGCTTCAACCTCTTAACCTCTCAAAGCGCTAGGATTACAGGTGTGAGCCATCTCACCCAGCCCATGTGTTTACTTTGACTTTCCATTATTTTTATGTGTTGAACCCATCTCTTGTGGTCCAGACTACAGTGTGATTTTTTATTTTGGCTGGGGCTGGGTTTGAACCCACCACCTCCGGTATATGGGGCCAGCGCCCTACTTCTTGAGCCACAGGAGCTGCCCCTACAGTGTGATTTTGTGCAGTCTGATAATCTTTGTATTTTAACTATAACATTTAGTCCAGTTGCATTTATTGAATTATAGAACATTTGAATTTGAATTTATGTCATCTAATTGCCCTCTAATAAATACACACTGCATTTCCATTCTATGGTGTTTATCTCAGTAATAGCAACTGGATGCTTTTTTTTTTTTTTATTTTCAGAGACAAGGTCTTGCTCTTGGCTCTTCTCACTCTGCAGTGATACAATCATAGTTCGCTGTAACCTCAAATTTCAGTGATCCTTCTACCTCAGCCTCTCAAGTAGATAAGACTGTAGACATACATGGCCACCATATCTGATTACTTTTTAATTTTTTCATAGCGATGGGGACTGCCTAAGTTACCCAGGCTGGTCGTGAACTCCTGGCATCAAATGATCCTCTTGCCTCTGCCTCCCAAAGTACTGGAATTTGAAGTGTGAACCTGCACCCTGCAACAACTTGAATTCTTAACTCATCCAAGTCTAAGTGTATTTGATATTTATCTTCACCTTCCTCCTGAAGAATATAAGAATGTTAGAACAGGGCGGCGCCTGTGGCTCAGTCGGTGAAGTGCCGGCCCCATATACGGAGGGTGGCGGGTTCAAGCCCTGCCCCGGCCAAACTACAGCCAAGAAATGGCCAGGCGTTGTGGCGGGCGCCTGTAGTCCCAGCTACTCTGAGGCTGAGGCAAGAGAATCGCTTAAGCCCAGGAGTTGGAAGTTGCTGTGAGCTGTGTGAGGCCACCGCACTCTACCGAGGGCCATAAAGTGACACTCTGTCTCTACAAAAAAAAAAAATAATGTTAGAACACTTTATGTGCCATTGTGTTTGTGCATTTTTTTTTTTTTTTTTTTGTAGAGACAGAGTCTCACTTTATGGCCCTCGGTAGAGTGCCGTGGCATCACACAACTCACAGCAACCTCTAACTCTTGGGCTTACGCGATTCTCTTGCCTCAGCCTCCCGAGCAGCTGGGACTACAGGCGCCCGCCACAGCGCCCGGCTATTTTTTTGTTGCAGTTTGGCCGGGGCTGGGTCCGAACCCGCCACCCTCAGCATATGGGGCCGGCGCTCTACTCACTGAGCCACAGGCGCCGCCCTGTGTTTGTGCATTTTAATCTATTTTTATCCAGAAAACATTATTGTTTTACGTTATCAATGTTTTTCATTCATTTCTCTATTCCCTATGACAACAGATGTCTGTCTGGGTTTATCTTCCCCCTGCCTGAAATTCCTCCTTTGGAGTTTCCCTGAAGGAGGGTCTGCTAATGCAAACTCTTAGTTTTTATATTTGTAAATGCTATTATTTCACCTCATTCTGGAAACATAACAAGTACCTCCTACTGGGTACACAATTCTTGATAGTTTCACTGGCTTATATAATTTTAGGATGATGGTTATTTTATCTCTGGTTTCTGTTGCTTTTGATTAAAAAGTCAGGCGTTAATCTATTTTCTTTTTCTGTGTGCCAGAGAAAGGCGTTTGAACTTTGTTCTGAGGGAAATATTAAACTATGGAGAGTTTTTAAGCACAGGGTGACCCAGTCCGATGTGCATTTCAGAAAGAGCGCTCTGCCGCTGTGGGCAAAGATTGGATGGGATGGCAGCTCCGTGAGAAGGTCGTTGCTGTAGGCCCGAAGACAGACGAGGGATGAGGCCGAACACTGGAAGTGGAGGTGAGGGAAGGGCAGCCTGAGTCACTGAGGAGGCCGGGAGCCCGGACTTGGATCCAGGTAGGCAGCGGGAGGGAGCGGAAGGGGCAAGACGGCTCGGGGCGGAAGGGTGAAGGGCGGCGCTGTATCCACAACAGAAGAGGATGCTGGGCGTGGTAGGGGATGATGCCTTCCTATAGTATCTCAAGATCCATTCATTCCACAAATAGTTGAACACGTGTTTTACTATGTACCGAGTACCAGGCGCGTCGGTGTATGTGTGGTGGGGGTGGGGGTGGGGTACCTAGAGGCAGTGCACCAGCAGACTCCATCCTCCCGGGCACCTTATCGCCACAGCTGCCGCACCCGCGGCAAATCGCCCAGCCTGGGAGCCCCGGAGGCGGTGCGCGCGTCTGGCCCGAGCGTCTTAGCGCAGCCGTCTAGGTTGGATGCATGAACAGACAGACGTAGAGGCGCTTGCTCAGCACAGACAAGACCACACCGCCCCGGAGGCCGGACTAGAAAGACCTCGGTCCTGCGACGCCTCGACGGGGTGGGAAACCTATTCGGTCCCGACCCAACAACAGCTCGAGGGTCCGCGGCCCGGCCTCCGTATCCTTCGTTTTGGAAGTTGGAGCAAATGACCTCCCCGCTCTGAATTTCTGCTTTCTCACCTGCCCTCCTAGGGCCATCCCTTATCGACTCCTCAAAGTCACCGGCAAGATTTTAGGAATTGCATCTTGGTATTAAAGATCACGTCCCACTCTGCTGCGGAGCGGCGAAAGGGGGCGCGCGAGCGTCAGCCAGGTGCACTGGGGCACGCGAGCTAAGCAGGTCGGGTCGGCACCTCCCGGCTCTCAGCTCGGTCTTTGGCGGGGGCGGGGAGGGGCGGGGCTACGGAGGGGCGGGGCTCGAACGTGGAGGGCGGGGCTGACTTGTAGGGCGCGAGCTTAGCTGGCGGCTGGCCGGCCCGCGCGCTCCCGCCCCGCCCCCTCCCGCGCGCGCTCTCCGGCGAGGAGGAAAACGTTGCGCAGGTTCAAAAATGGGACGTCGGCGGCGTGAGGCAACGCGAGGGGGTGTGCGCGCGTGCGCGTGCGCGTGCGCGCCCAGACTAGGGTGACTGGGACCCCGCCGGCCCCAGCATCACGCGCGGTAGCCGCGGCCCCGCAGCTCCGCCCCCGGCCCGGCCAGGCCCGGCCCCGGGCCCGCTCGCCCGCTTCCCCGCATGGAGCTGTCAGCCATCGGCGAGCAGGTGTTCGCTGTGGAGAGCATCCGGAAAAAGCGCGTGCGGAAGGTGAGGCTGCCCGGGGGCGCTCCCAGAACCCTTGTGAGGTCCCTTCTGGTCCCCAGCACCGCCCCCTAAGCTCTGGGGACGAAGGCGAAGGTGGGGCGGGGGCCCCAGGCAGCCCTACGCTGCTGGGCTCTTCTCCCCAGCTTGTGCCTCAGTTTCCCTGTCACCGTGGGGCAAGTAGAATAAAAGTTGTCGCCCCGAGATGCTGGGGACTGCTGAACCCGCCTGAGCTGGAAATTAGGATCGGAATATAGGAATTCTGAGCGCCATCCTGCCTCATCCTCTTTTCATTCTAAATATGGGGAGGTGGAGACACAAGTTGAAGCGACTTGTCCAGTGTGTTACTGTCAGAGCTGGGTCTCGAACTCAGGACTCTGGACTCTTGGCACCAAGTCCTTTGAAACTGGAAATAGACCTTTGGAAAAGTTTCCTCTTGCCTCTGAAGTTTTCCTGCTGGACTTTGACCTTTTCAGATCCCTACCCCTTACACACACACACCCCAACCCCCTCTTTCCAGCCCCATCTCCCTCTTCCCCTCTCCGGTGTAGGGTATCTTTGAAGCTCCACCCCCTCTGCCTTTGCCTTCACTTAACACCCTACGGTTTAAGGAGACTTCTGTCCTGCTTCTGTCCTCCTGACTTCAGAGCTGGACTTGGATTGTCCTGGCCTGACATCTTCATGTCCTGTGCACATTTGTGGAGTGGGCTCACCCAAACCTGGAGGTCGGGTTTAGGGAAGTCCTTCGGGGAAAAGTTCTTCTTCTTTTCCTTCTCTTCTCTGCACAGCCCCTTGGGAGGCTACAGGGGCAAGCTGGAGTGGCCTTAGCAATCACCTCCTCAAATTTGATGGAGGCAGAAACTGAGGACTGGGCAGGGGATGTGTCCTGCTCAAGGTCACACAGCAAGGTAGAGGTAGAGCAGGAGCTCATGTGGGCTGGTTGCCAGTGCATCTTTCCGTAGATCTGGTGTCTTGTGCCAGGCATGAAGGGCAAAATGAGTCCTGAGCATCTTTTCTCCTCTCAACTTGGCTTGGGATTTAGTTTATGATTGGGGCTGCCCTCTTTCTTCTCCCTTCCGCCAGGGTTTCCGTGTCTTAAAAGAGGTCTAATTTATTCCTCAAAGGTCTGTGCTTTTCAAGTAGTGTAGCCTGAAGCAGGTACAGAGATTACCGGGGCCCTGCCCCGCCCCCAAATCGGAGATCTGAGATCGAGGATCATTATTCCTTCAACCAGTGACTTAAGACATTTATTGAGGGTCTGTCCTAGACACCATTCCAAGCCCCAAGGATATATTCTTTCCCTCGGAGAGCTGGTGTTCTGCAGAGGGAGGCACAATGAATGAGAAATAAAGACAGATGCCTTCAGATGGAGCTTGTGTGCCCTACAGAAATAGAACTGTAAAGTGCCAGAGAGGGACAGCATGGGAAAAGTCAGCCAGAGAAGGCTGACTTTTGGAAGGTCTCTTTGGAAAGGTGTCACGTTTTGGTCTTAAGAGTTTTGGCATGGAGGGGCTTCACCCACTGCAGTTGGACCTTAAAGGGCCCATGTTGTCTGTGAGGATGGGAGGAGCCTGGCTCTATTTTCTAACAACTGGAGGGCTTCCTTTCTGAAGGTGGATTCTTTCTCAGTCTCCTGTGGGTCATGTCAGGGTCTTTTGAATTGAGAGTTCTAAAGTCTCTGGCCCATTGCCTCTCCCAGAGACTCAGCTCACAGGGAGGAGAATCCAGGAACATCCTAGGGAGGAATTTTCTAGGATTTGGAAAGTCTTCCAATCCAAAGAGGAAAGTGTTATGATCTTGGCACTGGGACCCCATGGATCTTTGGCTGTGCATTCACGCCCCCATGTGGTCTCAGTGCCCCACCCCCACCCCCCACCCCCTGTGACAAAAGCTCTGGGCTTGGGCCACTGGAGGCTCAGAGGTGTTTGGCACCAGATGCTGTCCTGTGTGCTAGTCAGGAGGGCAGTCTGTGATGGTTGTGCATCAGCCAAAGTTTGAATTCTCTGGATATGTGAGGATCTGATGGATGGAGGGTCCCTGGATTATCTTTTATGTGTTGGGGAACACCTGTGTACAGAGAGGATTTGGGGCTGCGGTCCTTTGGGCCATACTGACCTGTGAGTGGTCGTAGGGGCAATTGGGGGGGTCTCACTGTGTCTGGTTCTCTCTCTTTGCAGGGTAAAGTCGAATATCTGGTGAAGTGGAAAGGATGGCCCCCAAAGTAAGGCTCCTTTGTGTGTGTTTGTCTGTCTACCTGTGCCTCCCCCTCCCCTGGCCAGCTTGTAGCTCCAGCTGCTCTAGTAACTGGACAGCTGGCATTGATTAAATTATTGTCTTCCTGGGCCTTGGTTTTTACTGTGCTGGCTGAGGGGCTTGGAACCCTGAGGTTCGAGGCGGGTCTCTAGTTTCTTTTCTCAATCTGCCTCCTCAGTGTTGGGACCTATCTTCTGGTTGGAGCTTCTCCTCCCAATTCCTCCCTTCCTTTCTCCCTTCTCATCCTTTTGCTTTTCTGGAACCCGGGAGGTGAAGGCCTAGCATCTCCACATCAGAGATGGCTGCTGGCCAGAAAGAGGGGGCCCTGAGCCGCAATAAATAAGTACAGTGCTGGGTGCACAAGGGGAGTCCAGCAGTGGGGTAAGAATCCTCAGTGCCTGGCAGGACCTACAGAGTAGGTTCCCATAGAGCAGCAGTTCTCAACCTATGGATCGAGACCCCTTTGGGAGTCGAACAACCCTTTCACAGGGGTCACCTAACCATCCTGCATATCAGATATTTACATTACGATTCATAACAGTAGCAGAATTACAGTTATGAAGTAACAACAAAAATAATTTTATGTTGGGAGTCACCACAACATGACTGTATTAAAGGGTTGTGGCATTAGGAAGGTTGAGAACCAATGCCATAGAGCCATGTGAGGTAGGTGTGATCATGCTCTCTCTAGATAATGCAGAAACAGGCTCAGAGGATAAGCAGCTTGCCTTAGGTCACACAGCAAGTGGAGGCAGAATTGGGACTTGAACTAGGCCTTTCTGTCTTCAGGTACCTCCTCTGTGCTTTCCTAGGCTTCCCCGTCAGAGTTGGGGGCAGGGAGCTAAGACCTCTCCTGCTGAGGCCCAATCCAGAATGCCGACCAACTAATCACTTCCCAGCAGGGAGTTGTTGGGAGGGGGAGGGACCAAGCAAATCCTAGGACTTCCTTATTGGCCTGTGGGTGCCCCACCTCCCTGCCTTGCCTCCAGGAGACTGACTCCTGGAAACCCCCTGTGCAACAAGCCTCTGCTGTTGAGACTGGGATTTTCTGCTGTGTTGCTGCTGGAAGCTGACCTGGTATTGGGTCCTGGTTCTGGGGGAATGACAGGGAGAGACAGCAGAGGGGAAGACAGCCAGCCCATAGAGCCTCAGCTTCCTCTCTGCAAAATGCGTTCAGTGTTCAGTAGACCCACACTCTGCTCTCCTTTCATAGGGTACTTAGAGGTGAAAGGCCTGGGCATATATGTTCCGGGTGACCATCGGATCCTGATGACTGGGGTTAGTGGCTGGCATGTAGATAATATGATCTACCTTCACTCCCACTGCAACCCCTGTTCTCTCTTCCCAAATACCCTTGGGGGCTGAAGGAGGAGCCTCAGGCTGATCAAAGATAGACTTTTGGCCTGGGTGAACAGGGCAGTAAAGGGAGCTGCCCAGGGTGAGCAGTGGAAGTGCCGAGGCCCCGGGAACGGCCTCTTAGCTTCTGCACTGGGACATCGAGTTCTAGCTGTGGTCACCAGCTTGTTGGCTTTCAAGGCACTGTTGGCTATTTTTCCTTCTCTGGAGGCACCATCCTTTGAAGAATTTCCTTCTCTAAACAGAGGCCCTTATTAATGAGGAGTTCGTAGATGTGACTACATCTGCTGACCAGAACTTTGGTTAGGAGGGAAGGAACTAGGGCTCCAAGAGAAGAGTCCACCATGTTTCTGGTGGCCTGTGCTGTCCCTAGCCTGGAGGCCCATTGGTTTCTTCTGAGACCACCAGATGGGCCTTCAGGATGACCACCAAGTGACCCCTAATGGTTCTGGAAACTCTGTTTGACTAAATGCCTTCTGTCCCACCTGCTTTGGTCTGGGTTCCAGGCCTGGGAGCTCACCTAACAGCTGTGAACCCTTGGGTGGGTCCCCAGTGTGGCTAGGCCTCTGCTTGCTCCCTGTCTTCATGTTGGGTTAATGAAGCCTCTTTTGCAGGGCTGTTGTGCAGATTAGATGATGGATGTAAGTTGCTTGATGCATGCTCAGCCCAGACCAAGTGCTTTAGTAAACATTTGCTGTTAGTGCAAAGTTAGATAGACAGATATCTAGATTGTGTTTTTGCTTTTGTTTACCCCAGCCAGCAAGGGGACCTAGGGTATTTCACTCTTCAGAGGAGTTCAAAGCATCCTTAGAAAGTATTTAGATCAGTCCTCTCATTTTTCAGATAGAGAAATTGTGGCCTAGAGAGGGGTGGGTCATCACAAGAATATAACTCCCAACTATATGCCGTGTGGTGCCCACATTATGCCATCCATGGTGCCTCCATGATATGGGCACGAGGCAAGTGTGGCTGGCAGTTGTCGCTGGTCTTGGAGGAAGATAGAAGTCAGTCTCAGAAGAAGCAGGGGAGCCAGCTGTCTTCAGCCCCCATTCTCAGGGGAACTTGCATGAGGAAGAGGCTGAGAAAGAGGGCAGAAGTAGGTAGTTGGACTGGCTGCATCCTCCAGGCCAATCAGTAAGTTCCTATTATAAGCCAGGCATTGGCTCTTTTAATTGCCTCCTAGTAACTCATTTTACAGATAGAGAAACTGAAGCCCACAGCAGACAAGAGTCTGCTAGGCCTAGGGTCATACAGCTGGCCTACCCCTGTGATAACTCAGCCAGCTCTGTGACCAGGAGTCTCTTGTCTGTGATGAACCTTTTGTGAAGTTCAGTGGGAGCTACACCACCCTGCTTTTGAATTCTGGTTGTGTACATATACCAGCCGTGTGACCCAGGGCAAAACCTTCACCCTCTCTGCCTCCATTTCCCCACCTGTAAAATTGAGGCCCTAACCCCACTGGGCCTTGCTGAAGACTACCTTAGACCGGATGAGATTTGTTAACACCCGGCCAGGGGCAGAGGAGGAGCTAATTCCTCCCTGAGGCTGGGGTTAGGAGTGGCAGATTTATGCACTCTAGGCTTTCAAAATTGAATTAACCCATGCTTATTTGCTTTTATTATGTACCGCACTGACGGAAGTGCTTTACTTAACACATCACATCTTCACAACAATCCTAAGCAACAAGGATGATTGGTAGCCCCACTTTAGGATGTGGCCACAGAACGGTGAGTCACTTGAGCAGGGCCGCACCCCACAATCTGGACCTGAGCCCACCTCAGTGCTTCTTTTGGGTAACTTTAGAGTGAGGAACGGGAACTGGCTCGGCCATGCGGGGTCCGTGGGTTGTTCCACCCGCCTACTCCCGCAGCTCCCCGCCCCCAAGTCCCCCAGCCGAAGGCCGGTTGAGGGGCGGGGGGGTTCTCCACCTGCTGGTGCCCTTCCCCCCCGACGGTGCCTGGTCCCAGTAGGGCGGGACCTACGCGGCTGGGGGCTCAGGCGGGGTTCCCGCGAGCTTGTTTACCGGGCTGGGGGCGGGGCGGCAGTCACGTGGCCGTGTTTATCTCGGAGCCGGCGCGCGCTGTCCCCGCCCTCGCCTCTTGGTTGGCCGCGTAATCCCGGTGCGTGCCCCTCCCTGCGTGCGTGCGCGCGCGCGCTCGGCCGCCCGGTTGCGGGGCGGGGCCCGAGCGGAACACGCCCCACCCCGCCCTATCTCATCCTACCCCTTCCCCTCCCTGGGACGGTCGACTCCCCAACTGGGCTCCTGATGTCGCCTAGCTGTGGCCCTCCTGCGGTGCGCTCTCTGTCTTTATGAGCCCAGCCATTGGCGAAGCTGCTTCCCCTCGTGCGGCCTCCAGTTTGCGGGCCTGGCGTCCAAAAGGTTGACTCGGTGCGAGCACCCCACTGTGTCCAGTACAGAGCTGAACCAGATCTCCAGCTGCGCCATCCAGAAATGGTCCCCTTCCCAACCCGGCGGACCCTTTCCGTGCAACTGCTGTGTGCCAGGCCCCAGCTAGACCCTGAGAACCAGGGCAGTCGGGCAAACCTCTTCTCCCTGGTGTCATGGCGCGGTGAAGGGCCGGAAGGTAGAGGGTGGCTGAGAGGCAAACTTGAGTTCCATCCACAGACTGGCCACTTACTGGCTCAGTTACCTTGGGCAAGTTGCTTATTCCTCTCTTTATCTGTAAAATGGGGGTAATAATTGAAGAACCTACCTCGTCAGAGTATTCTGGAGGAGGCATCAGTTCCCAGCAGTAGTCGGCGAGCCTGCAGTTATTGTGAGGCTGGTTATTCTTCATATGAGGAAATTGAGGTCCAGAGAAGGGTAGGGACTTCCCAGAAATCACACAGCAGCCACATCGGCTAAAAACTGTCAGGGCGGGAGGCCTAGACGCTGCATTTCAACAGCTAGAGAGAGGGTAAGATAACGCACAGGAGGAGCACAAAATTTCCCTTCTTGCTAGTTATGGTTGAGGAGATTCAACTGCTATTTGAGGGGAGGATTGTGGTTGCTTATACTGTAGTTTGGGCTTCAGTTTCACTTTGAGCACTTCTGCAGGGGTGAACAAAGGCGGCAGGGGCTTCCACAGCCCTTCCCATTGAGGGGGCCACTGGGCCTGCACTGGATACTTTGGGAGGGATTGGCTTTGCCTGCTAGGGTGTCCCTGGATCCATCCATGGTTATGGTGGGGGCCAAGTGCAATGTAAGGCCCATGGAGGCAGCAGGAGGAGAGCTAGTCCTACTGGCAGAAGACAGCATGGGAGTGATGTCAGGACCTGTCTCTTAAAGGAGGGAGGGACAGGGCACTCCAGTATTAGCACTTTTTTTTTTTTTTTTTTGTAGAGACAGAGTCTCATTTTATGGCCCTCAGTAGAGTGCCGTGGTCTCACACAGCTCACAGCAACCTCCAACTCCTGGGCTTAAGTGATTCTATTGTCTTAGCCTCCCGAGTAGCTGGGACTACTGGCGCCAGAGGCGCAGCCCCAGTATTAGCACTTTAAAGGCAAAGCAGACACAAAGGAAGGAAAGTCAGACTGTGGAGTATGGAGTGCCCTGTGCAGTATGGAGTGCCCTGTGCAGTACTCATAGCATGGTCCTCATTGCCAGGTCCTGAGAGCCTACATACCTGGCAGAAGGAGCTGTGCCCAGGTGTTAGAAAAGAGGAGGAAAGCATTCTGTCTTTGGGCAGCTTGTTGCTCTGCATTGGACTACTGTTAACTCTCACAAGAGATGTCTGGGGACAGGTTAAGCTGAAGACTATAGCTGGACACACTAGAAAGCACCAGGGGCAAGCACTCTACCTGGCTTTTCTGCCTCCTAAGCCCTCCCTACATCCAGGCACCTCCCAGGATAAGAGAACATTGCTTTGTTTTCGTGTATATGTATTTTATATACATGTGTACTTTATATTTGTATATATAGTCATTCTCAGTGACAGGGATACGTTTTGGGAAATTCATGCTTAGGTGATTTTGTCATTGTGTAAACAGCATAGAATGTACTTAGACACACCTAGAGGTGTAGCCTACCACACACCTAGGCTATATGTGTGTGTAGCCTATTGCTCCAAGGCTACAAACTTGTAGAAGATGTTACTGTCCTGAATGCTGTAGGGAATCATAATACAGTGGTGAGTATTTGTGTATCTGAACATAGCTAAACATAGAAAAGACTCAAGAGGGTGGCGCCTGTGGCTCAAGGAGTAGGGCACCGGTCCCATATGCCGGAGGTGGCGGGTTCAAACCCAGCCCCGGCCCAAAAACCACACACACACAAAAAAAAAAAAAAGAAGAAGAAAAGACTCAAGAAAAATACAGCATAATGGCATACCTGTTCAGGGTACTTATCTTGAATGGAGCTTACAGGACTGAAGGTTATTCTGAGTAAGTCAGGGAGTGAGTGAAGGGCTAAACTTTTTTTTTCTTTTTTTTTTGAGACAGAGTCTCACAATGTCATCCTCAGTAAAGTGCCCTGGCATCATACCTCACAGCAATCTCAAACTCCTGGGCTCAAGCGATTCTCTTGCCTCAGCCCCAAGTAGCTGGGATTATAGGCACCTGTAACAACGCTGGGCTATTTTTTTGTTGAGTTGTCATAGTTGATTAGCAGGCCAGGGCTGGGTTCCAGCCCACCAGCCTCAGTGCATGTGGCTGGCGCCCTACTCGCTGAACTATAGGCGCCAAGCCTGAAGGGATAAATTCTTACAAAAATCTTTTTATTCTTTTGTAATTAACACTTGGCCTAAACCACGAACACATTGTACAGCTGTACAAAAATATTTTCTTCATGTGTTTATAAACTTTTTTTTTTCTTGAAACAGAGTCTCGGCGGTGCCTGTGGCTCAGTGAGTAGGGCGCCGGCCCCATATGCTGAGGGTGGCGGGTTCAAACCCAGCCCCGGCCAAACTGCAACAACAACAAAAAAATAGCTGGGCGTTGTGGGGGGCGCCTGTAGTCCCAGCTGCTCGGGAGGCTGAGGCAAGAGAATCGCTTAAGCCCAAGAGTTAGAGGTTGCTGTGAGCCGTGTGACGCCATGGCACTCTACCCGAGGGCGGTACAGTGAGACTCTGTCTCTACAAAAAAGAAAAAAGAAACAGAGTCTCACTCTGTCACCTTGGGTTGAAAGCCATAGCATCATAGCTCACAGCAGCCTTAAACTCTTGGACTTGAGCAATTCTCTTGCCTTAACCTCCTGAGTAGCTGGGACTGTAGGCACCTGCCACAATGCCTGGCTTGTTTTTTAGTAGAGATGGGGGTAGAGATGGGGTCTCTTATTCAGGCTGGTCTCGAACTCCTGAGCTCAAGCAGTTCACCCCCTTTGGCCTTCGAGAGTGCTAGGATTACAGGCATGAGCCACTGCGCCTGGCCTATAAACTGTTTTAATATTTTTTTCTTTACTTTGTAAACTTTTTTGTTAAAAACTAGGACATAAGGGCGGCGCCTGTGGCTCAGTGAGTAGGGCGCTGGTCCCATATACCAAGGGTGGTGGGTTTGAACCCAGCTCTGGCCAAACTGCAACAAAAAAAATAGCTGAACGTTGTGGCAGGCGCCTGTAGTCCTAGCTACTTGGGAGGCTGAGGCAAGGGAATCACCTAAGCCCAAGAGCTGGAGGTCTCTGTGAGCTGTGACACCATGGTACTCTACCAAGGGTGACAAAGACTATCTCTAAAAGAAAAAAAAAACTAGGACATAAACACACACTTTCATTTAGGCCAGGAGGGGGAAACCTGTGACTTGCTGAATTCAAGATTGTCTTTTTTTAAGGCTCAGCACCCGTAGCTCAGTGAGTGGGGTGTTGGCCACGTACACTGAGGCTGACAGATTCAAGCCCAGCCCAGGCCTGCTAAACAACAATGACAACTGCAACCAAAAATAGCCAGGCATTGTGGTGGGCACCTGTGGTTCCAGCTACTTGGGAGGCTGAGGCAAGAGACTCATTTAAACCGAAGAGTTTGAGGTTGCTGTGAGCTGTGATGCTGCAGCACTCTATCCAGGGCGACATAATGAGACTTTGTCTCAAAAAAAAACAAAAATAAAAAGAGATTGTTCTTTTTTAAGTACCAAAGGAGGCAAAAAAAAAAAAGCTTCCTAGTTCTTTGTTGCTCCTTTTAATAAAAGGGTTTGTATGTAAAATTTGGATTCAGTCAGAAGGCCACTATTAAGGACCAGGAAGGCCACAAGTTTCCTTAAAGCCACAGGTTTTGAGAACATGAAGATGTCACTAGAGGCCAGGTGCAGTGGCTCACGCCTATAATCCCAGCACTCTGGGAGGCCAAGGTGGGTGGATTGCTTGAGGTCACAGGTTCGAGACCAGCCTGAGCCAGACTGAGACCTCATCTCTAAAAATAGCCAGGCATTGTGGTGGGCGCCTGTAGTCCCAGCTACTTGGGAGGCTCAGGCAAGAGACTTGCTTAAGCCCAAGAGTTTTAGGTTGCTGTGAGCTGTGGCGTCACATCACTCTACTAAGGGAGACAAAATGAGGCTCTTGTCTAAGAAAAAAAAGGCGGGGCGCAGTGGCTCACGCCTATAATCCTAGCACTCTGAGAGGCTGGGGCAGATGGATTGCTTGAGCTCACAAGTTTGAGATCAACCTGAACAAAAATTGAGACCCTGTCTCTACTAAAAATACAAAAACCGAGGCAAGAGAATCACTTGAGTCTAAGAGTTGGAGGTTGCTATGAGCTGTGACACCATCCATGGCACTATACTCAGGGCAACAGCTTGAGACTTTGTCTCAAAAAAAAAAAAAAAAAGATGTCACTAGGTGATAACATTTTTTTCAGCTCCATTATAATGTTACAGGACACTGTCATGTATGTGGTCTGTTGCTAACCAAAACGTTATGCTGTACATGACCATACACATTTTTTTTATATCTTTTATTTCTTTTTTTTTTTTTTTTCCTTGAGATGGAGTCTCAAACTATCGCCCTGGGTAAAGCGAGTCTTTTGCCTCAACCTCCCAAGTAGCTGGACTACAGGCACCTGCCATGAATGACACCCAGCTATTTTTGTTGTTGTTGCAGTTGTCGTTGTTTTAGCTTGTCCAGGCTGGGTTCGAACCTGCCAGCCTCGGTGTATGTGGCCGGCGCCCTACCCTCTGAGCTATGGCACCACCCACACATTTTTTTTTTTTTTTTTTGTAGAGACAGAGTCTCACTTTATGGCCCTGGGTAGAGTGCCGTGGCATCACACAGCTCACAGCAACCTCCAACTCCTGGGCGTAAGTGATTCTCTTGCCTCAGTTTCCCGAGTAGCTGGGACTACAGGCACCCGCCACAACACCCGGCTATTTTTTTGGTTGCAATTCAGCCGGGGCCAGGTTTGAACCCACCACCCTCGGTATATGGGGCCGGCGCCTTACTGACTGAGCCACAGGCGCTGCCCTACCCACACAATATTTTTTTTTTTTTTTTTTTTGTAGAGACAGAGTCTCACTTTATGGCCCTCGGTAGAGTGCCGTGGCCTCACACAGCTCACAGCAACCTCCACCTCCTGGGCTTAAGCGATTCTCTTGCCTCAGCCTCCCAAGTAGCTGGGACCACAGGCGCCCGCCACAATGCCCGGCTATTTTTTGGTTGCAGTTTGGCTGGGGCCGGGCTTGAACCCGTCACCCTTGGCATATGGAGCCGGCGCCCCACCAACTGAGCCACAGGCGCTGCCCCCCACACAATATTTTTAATTGAGAAAATTGTTATACTTGTACCTGTGGTGAGGGATGCTGATTTTTTCATAGTTAGCTTTTACAATAAACAAAAAAATGAGCTGCTTTAAAAGCAAATACCCTAGATACAAGTGGAGGTGGAATGAGAATGTGACAGGTCTCACCAAGGTGGTACCACAGATGGATGAGCTCTGTAGCAAAATACCAAGTGGGCCTGCGTAGGATTGCAGAGCCATTCGGTCACTAGATACTTACCAAATGCCTGCTATATGCCAGGCCCAGAGACAAGCGAACTTCAGGTGTGATCTGGGGTGGGGTACGGAGACCAGGCTGGGGCTGGGACTTGAAGGGTGGGGACAGCAGCGGGAGACATAGGGCACTTGCAAAACCAAGCAGCTCTAAGCACTTTGAATGCATTAAAGCAGCACAAGAGTTCTATACAGATGAGAAAATTGAAGTACAGAGCTGTTAAAGTAAATTGCTAAAAGTCACACAACCCGTTAGGGATGGAGTTGATTTGAACCCAGGCCTCATGTCTTCAGAGCCCCAGCTCCTTGCTACCTTCTCTCGCCTGCTGGAGGAAGGTTCCTGGGCCTTACAGGGGCTTGCTGTCTTCCAGGCACCAAGGGGCTCAAATGGACATGAGGGCTAATGGGGACTTACAGCCAGTCACATGATAGTGTGGTATGAGTAAGAGCAGCTCTGGGGTTGCTAGAGCTCTCAGGAGGGCCAGGCTAGGTCAGCTCCTTGGAGCAGGTGATAGTGACATCTTACCAGGATGGGGCAAAGGCCTGCAGTGGGCCCTGGCTCAGCAGTTATAAGCTCTGTGAAGCCAAGTGGAAGCAGGGGGCTCTGACCTTTCATTCCTCTCCCCAGGTACAGCACGTGGGAGCCAGAAGAGCACATCCTGGACCCCCGCCTCGTCATGGCCTATGAGGAGAAGTAAGGGGTCCTCTGCCTGCCTTGGGCTGGGCTTAGGACTGACTCCAAGGCTTCCCAGGGAGCCCAGAACTGGCTGGCTCTGGTCATTGGGGGCAGAGTGGGGTGTCTGACCAGGGTAGTCCAGGCTGTGTGCAGCTGGGGAAGCTGGCGGGCACAGAGTCCCAGGGCAGCCGCAGACTCTGCGTCTTTTTCCTATTGCCAGTCGTTGCCTTTACTCAGTCCCTGTGCTATAAAATGGGCCACCCTGAATAATTCCAGTTTCCCCAGGGCAAAATTTTACAGGGGACCTATAAGAGTTTTCAGTTTTGGTGAAAAATGTGAAAATGCTTCACAAAGGTGCCCAGTGTTGGAGTGAGTGGCCATGTCAGGAATGCTGGTGGCGACAGGTCTGATATAAGAGCTCTTAGGAAACTCAAACTAGATGGAAGGTCTCTGAAGTTCAGCTAAGAAAAGGACAAACAAATGTGTGAGCTGTGGAGCCTTTCCTTTTCTTCTTTTTCTCCCCTTCCCCTTCCCTTTTTCCTTTTCTTCTTTTTTAGGTAAGAGTCTCCCTGTGGGACCCCGGGTGGAATGCAATGGCTTCTGCCTAGCTCCAGGAGCCTCAAACTCCTGGGCTCAAACAGTCCTCCTGCCTAACCCTCCTGAGTAGCTGGGACTACAGGTGCCCACCACACCTGGCTTACTTTTCTATTTTTTTGTACAGACAGGGGTCTTGCTCTTGCTCAGGCTGATCTTGAGCTCCTCAAGTGATCCTTCCACCTTGGCCTCCCAGAGTGGTGGGATTATAGCTGCCATACCTGAACTGGAGCCAGAATTTCTGAGCTCCAGCCTGTCCCCCTTGGCTACCTCTGAGCCAAGCGGCCTTGGACAAACTCATCTCTGCCAGTGCTCTGTGGAGGTCTTCTTCCATTGCATGTACCCAGCCTTACTTCCCCATGCCAGAGGGCAGCCCCAGGTCCTCTGCCTCTCCCCAGCCTGCTGACCCTATACAGAGTGGGACCACGTCGCAGAATTGTTTGTATTTGGCCCCTTATGGCAGCCTCCTGAGGTGGGCATGCAGATCTCATTTGGCAGATGAGAAAACGTTGGCCCTGGAGGGGAGAGCTCCTATGCAGGAACCTCACAGCTGGGAACCTGCCGGACACGGACTCAGCCAGGCTCCTGACTTGGGGTCAGATGCTTTTCTGTTGCCTCTGACTGCTGGATTCTCATTGCTTCTCTCCCAGGAGGCTTCCTGTCACTGATTCAAGGACAAATTTTCCTTGTTCTTTCCTTTAAAAATCAGGGTGTTCCTGTCCCACAGCTTCTCTCCACTTCCCAAGTGCAAGGTGGGGGTGGGATGGGGCTTGGTCCACAGGTGTTACACTCAGGAGAATCCTGCAGGATGTCTTGGCATCTGTGGCGGAGAGCAGGGGCAGGTGTCAAGGTGTAGAGTGGTGCCAGGTGCCCTTTCCCCTCTGCCATGGAGATGGGTGTCCTGTGGGGTGTGGCAGCTCCTGCCCAGAAGACAGGAATAGTCACTATGGGGTTCACCGGTTTATACTACACTCAGATTGAGAGACCAGCCCAGTTCACACAACCAGAAAGGGGAGAGGGTGGACTTCCGACCTCTGCCTTCTTTGTGATTGTCCATGTGGCCTCTGTGGTGCGGCTACAAAAAGTATAGATGTGTAGTCCCAGCTGCTCGGGAGGCTGAGGCAAGAGAATCGCTTAAGCCCAGGAGTTGGAGGTTGCAGTGAGCTGTGTGAGGCCACGGCACTCTACAGAGGGCCATAAAGTGAGACTCTGTCTCTACAAAAAAAAAAAAAGTATAGATGGAATGAGCTGAGGTCGGAGGCAAAGTGAAATGACCCTACTTCTGGCTTTTTTTGTTTGGAGTCCCTGGTTGTGTTGTCTTGTGTATGTCAGGTGTGGCCTCAACTTGTGCCTTGTGTTTGTGTGTGTGTTTTTTTTTTTTTTTGTGGTTTTTGGCCGGGGCTGGGTTTGAACCCGCCACCTCCGGCATATGGGACCGGCGCCCTACTCCTTGAGCCACAGGCGCCGCCCATGTTTGTGTGTTTTGATATGTGGGAAACACAGCCAGTGGCGAGTCTGGCATCTCTTAGGCTCTCAATACAGGCTAATTTTTAACTTGTCCTCTGACTAGATAGTACAGACAAGGTAGGAGCCTATCCTCTGTCCCAAGTTCATATAGATTCCACATGGCGGGAGGATGGGCTGAGCTTCAATTGCAGAACGATTGCCAGTCTCATCAGCTCCCCTAGGACAGTCAAGGCAAATCTGATTGACAGGTTTTGTGTTACTCTCCTAAGAGTAGAAACTGGAGCTGCATTTTTGGAGGGGTTCCAGTACCATTCAGAGCAGAGCCCTCATGTGGCCCTGGGGCGCAGTAATGGCCTACACATTTTTGGAAATGCTATAGGAGTCCCACCTCAATGATTGAGACCAGTGCCCTCCCCATTCATTAGATGGGAAGACCAGGGTCCTGGCAGTTGAGCATTTGACCCCATTGTCATAATAGCCCTAGCAGGACAGTGAGGAGGATTGGTGGGATAGGCTAGAGGGCGTGTCCCCTCCCTGTCAGGCAGCCAGGGGGCGGTGAAGCGGACACCTTGCTTTCCCTTAGATGTCATCCGTGTTTCCTTTTCTTCTGCTACCTGCTTTGCACCCCAGAGAGGAGAGAGACCGAGCGTCGGGGTATAGGAAGAGAGGTCCGAAACCCAAGCGGCTTCTGCTGCAGGTAACTGGCCTGCCTTTGTGCCTCCTTCCTTTCCCTCCCCAGCCACTGGGCCCCCACCCCTGAGAGGCACTTCCCCTCCCCAGAACCACCCAGGGCACTGTGGGCTGGGGCACTTGGGGGGTAAGCTTTGAGGGAAGGAGTTGAGAAAAGGCTGGATGTGGGTCTCATGCCCAGGGAAGACAGCCTGGGTGGACAGTGCTGTAGGGGTAGGCGGGTGGGCATGTGGCTAAGGGAACCCTAGAAATTTGAGAGCTTAGAATCTTGCTTTGAGGGCAGCGCCTGTGGCTCAGTCGGTAAGGCGCCGGCCCCATATACCGAGGGTGGTGGTTTTAAACCCAGCCCCGGCCAAACTGCAACAAAAAATAGCTGGGCATTGTGGCGGGTGCCTATAGTCCCAGCTACTCGGGAGGCTGAGGCAAGAGAATCGCTTAAGCCCAGGAGTTGGAGGTTGCTGTGAGCTGTGTGAGGCCACGGCACTCTACCGAGGGCCATAAAGTGAGACTCTGTCTCTACAAAAAAAAAAAAAAGAATCTTGCTTTGAGAAAAACTTGAAAACTTTGAGTCTTTTGATGCTCAAAATCCCCAGATACATAATTGTAATACTTGAGAATCCCAGATATATAAAAACTTTAGAACTGAGAAAACATGGGAACCTGGAATTTTAGAATCCAAAAAGCAGAGACTTAAAATTCTGGAGCCATGACCTTGGAATATCAGACCCCCAAAACCTGTCATTTTTTAGTAGGAAGAAATCTACAGGGCTTCCTTTTCCTGTCTTCTGTCATTTGGGAACCTAGTCTCTGCAACCTGCCAGGCCACCCATGTCTTAGGTCTTGGGGGCATTTTGCCAACATTGATGGTTTGCTGTGAAAAGCAAATGGAGTTGGAAGCAATGTAGTCACAGGCTGACTATCCCTAATCTGAAACCTGAAATGCTTCAAAATCTGAAACTTTGAGCAGCGACACAGTGCTCAAAGAAAATGCTTATGTGATGGTAGGCAAGCTCTTTACTCAGGTTGAGGAGAACACCTGGCCCCCCAGGTGGAGTATTTGAAGCCAGGAAATAAGGATTCTTGGTCTGTGTGCACGTGAGCCACATCAAGTCTACCAGCCCCTCCAAGGCTTTCACCAGAGTGGTGGCCTCCCTTCTTGGCAGTGAGTGTGTTCTGCGAGGTTTGACGTGAATTGGCCTAGGAAGGGAAGTGACCATCGCCAGACATGGGCTCTTTGGTGTGTTTCACAGATGAACACATTTCATCCATATACCAAACCTACAGGGCAGGTGTATGAATTTACCTCTTGCTGTGTAATAAATTACCACTCTAACCAAGCAATTTCAAGTAATAAATATTTATTATTTCACATGGTTTCTGTGGGTCAGGAATTTGGGAGTGCTTTAGCTGGTTCTTTAGCAATTCTAGTTTGGGTTCCAGTCAGGATATCAGCTAGGGCTGCAGTTATCTGGGGCTGCAGGATCTACCTCTCTGGTGGCTGTTCAAGGGCCAGCGAATCAGTGCTGGATGTTGGCGGGGGCTGGTTCCTCAACAGGTGGACCTCTGAAGAGGGCCGCCAGAGGTCCTGACAGCCTGCCACTAGCTTCCCTGAGGGGTGATCTGAGAGAGCAAGCAGGGAAGAAGCTGCAGTGCCTTTTATGACCTGACCTTGGAAGTCACACCACAGTATTCCTCCAGGGAAGCAACATGGGAGTGTGAATTCCAGGAGGCGGATGCCTTTGGGGACCATTTTGGAGTCTGGCTACCATTTCACTGGTGAAGATACTGAGGCTGAGGGAGGCCTGGGGTCACACAGCTGACCCTTGACCCCGCATCCCTTCCAGTAGCTGCAGTTGTCTCATGATGAGGTGGCGAAGGACAAGGAAGAATGTGCCGTGCAGAATGAGGATGTTACTGGGCTGGCGCTGGCCTGCTAGCAGGGTGGGAAGAGTGACTTAGAATAAGCTGCCTCTGGGACCCACCTCCCAGCCCCTCCCAGTTCAGCCCTCCTCCCCTCACCACAGCAACCTTCCCCTGGATATGGTTCCCACGACAGGGAAAAGTCATCTCTGCCCCCAGCTTGGAGGTGTTCAACCTCACAGGTCCCATCTAAAGCCTCACTTTCTTCCTGGGAGTGCTTGGTCTCTGCTAACAGGTAACATTAGAAGTTGCTGTCCGAGAGTGATCTGGGATCTCCCAACATCTTGGCACCAAGGATCTTTCTTGGATTCATGTAAATTCTCCCAAAATCAATAGGACAAATCCCCAAATTACAGACTCCAGCCCTTGACGGCAGACGAACTTGGCCCTCCAGCTCTGTTTCACCAAAGGTGGGGCAGGGAGTCAGCAGAGGCCTGGACTCTAGAGCACACTCTTTGCCCTCTGCCCCCACCGTCTCCCCAGCAAGCCGGTATTTTCAGCCTTGGAGGTCCTTTAATGAACACAGATACCTTTCCTAAAATGAAGAACAACTCCTTAATTTATCCACTTCGTAAGTCCTGATTAGTTTCTCATCGGTCAGTCTTCAGTTTGTACCTTTGTGTGGCCCTCTGCTGCCTATCACAGGTTGGTGTCCCCAGTTCCAAGGAGATAAGGCTGCTGGGGGCCCCTGGGGTCCATGGCGGTGTGCGCTAGGGACTGGGGGAGGAGGGGTGATGGCTGGCCCTACCTGGGAGCTGAGGACTGGTTGTGTGGGTGGGTTCGAGGCTCCGGTGGGAGGAGCAGCATGAGCAGAGGCGTGGCCATGGGGGAGGCGGGGCTGACCCGAGCTGCCCTGGCTTGCCCCTGCAGCGGCTGTACAGCATGGACCTGCGGAGCTCCCACAAGGCCAAGGGCAAGGAGAAGCTCTGCTTCTCTCTGACGCGCCCACTCGGCAGCGGGAGCCCCGAGGGGGTGGTCAAGGCGGGGGCACCCGAGCTGGTGGACAAGGGCCCCTTGGTGCCCACCCTGCCCTTCCCGCTCCGCAAGCCGCGCAAGGCCCACAAGTACCTGCGGCTCTCACGCAAGAAGTTCCCACCCCGCGGGCCCAACCTGGAGAGTCACAGCCATCGACGGGAGCTCTTCCTGCAGGAGTCACCGGCCCCAGACGCCCTGCAGGCGGCCAGCGAGTGGGAGCCCACCGAGCAGCCCCCTGAGGAGGAGGGTAAGCAGCCCAGAGACAGTCAAAGCTAGAAAAGGTCCCTGTGGGTCATCAGGTCCAGAGAGGGTACCAAGTGCTTGTGAGGCCACGGGCCGGGGCAGTCAGGACTGGACGTGGACCTACTACCTAACCTAGAGTACTTCTCACGTCCAGACGCCCCAGAGCAAGTCCCTGAGCTGGCTGGAGATGCAGAGGGAAGGACTCCGTGGGGAGGTGGCTGGGGAGGTCTGTGTGCTGCTACCCGCCCCCAGCTGCCCACCTTGTCAGCGTTGCCCTTCCTATCTGTCTCACTGCTGCAGCTGAGGCAGACCTGGCCGAGGGGCCTCCTCCCTGGACACCTGCGCTCCCCCCAAGTGAGGTAACTGTGACAGACATCACCGCCAACTCCGTCACCGTCACCTTCCGGGAGGCCCAGGCAGCTGAGGGCTTCTTCCGAGACCGCAGTGGGAAGTTCTGAATCACCGTTTTTTACTCTCTTAAACTGTTTCTTTTGGGCTTCGGGTGGGGACTTCAGAGATGGAGGGTGGGGGCGGGGTAATTATTTTATTTAAAAGAAAAACTGAGCAGAAGAAGAGGGGAAGATCTTCCCACCCTGCCCTTCCCTCTGTGAGGGGTGTTTACAGAGAGGCCTTGGGCAAGGGCTGGCCAAGCGTTGCTCTGGAAGTTGGAGCATCATCCTGAGGGCAGGACAGGCTGAGGCCTCCCTGCCTGGTACACCTCCGTCCTCATTCTCTAGGTCCTCATTTTCTAGAGATGCAGTGGCTGGTTCTGGGAGTTCCAGGAGCATTGGGAGGCCCAGGCCCGCTTCCTTGAGCAGCCTGCTCCAGTCATGTGGCTGGTTTTCCCCTTCCCTTTTCTTGATGGGTTCTCTGTTTTGAAGTTCCACTCCAGCTCTGTGGTGGGCTGCCAAGGCTGTCTTTGACCAGAAGTGACTGAGTCACCAAGCAGGGACAGGAGGAAGGGTTTGAGATTGTCCACTCCCTTTCAGAGCGGTCTGTATCCTTCCCAGGGAGGAGGCTGCCAGCTGAGACGCTTCTGCTGAGTGCTCCACCCTCCCCCATCACCTGGTCTGTGCAGAAATATGACGCTGAGCTGCACAGGTGTGCAGCACTGCCTTTGGCGTGTACATCCACACATCCCCAAGAACGTGTGTGTCTACAGACATGTCCACGTGGGCCTTGCAAATCTGCTTTAGAACCTGACCAAGTGAACGTGGGGTGATTCACAGCACAAAAGAACTTGCTGCAACACCCCACGTTCCCGCCACCCTCACCTCACCTTGCATGTGCATCACGTGATAGGATTTACCCCGACTTGGTTTGACTGCAGAGGTCAGCAGAGGGCAGGGGCCTGGCCATGGGTGCGATGGCATCTCTGCTGCTGGGATGCAGATGTGGTTTTGTGGCTGCCCCCGGCTAGGTTACAGGTGTGCAAGCCTCTGCCAAGTTGTGCATTGCATCAGCACAAGCGCTAAAACACTAGGGCCCTGTTCTTCCTCCCCAGGGGAGTTCTTGTTCTTTCTGACTCAGGTGACCTTTCAGCCCCCTGACTCCTGTCTTTTTCTGCCCTCTCCTCCAGCTCATTCGAGCTGGATGTGGTGTGGGTGTAGGCAGTCAGGGAGGGAAGGAGTGGCCTGCCACCTTCTCAGGGCATCCCTCAACTCCTGAACCAGTCCTCCATTCTGTGTCCCTTTCCCATCCAACCTAAATGCTACAGCTAAGCTGACACTGTTTTCCCGTGGGGGAACCTCCCCCGTGTCTTCCTGAGGTGGGCTGCTCTGCATGGTGTCAGGCTGTGCACAAGCCCCACGCCCTTGCGAGGAGCTGTGTCTTCCAGGAGGAAGGCGCTTGTTTTCTAGCTTGTACAAGGTGCCCTATGGGCTGGCAGCTTCCCTGCCAGTGAGGAGTGGCTTCTCCCTCCATCCCAGTCCTGTAGGAGAGAAAGAACCAGATCAGGAAGCATGAAAAGACCATATACCCATCTTCCCACCAATGTCAGGGTAATCTGAACAGGGAGTGGAGTGTGGCCAGAGTTTAAAACCTGCTTGTCCTTCCCAGTGTTGTTCCCCAGCCCCGTGCTGTGTCCTCAGGAAGCCAGCAGGATCTCTGCTAAGGCACAGAGAGGGTGATTCTTTGCCCACACCCTTTCCCCAGGTCCCAAACCAAAGATGGCTTATGCCCCATTTCTGTTTGGGGTATTCTGTTGGCAAAATTCCCAAACCTCTCAGTGCGTGTGTGTCTCTCTCTCTCCCCCCTCCCCTTCCTCCTTAATCCTTAGTTGTCCAGGGTCAATTCAGTGCTTCCATTGGGGGATAGTCCCCGTTGGGGTGACCTGATTCACCCCCAGCCCAGGGAATTGAATCTAGAGGAACATGGGTTAAGGCAGGAAAAGGAAGGAGCGGCAGGAATCTGACCCACCAGCTGTGGGGTCCTGGGTCGGGAAAGGGGAAGCTTGGTGTTGGGAAGACTCTGCTCCCAGCCGGGGTGAAGGTGGTGGAGATGAGAGTTGGGGGTCTCTCTCCAGTTGGATGTGTTGTTCCATTGGCTTAGGACATGGCTGGCAGCTTCCAGGAGACATCACTTGTTCCCCAACCCCCAGGGGACACAGACTCTTCCTGCTTCCCGGGTACTTTCAAAGAATTATTTGTACAATCTGTAGGTTTGTGGTTCAGGGGGCTTTTGTGGATGAGGCAGTTGTTTTTCTTTCTGCAGCAGGAGACCTCATTTTTCCTCTTAACTCAGTCCTTTGTGGCCCTTGGGGGAACCCTGTGGCCCAGGGAGGGCTGAACTACAGGGTGACCTGGGATGAGTGGGCCCAAGATGCCCAGCTCAGGGCAGCATGTGGCTCGAGGGCTGCTTTGAGCCAGAAACAGGCGGTGGACTGCTAGGAGGAGTGCCCCCAGGACAGGTGACTTCTGTGAGGTCATCTATGGGTATGGCTACACAGGCCTCCTCCCAGCCTGGAGTGTCCCAGAAGGGGCAAAGTAGATAGTGACCTCCCCCCCCACACACCCTCCTCAGAAGGCCAGTACTCCTAGGGGTGGGGGGAGGGCTCAGAAAGTGTTTGACCACCTGCCTTTATTCCCCCAGCCCTCTCCCTGTTGTGAATGTAGAGACCGGTAGGTACTTTTTCTTTTGCAGTGGGACGGGATGGGGAAAATGTTCCTCCACCTCTGCACGGCCACTTGCACTGTGTGGCCAAGCCCAGGAGGGTTCCAGGATCATCACTGCTCTTAGGGAGATAGTCCCCAGTGCCAATTCCCTCCTCTCTTTTTGCTCTGGGGAAGGCGCTAGGCATCTTTGAGGTGGGTGAGCTTTCGCCTTTTAAGTGCCCCGCCAGCGGCCTCCAGGTCTCAGCCCAAGAGCGCTTCCTTTGCACAGATGAGCTTCGACTTTGTTCAGACTAAATGAATGTATCTGGGAGGGGCGGGGCGGGCTGATCCCAAGCACAAGCCTTTTCTGAGCAAGTGTGCTGGGAGAGACAGGGCGGGCATAGAGCGTGGTTTTATTTTTGTACTGACATTGGTAAGAGATGTATAGCATCTATTTATTTAGATGATTTATCTGGTAAATGAGGCAAAAAAATATATTAAAGATGATTTAAAAAGAAAAGAAAACTCATGGACATTTAATCTTTGCATCTAATGGTGTTCCCCACTATGCTGAGGGAAGGGCACCTGTCCTTGGTGCCGCCCTAGCGTTTAGCTCCCACATCCCCTAGTCACTGACCATGACTTTGGACAAGTCTTTCTGTTTTCTGAGCCTCACAGATTAACTGAGGTGACGATGGGAACCAGAAGTTTCACTGGGTGAGGCCACCAGCCTGGTGTCCTCAGAGGCCTGGATGTGCTTCTGACCTCTTCATCTTCCCTCTTTGTCCCCCCAAGGGTATTCTCTTTTAGAGCTTCACTCAGGTCTTTGTAGTTGTAGGCTCTGGAACACAGTAGTGTCACAGGGCTAATGCTCACCTACTGTTTGTCCCCTGCCCCCAGCTTAGCATACCCATCTGGACGCTCAGTTGGTCAGAGAGAAAGTAAGAGCCCAAGGCCGGGCACAGTGGCTCATGCCTATAATCATACGACTCTGGGAGGCTGAGGTGGGTGGATTGCCTGAGCCAGAGTGAGACCCCATCTCTAAAAAATAGCTGGGTGCCTGTAGTCCCAGCTACTTGGGAGGCTGAGGCAAGAGGATCACTTGAGCCCAAGAGTTTAAGGTTGTTGTGAGCTACGATGCCACAGCTCTTTACCAAGGGCGACAAAATGAAGCTCTGTCTCAAAAAAAAAAAAAAAAAATTGAGAGCCCTGGCAGCACATCCACATTTTGGTACAGAAGCTGGAGGGAGTGGGTAGGATGTTAGGCGGCAGGGAAGAGGCTGCCACAGCTGTCCAGGTGGAGAGTGGTGGTGGTGGCTACAGCTGTGGGGGTATGTGTACATGGGCAGGAGAGGGAATCAACAACACGTGACTGGTTTGCTGTGAGGGCAAGGAGGTGTCAAGATTGTACCTGGGTTTCCAGTTTAGCAACTGGGCAGATGACAATCTGGATGGAGGCTGACGGAGAAGCACCAGCCTCTGAAGTGTCTTGACATGGCTGGCACCAAAAGCAGAGCCCGAGACAAGGATTTCCTGTGCAGGGAGTTTATTTGGGAGTTAATCCAAGGAGAGGGGTTAGGGGTTAGAATGGGTCAGGGAAGGATAAAAGCTATTACAAGGGTGTATTATTGAGCAGTTGGGATGGGATTCTGCTTGGGATCAGCTGTACAATTATATCCCAGAATTGGCCACTCCTGAAGGATAAGGGGTGGGAGCATTGTTCATCGAGGGCTGGCCCTAATGAATTGAGCCTTGCCCCTGGATGTGCTAACCAATGCCACCAACTTCTAAGCTTTGCACATGCCAGCCTCCACCTGTCTGTCACCTCTGTCTTTTGTGTTGGAAGTGCCTAGGGTGGGAAGGGAAGACTTGGTGCCAGTAGAAACCTACAGGGTACTGTCCACCCTGCTCACTGCTGAAACCAGAGATGCTAGCCCAAGAGGGGCACTGGAGGTATCTGATACATCCACTCCTCACACTGCTCTGCTTTGCTGTATTTTTTTTTTCACATTTCTTTCTTTTTTTTTTTTTTTTTTTGTTGCAGTTTGGCCGGGGCTGGGTTTGAACCCACCACCCTCGGCATATGGGACTGGCGCCCTACTCACTGAGCCACAGTAGAGACAGAGTCTCACTGTACCGCCCGCCGTTGGTAGAGTGCCGTGGCGTCACACGGCTCACAGCAACCTCTAACTCTTGGGCTTACGCGATTCTCTTACCTCAACTTCCTGAGCAGCTGGGACTACAGGCGCCCGCCCCAACACCCGGCTATTTTTTTGTTGCAGTTTGGCCAGGGCTGGGTTTGAACCCGCCACCCTCAGCATATGGGGCCGGCGCCCTACTCACTGAGCCACAGGCGCCGCCCTTTTCTTTCACATTTCAATTTCATTTGTTTTTCTAGACTATACAATTGATCTCCTAACAAAATTACTGTTTTGTATTTTTTTGTTTTTATTTTTTAGTAACAGGGTTTTGTTCTTTTGCCCAGGCTGGGGTGTAGTGGTATGATCATAGCTCATTGTTTGTTTTTTTAAGACAGAATCTCAAAAACAAACAAACAAAAAAATAAAACAAATAAATAAATAAAAGACAGAATCTCACTCTGTTGCCCTCAGTAGAAGGTAGAGTGCTGTGGAGTCGTATCTCACAGCAACCTCACACTCCTGGGCTCAAGCAATCCTCTTGTCTCAGCCTCCTGAGTAGCTGGGACTAAAGGTGCCCACCACAGCGCCTGGCTAGTTTTTCTCTTTTAGAGAAAAGAGGTAGAGATGGGGTCTCTCTCTGGCTCAGGCTGGTCTTGAACTGCTGAGCTCAAGGGATCCTCTGCCTCAACTTCCCAGAGTGCTAGGATTATAGTTGTGAGCCACCGCACCCAGCCCTAACTACTTTTTTCTTTTTGTCTACTGATCTCTTGGCTCTGGGAAGCCAAAACGACCATGTGGTAGTTTTAGCTTTGGTTTCTGAGGAGTTCCTTACATTATCCCCTGGTAGAAGCATTCCCTCCCCTGGAGACTAGGACCTTGGCTCTACCCCATCTCTACCAGTGGCACGGAGCACAAATTCTGCAAGTGGGTGAGGAGGGCTGATCCAACTTCCATCCATTGGTTCAGCATGTTTACTAAGTCTTGGGGGTCAGTGTCCCAACTCCATGGCTGTTGTCCTGAGCTGATACCTTAGCTGAGCTTTAATGGGCAACTCCATTGTTGTATTAGGCTGCCAGCTTCTGGGGGCCATGGTGTATGGTGGGTCCAGTAGGGCCCATGGCCAGGCACATATTATTATGCTTCTTTCACTGTAAAATGGGTCCCTTGATCTAATGCTGTGTTCTGCCAGCTGCATACACCTGTCACCTGGAGGATCACTTGAGCCCAGGAGTTGGAGGTTGCTGTGAGCTATGATGACACCACTGCACTCCAATCTGGGTGACAGAATGAGACCCAGCATCTTTAAAAACAAAACAAAACCCTGGATTCTGTGGGAACCCCATTGGTATATTAGGCATTTTGTAAGCCTTCAGATGGTGGCAATGGCATAGCGCTGTGGATGAGACAAGCAAACCATGTCCCAGTAGGTGTGAAATCTGGTAAGTGAATTACTGACCCCTCCAGAGGGAAAGACGTCCAGGGCAACTTGCTGAAGGTTTCCAGCAGGTCTCATGACCTCTACATGTCTGAGATCACCACCAGTGTCTGCCTCTGACAAGTTGAAATTTGTCAACTGTGGGTGGTGCCTGTGGTTCAGTGGAGAGGGCGCCGGCCCCCTGTACTGAGGACACCTGTAGTCCCAGCTACTGGGAAGGCTGAGGCAAGAGAATTGCCTAAGCCCAGGAGTTGGAGGTTGCACTCTACCAAGGGGCGATAAAGCGAGACTCTGTCTCTACAAAAACAACCAAAAAAAAAGACATCGGTCATATTGGATTAATGATTAGGCCCACCCTAATCCAGTATGATTTTATTTCAGCTAATCACATCTCCAACTACCCCATTTCCAGATAAAGTCTCATTCTGAGGTTCCAAGATCATGGGATTTGTGGGGAGGACGCTCTCAACCCATTACCTGCACATTTATTATTTAAAAATTTATCATATCTGGCTGGGTGCTCAGTGGTTAGGGTGGCAGCCACATGCTCCAGGGCTGGTGGGTTCAAACCAGCCCAGGCCTGCTAAACAGACAAAAAAAAAAATAGCTGGGCATGTGTCAAGCACCTGTAGTCCCAGTTACTAGAGAGGCTGAGGCAAGAGAATCACTTGAGCCCAAAAGTTTGAGATTGCTGTGAGTTATGACACCATGGCACTCTACTGAGGGCTACAAAGTGAGACTCTGTCTCAAAAAAAAGAAAGAAGTCTTTTTCTTTTTGGAGTGGACCAGCTGCATTCTTCTTGTTGGAGCTGAAGCATTAAAGATTTGCAATGAGCTATTAGTTAATATTAATGAGCCAATTCCCCATTGCCCTGCATCCTGAAGACTAAGGCATTGGGTTGCAGTAATTTTTCTTTTCTACTGACCAATAAACATCTTTCCCAAAGGTCCCAAAGGAAGACATAAATTACCTTTAATAGTATAAGTTTTGTTTGGGCTTAAAGAAAGATCATTTAGCCAGGTGGGGAAGTCACTAATGTTTATATCCTGGTGGCAGTTGAACAAAATACTTTTCACTTTCTCATGAGTTCTACTCAACCTACACAACAGTTTACAAATATGTTAAACTTTTTAATTTCTCTTAATTCTAAAAAAACTACTTTTCACAAAACAGGATCACTGTTTACTATAAAGTTATTCAGTTAGCCAAACTGATGATTAGAAGATTTCCTCTTGTTTTGCAGTTTTTGGCCGGGGCTGGGTTTGAACCCGCCACCTCCGTCATATGGGGCCAGTGCCCTACTCCTTTGAGCCACAGGCACCACCCAAAATTCAGCTTTTTAAACAATCTGAACGGCCAAAGTATTATATCTTACAAACAACTCAAGACATTTTATGACAGTTAAGTTAAACAGTTATGTGTCATTCCATGAGATGGCATTGCAGAGAAAATTGGAATTTAATATAGGTGGGCCTGGGCAGTGCCTGTGGCTCAAAGGGTCAGGGCACTAGCCCCATATGCCAGAGGTGGCATGTTCAAACCCAGCCCAGGCCAAAAACTGCAAAAAAAATATAGGTGGGCCATAGTTTTTTTTATTTTTGAACTATATTATTTTTTCTCTAATTTCCCATTTTATTAAAGACAAATCACAGCAGGATCAATTTATTTGCCAAAATAAACTGTACTTTCAGTATACAGGGTCTGATTATTTGTATAAAGTGCAGTAAGAATGGTTATTAGCCATCTAGACTTTTAAAATTGGCTTTGCTGAAACCTTTTATAAGGAATCTCAGGTTAGACCTGAAATACTCTCCCAAGCGAAGGTTTCATTTGTGCCATTAGATACCTATGCCTCTTCTTTCAAAGTCCCAAAGCAACTTGGGGTTCCTGGACCTGTAGAAAGTGACATTCTTTACTCACCGCAGATAGGAAATGTTATCGATGAGGTATCTGGCCGGTTTTTCATTTTTTGGTTGCAGCCATGTTGTTTGGTGGGCCCGGGCTGGATTCGAACCCGCCAGCTCAGGTGTATGTGGCTGGCGCCTTAGCCACTTGAGCCACAGGCTCCAAGCCTCCATTACTTGTCTTAAAGGACAAATTTTGGACTTAGCCAATCATAAAAAAACAAACAAAACCACTTTCCGAGATGAATGAAAAAGTATTACTTATACACTAGGACATATCAATATTTTATAATATTAAAACTATACATATGGGTGGCACCTGTGGCTCAGTCGGTAAGGCGCCGGCCCCATATACCGAGGGTGGCGGGTTCAAACCCAGCCCCAGCCGAACTGCAACAACAACAACAAAAAAATACCGGGTGTTGTGGCGGGCGCCTGTAGTCCCAGCTACTCGGGAGGCTGAGGCAAGAGAATCGCTTAAGCCCAGGAGTTGGAGGTTGCTGTGAGCTCTGTGATGCCATGGCACTCTACCGAGGGCCATAAAGTAAAATTCTGTCTCTACAAAAAAAAAAAAAGAAACTTAAAATACCGAGTGAAAAAACTCATTAAAAAACAAACAAAAAAGAACTATACATATATATATATGTAATCCACCAAAAATTAAACAACATTTCATACTTGACAATGTTTTTTTGTTTGTTTGTTTGTTTTTTCAGTTTCTGGCCAGGGCTGGGTTTGAACCCGCCACCTCTGTCATATTGGGCCTGTGCCCTACTCCTTTGAGCCACAGGTGCCGCCCTCGACAATGTTTCTTGTATAGTATTTGTTTTTTCTTCTTTTTTGAGAAAGTCTCACTATGTCGCCTTGGGTAGAGTGCTGTGGCGTCACACCTCACAGCAACCTCCAAGTCTTGGGCTTAAGTGATTCTCTTGCCTCAGCCTCCCAAGTAGCTGGGACTACAGGCGCCCGCCACAACACCTGGCTATTTGTTGGTTGTAGTTGTCGTTTGGCAGGCCAGGGCTGGATTTGAACCTGCCAGCTCCGGTGTACGTGGCTGGCGCCCTAACCTCTGAGCCATAGGTGCTGAGCCTGTCTTATACAGTTTTAACATACCAAATGAGCCTGATATGTATTTCTCAGACTTTCAGCAGTCTTAATATTAAAAAAGCTAATTTGAGGGCAGTGCCTGTGGCTCAAAGGAGTAGGGCACTGGCCCCATATACCGGAAGTGGTGGGTTCAAACCCAACATGGCCAAAAAAAGACACACAAAGCTAATTTGAGGTCAAAAAGGTCATTTAGAATTTTGATTTTGGAAGGTTTGTCAAACATTAAAGGCTCAAAATATTTGTTCAAATAGGATCATAAGCCAAAAGATACGAAAGGCAATACAAGAGGTTATATGGGTTTAAACTGTAACCCTTTTAAAGTTCAGTCTTCTCTAGCCAAAAACCTAATACAGACAACACAGGATTGTTTCAGGGCTGTTACTGAAAAGGTAAAAAAAACTTCTTGAAGTGAGAGTTTTAGATAATAGCTCCTGCAGGGACATGCTAACTCCAATACCTAACTTCTGGTATTTTCTTCGGAAGTCTGGTGCTGCCTGGGCCATTAGCTTATCTTTTAAGGTAAGTTCCCCTTCCTTTGAATCTGACAATAAGGGAGTGAACTTTTTCTGTGCCTGTGTTCCAAAATTTACATAATATCTTTCATGTTAAATCGTATAATTGTCCTAAATGTCGAAATACTTCTATAACTTTATTGGGATCATTTGAGAATTTTCCTAAGTCTGCTTTAATTTGCTTCAGATCCATTAAATGAAATGGTACATGGATTTGTGTAGGTCCAAACTCCCCTGGGACTACTTGTAAAGGGCATAAAGAAAGATACAAACCTTCACTCGATGGGATATGAACAGCTTTTGTGTTCTGTCTAGGGGAAGGGGAAGGGTGGACTTATCAGACTGGGGTGGGGGAGCAGAGCACTGGGCAGGTCTGTCTGGGGATCAGGTTGCAAATGAGTGATTGTTAGTTCCAATTTGCAAGTGTGGAATAAATGCAAATTATCCCTTAGAGCAAAAAATACACTGCACATAAGGGACCTCTGCCCCATTTTCCTGACTTTTTGCAACAAAAGGTCTAATTGGCAAATGGTGTTGTAATTGATACTTCCCTCTACTAGCCAATGTTCTGCATTCTCCAAGAGCTACTGAGGCCATGACTCAGAACAGAAAAACAAGAGGTGCTTTTGCTTTCAGGTGTATGGAACAAATGGCTTCCAGTGCTTCAAAGTGCAGCCTAATGGGAGCGTTGTCCTTTGGAGCCCAGGCACCATTGCCCATCTGTGGGAGAAGGATGGGAATAGCCCATGTCAAGCCTTAGGGTGTCCACTAGGTTCCATGGGTTGTCAGCAGTGACTGCCCTGCCTGTGCATCACCTCCCCAGCAATTTCCCCCTCAGCTTTGTCCCTGCAGTTGGCTTCTGTCCGGTCTGGAAGGGTTGGTGGTTGCCCTGTCAGCCAAAAGTGGCCCGTGGACACCAGCAGTTGCTATAGGCTGGTGTGATTCTGGGACAGTTTTCCCAAGGTGCTATCCAGATAGTACAGCCCCTGAAAACTGGTGGCGACCTCCAGTACACCAGAGATGCCTGCATTCTATCCAATTTAAAGCCTTTTGACACTCATCCCATCCCCTTACAACACACATAGTTAATAAAAACGTCAAGCATTGCTGTAGTGGGGCGGGGGGACTTTGCACATATCTCAAATAATGCTGACAATGAAATGGACTCCCTAATCTTTGAAGCAGCCTCCGAAGCCCTGCCTCACCTCTACAGGAGTAAACTCCTAAACTAAATCATAGGGGAAAGTTCAAAGGAAAGGATCAGGCCCTAATAAAAGAAATCCTGGAGCAGTTCTTCCATACAGAGCCTGACTACGCTCTGCTTTCAAATAGCCATCCTGGACCCTTCACCACCACCAGGGCTCAGCCTCAATACAACCTGCTTCATCTCAAAATAGGGCAGTGATCTTACCATGTTTCCGCCGATACTGGACTGGTCCAGAAGGAAGTTCCCCATGCAGGCCACCAACATGAAACATGCTGGAGCTTTTCTCTTTTTTTTCTTTTTTTTGCAGTTTTTGGCCAGGACTGGGTTTGAACCCACCACCTCACACATATGGGGCTGGCGCCCTACTCCTTTGAGCCACAGGCGCCGCCCGAAACATGCTGGAGCTTTAAACAGCAGGTTCTTGGGTGCTCAAAGAATTGAAGACACACCACTAAGGAACACAGCCACAAAAACAGACTAGGATGGCTGTCATAAGCTCCTGGCTTAGGACCACTACCGTCCCTCATGAAAAGAGTCAGAGAAAATCCTTGCCACTGTCACGGGCTATCCATCATGTACCTTCCAGGGAGACCCTTCAAGCCACACCAGGGAGTACCCTGGTCAGAAGCTCTCAGTTGACACGCCTTTTCCCAGCCAACAGTACCAGTATAACCAGGATGCAATAGAGTACAGACCCAGGTGGTGGCTCACGCCTGTAATCCTAACACTGGGAGAAGAGGTTGGTGGTCACCTGAGCTCAGGAGTTCGAGACCAGCCTGAGCCAGAGCAAGACCCCATCTCTAAAAATAGCAAGGGGGGACCTGGTTCTGGCTGGCTGGGTTCAGGCGAGCCCAGACCATGCTGGTAGAAGGCCGATGCTTCAAAGCATTATTAAAAATGTGTGGGTTCCCATGAAACCTTACTATACTGAAGTTTACCAGGAGATCTGGATCGGAATGGGGTTGATGAGCTTCATTGTTTATAAAATCAGGAGTGCTGGCGGCGCCTGTGGCTCAAGGAGTAGGGCGCTGGTCCCATATGCCGGAGGTGGTGGGTTCAAACCCAGCCCTGGCCAAAAAAACCACACACAAAAAAATAATAAATAAAAATAAAATCAAATCAGGAGTGCTGATGAAAGAAGTAAAGCTTTGAAAGCTCCTATACCTGCTCATGGTCATCACTAACCAGCCTCACTTGGAGCACACAAGAGATGGACCCGTAGAGCTAAGCAAAGCTGTGTCACATGGACTGTCCCTGTGTACTTGTATAAGTAGTGTGTACTCATGGCATGAATAAATGTGTCTGTGAGACGCAAAAAAATAAAATAATAAAATAAAGGGGCGGCGCCTGTGGCTCAAGGAGTAGGGCGCTGGTCCCATATGCCGGAGGTGGCAGGTTCAAACCTAGCCCTGGCCAAAAACCACAAAAAAAAAATAAATAAATAAATTTAAAAATAATAATAATAATAATAAAATAAAAAATAAAAATAGCAAGGCATGGTGACAAATGCCTATAGTTCCAGCTACTTGGAAGGTTGAGGGAAGAGAATCATGTGTGCCCAAGAGTTTGAGGTTGCTGTGAGCTATGACACCACAGCTCTACCAAGGGGGACAAAGTGAGACTCAGTCTCAAAAAAAAAAAGAGTGGCACCTGTGGCTCAAAGGAGTAGGGTGCCAGCCCCATATGCTGGAGGTGGTGGGTTCAAACCCAGCCCCGGCCAAAAACGGCAAAAAAAAAAAAAAGACTGCATGCCATGCTAGAGTATTCAGTTTATTGAAAGACATAAAAAAAATTCTACAAAAGTTGAGACAAAGCTTAACCATAGAGGGATGGCAGAAATGGCTCACCACCTCCTACTCAAATGTTTGCTTCTGTTTTTTTTTGTTTTGTTTTGTTTTTGTAGAGACAGAGTCTCACTTTACCGCCCTTGGTACAGTGCCATGGCATCACAGCTCACAGCAACCTCCAGCTCCTGGGCTTAGGAGATTCTCCTGCCTCAGCCTTCCGAGCAGCTGGGACTACAGGCGCCCGCCACAACGCCTGGCTAGTTTTTGTTGCAGTTTGGCCAGGGCCGGGTGTTTGAACCCACCACCCTCAGCATATGGGGCCGGCGCCCTACCCACTGAGCCACAGGTGCCGCCCTCAAATGTTTACTTCTTATATACCTAAAGCCATCTTTTCGTAGTGTGGCAGTCTTTCTTAATTTGCATAGTCACAGCAACCCTCTTTCCACCCTCCTGTAAACCCTTCAAAGCTGGTGTTCCTGGGAAGTACCGGAGTCTCCTACACTGGTCTTGGCTGGCACTTGGGATAAGACCCTGGTGCAAGATGAACGCCTCTTGTGGACTCAATCAGTCTCAGACACAGCAGCATTCACTCTGCAGGAGAGATGGCTTCCTCCTCCTTCTCCCATGCCCCCTCTCAGCCAGCACCTGACCCCCGGTTCCTCTGGTGGGTCTGCCTAGAGTTCAATTCCTTCCTGTGTTCATCTTCTATGGCCTTATACTTTCTTTTGTTGATTTCTATTTACTTCAGGGCTGCTCACAGGTTTCCAGACAGTCCCTCAGAATAATAGGGGCTGCTTTTTGCTTTTCAGAGACCCCCCTTCGAGACTCTGTCTCAAAAAGAAAAAGAAAGAAAAGAAAACCAAGATGGGAGGCAGCCAGACCCTACCAGGGTGCCCTGCATGCATCCCATCTCCAAGGCCAACTGCTTTTCTGTCTTGTGCATCTGCCTGCCTGGAGCTGAAACTATTGGGCTGAACTCTGGCTCCCTCTTTATTTTCTTTCTATTTTGAGACAGAGTGTCACTCTGTCACCCTGCACAGAGTGCAAGGACATCGTCATAGCTCACAGCAACCTCCAACTCTTGGACTGAGAGGATCCCCCTGCCTCGGTAGTGGAGTAGCTGGCACTACAGATGTGTACCGCCACACCTAGCTTTTTAAAACTTCTTTTTTTTTTTTGTAGAGACGGAGTCTCACTTTGTCACCTTCGGTAGACTGCCGTGGCGTCACACTGCTCACAGCAACCTCCATCTCCTGGGCTTAAGCGATTCTCTTGCCTCAGCCTCCCGAGTAGCTGGGACTACAGGCGCCCGCCACAACACCCGGCTATTTTTTTGTTGCAATTTGGCCGGGGTGGGTTTGAACCTGCCATCCTTGGTATAGGGGGCCGGCGCCTTACCAACTGAGCCACAGGCGCTGCCAGCTTTTTAAAACTTCTTTGCAGAGATGTGGGTCTTGCTGTAATGCCCAGACTGGAATCAAACCGCTGCCTTTAAAGGATACTCTGGTGATGGTCTCCAAGCTGTGGGTGTGACTGAAAGGATTTATTTTGTTTGTAGTAGCCTCAGTGTATCAATGAGATACGTATTCTTGTTTGGAACACATGATTTTATAGCCAACAACTGAATGATCCATCCCTATAATGATTCAAGATCATACAGGATACAGTTAAGAAAATGTTTTGGCTTGGGCCTGTAGCTCAGCAGCTAGGGCACCAGCCACATACACCAGAGCTGGTGGGTTTGAACTCAGCCCAGGCCTGCCAAACAAGGACAGCTACGTCTAAAAAATAGCTGGGCATTGTGGTGGTTGCCTGTAGACCCAGCTACTTTGGAGGCTGAGGCAAGAAAATTGCTTAAGCCCAAGACTTTGAGGTTGCTGTGAGCTGGGACGCTACAGCACTCTACCCAGAGCGACACAGTGAAACTCTGTCTCAAAAAAAAGAAAAAGAAAGAAAGGAAAGAAAATGTCTTGGCATGCCCTTGATCTTTGCCAGCTCATTTGTAACTATATTATCTCGGTGGTTTAGTTTCTAGGAAAAAAAACAAGGCCGATTAAAAGCAAGTGCTGAATATACAAAGGCCAATCAGACAGAGGAACTGATAAAGCACACACTTCACAAGAATCCAATAGCCTTCTCCAAAACGGGGGAAAATCCTCCCCTCACCCAAACCTCATCTTTCCTAAGCTCCCAGCTGCCCTCAATAGGAGGAAATAACCTTCTCTGCCAGAAGGGTTCCCCAAGAGGAGGGGGAAGATCCCTGCCCAATTCTAACAAAAAAACCAAACAGAACAGAAAACAAATCTGGGAGTTCTGTCCTAGGAGCAGGGAGGGGAGACCAGTGTGGGTAGCTCCCGCATAGTCCCGAGACCCTGTGATTCTCCCCAAGGTGAATCAGCTTTGGACTCCACTGTGACACTGAGTGTGGAAGTCAAATAAAATCAGAGGCGAATCTCTCCCTTCACTGTTGTATTTGGGAAGAGAAAATTAAAATTCAGAGCAAACAAGGTCAGGAGTTTTATAACAAGGGGAAATATTAGCTATTGCTCTTTCAGAAGGTTCATTGGCACAGGTAATGGTTCGGAGTGCTGGCAAGTTCCACCTGTAGCAGCCGCGGTGGGTGACCATCCTGGACTGGAGCAGGTCATCTCAGAGGCTGCAGAGAAAACGGGCTTCAGTGTACAGTGGCAGCCGCAGCAGGCAGGCCGCCACGGCCGTGTTTCTGGAGCAGTGTTTGTACCAGGTGCTTTTCCCCACAGGCTGCGTTAGTTGAGTAGGACAAGGAGGGCTTAATTCTCATGTCAACTTGAAGAAAGGATGCTTCTCAAAGCTGCTGAGTGTCACCTTATACATACTCAGACCTGTGTGCCTTCAGTTTACTAACCAGGCTCCGTGACTGTGGCCTGTTGGAAGGAGCCAGGTCAGGGGCCCCAGGATTGAGGGACAGAGGTTGGTCCAGAGACAGAAAGGGGCCCCTGACAGAAGTGCCCAGGAGAGCAGGGAGGACGCCTTAAAGTGGGGGAGCACTGAGGGATGGCCTGAAGGCAGGAGGACAGGAGGGCCAGGCCGGAGTGGGTCTGGTCAGGGACCCAGGGAAGGCCAAGGGGAAGCACCGACGCCGGGAAGATAGGGGATGTGGTGCTAGAATTTTCTCACCTGAAAATCTCATCCAGCTTAGTGACCAGCTTATCACAGTTTTTATTCAATCCCTTCCATGGCACAAATTGCTTGCTTTGGTTGTAGACAAAGTTGTCCCAACAGCGTCTAAATTCTAAAATTAAAGAGTGGAGAAAGCAATCAGAGCCCAGCAGCCCCTCCCCCTGCCCTCCCAGGGCTGGGTTTCCCAGCTGCCAGTGGGGGAGTCCAGGCTGGTCAGACCTGGGCAGGCTCCCCTGGGACACTCACATTCCTATGGCATCCAGACCATGGACTTCCCCATAGTCCCTACCACAGCCCTACCTCTGACCCCCACCTCTCACCTTTAAAAGCCATGATGTTCATCTCGGCCCCTTCCTCATACATCCCGAGAAGTCCCCTGTGCATTTCTGGGTCACCGTGGTAGTAGAGGCGGGCAGCGAAAATGGTAAGGCTCACATTTCTGTGCTTAGCCAGAAAATCAGCCACAAGATCTGCACAGTCAGCGCAGGGGCTCCAGGATATGTACCAGGTGACTTGGTAGTGGAGGTCAGGGGACAGCATTCCCTGGAACCAAGTGAGGAAGCGTACTTCCGCATGGCAAGGAGTCTTGGGAGGGACAAGGGAGAGGAGAATGGAAGGGGGCGCTCTGGGTGGAGGGGCAGGCAGAATGCAGGGGTGGGGCAGTGGTAGGAGGGGGCAGGCCAGGAGCCCCAGGGCACCTGGTTCCTCCAGGTTCCCTCCTCCACCCTGCTCTCTTCTGTTCTGTCCTTTAGCTCCCCTGGCCCCATTCGTGACCCCTGAATGGGCTCTATCTGCCCTCCTCCTGGTGTTCAGCTAGGAGGCACCCTGAGCACCTGCCGGGCCCGCTGGGCTGGGCTTGGTCCCTGCCTGCTGTCTGCTGGGCAGGGCTGTGGAGCTGCACCACCCATGGGGCCACAGGACATGAGTGGCTGCTGAGCACTTGAAATGTGGCTCTGAAATGAGACAACGGTGCATTTGGAATACACAGCTTCTTTCTTTTTTTTTTTGTAGAGACAGAGTTTCACTTTATCGCCCTTGGTAGAGTGCCGTGGCATCACACAGCTCACAGTAACCTCCAACTCCTGGGCTTAGGCAATTCTCTTGCCTCAGCCTCCTGAGTAGCTGGGACTACAGGCGCTCGCCACAACGCCCGGCTATTTTTTTTTTGTTGCAGTTTGGCCGGTGCTGGGTTTGAACCCGCCACCCTTGGTATATGGGGCCGGCGCCCTGCTCACTGAGCCACAGGCGCCGTTCTACACAGCTTATTTCAAAGCATAAAAAGGCCAGGTGCGTTGGCTCACGCCTGTAATCCTAATACTCTGGGATGCCACAGCAGTGGATTGCCTGAGCTCACAGGTTGGAGACCAGTTGAGTAAGAGCCTATGGCTCAGTAGGTGGGGCGCCGGCCCCATATACGGAGGGTGGCCGGTTCAGACCGGCCCCGGCAAAACTGCAACCAAAAAATAGCCGGGCATTGTGGCGGGCGCCTGTAGTCCCAGTTGCTCGGGAGGCTGAGGCAGGAGAATCGCTTAAGCCCAGGAGTTGGAGGTTGCTGTGAGCTGTGTGAGGCCACGGCACTCTACCAAGGGCAATAAAGCGAGACTCTGTCTCTACAAAAAGAAAAAAAAAAAGGAGCAAGACCCCCGTCTCAAAAAATAGCTGGGATTGTGGCGGGCACCTGTAGTCCCAGCTACTCAGGAGTCTGAGGCAAGAGAATCACTTGAGTCCAAGAGTTTGAGGTTGCTGTGAGCTATGATGCCAGAGCACCTAGCAAGGGTGACAAAGTGAAACTCTGTCTCAAAAAAAAAAAAAACAAAAAAACACCAAAGCATAAAAGTGACACTAACTGTCTCATGAGGAATTTTTTTTTTTTTTTGTAGAGACAGAGTCTCACTTTATGACCCTCGGTAAAGTGCCGTGATATCACAGCTCACAGCAACCTCCAACTCCTGGGCTTAAGCAATTCTCCTGCCTCAGCCTCCCAAGTAGCTGGGACTATAGGCGCCCACCACAACGCCCGGCTATTTTTTAGTTGCAGTTCAGCCGGGGCCGGGTTTGAACCTGCCACCCTCAGTATATGGGGCCGGCGCCTTACCGATTAAGCCACAGGCGTGGACCTCATGAGGAATTTATATCAACCACAGGTTGAAATATTATAGTACAGACACTGAAATAAACAAGATATGAAAATTAGTTACCTAGTTTCTACCACCTTCTTAGTATGGGGACTGGACCAATGTAATAGCATTTCTTTCTTTTTCTTTTTTGTTTGAGACTGAGTCTCACTATGTCACCCTCGGTAGAGTGCTGTGGCGTCACTGCTCACAGCAACCTCCAACTCTTGGGCTTAAGCCATTCTCTTGCCTTAGCCTCCCAAGTACCTGGGGCTATAGGCACCCACCACAGTGCCCGGCTATTTTTGTTGTTGTTGTTACAGTTGTCATTGTTGTTTAGCAGGCCCGGGCTGGAATTGTACCAGCCAGCCCCTATGTGTATGCCGGTGCTCCAACCACTGACCTATGGGTGCCAACCCTGTAATAGCATTTCTCACCCACAATGTCCCATGGCTGACACCGCTATGTGGCCAGCCTTCCCAGAACAACCAGCCCAAACATACTCCCAAGGGTCTCCTGCCAGGGTGAGGGAGGCAGGGGTAGCTGGGACAGTGCTGGGGAGGCCACTGTGGTGTGATGTGGAGGAATCAGGGGCATGGTTGCAAGTCCAGCAGCCTAGCTGTGTCCAGGGCCACGGTCCCCCTCTCCATAGTGCCCTGCCCTGCAGCCTGCTGAACGCCAAGTTTAGTGACCAGTCCCACCCCAGGGTCATCAGAGTTCAGGGCAGTTCAGAAACATCCCCGTCAAGGACTTAATAAAAGTGGGCAGGCCGCAGTGCCCATAGCTCAGTGGGTAGGGTGCTGGCCACATACACCCAGGCTGGTGGGTTCGAATCCGGCCCGGATCAGCTAAAACAATGACAACTGCAACATAAACATAACAGGGCGTTGTGGCAGCGCCTGTAGTCCAGCTACTTGGGAGACTGAGACAAGAGAATCACTTAAGCCCAAGACTTTGAGGTTGCTGTGAGCTGTGATGCTACAGCACTCTACTGAGGACGACATAGTGAGTCTCAAAAAAAAAAAAGAGTGGCACCTGTGGCTCAAAGGAGTAGGGAGCCGGCCCCATATGCTGGAGGTGGCGGGTTCAAACCCAGACCTGGCCAAAAACTGCAAAAAAAAATAGTGGGAACCAATAGCCCCCTGCGCGCCCTGTCTGCCACTGCACTCCTTCCTCCGGGGCTTTCTCAGCGGCCTTAGCGCCTCCCTGGGATGTGGGCAGAGCGTGGGTCATACCTGGTTTCGGAAGACCCCCCTGTGGAAGGAGCCAAGTGAGTTGCTGTTCCCGTTTCCTTTCACCTCAAAGCACAGCCAGGTGTCCTTCTGACCATGGGGGGCAAGTGTGTTGTTGAACTGCTCGTGGAACGTGTTTGGAAACATTCCCTCCATTGGGTCACTAAAGGCCCAGGAAGAAAAGTAAAACCAGACTGTCCCCGACTCCCTGCATTCTCAGGGCTGCTGAGCCTCCCCCAGCCCTGCATAGCCCTGAGTGTCCCCTGCCTTCTCAGGAACTGGGGAGAGAGGAAGAGGCGCCCTGGGCTGAGAGGCAGGGGGGATGGAGGGAAGGAGGGGCCTGTGCTGCCTGTCCCCCAGCACATTCCTGCTGCTCCCGACCAGGGAGTTCCTGGGAGCAGAGACCCCTTGGAAGTCTAAGGAGGGACCTGCCTCATTCTTTCCTGTAGGAAGGGGGGACGGTGTGGCCTGGCCACATAGGTCAAGTTGATGACCCTGACGGCCAAGGAGCGTGAACACAGATCTGGGGGAAATAGGAACAGAGAGAGCATTGCCCTGGACAGCCAGCGGAGGACCAGGCTCTAGGGACTGGACCCAGGAGGGGCCAGGTGTGTGCCATGTTCTGGTCCTTCCCACTCAGAAGGCCAACATGGGAGGCAGCAGGAGGAGGGGGTGTGGGCCCCAAGTGCCTCCCCCGTGCTGCACACGCCTCCCACCCCCAACTCCAATCGCTTTTCGGTCTTCTGCATCTGGTGCTCAGAGCTGCACCTGACGGGCTGAACTCTGTCTACCCTTGTCCCCATGTCACAGAACAGTGGTGGCAGGTGTCCCAGGTCACCCTGTGCAGACCCTGCCCACAGCCTCTCACAGCTCCCTCCCCTGTCCTCCTAGACCCAGGTGCTGACTTCTGGACATGAAGCATGAAGTGGTCCCCAAAGCTACTTTTTCTCTAAAGTGTTGTTTGTTTGTTTGTTTTTCAGAGACAGAGTCTCACTGTCACCCTTGGTGGAGTGCCGGGGCATCAGAACTCACAGCAACCTCCAACTCCTGGGCTTAGGCGATTCTCTTGCCTCAGCCTCCAGAGTAGCTGGGACTACAGGCTTTGTCTAAAGTCTTACCTGAATGTAAACTTGCCCACTGAGGGTTTTCTATCTGCTCATTGCCCATCCCAAAGCTTGCCCTCACCCAGAGCTCCATCTCAGGGAGGTTTGACAAGGTGACCAGGGGTGACAGGAGGGAGGCCTGGGGCTAATGGTGAGGAGGCAGCAAGGTCTGGATGAAGGGGCTGTGTCAGACCAGGAGCCACCTGGGAGACAGACACAGGGAATAGGGACCCTGCACTCCCCAGCCGGGCTCCACCACAAGGGCCCTTGGTCACTGTCATAGGCTGAGCCGTGTCCCACACAGCATTTGTGTGCTGAAGCCCTAACCCCAGCAATTGTGAGTGTGGCTGTGTTTGGAGACAGGTTCACTAAGGAGCTGAATCACTAAATCGAGGCTGCCAAGTGAGCCCTCATCTCATGTGACTGGGCCATTTAGAAGAAGAGGAAGTTCTGAGGCACTGAGAGGCTCCTATGGGGCAGGGGCACAGAGGAGAGATCGCTGAGGACACAGTCCCGAGTGACCATGTCCAAACCACAAAGGGAGCTGCCTTGAGGACACCACCTTGCTGACCCTGTGACCGTGACTTCCAGCCTCCAGAACTGGGAGGAAGGGAAAGCCTGGCCTATGAGCAGCTGGCCTGTTGCCTGTCCTTGGAGCCACAGCTTGACAAGGTCATGTTTGCGGAGGATGCTCATTCTGTGATCCATCAACTCTACCCTAAACAAGATGCTTCTCAAAGCTACTGAGTGTCACCTTATACGTACTCAGACCCCTCTGCCTTCAATTTTCTGACGGGGCTCTGTGACTGTGGCCTGTTGGAAGGAGTCAAGTCAGGGATCCAGGCTAAGGAGCGGTGGGATGGAGGTTGGTCCAGAGACAGAAAGGGGCCTCTGACAGAAGGGCCCAGGAGAGCAGGGAGGACGCCTTGAAGTGGGGGAGCCCTGAGGGACAACCTGAGGTCCAGAGGACAGAAGGGCTAAGCTAGAGTGGGTCTGGTCAGGTCAACAGGAAGCACAGAGGCCAGGGAGACAGGGGATCTGGTGTCAGGAAGCCTGTCACCTGAGAATCTCATTCAGGCGGGTGACCAGGAACTTGTAATTTTTCTTCAGTCTGTTCCAACGCGTGACCCAACGCGTTCCCCAGTGGTCCACAAAGTTTTCCCAACAGTGTTGAAATTCTGAAATGAAACAGGTGAGACAGCTGTCAGGGTCCAGCAGGCCTCTCTCCTTTGCCCCTGCCCTGGAGAGCAGGGTTTCATGGATGCCAGTAGGAGTCTGCACTGGCTCTGGCCTGGGAGAGCTCCCTGGGGACTCTGTCTGTTGGCATCCTGACCTGGGACCTCCCCATGGTGTCCCTAAGGATATCCCTCTTTTCTCACCTTTAGAGGACATGATGTACACCTGGGTCCCTTCCTCAGTCATCCTGAGCAGCCCCTGGCGGTAATTCTGTCTCCAGAAGTAGTAGAGGCGGGCAGTGTAGATGGTCAGTCTCACGTTTTCATGTGTGGCCAGAAAGGCAGCCACTTGCCACGCACAGTTGTCACAGGGACTCCAGGACATGTACCAGGTGACATGGTAGTAGTGGTCATGGGACAGCATGGGCCTGACCCAGGTCAGGAAGCACATTTCTGTGTGCCAACGAGAATATCTAGGGCCCTGGGAGAGGAAGAGGAAGGAAGGGGGTGCTCTGGTTGGAGGGGCAGTGGCAAGAGGGGCCAGGCCAATAGCCTCGGGGACCCTGGTTCCTCCAGGTTCCCTCCTCCGCCCCTCCCCTCCCTTCTGTTCTGTTTAGTCTCCCTGTCCCTGTTCATGGCCCTTTGCCCCAGGTGTCCATCCAGCTGGCACCCTAAGCCCTTGCCTGGCCCTCTGGATTGGGCTTGTTCCCTGTCTCCTGTCTGCTGGGCAGGGTTGTGGAGCTGCTTCCATCTCTGGGGGGTCACAGGACACAGGTGTCTGGTGAGCACTTGGAATATGGCTCTGAAATGACACATGTGCAGGTGCCCAATACACTGCTCATTTTAGAGGGGAGTTAAAGAGGACACTTACCTATCTCATGAAGAATTCGTATTAACCATAGATTGAAGAAATACGTTAGAGATATTGGACTAAACAAGATATGAAAATCAATTGCCCAGGGCGGCGCCTGTGGCTCAGTCGGTAAGGCGCCGGCCCCATATACCGAGGGTGGTGGGTTCAAACCCGGCCCCGGCCAAACTGCAACCAAAAAATAGCCGGGCGTTGTGGCAGGCGCCTGTAGTCCCAGCTGCTCTGGAGGCTGAGGCAAGAGAATTGCTTAAGCCCAGGAGTTGGAGGTTGCTGTGAGCTGTGTGAGGCCATGGCACTCTACTGAGGGCCATAAAGTGAGACTCTCTACAAAAAAAAAAAAAAAAGAAAAGAAAATCAATTGCCCAATTTCTACCACCTTCTTAGCATGAGGACTGGACAAATGTAATCATGTTTCTTGTGTGTATGTGTGTGTGTGTGTGTGTGTGTGTGTGAGATGAAGTCTCACTCTGTTGTTGTGGGTAGAGTGCAGTGGCATCATGATAGTTCACAGCAACGTCAAACTCGGGGGCTCAAATGATCCTCTTGCCTCAGTCTCCCAAGTAGCTGGGACTGTAGGAGCCTGCTATAATACCTGGCTCTTTTTTCTATTTTTTTTTTTTTTTTTGAGACAGAGCCTCAAACTGTCACCTGGGATAGGGTGCCGTGGCATCACAGCTCACACCAACCTCCAACTCCTGGGCTCAAGGGATTCTCTTGCCTCCACCTCCCAAGTAGCTGGGACTACAGGCGCCCACCACAACGCCGGGCTATTTATTTTTTTTTTTTGGTTGCAGGCGTCATTGTCGTTTGGTGGGCCCGGGCTGGATTCGAACCTGCCAGCTCAGGTGTATGTGGCTGGTACCTTACCCACTTGAGCCGCAGGTGCCGAGCCTCTTTTTTCTATTTTTACTAGAAATAGGGTCTCACTCTTGCTCAGGCTGGTCTTAAACTTGTGAGCTCAAGCAATCCACCCTCTTCGGCCTCCCAGAGTGTTCCCACACCCTACCTTGTAATTGCATGTCTGACCTCCTAGGCTCCCATGAGGTGACGCTGCTGTAGGGCCACCCTGCTACCCAAGACAAGCCCCAACACACTCCCAGGGGTCTCCCGCCTGGGTCAGCGGGGCAGAGGTGGCTATGGCGGTGTAGGGTGAGTTGTGTGGTGTCACTGAGGTGTGATGACGTGTCCCTAATATGGAGGAATCAAAGGAGTGAGGAGGCAGGTCCAGCAGCCTATTGCTCACCAGGGCCATAGCCCAGCTCTCCCCAGTGCCTGTCCCCACAGCCTGCTGGACACAGAGCTCAGTTAGAAGACTTGGGGAAACTGACACTAGTAGGGTGAAGAGAGGGCTGTCAATAATGTTTCAGTCATCAGCCGCACCCCAGGGCCATCAGAGTCCAGGGCAGTCCAGCAGGAGTGTCATGTGTGTAGATGGGAGGCTGAGGCAAGAGAGTGGCTTAAGCCCAAGAGTTTGAGGTTTCTGTGAGCTATGATGCTACAGCACTCTACCAAGGGCGACAAAGTCAAATGCTGTCTCAAAAAAAAAAAAAAAAAAGAAAGAAAAGAAGGGCGGCGCCTGTGGCTCAGTAAGTAGGGCACCGGCCCCATATGCCGAGGGTGGAGGCTTCAAACCCAGCCCCGGCCAAACTGCAACAAAAAAATAGCCGGGTGCTGTGGCGGGCACCTGTAGTCCCAGCTACTCGGGAGGCTGAGGCAAGAGAATCGCTTAAGCCCAGGAGCTGGAGGTTGCTGTGAGCTGTGTGAGGCCATGGCACTCTACCAAGGGCCATAAAGTGAGACTCTGTCTCTACAAAAAAAAAAAAAAAAAAAGAAAAGAAAAGAAATGTGTGCAGAAAACAGACAATTGAGAGCCCACTGCCTGGCATTTTACTTTTAAATTTTTGTTTGCATTTTCAACTGGCCAAGGTCTTGCCTGGGTTGAGATTAGAGTGTGGGTGATACCTGATTTCGAAAGACCCCACTGTAGAAGGAACCAGGTGAGTTGCTGGTGGTTGTTTTCACCTCAAAGCACAGCCAGGTATCATAGCGGCGAGAGAGGAAGGGTCTGTTGTCAAAGTGGTAGTAGAATGTTTTCAGATACATTCGCTCCATCGGGCCTCTGGAAGCACAAGAAAGAAAGGCAAAAAACAGTGTCTCCTGGGGTCCCTACAGACTCAGGGCTACTGAGCTCAGTTCCCTGCACCCCTTGAGTGCTGGGCCTCCCCAGCCTTGGCTAGTCCTGAGCCTCTGCTGCCTTCCCAGGCAGGTAGACTGAGGAGAGAGGAAGAGGAGGGATGCTGGCAGGGGCAGCAGGCAGGTGACCCCTCCAAGCTCTCGTCCTTCCAGTGGGACACGTCCACTTTCCCAGTGTTTCTGTTCACCCTTCTTCACACCATTAGAAATAAAGGAGGCCGGGGGGTGGCGCCTGTGGCTCAAAGGAGTAGGGCGCCAGCCCCATATGCGGGAGGTGGCAAGTTCAAACCCAGCCCCGGCCAAAAACTGCAAAGAAAGAAAGAAAGAAAGAAAGGAGGCTGGGTGCGGTGGCTCACACCTGTAATCCCAGGACTCTGGGAGGCTGAGGTGGATGGCTTGCCTGAGCTCACAGTTTCAAGAAGAGCCTGAGCCAGAGCGAGACCTCTAAAAATAGCTGGGTGTTGTGGTGGGACCGTGTAGTCCCAGCTACTTGGGAGGCTGAGGCAAGAGGATTACTTGAGCCCAAGAGTTTGAGGTTGCTGTGACCTGTGATGCCAGGGCACACTACCAACGGCGACAAAGTGAGACTCAGTCTCAAAAAATAAAAAAAAATAAAACAAAAAAGGAAAGAAAGAAACCATGGAAAACAAAACTCCCCACCCCAAAACAAGAGGTTTGGACATTTCAGCTCCATTCATTGCACCTTTCCACCTGTCCATGTCACGAACTTGTTAACTCTGAGCCACCCCACGGTCACACCCCAGCTACTTCTCTACTCACTGCATGTATCTGGGCACCTGACACCCGCCTGAAGCCAGCAGGACATCCCCATTTTACAGATGAGGTGGCAGAGGCACACAGGGATGGGCTCACCTGCCAAGGTCACAGAGCTGGTGAATGATGGGGCTGGGCCCCTGACCAGGCCAGGCCAAGTGCAGCTGCTGCATCCTGTGACTTGCGGAAGTGTGCATGGGGGACCCGGCTCTCCTTTGTACTAAAGTTTACACTATGAGCCTTTCTCCTGATTTTTTTTTTTTTTGAAGTGAACATAATCTCAAGATTTTATTGTCTTCGTGATAAAACAAAAGAGGATCAGAACGGTATCACTTGACCCTTTCTCTTCTTATCTCCTCCCAGTTCAAAATGCTCGCATCTCTTAATAGCTGCATTCTCTTAGATCTGCAGCACACTCAAGCCTCAGCACAATCTTCTTTGTAGTTTTAGCCTTTTTCTGGAAAATCGGCTTAGTCTGCCCACCATAGCCACTCTGCTTCCTGTCATAACGCCGCTTTCCCTGGGCATAGAGAGAGTCCTTGCCCTTTTTATACTGTGTCACTTTGTGGCTGGCGCATGCCACACTTCTTACAGAAAGTCCGGCTGGTTTTAGGAACGTTCACCAAGTTTGCGCGAGCGCTACCGGCAACCCTTTCTCCTGATTTTTCCATTTTTTCTCTCTTTCCATTTTAGTGTCCCTGTTGCACAAGGTGAGCGTGATCACGGAGGCGCTGCAGAGATTAGGGGCCCTCTTCCTTACTCCTCCTCTCACAGTAAATAAGTCCTTGGAAAGAGAATTTATCTTCTGGCCTCAGAGACCTCTCCCCTCCTACCCACCTTCTCCTAAGACTTGGTGTGGAAACGGTGTAAATGTTACACAAAATCCAGCAATGTCTTGGAATAGAATTGTTAGTAATTTCCAATTGTTTCAAAGATCCTTTGGTAGCGGCGCCTGTGGCTCAGTGGGTAGGGCGCTGGCCCCATATACCGAGGGTGGCGGGTTCAAACCCTGCCCCGGCCAAACTGCAACAAAAAAACAGCCTGGCGCCTGTAGTCCCAGCTGCTCGGGAGGCTGAGGCAGGAGAATCCCGTAAGCCCAAGAGCTGGAGGTTGCTGTGAGCTGTGATGCCATAGAACTCTACCAAGGGTGATAAAGTGAGACTCTGTCTCTACAAAAAAAAAAAAAAGAAAAAAAATCCTTTGGTACAGCTCTCCCTGGTGACAGAGCTCAGGAATGGCGGGAAGTGCCTGGGGGGTCCGCCCCCATGGGCAGGGTCAGTCTGGCCAGGGCTTCCAGTGAGGCTGGGTGGGGGTAGCAGAGCCTGGGGTGGGGCAGGCCAGGGCAACAGCGGGGGTGCCCACGGACCAGACCAAAGACCCCCCACCGGGAGGGTGCTGCAGGGAACCGGGACAGGGTAAGCCCAGGTCCACACTGATGGGGGCAGGTCAGGAGGGGCAGCAGGGATCCCGGGGCAGAAAGGCAGAGGTACCTGATCTGTGGAATCATCCTGCAGCCTTGTCCCTGCCCTCCTCTTTGGGGCAGTAAGGTTTCATTTTCTGTTTTGGTGGCCCTTGGGGTAAGACACCCCTCCCTAAAGTGACCTCCCACAGGCCTGTGAGTTGTGGCTCCACCCTCTTCCTGCTGAGGCATTGGCGTAGGAGGAGGCTTGTTCCATCTTTCTCTAGTTTGTTCTGGCCTGGAGGACGGCGCTCTGAAGGAGAGTTACCCTCCTTGTTCCCCCCCCACCCCCTGAGCCTGGGGCTGCAGGAACTCTGAGAATTGCCCAGGGAAAGAGACAGTCAAATAAACTGGAGACAATGAGATGGTCTTCAGCTCTGCATCTGGAAAGACAGCCTGTTGTCTTCACACAGATAATGATCAACATGAGACTGGTTGAGTTCAGTAGGTTGAGACCAGCTGGCAAGAGGGACATCCTGTCTCTTTTAAAAGGCCGAGCACTGTGGCTCACGCCTGTAGTCCTAAGCACTCTGGGAGCCCTAGGCAGGTGGATTGCTTCAGCTCAGGGGTTCAAGACCAGCAAGAGTGAGACCCCACACCCAACCCCCATCTCTAAAAACTTTCAGGCGGGCGTTGTGGCAGGCACCTGTAGTCCCAGCTACTTGGGAGGCTGAGGCAACAGAAACACTTGAGCCCAATAGTTTGAGGTTGCTGTGAGCTAGGAGGCCACAGCACTCTACCCAGCGTGACAAAGTAAGACTCTGTCTCAAAGTAAATAAATAAGTAAGGTTTGGCGCTTGTAGCTCAAGTGGCTAAGGCCACATACACCGGAGCTGGTGGGTTCGAATCCAGCCCAGGCCGGCCAAACAACAATGACAACTGCAACCAAAACAACAGCCTGGCGCCTGTAGTCCCAGCTGCTCAGGAGGCTGAGGCAAAGAATCGGGCATTGTGGGCATTGTGGCTGGCATCTGTAGTCCTAGAAACTTGGAAGGCTGAGGCAAGAGGATCCTTTAAGCCCAAGAGTTTGAGGTTGCTGTGAGCAGTGATGCAACAGTACTCTACCCAGGGTGACAGCTTGAGACTCTGTCTCAAAAAATAAAAAATAAAATAGAAAAAGTAGCCAGGCTTTGTGCTGGGCACCTTGAAGAAGCTAAGAAAATTTCACCCCAAAATATGATTCCTTGGTATAAAGATTATTTTGAATTAAAGACTATTTATAATCAGGGAACTTTGAACGAAGACTTTCCTCTATCTAGCTAAATCTTAAAGGGCAGCTAGACTCCTTGTCACATGCTAATAGACCTGGCCCTAAGGTCATTTGAGACACAATATCTATGTCTCAGGTTAATTTACTAATCAATCTGTTTCCCTCCATCTACCCATCCCCCCCTTAGCAACCACTTGCTACAGGTATACTTTCCAATTTCTCTCCCCACTCCATTCTAAAAGGCATCTTTAAAAGCCACTGACTGTCACTGAAACTTTGGGAAATCATTCTTGTAGTTCCCCCCATGCGCATGGCATTTGGAAATAAACCTTCCTCTTATTAATCTACCATAACTATGAGTTGATCTTTTCAGCGAACCAACATAGGGGAAAAGGGCAAGTTTCCCTGAGACTCCCCTTCAACCTGTAATCTTAGCTATTTGGGAGGCTGAGGCAAACGGATCACTTGAGCCTAGGAATTTGAGGTTGCTGTGAGCAAAGCCAGGGCACATTACCAAGGAGGGCCAGAGAGTGAGACTCTGTTATTAAAAAAATGGGCGTGGTGGTTCATGCCTGTAATCCCGGCACTCTGGGAGGCCAAGGCAGGTAAATTGCTTAAGCTCATGAGTTCCAAACCAGCCTGAGCCTGAGACACACCCCTGCCCTTCTCTACTAAAAAATAGAAAAACTGAGGCAAGAGGATCACTTAAGCCCTGGAGTTGGAAGTTGCTGTGAGCTATGTATGACACCAGGGTACTTTACCCAGGGTGACATCTTGAGACTCTGTTTCAAAAAAAAGAGCTGTGCGGGCAGTGCCTGTGTCTCATTGGGTAGGGCGCCGGCCCCATATACCGAGGGTGACGGGTTCAAACCCGGCCCCAGCCAAACTGCAACAAAAAAATAGCCGAGCGTTGTGGCAGGCACCTGTAGTCTCAGCTATCCAGGAGGCTGAGGCAAGAGGATCGTTTAAGCCCAGGAGTTGGAGGTTGCTATGAGCTGTGTGACGCCATGGCACTTTACCCAGGGTGATAAACTGAGACTCAGTCTCTAAAAAAAAAAAAAAGTCTGTGCAAGTTGACTGGGAAAAGGGAAAGACTAAGAGAATTCCCCAGGCCCAGAGGACTGAGGTCTAGGTTTCACAGCAAGGAAGCCCAAATGAACTTTACCCAGACTTGCTCTTGAAAGTTTAGGTAATTTGGGCGGCGCCTGTGGCTCAAGGGGTAGGGCGCCGGTCCCATATGCCGGAGGTGGCGGGTTCAAACCCAGCCCCGGCCAAAAACCAAAAAAAAAAAAAAAAGAAAGTTTAGGTAATTTTATGGGGTGGCACCTGTGGCTCAGTCAGTAAGGCGCCGGCCCCATATACTGAGGGTGGTAGGTTCAAACCCGGCCCCGACCAAACTGCAACCAAAAAATAGCCAGGCGTTGTGGCAGGCACCTGTAGTCCCAGCTACTGGGAAGGCTGAGGCAAGAGAATCGCTTAAGCCCAGGAGTTGGAGGTTGCTGTGAGCTGTGTGAGGCCACGGCACTCTACCAAAGGCCATAAGGTGAGACTCTGTCTCTACAAAAAAATAAAAAAAAAAAGAAAGAAAGTTTATGTAATTTTAGCTTATAGGGCTCCTGGTAGGGAGCAATTCCCATTTTAATAATTTTATGGAAGAAAGTTATGAGTGGAGGAACCTAAAAGAATTTGGTGTCTAGTTTAACCTCTAGACAGTTTGAGAGGGGAAATCCAAGAAGGATGAGGTTCAGGAGAACAGGTCTTCGCAAGGAGACCACAGAATACACCTGCGGGGTCCTCTATGGGGACTCAGCTCTTGGGAATTTGTAGACTTGACTTCCTGGAACCTGGAAATTTCCACTTCTGTGAAATTCTGTAGTTGAAATTCTGGAACATTTCTCTTGATTCAAACTGACCAATGAGAAAGGTACCTGTGGATTGGAACTTTTTGACTGAAGCTAAAAAGGGAAAGATGAGCCAGTCCAGGAGTGCGGCCATTTTGAATTCTTCAATGCTCGAAGCTCCAGCTGCTGAAATAAAGCCCTTCCTCTCATAAACATGGTGTTTGGGTGCTCTTGCTCCACACTGGGCCTCGTCTTCCTGCAACAAGCTAAGGAAAGCTAACAATAATTTAGAGTTGGGCGGTGCCTGTGGCTCAGTGAGTTGGGCGCTGGCCCCATATGCCGAGGGTGGCGGGTTCAAACCCAGCCCTGGCCAAACTGCAACAAAAAAATAGCTGGGCGTTGTGGCGCGCGCCTGTAGTCCCAGCTACTCGGGAGGCTGAGGCAAGAGAATCGCGTAAGCCCAAGAGTTAGAGGTTGCTGTGAGCTGTGTGAGGCCACGGCACTCTACCAAGGGAGGTACAGTGAAACTCTGTCTCCACAAAAAACAACAACAACAACAACAAAAAAAAAAGCAATAATTTAGGGCGGCGCCTGTGGCTCAGTGAGTAGGGCGCCAGCCCCATATGCCGAGGGTGGCGGGTTCAAACCCAGCCCCGGCCAAACTGCAACCAAAAAATAGCCGGGCGTTGTGGCGGGCGCCTGTAGTCCCAGCTGCTCGGGAGGCTGAGGCAAGAGAATCGCGTAAGCCCAAGGGTTAAGAGGTTGCTGTGAGCCGTGTGACGCCACGGCACTCTACCCGAGGGCGGTACAGTGAGACTCTGTCTCTACAAAAAAAAAAAAAAAAACAATAATTTAGAGTTACAATCTAATAGCAGGTGTATTTTTATCCTTTTTTTTCATTTTTATTACATTGAACATAAAGGAATTGCAGATTTAAAACCTTCTTGAGTCTCAGAAGCCAAACCAAGGCCCACTACTTTAGAGTTTTCTTCTGGTCTTATGGCTCCGGGCCCACAGGCAAGTGACAGTCTTCATTTAGTTACTGTGAAGCCAGGAACCCTTGAAGCCAGGCAGTTTATGTATAGTTTCAGATATGACATGTAGGTCCCGGCATTGGTGTATAAGCAAGGTTTTCTTTTTCTCTTTGAGACAGAGTCTCACTCTGGCGCCCTGACCGAAATGCAAAGACATTGTAGATCACAGCAAACTCAAGTTCTTGGGCTCAAGCCATCCTCTTGCCTCAGTTTTTCTATTTTTAGTAGAGACAAGGTCTAACTACTGCTCAGGCTAGTCTCGAACTCTTGAGCTCAAGTGAATCACCCACCTCGGCCTCCCAGAATGCTAGGATTATAGGCCTGAGCCACTGCACTTGGCCTTAGTTTTCAGTCTTGAAGGAATTAATTAAGAAGAAAAAAATTGGCGCCTGTAGTCCCAGCTACTCGGGAGGCTGAGGCAAGAGAATCGCTTAAGCCCAGGAGTTGGAGGTTGCTGTGAGCTGTGTGAGGCCACGGCACTCTACCGAGGGCCATAAAGTGAGACTCTGTCTCTACAAAAAAAAAGAAAAAAAAAAAGAAGAAAAAAATTATTTTATCTTTGTCGAGAGGAGTATATTTTACCAAATGCCTATATATCATAAGTAATTTAAGAGAGAAAATGTCCTTAAATCTAGAAGACATTTTATTTATTTATTTGTCTGTTTGTTTATTTATTTTGAGACAGAGTCTTACTTTGTTGCCCTTGGCAGAGTGCCGTGGCATCACAGCTTACAGCAACCTCAAACTCTTGGGCTTCAGCAATTCTCTTGCCTCAGCCTCCTGAGTAGCTGGGACTACAGGCGCCCACCACAACGCCCAGCTATTTTTAGAGACAGTCTGGCTCAGGCTGGTCTCGAACCTGTGAGCTCAGGCAATCAAATTTGAGCCACAGAGCCCCACCCCAGAAAACAGATTCTTATGAATTTATGCAAATAACTATATTGTCAGAAATTAAGAATACTTACAAATCCTTTTCTTTTTATAGTATTTCTTTTTTTTTTTTTTGTAGAGACAGAGTCTCTCTGTACCACCCTCGGTAGAGTGCCGTGGCGTCACACGGCTCACAGCAACCTCTAACTCTTGGGCTTACGGGATTCTCTTGCCTCAGCCTCCTGAGCAGCTGGGACTACAGGTGACAAATCCTTTTCAAATTCCAGAGAAAGCAAGGAGAGAGAAAAATAAATGTCTCTAAAGTACATACATTGCGGGCGGCACCTGTGGCTCAGTGAGTAGGGCGCCTGCCCCATATACCCAGGATGGTGGGTTCAAACCCAGCCCCGGCGGAACTGCAACAAAAAAATAGCCGGGCGTTGTGGCGGGCGCCTGTAGTCCCAGCTACTCGGGAGGCTGAGGCAGGAGAATCGCGTAAGCCCAAGAGCTGGAGGTTGCTGTGAGCCGTGTGACGCCACGGCACTCTACCGAGGGCCGTAAAGTGAGACTCTGTCTCTACAAAAAAAAAAAAAAAAAAGTACATACATTGCTAAATGCTACAGATAACTCAAAAGATGGAAATGGGTTTTCTTGACTTCTGGAAAACAGTGCAGAAAGAATCAGCAATGTTTTTATTTTTTTTCAAGCTGTCGTCCTGGGTAGAGTACTGTGGCATCACAGCTCACAGCAACCTCCAACTCCTGGGCTTAAGCGATTCTCTTGCCTCAGCCTCCCAAATAGCTGAGACTACAGGCAGCTGCCACAACGCCCGGCTATTTTTTGTTGCAGTTGTCACTGTTGTTTAGCAGGCCCGGGCCAGGCTCCACCCACCAGCCTTGGTGTACATGGCCGGCACTCTAGTCACTGAGCTACGAGCGCCAAGCCCTATACACCTTTCTGACTTGTTTAGATCTATAATCATTTTCACAAACCCAAGTCTTAGTCCTATAAAATTTTCTTAACTTAGGGCGACGTCTGTGGCTCAGAAGAGTAGGGTGCCAGCCCCATATGCCTGAGGTGGCAGGTTCAAACCCAACCCGGGCCAAAAAAAAAAAAATTTTTTTTTTAAACTTTTGGAACAACCGTTTATTACATATTAGGATAAAAATTTATCATACAAGATTCTTTTTATTCGCTTTGCTAAAAATTGATATATTGATTAATAGATCTAAATTTTTGGGGTCTTTTGACAGAACTGAAGAAGCCAAGAATGAACTTCTAGGCTCGGTGCCCTTAGCTCAGTGAATCGGGCACCACCACATACACCAGGGCTGGAGGGTTCGAGCCGGGCCCCAGTCTGCTAAACAACATGAAAACTGCAACCAAAAAATATTGGGGTACTGTGGCAGGCACCTGTAGTCCCAGTTACGTGGGAGACTGAGGCAAGAGAATCGCTTAAGCCCAAGAATTTGAGGTGGCTGTGAGCTGTGATGCCATAGCACTCTACCAGGGGCCACATACTGAGATTCTATCTCCACCCCCCCCCCCCAAAAAAAAGAATGAACTTTATTTAGTAATTGGTTTCAGGTTTGAGACAGAGTCTCGGCTCGGTGCCTGTGGCTCAAGCGGCTACGGCGCCAGCCACATACACCTGAGCTGGTGGATTTGAATCCAGCACGGCCCGCCAAACAACAATGATGGCTGCAACAACAACAAAGAAAACCAGCCAGGCGTTTTGGCAGGCGCTTGTAGTCCCAGCTACTTGGGAGGTGGAGGCAGGAGAATCGCTTGAGCCCAGGAGTTGGAGGTTGCTGTGAGTGGTGATGCCACAGCACTCTACCCATGGCAACAGCTTGAGGCTTTGTCTCAAAAGCAAAAAAAAAAAAAACAAGGACAGAGTTTCACTTTGTCACCCTTGGTAGAGTGCTGTGCCATCACCACTCACAGCAACCTCCAATTCCTGGGTTTAGGTGATTCTCTTGCCTCAGCCTCTGGAGTAGCTGGGACCGCAGGCACCTGCCACAATGCCCAGCTATTTTCTTTGTTGCAGTTTGGCCAGGGCCAGGTTTGAACCTGCCACCCTCGGTATATGGAGCCAGCGCCCTACTCACTGAGCCATAGGCGCTACCCTGGTTTCAGGTTTTAAAAATCTTATTTGAGGCCAGGCTCAGGGCACCATGGGTCACTCTGGGAGGCCAAGGCAGGTGGATTGCTTGAGCTCAGGAGTTCAAGACCAGCCTGAGCAATAGCTAGACCCCATCTCTACTAACAAATTGAAAAACTGGAGCAAGGGGATTGCTTGAGCCTCTTGCCTCAGTTCTATTTATGGTAGAGATGGGGCGGGGAGCGGTGTCTCACTTTTGCTAAGGCTAATCTTAAACTCCTGAGCTCAAGCAATCCACCCCCCTCCGCCTCCCAGAATGCTAGGATTACCCATCTCTTCTAAAAAAGAAAGAAAGAAAGAGAGAGAGAGAGAAAGAAAGAGAAAAAGAAAAAATAGCTGGGCACAGTCCCCATGCCTGTAGTCCCAGCTATTAGGGAGGCTAAGGCAGGGGGATTGTTTGGGCCCTGAGTTTGAGGTTGTGAGCTATGTTGCCATGGTACTTTATCAGGACAGTAAGACTGTCTCATTAAGAAAAAAAAAAAAAAAGGCTCGGCGCCTGTGGCTTAAGCGGCTAGGGCCCAGCCACATACACCTGAGCTGGGGGGTTCGAATCCAGCCTGGGCCCGCCAAACAACAATGATGGCTACAACCAAAAAATGTCCAGGCATTGTGGCACCCGCCTGTAGTCCCAGCTGCTTGGGAGGCCAAGGCAGGAGAGTCGCTTGAGCCCAGGAGTTGGAGGTTGCTGTGAGCTGTGATGCCACAACACTCTACCCAGGGCGACAGTTTGAGGCTCTGTCTCAGGAAAAAAAAGAAGAAAAGAAAAAACAAAAAAAGATTTGCAGCTGACTGCCCCATATTTTATTATGTAGACACAGCAGACAGACTACATACATGTACATACACAGAAACACATCTAAACACATATGCAAACATGTAAAAATATCTTTTTGTTTTTTTTTGAGATAGAATCGTACTTTGTCACCTGCAGTAGAGTGCTGTGACGTCACAGCTCACAGCAAAGTCAAACTCTTGGGCTCAAGCGATCCTCTTGCCTCAGCCTCCCAAGTAGCTGGGACTAAAGGCGCCCGCCATAATGCCCGGCTATTTTTTTGTTTGCTTGTTTGTTTAGCAGGCCGGGGCTGGGTTTGAACCCATTAGCCCCCGTGCATGTGGCCAGCGCCCTAACCACTGAGCTATGGGCACCAAGCCTTTTAAGTGTTTTGACTTCAACAGCTCTTTCGATGGAAGAGCTGTTTGGTGAAGACAAAGAGGAGGAATGATGAGAAGGGGACCAGAAAGCTACAGAGAGGTAAAAGTTTCAGCACCTAGCTGTGAGATAGTGTTTGAATGAGGCAGTGAGGCAGTTTTTGAATCCTGAATGTTTTGTCTTTTTTTTTTTTTTTTGAGACAGAGTCACACTTAGTTGCAGTGAGTAGAGTGCTATGGCATCATAGCTCACAGCAACCTCAAACTCTTGGGCTCCAGTGATCCTCTTGCTGTAGCTTCCCAAGTAGCTGGGGGTACAGGTGCCCACCATGACATCTAGCCAGTGTTTTTTTTTCTATTTTTGCCCGACTAGGTTTTTTGTTTGTTTGTTTGTTTCCTATTTTTAATAGAGACTGGGTCTCCCTCTTCCTGGGGCTGGTCTCGAACTCCTGAGCAATCCATCTGCCTCCGCCTCCCAGAGTGGTAGAGTGGTAGGATAAAAGCTGTGAGCCTGGGCGGCCCCTGTGGTTCAAAGGAGTAGAGCACTGGCCCCATATGCTGGAGGTGGCAGGTTCAGACCCGGCCCCAGCCAAAAACTGCAAATAAATAAATAAAATAAAATAGCTGGGCGGGGCGGCACCTGTGGCTCAGTGAGTAGGGCGCCGGCCCCATATACCTACCGAGGGTGGCAGGTTCAAACCTGGCCCTGGCCAAACTTCAACAAAAAATAGCCGGGCATTGTGGAGGGTGCCTGTAGTCCCAGCTATTTGGGAGGCTGAGGCAAGAGAATCGCCTAAGCCTAAGAGCTAGAGGTTGCCGTCAGCTGAGATGCTACAGCACTCTACTGAGGGCGATAAAGTGAGACTCTGTCTCAAAAAAAAAAAAAGAAAGCTGTGAGCCATCACACCTGGCCCTTTTTTTTTTTTTTTTTAATTTTAGGTTAATGTGAGGGTATAAACAACCAGGTCACAATATTTGAATTTGTTAGGTAGAGTCCTGCTAATCCTGTGTCCCGCACCCAAAATGTATCCCGTAACCTTTGCCTTTTTTTTTTTTTTTGTAGAGACAGTCTCACTTTATGGCCCTCGGTAGAGTGCCGTGGCCTCACACAGCTCACAGCAACCTCCAACTCCTGGGCTTAAGCGATTCTCTTGCCTCAGCCTCCCGAGTAGCTGGGACTACAGGCGCCCGCCACAACGCCCGTCTATTTTTTGGTTGCAGTTTGGCCGGGGCCGGGTTTGAACCTGCCACCCTCGGTATATGGGGCCGGCGCCTTACCGACTGAGCCACAGGCACCGCCCACCTTTGCCTTTTTCTTCTTTCTTTCTTTTTTTTTTTTTTTGTTTTTTTGGCCGGGGCTGGGTTTGAACCCACCACCTCCGGCATATGGGACCGGGCCCTACTCCTTGAGCCACAGGTGCTGCCCTTTTTTCTTCTTTCTTTTTGAGGCAGAGTCTCACTTTGTTGCCATGGTAGAGTGCTGTTACAGCATAGCTCACAGCAACCTCAGACTCTTGGGCTGAGTGATACTCTTGTCTCAGTTTTTCATTTTTAGTAGAGCTGGGGTCTCACTCTTGCTCAGGTTGGTCTTGAACTCCTGCGCTCAGGTGATCCACCTGGCTCGGCCTGCCAGAGTGCTAGGATTACAGGTGTGAGCCACTGTGCCCAGCCTGGACTCCCCCCACCCCACCCTTTTTTTTTTTTTTGGTAGAGACAGAGTTTCACTTTTTATGGCCCTAGGTAGAGTGCCCTGGCCTCACACAGCTCACAGCAACCTCCAACTCCTGGGCTTAAGCGATTCTCTTGCCTCAGCCTCCCAAGTAGCCAGGACTACAGGCGCCCACCACAACGCCTGGCTATTTTTTGGTTGCAGTTAAGCCGGGGCCGGGTTTGAACCCGCCACCCTTGGTATATGGGGCCGGCACCTTACCGACTGAGCCACAGGCGCCGCCCACCCTTTTTTTTTTTTTTTAATAGAGGAAAGGTCTTGTTCTGTTCTCTAGGCTGGATACCCTGGTGCAATGAAAACTTACTGCAGCCTCAAACTCCTGGGCTCAAGGGATCCTCCTGCACCAGACCTCCCGAGTACAGTAGCTAGAATCACAAGTGGGGGTGAAGTAGGATATGAACTTGGTTTATCGCACTAAAGTTAAAATGCAGAAGAGCCAAAGACATTGTTCATGTGAACTGAGATGTAAACTGAGTTGTAGGTGCAGGAGCTCAGGCCCAGCTGGAGAGGGCCATAAAGAAGGTAATCTTAAAGGGAAGCTTGGGAGGTGATGGTGCACAATGGAAACTTTAATTAATGCAGCTGTAAGACCGGATGGACTTTCTTTCTTTCTTTTTTTTTTTTTTGTAGAGACAGTCTCACTGTACCGCCCTCGGTAGAGTGCCGTGGCGTCACACGGCTCACAGCAACCTCTAACTCTTGGGCTTAAGCGATTCTCTTGCCTCAGCCTTCCGAGCAGCTGGGACTACAGGCGCCCGCCACAACGCCCGGCTATTTTTTGGTTGCAGTTTGGCCGGGGCTGGGTCCAAACCTGCCACCCTCGGCATTTGGGGCTGGCGCCCTACTCACTGAGCCACAGGTGCCGCCCGGGATGGACTTTCTTTAATTATTGTGGCCATTTAAGACCTTAACCTACCGTTTTGGATCATTGCTACATTTCAATAATTGTTTCAGTTTCTTTTTTTTTTTTTTTTGTAGAGACTGAGTCTCACTTTATTGCCCTTGGCGCCATATATGTGTGTGTGTATATATATATAATTTTTTTTTTTTTTGTGACTTTTGGCCAGGGCTGGGTTTGAACCCGCCACCTCTGGCATATGGCACCGGCGCCCTACTCCTTGAGCCACAGGTGCCACCGTATAATTTTTTTTTTTGAGACAGAGTTTCAAGCTGTTGCCCTGGGTAAAGTGCTGTGGCATCACAGCTCACAGCAACCTCAAACTCTTGGACTTAAACAATTCTCTTGCCCCAGCCTCCCAAGTAGCTGGGACTTTAGGTACCCACCACAACGCTCGGCTATTTTTTCGTTGTAGTCGTCATTGTTGTTTAGCAGGCCTGAGCCATGTTCAAATCTGCCAGCCTCAGTGTATATGGCCGGTGCCCTACCCACTGAGCTATGGGTGCCGCCTATGTTATATTTTTAGTTCTGCCAATGGCAGCGCACCATTGGCGAGGTTACTCTTACTGTTCTCCTGAATTGCCAGCTTTTCTGATAATAAAGCTATACACTGATCTATTTCTTGTCTCTGTGTTGGCTATAGTGACAGGTGACTGAGCCACTTTTAGTTCAGCAACAGGAGCCACAATGCCTGGCTAATTTACTGTGTTTTTTTGTTTTTTTTTTGTAGAGATAGGGATCTCTCTATGTTGCCAAGGCTGGAATCAAACTCCTGTCTTCAAGGGATCCTCTGGTGTTGGCCTCCCAAAACGTGAGTGCGACTGAAAGATTTGGTTTGTGTTAGCCTTAAGATATTAATGAGAAACGTATATATTTTTTTTTGAGAAACGTGTATCTTATGTGGAGAACATGATTTTATAGCCACAGCCTTTTAGCTTAGTGTTAAGAGCAAGGGATTGAATGCTCAACCCTGTAAAGTTTCAATATGTTACACTCTACAGTTCAAGAAAATATCTTGACGTGCCTTTGATCTTTGCCAGCTCGTTTGTAACTATATTATCTCGGTGGTTTAGTTTCTAGGAAAAAAACCAAGGCCGATTAAAAGCAAGTGCTGAATATACAAAGGCCAATCAGACAGAGGGACTGATAAAGCACACACTTCACAAGAATCCAATAGCCTTCTCCAAAAGGGGGGAAAATCCTGCCCTCACCCAAACCTCATCTTTCCTAAGCTCCCAGCTGCCCTCAATAGGAGGAAAGAACCTTCTCTGCCAGAAGGGTTCCCCAAGAGAAGGGGGAAGATCCCTGCCCAGTTCTAACAAAAAATCAAACAGAACAGAAAACAAATCTGGGAGTTCTGTCCTAGGAGCAGGGAGGGGAGACCAGTGTGGGTAGCTCAGGCATAGTCCCGAGACCCTGTGATTCTCCCCAAGGTGAATCAGCTTTGGAGTCCGCTGTGACACTGAGTGTGGAAGTCAAATAAAATCAGAGGCGAATCTCTCCCTTCAATGTTGTATTTGGGAAGAGAAAATTAAAATTCAGAACAGGGAAGGTCAGGAGTTTTATAACAAGGGGAAATGTTAGCTATTGCTCTTCCAAAAAGTCCATTGGCACAGGTAATGGTTCGGAGTGCTGGCAAGTTCCACCTGTAGCAGCCGCGGTGGGTGACCATCCTGGACTGGAGCAGGTCATCTCAGAGGCTGCAGAGAAAACGGGCTTCAGGGTACAGTGGCAGCCGCAGCAGGCAGGCCCCCACGGCCGTGTTTCTGGAGCAGTGTTTGTACCAAGTGCTTTTCCCCACAGGCTGCGTTAGCTGGGTAGGACAAGGAGGGCTTAATTCTCATGTCAACTTGAAGAAAGGATGCTTCTCAAAGCTGCTGAGTGTCACCTTATACATACTCAGACCTGTGTGCCTTCAGTTTACTAACCAGGCTCCGTGACTGTGGCCTGTTGGAAGGAGCCAGGTCAGGGACCCCAGGATTGAGGGACAGAGGTTGGTCCAGAGACAGAAAGGGGCCCCTGACAGAAGTGCCCAGGAGAGCAGGGAGGACGCCTTAAAGTGGGGGAGCACTGAGGGATGGCCTGAAGGCAGGAGGACAGGAGGGCCAGGCCGGAGTGGGTCTGGTCAGGGACCCAGGGAAGGCCAAGGGGAAGCACCGACGCCGGGAAGATAGGGGATGTGGTGCTAGAATTTTCTCACCTGAAAATCTCATCCAGCTTAGTGACCAGCTTATCATAGTTTTTATTCAATCCCTTCCATGGCACAAATTGCTTGCTTTGGTTGTAGACAAAGTTGTCCCAACAGCGTCTAAATTCTAAAATTAAAGAGTGGAGAAAGCAATCAGAGCCCAGCAGCCCCTCCCCCTGCCCTCCCAGGGCTGGGTTTCCCAGCTGCCAGTGGGGGGGTCCAGGCTGGTCAGACCTGGGCAGGCTCCCCTGGGACACTCACATTCCTATGGCATCCAGACCATGGACTTCCCCATAGTCCCTACCACAGCCCTACCTCTGACCCCCACCTCTCACCTTTAAAAGCCATGATGTCTATCTTGGCCCCTTCCTCATACATCCTGCGAAGTCCCCTGTGCACTTCTGGGTCACGGTGGTAGTAGAGGCGGGCAGCGAAAATGGTAAGGCTCACATTTCTGTGTTTAGCCAGAAAATCAGCCACAAGATCTGCACAGTCAGGGCAGGGGCTCCAGGATATGTACCAGGTGACTTGGTAGTGGAGGTCAGGGGACAGCATCCCCTGGAACCAAGTGAGGAAGCGTACTTCCGCATGGCAACGAGTCTTGGGAGGGACCTGGGAGAGGAGAATGGAAGGGGGCACTCTGGGTGGAGGGGCAGGCAGAATGCAGGGGTGGGGCAGTGGTAGGAGGGGGCAGGCCAGGAGCCCCAGGGCACCTGGTTCCTCCAGGTTGCCCTCTTCTGTTCTGTCCTTTAGTTCCCCTGGCCCCATTCGTGACCCCTGCATGGGCTCTATCTGCCCTGCTCCTGGTGTCCACCTAGGAGGCACCCTGAGCACCTGCCGGGCCCGCTGGGCTGGGCTTGGTCCCTGCCTGCTGTCTGCTGGGCAGGGCTGTGGAGCTGCACCACCCATGGGGGCCACAGGACATGGGTAGCTGCTGAGCACTTGAATTGTGGCTCTGAATTGAGACAAAGGTGCGTTTGAAATACACAGCTCATTTCAAAACATAAAAGGACGGGTGCGGTGGCTCACGCCTGTAATCCTAGCACTCTGGGAGGCTGAGGCGGGTGGATTGCCTGGGCTCAGAGGTTTGAGACCAGCCTGAGTAAGAGGGAGATCCCTGTTGATAAAAATAAACAGGTGTGGGCGGCGCCTGTGGCTCAGTCAGTAGGACTCCCGCCCCATATACCGAGGGTGGCGGGTTCAAACCCACCCTGGCTGAACTGCAACCAAAAAAAATAGCTGGGCTTTGTGGCGGGCGCCTGCAGTCCCAGCTACTCGGGAGGCTGAGGCAAGAGAATCGCTTAAGCCCAGGAGTTGGAGGTTGCTGTGAGCTGTGTGATGCCATGGCACCCTACCGAGGGCCATAAAGTGAGACTCTGTCTCTACAAAAAAATAAAAAGAAAAAAAAAGAAAATAAACAGGTGTGGGCAGTGCCCATAGCTCAATGGGTAGGGCACCGGCCACATACACCAAGGCTGACAGGTTCAAACCCGGCCTGGGTTACCTAAGAAACAAGGACAACTGCAACAAAAAAATAGCCGGGCGTTGTGGCAGGCTCCTGTAGTCCCAGCTACTTGGGAGACTGAGGCAAGAGTCTCTTAAGTTCAAGAGTTGGAGGTTGCTGTGAGCTGTGACACCACAGCACTCTACCCAGGTCAACATGCTGAGACTCTGTCTCAAAAAAAAAAAACAAAACCCAGCTGGGTGTTGCGCTGTGCTGGGTGCCTATAGTCCCAGCTACTTGGGAGACGGATGCAAGCAAGAGAATCACTTGAGCGCAAGAGTTGGAGGTTGCCGTGAGCTACGATGCCACAGTTCTTTACTGAGGGCGACAAAGTAAGAATCTGTCTCAAAAAAAAAAGCATAAAAAGAACAGTAACTGTCTCATGAGGAATTTATATCAAACACAGGTTAAAATATTATACTAGAAACACTGAACTAAACAAGATTTGAAAATTAGTTTCCCAGGTAGCACCCGTAGCTCAGCGGCTAGGGTGCCGGCCACATACACCCAGCTCGCAGGTTCGAACTAGCCCGGGCCTGCTAAACAACGACAACTACAACAAAAAATAGCCGGGTGTTGTGGTGGGCGCCTGTAGTCCCAGCTACTTGGGAGGCTGAGGCGAGAGAATCACTTAAGCCCAAGAGTTTGAGGTTGCTGTGAGCTGTGATGCCACCGCACTCTCTTGAGAACGACAAAGTGAGACTTTGTCTCAAAAAGAAAATAAATAAATAATAAAAAGAAAGAAAATTAGTTTCCCAATTTCTACCACCTTCTTAGCATGGGGACTGGACAAATGTAATAGCATTTCTGACCCACAATGTTCCCATGGCTGACACTGCTGGCCAGCCTGCCCAGAACAACCAGCCCAAACACACTCCCAAGGGTTTCCTGCTTGAGTGAGGGAGGCAGGGGTAGCTGGGACACTGCTGGAGAGGCCACTGTGGTGTGATGACACGTCCTTGATGTGGAGGAATCAGGGGAAGGGTAGCAGGTCCAGCAGCCTAGCCGTGAGCAGGGCCACAGTCCACCTCTCCACACTGCCCTGCCCTGTAGCCTGCTGGACGCCAAGCTTAGTGAGCAATCCCACCCCAGGGTCATCACAGTCCAGGGCAGTCCAGACACAACATCCCAGTCAAGGACTTAATAAAAGTGGGGAGCCAACAGCCCCCTGCGCCCTGTCTGCCACTGCACTCCTTCCTCCGGGGCTTTCTCAGCGGCCTTAGCGCCTCCCTGGGATGTGGGCAGAGCGTGGGTCATACCTGGTTTCGGAAGACCCCCCTGTGGAAGGAGCCAAGTGAGTTGCTGTTCCCGTTTCCTTTCACCTCAAAGCACAGCCAGGTGTCCTTCTGACCATGGGAGGCAGGTGTGTTGTTGAACTGCTCGTGGAACGTGTTTGGAAACATTCCCTCCATCGGGTCACTAAAGGCCCAGGAAGAAAAGTAAAACCAGACTGTCCCCAACTCCCTGCATTCTCAGGGCTGCTGAGCCTCCCCCAGCCCTGCATAGCCCTGAGTGTCCCCTGCCTTCTCAGGAACTGGGGAGAGAGGAAGAGGCGCCCTGGGCTGAGAGGCAGGGGGGATGGAGGGAAGGAGGGGCCTGTGCTGCCTGTCCCCCAGCACATTCCTGCTGCTCCCGACCAGGGAGTTCCTGGGAGCAGAGACCCCTTGGAAGTCTAAGGAGGGACCTGCCTCATTCTTTCCTGTAGGAAGGGGGGACGGTGTGGCCTGGCCACATAGGTCAAGTTGATGACCCTGACGGCCAAGGAGCGTGAACACAGATCTGGGGGAAATAGGAACAGAGGGAGCATTGCCCTGGACAGCCAGCGGAGGACCAGGCTCTAGGGACTGGACCCAGGAGGGGCCAGGTGTGTGCCATGTTCTGGTCCTTCCCACTCAGAAGGCCAACATGGGAGGCAGCAGGAGGAGGGGGTGTGGGCCCCAAGTGCCTCCCCCGTGCTGCACACGCCTCCCACCCCCAACTCCAATCCCTTTTTGGTCTTCTGCATCTGGTGCTCAGAGCTGCACCTGACGGGCTGAACTCTGTCTACCCTTGTCCCCATGTCACAGAACAGTGGTGGCAGGTGTCCCAGGTCACCCTGTGCAGACCCTGCCCACAGCCTCTCACAGGTCCCTCCCCTGTCCTCCTAAACCCAGGTGCCGACTTCTGCTCTCCCCTCCTGTTTGGGGGCCCAGTTGCCTTTCCCTGAGCTGCCTTTCCAGGACCACTCTGATTCTTTGCTTCCCTCCTCCTTTCTCCTCCTTTCTGGAAAAGCTCTGAGAATCTCCAGGTTCCACATGGTCCCCAAAACTACTTTTTCTCTAAAGTCTTTTTTTTTGTTGTTTGGTTTTTTTGTTTTTTTTTTTGGTCGGGGCTAGGTTTGAACCCACCACCCCCAGCATATGGGGCCGGTGCCCTACTCCTTCAGCCACAGGCACCACCACCACCCCCCTTTGTTTTTTTGAGACAGAGCCTCAAGCTCTCGCCCTGGGTAGAGTGCTGTGGCATCACAGCTCATAGCAACCTCCAACTCCTGGGCTCATGTGATTCTCTTGCCTCCGCCTCCCAAGTAGCTGGGACTACAGGTGCCTGCCACAACACCCGGCTATTTTTTGGTTGCAGCCGTCATTGTTTGGCAGGCCCGGGCTGGATTCAAACCCACCAGGTCTGGTGTATGTGCCTGGTGCCTTAGCCACTTGAGCTACAGGCACCGAGCCTTCTCTAAAATCTTATGTGAGTGTAAACTTGCCCAGTGAGGTGTTTTTTTTTTTTAGAGACAGAGTTTCACTTTGTCACCCTCGGTAGGGTGCCGTGGTGTCATAGCTCACAGCAACCTCCAGTTCATGGGTTTAGATGATTCTTTTGCCTCAGCCTCCTGAGTAGCTGGGACTATAAGCACCTGCCACAACCCCCAGTTATTTTTTTGTTGCAGTTTGGCCGGGGCCAGGTTTAAACCCACCACCCTCGGTATATGGGGCCAGCACCCTACTCACTGAGCCACAGGCGCTGCCCCCAGTGAAGGTTTTCTATCTGCTCATTGTCCATCCCAGCCCTAAGCTTGTCCTCACCCAGAGCTCCATCTCAGGGAGGTTTGACAAGGTGACAGGGGTGACAGAAGGGCGGCCTGGGGCTAATGGGGATAGTACTGAGGGGTGAGGAGGCAGCAAGGATGGAGGGGCTGTGCCACCCGGGAGACAGACACAGGGAATAGGGACCCCGCACTCCCCAGCCAGGCTCCACCACAAGGGCCCTATGTCATTGTCATGGGCTGAGCCGTGTCCCACATAGCGTTTGCGTGCTGAAGCCCTAACCCCAGCAATTGCGAGTGTGGCTGTGTTTGGAGACTGGCTCACTCAGGAGGTGACTCAACTAAATTGAGGCTGCTGAGTGAGCCCTTGCCCCACATGACTGGGCCATTTAGAAGAAGAGGAAGTTCTGAGGCACTGAGAGGCTCCTGTGGGGCAGGGGCACAGAGGAGAGATCGCTGAGGACACAGTCCCGAGTGACCATGTCCAAACCGCAAAGGGAGCTGCCTTGAGGACACCACCTTGCTGACCCTGTGACCGTGACTTCCAGCCTCCAGAACTGGGAGGAAAGGAAAGCCTGGCCTGTGGCATGTCCTTACATCCACACCTGAGAAGGTCATATTCATTCACTGTTATGTCAACTCTGCCCTGATGCTTCTCAAAACTGCTGAGTGTCACCTTATACATACTCAGACCCGTCTGCCTTCAGTTTGCTGACCAGGCTCAGTGACCGTGCCCTGTTGGAAGGAGCCAGGTCAGGGGCTGGAGGCTGGAAGTCAGTCCAGAGGCAGAAATGAGCCTCTTATAGGAAGGGCTCTGGGCTCAGCACCCGTAGCTCAGCTGTTAGGGCGCCAGCCATATGCACCAGGGTTGGTGGGTTCAAACCTGCCTGAGCCTGCTAAGCAACAAGACAACTGCAACAAAAAAATAGCTGGGAATTGTGGCAGACACCTATAGTCCCAGCTGCAAGGGAGGCTGAGGTAAGAGAATCGCTTGAGCCCAGGAGTTTGAGGTTGCTGTGAGCTGTGACGCCACAGTACTCTACTGAGGGCAACATAGTAAGACTTTGTCTCAAAAAGAAAAAAAAAGGGCAGCACCTGTGGCTCAAGGAGGAGGGTGCAGGTCCCATATGCCGGAGGTGGCGGGTTCAAACCCAGCCCCGGCCAAAAACCACAAAAAAAAAAAAAAAAAAAAAGAAGGGCCCTGGAAAGCAGAGAGGTTGCTTTGAGTTGGGGAGGGCTAGTGGGCTGGGCTCAGTGGGTCTAGTCAGGGACCCAGGGAAGGCCAAGGAGAAGCACAGAGGCCAGGAAGACAGGGGATTTGGCACCAGGGAGCCTCTTACCTGAAAATCTCGTCCAGCTTAGAGACCAGTTTTTCATAGTTGTTTTTCAGTTTGTTCCCTTTATTGACCCAAGGATTTTCTGAGTTGACGAAGTTTTCCCAACAGTGTTCAAATTCTGAAATCAGAGTGGAAACAGTAGTCAGGGCCCACCAGGCCTCCCTCCTCTGCCTCCCTGGACTGTCCCTTCCAGGTCCGGGTCTCCTGGCTGCCACTAGATTTCGGGCTGGCTCAGGACTAGGAGAACTCCCCTGGGACACTCATCTCTGCTGGCGTCCATACCTATGAGTTCCTCTGGTATCCATAAAGAAATCCCTCTCCTGACCCGCACTTCTCACCTGCAGAGGACATGATGTGCACCTGGGCCCCTTGCTCAGCCATCCTGAGCAGCCCCTGGCGGTAATCCTGTCTCCAGAAGTAGTAGAGGCGGGCAGCATAGATGGTCAGGCTCACATTTGGATGGTTGACTAGGAAGTCAGCAACTTGCCATGCACAGTCAACGCAGGGACTCCAGGACAAGTACCAGGTGACCTGGTAGCAGTGGTCACGGGACAGCTGGGACTTGACCCAGGTCAGGAAGCACACTTCTGTGTGCCAACGAGAATGTTGAGGGCCCTGGGAGAGAAGAAAAAGGGAAGAGGGCACTCTGGGTGGAGAAGCAGGTGGAGTACAGGGCGGGGCAGAGGTGTATTGCTTGGACCCATCCTGGGGGCCCGCACTGACCACTTGAATTGTGGCTCTGCATTAAGATGTGGACAATGGATAATACACAGCTTATTTCAAAGACTTGGGGAAGGAAAAAAGGACTCTATCTCATGAGGAATTTGTAAGAACCATAGGGTGAAATACTATGCTAAATACACTGGACTAATAAAGATAAGAAAATTATTCTCCAATTTCTACCACCTTTTCATCATGGGGCCTAGACAAACGAAATTGCATTTCTGACCCCCTATGTTTCCATGGGATGATACTGCTGTGAGGCCAGCCAGCCCCCCATCACTAGCCCCAACATACTCTCAAGGATCTCCTGCTTGGGTGAGGGGGCAAGGGTGGCCGGGGGGCAGTATAGGATGAAGTGTGTGGGGATCCATGGTGTGATGACATGTCTTTAATGTGCAGGAATGAAGGGAGTGGCGGGGCAGGCCTAGTAGCCCAGCAGGAACCAGGGCCACGGCCCAGCTCTCCACAGTGCCCTGTCCTTGCCACCTGCTAGACGCAAAGCTTAGTTCCCAGACCTTAGGAAACAGTAGGGTGAGGGGTGGGCTGTCAACAGGCTTTTAGTGATCAGTCACATCCCAGGGTCATGAGATGGTAGGGCAGTCCAGAAGGAATGTCTAGGCCAAGGACTTCAGAAAAGTGGGAAGAAGACTGGGCGCGGTGGCTCACTCCTATAATCCCAGCACTGTGGGGGGCCGAGGCGGGTAGATTGCTTACGCTCAGGAGTTCAAGGGCTAAGCAAGAGTGAGACACCATCTCTACCATAAAGAATAACTAGCTGGCTGTTGTAGTGGCGCCTATAGACTCAGCCACTTGGGAGGCTGGGCCAAGAGGATCTCTAGAGCCCAAGAGTTTCCGGTTACTGTGAGCTTTGATGCCTACCCACGGCTACAGAGTGAGACTCTGTCTCCAAAAAAAGAAGAGTGAGAAGCAAACAGGCCCCTGCACGCCCACGGTCTGCCCCTGTACTTCTTCCTCTATCTTGTGCTTTCACAGCAGCCTTCGCGCCTGCCCAGGATGTGGTCAGAGTGTGGGTACCTGGTTCCGAAAGACCCCACTGTCGAGGGAGTTGCATGAGTTGTCCTTGTTTCTTTTCACCTCAAAGCAGAGCCAGGTGTCATTCCGGAAGGAAAGGATGGGTCTGTTGTTAAAGTGGAAGGAGAATGTACCTGGAGACATTCCCATCTTTGGCTCTCTGAAGGCATAAAAGAGAATGGTAAAAAATGGTGTCCCTTGGGGTCCCCACAGACTCAGGGCTGCTGAGCTCAGCTTCCTGCACCCCCTGGGCACTGAGCCTCCCAGCCCTGGCCAACCAGAGCCTCTGCTGCCTCCCCAGGCAGGTAGACTGGGGAGAAAGGAAGAGCAGGGGCAGCAGGGGGGGGTGACCTTCCAGTGGGACACGTCCACTCTCCCAGTGTTTCTGTTCACCCTTCTCCAAACCATTAGAAATAAATGAGGGGGTTCAGTGCCCGTAGCTCAGCGTTTGGGTGCTGGCCACTTACACCGGGGCTAGAGGGTTCAAACCCAGCCCAGACCTACTAAACAATGATGACAACTGCAACAACAACAACAAATAGCCAGGTGTTGTGACGGGCTCCTGTAGTCCCAGCTACTTGGGAGGCTAAGGCAAGAGAATCCCTTAAGCCCAAGAGTTTGAGGTTGCTATGAGCTGGGACGCCACAGCACGCTACTAAGGGTGACATAGTAAGACTCTGTCTCAAAAAGAAAAGAAAAGAAAAAAGATGGCACCTATACTTCAGTGGTTATGGCACCAGCCACATACACTGTAGCTGGCAGGTTCAAACCCAGCCTGGGCCAGCTAAACAACAATGACAACTACAACAACAATAACAAAAAAAATAGCTGGACACTGTGGCAGGAGCCTGTAGTCCCAGCTACTTGGGAGGCTGAGGCAAGAGAATCACTTAAGTCCAAGAGTCTGAGGTTGCTGTGAGCTGTGACACCACTGTACTCTACTGAGGGCAACAGCTTGAGACTCAGTCTCAAAAAAAAAAAAAAAAGAAAGAAAGAAAAAGAAAAAAAATAAACAAAGGAAAACAAAACTTCCCACCCCCAAATAAGGGGTTTGGACATTTCAGCTCCATTCATTTCTGACTTTCCACCTGCTCATGTCACAAATGTGTTTTTAACTCTGAGACCCCCATGTTTATACCTGAGCTCTACTCACTGCATGTGTCTGGGCACTTGTCACCTGCCTGAAGCCAGCAAGACATCCCATTTTACAGATGAAGGTGGCAGAGGCACACAGGGGTGGGGTCACCTACCAGGGTCACAGAGCTGGTGAGTGATGGGGGCTGGGCCCCCTGGCCAGACCCAGTCCAGCTGCCGCATCCTGTGATCTGCTGGAGTGTACACCAGGGACCTGGCTGTCCTTTGTACTAAAGTTTACAATATGAGCCTTTCTCCTGATCATTCCAGTTTTTCTCTCATTTCATTCCATTATTTTTTATTTTTCATTTTTTTGAGACAGAGTCTTACTTTGTGCCGCCTGGTAGAGTGCCCTGGTGTCATAGCTCACAACCCTAACTCTTGGGTTAAAGTGATTCTCTTGCCTCAGCCTCCCAAGTAGCAGGGACTACAGGCACCTGCCACAACATCTGGCTGTTTCTTAGAGATGGAGGTCTTGCTTTAGCTCAGGTTGGTCTTGAACTCGTGAGCTCAGGCCATCCGCCCATCTCAGCCTCCCAAAGTGCTGGAATTATAGGCGTGAGCCACCGCGCCTGGCTCTCTTTCCATTTTAGTGTCCCTGTTGCACAAGGTGAGCGTGATCACGGAGGCGCTGCAGAGATTAGGGGCCCTCTTCCTTACTCCTCCCCTCACAGTGCAGAAGTCCTTGGAAAGAGAATTTATCTTCTGGCCTCAGAGAGCTCTCCCCTCCTACCCACCTTCTCCTAAGACTTGGTGTGGAAACGGTGTAAATATTACACAAAATACAGCAACGTCTTGAAACATAATTGTTAGTAATTCCCAATTGCTTCAAAGATCCCTTGGTTCAACTCTCAGAAATGGCTAGAAGTGTCTGGGGGGAGGGGTGTCCGCCAGTGAATGTCTGGCTTTCAGTGAGGCTGGATGGGGGAGCAGAGGCCTGGGAGGGGCAGGCCAGGGCAACAGTGGGGGTGCCCACGGACCAGACCAAAGACCCTCTATAGAGAGGGTGCTGTAGGGAACGGGAGAGGGTAAGCCAGATCCACACTGATGGGGACAGCAGGGGCACAGCAGGGGCCACAAGCCAGGAGGGGCAGCAGGGGTCCAGGGCAGAAAGACAGAGGTACCTGATCTGTGGAATCATCCTGCAGCCTTGTCCCTGCCCTCCTCTTTGTCTGGGGCAGTAAGGTTTCATTTTCTGCTTTGGTGACCTCCCACGGGCCTGTGAGTGGTGGCTCCACCCTCTCCCTGCTGAGGCAGTGGAGTGGGAGGAGGCTTCTTTCAGCTTTCTCTATTTTGCTCTGGCCTGGAGGAGGGTGCTCTGATGGAGAGTCACCCCCCTCCTTCCCACACTGAGCCTGGTGCTACAGGAACTCTGGGGATTGCCCAGCGGAAGGGACAGTCCAACAAACTAGAGACAATGAGATGGCCTACTTCCGGAAAGACACCCTGTTTTCTTCACACAGATAATGATCTCAAACTCCAGAGCTCAAGAAATCCACCAGCCTCAGTATCCCAGAGGGCTGGGATTGAGCCACTGTGCCTAGCTCCAGATTCTTTAACTTTGCACCAGTCATAGTGAGAGAGGATACCCAGGAAGGGTGAGGTCTAGGAGAACAGAGGTCTTCTCAAGGAGACACAAGGATACACCTGTGGGGTCCTCTCTATGGTAACTCAGTTCTTAGGAATTTGTAGAAACTGAACTTCCTGGAACCTGGAAATTTCCGCTTCTGTGAAATCTTGTAGTTCTGTGAGGGCTGGAACAGCTTCTCCCACTTGATTCAAATTGACCATGAGAAAGGTACCCATGGGTTGGAACTCTTTTTTTGTGCCCAGGAGTTCCCCAAAGACTAGAAGCCAGACAAGCCGCATTCACAGACGAGTCCTTCAGCGAAGAGCCGTCCGGTGACTGCCTCAATGTCCCAATGTGAGGTTTCTGAGAGCAGCCCCGAGTTGTTTGTGGCTCTGGTTTTTATAGGGTAAAACCAAAGGGGTGTAAAAAAGTTAAGCAAGCGTTATTCCCTCAAACTCTTGGGCTTAAGGGATTCTCTTGCCTGAGCCTCCCAAGTTGCTGGGATTACAGGCGCCCACCACAACGCCTGGCTATTTTTTTTTTTGTAGAGACAGAGTCTCACTTTATGGCCCTCGGTAGAGTGCTGTGGCCTCACACAGCTCACAGCAACCTCCAACTCCTGGGCTGAAGCGATTCTCTTGCCTCAGCCTCCCAAGTAGCTGGGACTACAGGCGCCTGCCACAACGCCCGGCTATTTTTTTGTTGTTGCACTTTTGGCCGGGGCCGGGTTTGAACCCGCCACCCTCGGCATATGGGGCCGGCGCCCTACTCACTGAGCCACAGGCGCCGCCCACGCCTGGCTATTTTTTTTTGTTGTAGTTGTCATTGTTGTTTAACAGGCCCAGGCCAGGTTCTAACCTGCCAGCCCTGGTGTATGTGACCAGCGGGCACCCTAACCATTGAGCTATGGGTGTTGAGGCAGGTATTGTGTGTGTGTGTGTGTGTTTGTTTGTTTGTTTGTTTTTTGCAGTTTTGGCCTGGGCTGGGTTTGAACCCGCCACCTCCACCATATGGGGCCAGCGCCCGACTCCTTTGAGCCACAGGCGCCGCCGCAGGTATTGTGTTTTAAGTGATTTGGACCAGGTCTGGTAGCATTCAGGGGTGAGGAAAGGAGGTCAGTTGCCCCCTGCCATCTCCTGATCAGGTCAGGCTGGTTTAATGTAGACAGAGGGAAAGCACTTTTCAATGCTTTCTGATTGTGAATGGCCTTTATTTATTTATTTATTATTATTTTTTTTATTGAGACAGAGTTTTAGTATGTCGCCCTCGGTAGAGTGCTGTGGCGTCACAGCTCACAGCAACCTCAAACTCTTGAGCTTAAGCGATTTTCTTGCCTCAGCCTCCCAAGTAGCTGGGACTATAGGTACCCGCTGCAATCCCTGGCTATTTTTGTTGTTGTTGTTTGTTTAGCAGGCCAGGGCCAGGTTCAAACCCACCAGCCCTGGAGCATGTGGCCAGTGCCCTACCCATTGATCTTTGGGCACCCTGTGAATTTCCTTTAATTAAAAATATACTTTAAGGGGCAGCGCCTGTGGCTCAGTGAGTAGGACGCCGGCCCCATATACCGAGAGTGATGGGTTCAAACCCAGCCCCGGCCAAACTGCAACAAAAAAATAGCCGGGCGTTGTGGCTGGCACCTGTAGTCCCAGCTACTCGGGAGGCTGAGGCAAGAGAATCATGTAAGCCCAAGAGCTGGAGGTTGCTGTGAGCCGTGTGACGCCATGGCACTCTACCGAGGGTGGTAAAGTGAGACTCTGTCTCTACAAAAAAAAAAAATATATATATATATACTTTAGGGCGGCACCGGTGGCTCAGTCGGTAAGGCGCCAACCCCATATACCAAGGGTGGCGGTCTCAAACCCGGCCCCGGCCAAAACTGCAACCAAAAAATAGCCGGGCGTTGTGGCGGGCGCCTGTGGTCCCAGCTACTCGGGAGGCTGAGGCAAAAGAATTGCTTAAGCCCAGGAGTTGGAGGTTGCTGTGAGTTGTGTGAGGCCATGGCACTCTACCGAGGGCCATAAAGTAAGACTCTGTCTCTACAAAAAAAAAAAAAAAAAAAAAAAAAAAAAAAAAATATATATATATATATATATATATATATATATATATACTTTATGGGCCAGGCGCAGTTGCTCATCCCTTTATCCTAGCACTCTGGGAGGCCAAGGCAGGTGGATTGCTTGAGCTCATGAGTTCCAGACCAACCTAAGCAAGATCAAAACCCAGTCTTTAAAAAACTGGTCAGAGTAGGGTGGCGCCTGTGGCTCAAGGAGTAGGGCGCTTGTCCCATATGCCGGAGGTGGTGGGTTCAAACCCAGCCCTGGCCAAAAAAAAAAAAAAAAACTGGTCAGAGGTTTTGGCAGGCACTTGCAGTCCCAGCTACTCAGGAGGGTGAGGGAAGAGGGTCCCTTGAGCCCAAGAGTTTGAGGTTGCTGTGAGCTATGACGCAGGCACTCTATCCAGGGGGACAAAATGAGACTCTATCTCAAAAAAAAAAACACAAAAAACAAAAAAAAGGCTCGGCCCCTGTGGCTCAAGCGGCTGGGGTGCCAGCCACATATACCTGAGCTGACGGGTTCAAATCCAGCCTGGGTCCACTGAATAACAATGACGGCTGCAACCAAAAAGTGGCTGGGCATTGTGACAAGCGCCTGTAGTCGCCCAGGATTTGGAGGTTGCTGTGAGCTATGATGCCACAACACTCTATCTAGGGTAACAGCTTGAGGCTCTGTCTCAAAAAAAAAAAAGTCAAAATAATTCTTTATGTTAACTAGTCATATTTGGGGGTAAAATTTCCTTAGCTCCTTCAAAAACTTCAAAATATTTATATAATTTGACTTAGTGCCTGTAGCTCAAGCAACTAAGGTGCCAGCCACATACCTAGAGCCGGTGGGTTGGAATCCAGCCTGGGCCTGCCAAAAAAAAAATAGCCGGGCATTGTGGCGGGTGCTTGTAGTCCCAGCTACTTGGGAGGCTGAGGCAAGAGAACCGCGTAAGCCCAGGAATTGGAGGTTGCTGTGAGCTGTGACACCACAGCACTCTACCCAGGGCAATAGCTTGAGGCTCTGTCTCAAAAAAAAAATTTATGGCTAAGGCACCAGCCACATACACTTGAGCTGACGGGTTCGAATCCAGCCTGGGCCCATCAAACAACAATGACAGCTGCGACCAAAAAAAAATAAATAAATAAAATAACCAGACATTGCGGAGGGCCCCTGTAGTCCCAGCTACTTGGGAAGCGGAGGCAGGAGAATCGCTTGAGCCCAGGAGTTGGAGGTTGCTGTGAGCTGTAATGGCACGGCACTCTACCCAGGGTGACAGCTTGAGGCTCTGTCTCAAAAAAAAAAAAAAAAAAAAAATTATATAATTTACACAAATTTTGGCTATTGCTCTCTCATAAGTTTGTTTCTCCTAGGGACTCTGTTCTGTTACAGGAAACCTACGCCAGCTGGGAGACAAGGTTCTGCTTAGAACCTGGAAAGAGAGAGACCCAATGAACAGCTTCGTGAGAAGTGTTCTCAAGGAACACCAACAGTGGTCAAGATCACCAACAGAAATATGGATACATCATACCAGAGTGAAAAACACCTGTGGGAGGCCAAGTGCAGTGGCTCCTGCCTGTGAAGCTAGCATTCTGGGAGGCCAACGTGGGTGTATTACTTGAGTTCTGGAGTTCAAGACCAGCCTGAGCTAGCGTAGCAGGAAGTCTGCCACAATCAGTTGGAAGAAGAAGTGGCTTTATTCGGGCAATGGAGTCTCAGCAGACTAATGGCTCAAAAACAGAGCGCCCCCACCCCCACCCCTGGTCTGAGGCTTTACCTTCCCTTTAAAAAAAAAATTATTTTTAGCCGGGCGTTGTGGCGGGCGCCTGTAATCCCAGCTACTCGGGAGGCTGAGGCAAGAGAATCGCTTAAGCCCAGGAGTTGGAGGTTGCTGTGAGCTGTGTGAGGCCACGGCACTCTACCGAGGGCCATAAAGTGAGACTCTGTCTCTACAAAAAAAAAAAAAAAAAAATTATTTATTTATTTATTTTTGAGACAGAGTCCCAAGCTATTGCCCTGGGTAGAGTGCCGTGACATCTTAGCTCACAGCAACCTCCAACTCTTGGGCTCAAGTGATCCTCTTGTCTCAGTTTTTCTATTTTTAGTAGAGACAGGGTCTCACTCTGGCTCAGGCTGGTCTCGAACTCATGAGTTCAAGCTAGCTACCTGCTTCGGCCTCCCAGAGTGCTAGGATTACAGGTGTGAGACACAGCGCCCAGCCTACCTTCCCCTTTTATTCGGTCTACAATTCTATGTGCATTGAAACACTCCTGACGGGCAGGGTGAAGTAGGAGGGGGTAAGTGGAGTCAGTGCGAGCCTGCAGTCTCAAGATGGCTGGGGACAAGAGAAGTAAAGTTACATCACACATCGTAGGGGGATATACAGATAACAGAGCTATTTGCTACGGTGGGGTAATCATTAACTTCAGACATTCAACCACAAGCCCAAAAGCATAGAAGTTGTAACTACAGGCATGGTCCGGTGGTGCCACCAGTTAGTCTGCAATTATAGGCGCCTGCCACAAAGCCCAGTTAGTTTTACTATTTTTAGTAGACAGGGTCAGGGTCTCACTCTTTTTTTTTTTTTTTTTTTTTGTAGAGACAGAGTCTCACTTTATGGCCCTCGGTAGAGTGCCGTGGCCTCACATAGCTCACAGCAACCTCCAACTCCTGGGCTTAAGCGATTCTCTTGCCTCAGCCTCCCGAGTAGCTGGGACTACAGGCGCTCGCCACAGCGCCCGGCTACAGGGTCTCACTCTTACTCAGGCTGGTCTCCAACTCCTAAGCTCAAGAGATCTACCTGCCTTGGCCCCCGTGAGTACTAGGATTACAGTTAAGAGCCATGCCTCAGCCTATTGTCAAATAATAATTTATTTATTTTTTTTTTTGGTAGAGACAGAGTCTCACTTTATGGCCCTCGGTAGAGTGCCGTGGCCTCACACAGCTCATAGCAACCTCCAACTCCTGGGCTTAGGCGATTCTCTTGCCTCAGCCTCCTGAGTAGCTGGGACTACAGGCACCCGCCACAACACCCAGCTATTTTTTTTGTTGTTGCAGTTTGGCTGGGGCTGGGTTTGAACCCGCCACCCTCGGCATATGGGGCCGGCGCCCTGCTCACTGAGCCACAGGCGCCGCCCGTCAAATAATAATTTAAATGATACTAAAACTGTTACTACACCCTTTCGAAGCGCTCACACCTACCTACTTGCTCCTGGGCTGCTTTTTGCTCTGTGAGAAAAAAGCCTATTGTTATTTGCCAGTCAACTCTACCTTTCTCCAGAAAGAAAAAGTAAACAGACATAAAATATAGGTAACTCTAGAATTATCCTTGCCCTCAGAGTGTCAGAGCTATCTCTACCTTTTTAGTCCAACAGATTATGTAATGCTCTCCATTTTTGTTATTCTACCAAAACCCATCTACCTTATTGTAGACAATAGCCCACTAGCTTGTGCTGTAGCAAAGAGCCTGAACACTGGGCGGCGCTTGTGGCTCAGTCGGTAAGGCGCCGGCCCCATATACCGAGATGGTGAGTTCAAACCTGGCCCCGGCTGAACTGCAACCAAAAAATAGCCGGGCGTTGTGGCGGGCGCCTGTAGTCCCAGCTACTCGGGAGGCTGAGGCAAGAGAATCACTTAAGCCCAGGAGTTGGAGGTTGCTGTGAGCTGTGTGATGCCATAGCACTCTACCGAGGGCCATAAAGTGAGACTGTCTCTACAAAAAAAAAAAAAAAAAAAGAGCCTGAACACCACCTATCAGGTTATAGTCACCTTAAGTATTGAGTTAGGATCATTAAAGGAGGCCATTTAATTTTATTTCTTTTATTATTTTTTAATTTTTATTTATTTATTTTATTTTGAAACAGAGTCTCACTATATTACCCTCAGTAGAGTGCTGTAATATCACAGCTCACAGCAACCTCAAACTCTTGGGCTTAAGCAATTCTCTTGCCTAAGCCTCCCAAGTAGCTGGGACTACAGGGGCCCACCACAACACCCAGCTATTTTTTGGTTGTAGTTGTCATTGTTGTTTGGCAGGCCTGGGCTGGGTTCTAACCCACCAGCTCTGGTGTATGTGGCTGGCGCCCTAGCCGCTGAGCCCTTTATTTTATTGTTTTTTAATTGTGACAGAGTCTCACTTTGTTGCCCTCGGTAGAGTGCTCTGGTGTCATAGCTCACAGCAACCTCAAACTCTTGGGCTCAAGCAATCCTCCTGCCTCAGCCTCTCTAGTAGCTGGGACTACACACCCCACCACAACACCCAGCTATTCTGTTGTTGTTGTTCAGCAGGCCTGGGCTGGATTCTAACCCACCAGCCCTGGAGCATTTGGTTAGTGCCCAAACCACTGAGCTATGGGTGCCCAGCCAAGAGAAAGGCCATTTTAGAAAATCGAGTGGCTACTGATTATTTGTTACTATAGCATAATCCCTGCTGTCAATGTACCAGGACATGTCACAGACAAAGAAACCTTCAGGAACCAGCTGAAAGAGGAAGTGGCTTTATTTGGCCAACAGAGTCTTGGCAGACTAACATCTCAAGAACCTGTTAGGCCTAGATTAAGATGAAAAAAATATCAGTTAACTCCTGACAAATTTCTGGGCCGCAAGCCCTCAACAAAATGGAGTAAGTCTGGTTCACTTCCAAGAGAGATGGGAAAGTACTCACTGACTTCTTGCTTGACTAACTCCCTGAGCAACAGACCAGGAGGTACCAATCGTCCCCGGACTGACGTTTAAGAAATACCAAGTGTGGGCGGTGCCTGTGGCTCAAGGAGCAGGGCCCAATATACTGGAGGTAGCGGGTTTAGACCCGGCCCCGGCCAAAAACTGCAAAAGAAGAGAAATACCGGGTGGGGAAAGTACTGAAACAAAGATATATAACTGACTAACCGCAAAATTCTGCTGCTGTGCAATGCTTGTTAACCTACCTGGATGCTCCTGGGCAGGCTTCAGCACTCGGGGCTGCTCTCAGAAACCCCATGTTGGAACACTGGGGCAGTCTCTGGCCAGCTCTTCAATAAAGGGACTCTGCTGTGAATTTGTTTTTTTTTTTTTTTTTTTTTTTCAGTTTTTGGCCAGGGCTGGGTTTGAACCCGCCACCTCCGGCATATGGGGCTGGCACTCTACTCCGTTGAGCCACAGGCGCTGCCCTTATAATAGGGGTTCTTATACTGCTTGGAACTTGTCTCCTCCCATGCTCGTTACCTATCGTCTTACAAGTAAGAGGTGCCACCCTCCAGTTGTAACATGATACAATTCTGTCTCAGACAATGTAGCTGTCTTACGGGAATAATGGGGTTTTTCCCTTCTTCTCGTGCTAACCAATATTCCTAGATGATTGGGGCCATTAGAACCCAGACATTATCATTTATCGTCTTATGATACTGAGTTACATTGGGACCTGGTTTGTTGTGTCCAGGAGTTCCACAAAGATCACACTGCCAAACAAGCCAAATTCACAGCAGAGGGCGGCACCTGTGGCTCAAGGAGTAGGGTGCCGGTCCCATATGCCGGAGGTGGAGGGTTCAAACCCTCCAGACTTACACAGACTTACACATGAAAAGGTCATGTTCCCGGAGGATGCTCATTCTCTGATAGATCAACCTTGCCCAGGAGGATGCTTCTCAATGCTGCCGGTGTCACGGCCAGGTGCAGTGGCTCACGCCTATAATCCCAGCACTCTGGGAGGCCGAGGAGGGTGGATTGCCTGAGCTCAGGAATTTGAGACCAGCCTGAATAAGAGAGAGACCCCATCTCTAAAAAATGAAAAATAGCCAGGAGTTGTGGCAGGCACTGTAGTCCCAGCTACTTGGGAGGCTGAGGCAAGAGAATCCCTTGAGCCTAAAGGTTTGAGGTTGCTGTGAACTGTGAAGCCACAGCACTCTACTCAGGGTGACAAAGCAAGACTCTGTCTCAACACCCCCCCCAAAACAAAAAACAAACAAAAACCTCCAAAGCTGCTGAGTGTGACCTTCTGCATATTCAGACCCATCTGTGTTCAGTTTACTATACTCAGTAACTGGGGCCTGTTGGAGCCAGGTCAGTGGCTCCAGGCTGAGGGGACTGCAGTCGGTCCAGAAGCAGAAAGGGGCCTCGGACAGAAGGGCCCAGCAGAGCAGGGAGGATGCCTTGGGGGTGGGGGGGGAGGCACAGAGGACAGCCGGAGGGCAAGAGGCAGGTGGGCCCAGCTGGAGAGTGTTTGGTCAAGGACCAAGGGAAGGCGGATGAGAAGCAGAGGCCAGGGATTTGGTGCCAGGGAGTCTCTCACCTGAGAATCTCCTCCAGCTTGGGGACCAGGAACTCACAATTTTCATTCAATTCATTCCAAGGCACAAATTGCTTTCTCTGGTTGTACACAAAGTTGTCCCAACAGTATTCAAATTCTAATATCAAAGTGTGGAAAAAGAAATCAGGGACCAGCAGGCCTCTCTCCCCTCCCTTCCCAGGACAGGGTCTCCTGGCAGCCTAGGGGGTCTGGGCTGGCTCGGGCCTCATGAGGCTCCCCTGGAACGCTCTACTCTGCTGGCATCTAGACCCAGGAGTTCTCCATGGTGTTCCTACCACACCTGCACTCCTGACCCCTAGCTCACCTTTATGACCCATGATGCGCAGCTGGACCCCTTCCTGATCCATCCTGAGAAGCCCCTGCTGGTAATCTGATTCCCAGAAGCGGTTCAGGTGGGCAGCAAAGATGGTCAGGGTCATCCTTCTGTGCGTGGCCAGAAAGTGAACAATAAGATTTGCACAGCTGGCGCAGGGACTCCTGGATACATACCAGGTGACCTGGGAGTGGTGGTCAGGGGGTAGCACCTCCTGGATCCAAGTCAGGAAACATACTTCTGCATGGCAAGGAGTCTTGAGAGGGCCCTGGGAGAGGAGGAGAACAGAAGGGGGCGCTCTGGGTGGAGGGGCAGGTGGAATGCAGGAGTGGGGCAGTGGTAGGAGGGGGCAGGCCAGGAGCCCCAGGGTACCTGGTTCCTCCAGATTCTTTCCTTCACCTCTGCCCTCCCTTCTGGTCTGTCCTTTAATCTCCCTGGCCCCATTCATGGGCTCTAACTGTCCTAATCCAGGTGTCCACCCAGCTGACACCCAGAGCACTTGCCGGGCCCTCTGGGCTGGGCTTGGTCCCTGCCTGCTGTCTGCTGCTCAGGGCTGTGGAGCTGCACCCACCCCCTAGGGGCCACAGGACACAGGTGGCTGCTGAGCACTTCAAATGTGACTCTGAATTGAGAGGTGGGCACGTGCGTGTTGCGTGGAATCTGCGTGAAGCGGCAAGAGTATAAGCATCTGAAATGTCAGAGAAATACGGGAGGCTACGGCTGTCTTATGCGTGTAGCACATTTATTTTACCAAAGCTTACATAGGCAACACTGCAGATACACACTATTAATCAATAATCCCAAAACACAAAAATCTAGCCACCTGGCGTCTAAATGTCTACTGATTAACCAATAACCATTCCACTAACCTTATCCAAAATTATCTTTATACCAGGTAATTTAACATAACAAACCACAGACCGGATTCCAAGAGGGACTTTGCCTAACAAATGCAATCAGTGTAACCTAGTCTATTATACCCTCAATGAATTCCTAACAATAAAAAAATAATAGTAGGGACGGTGCCTGTGGCTCAATTGGTAGGGCGCCGGCCCCATATACCGAGGGTGACGGGTTCAAACCCCGCCCCGGTCAAACTGCAACCAAAAAATAGCTGGGTATTGTGGCGGGCGCCTGTAGTCCCAGCTACTCGGGAGGCTGAGGCAGAAGAATCGCTTAAGCCCAGGAGTTGGAGGTTGCTGTGAGCTGTGTGAGGCCACGGCACTCTACCGAGGGCCATAAAGTGAGACTCTGTCTCTAGACACACACACACACAAAATAAATAATAATAGTAATAACAAACCACAAAACGGAACTCTGGGGAGAAAGTAGCTACAGTGCTTGACCTTTAACAGACCATCTGGAGGCAGTCATACATTCTTAGGGAGTAGTCAGGAAATTCCCAAGATATACAGAAACCTGCCTCCAGGCTCTGCCTCCTAACCGACTAGGTTACTAGCCACTATGGAGTTCTATCCAGGCTTTTTTCCTTTACAACTCTCCAAGACTTCAAACTTACACTCACAGAATCCATCTGTTGAAGGCTTTTTGCCTACGCATGCGAAATACACAGCTCATTTCAAAGAATAACCACAGGTTGCAATAATATGCTAGAGGCACCGGACTAAACAAGATATGAAAATTAGTCTGCCGATTTTCACCACTGTCTTATCATGGGGGCTGGACAAATGTAATTGCATTTGTTACTATGTTCCCATGGGAGGACACCACTGTGGGGCCAGCCTGCCCACTATGACCAGCCCAAACAGTCCCTCCGAAGGGTCTTCTGCCTGTGAGGAGGGCAGGGGTCGCTCGGGCAATATTGGTGAGGTGTGGGGGGTCCCTGTGGTGCAATGACACATCCTTGATTTGGAAGAATCAGGGCACGGGGCGCAGGCCCAGCAATGTCCAGGGCCAATGCCCAGTTCTCCACAGGGCCCTGTCCCTGCAGCCTGCTGGACATAAAGCTCAATTCCAAGACTTTGGGAAACAGGCACTAGCAGGGTGAGGGGTGGGCTGTCAACCGGCCTTTAGGGATCATTTACACCCCAGGGTCATCAGCGTCCAGGTCAGTCCAGAAGGAACATCCTGGCAAGGGACTGAAGAAAAATGGGAAAAAATAGATGATTGAGACCACTGCCTGGTGTTTGACTTCCTTGGGGTTTTCTGCATTCTTATCTGCCTTAGCTCCTGCCTGGGATGTGGTCAATGTGGGTGATACCTGGTTTCGAAAGACCCCTCTGTGGAAGGAGACAGCTGGGTTTTTGGTTTCCACCTCAAAGCACAGCCAGGTGCTGTTCTGATCAGAGGGGCAGGGTACTTCTTCAAAGTTTCGGTAGAATGTCTTTGGATACATTCGGTCCATCGGGTCTCTGAAGGCACAAGAGAGAAACGTAAAAGGCAGAGTGTCCCCTGAGGTCCTTGCAGTCTCAGAGCTACTGAACTCAGCTCTCTGCAACCCTGGGCGCTGGGCCTCGGCGGTCCCGCCCAGTGCTGAGCCTCTGCTGTCCTCCCAGGCAGGAAGACTGGGGAGAGAGGAAGAGGAGGCAAGGGCAACATGTGGGGGTGACCTTTCCTAGCCGGGCCCAGCTCTTCCAGCGGGACACTCTCACCCTTCCAGTATTTCTGCCCACCCTTACCCTTTAGTAATAAGTAAGGAACTTAGGAAAATTTACCTCCAAATATAAGTACTTGGTATAAAGAATATTTTAAATTGAGGCTTTTAGAGGTTTGCATAAGTTAAAAAAAAAGTGCTTCCCTTCTCTGTTATCTCAACATACTCCCTCAAATAAAATAAATTACAAGTCAATCTCTTCCCCCAGCTATTCTTCCTGCTCAGCAACGCTTTATTGCCCCTAAACAGAATTACATATTCTCTCTCTCCCCACTACAAAGGCAGGTACAACAATGTCTGAACTTCATTGGCACATTGCGTAACTGGCCTGTGGTTCTCCCCCTTTTGTTACGAGGCTGTCTGAATTCTCAATTGATCTTTCAGTGAACCTTCAAGGGGAAAGGACAAGTTTCTTCTCACTGCTAGGTAAGCAAAGAATAAAACTCTCTACCCCAAAAGTTTGTAACATCTCAGCTCCATTCATTCCCAACCTTCCACCTGCCCATGTCACTAATATGTTTTTAAGCCTAAGGTTCCCCACCTTCACACCCAGTTACTGCCCTCTCACTGCATGTATCTGGGCACCTGTCATCCTCCTGAAGCCTGTGGGGGATCCCCATTATACAGATGGGGTGGCAGAGGTTCAGAAGAGCAGGATCACCTGACCAGGCCAGGCCAAGTCCAGCTGCTGCATCCTGTGACCTGCCAGAGTGTACACTGGGACCCAGCTCTCCTTTGTACCGACGTTTACAATATGAGCCTTTCTTCTGTTCTTTTTTTTTTTTTTTTTTTGCCTGGGGCTGGGTTTGAACCCGGTATATGGGGCTGGCACCCTACTCCTTTGAGCCACAGGGGCCGCCCTCTCCTGATCATTCTGTTTTTTTTTTTTTTTTTTTTTTTGAGACAGAGTCTCACTATGTTGTCCTTGCTAGAGTGCAGTAGCATCACAGCTCACAGCAACCTCAAACTCTTGGGCTCAAGTGATTCTCTTGCCTCAACCTCCTGAATAGCTGGGACTACAGGCGCCCACCACAACGCCTGGCTATTTTTGTTGCAGTTCTCATTGTTGGTTAGCTGGCCCGGGCCAGTTTGAATCTGCCAACTTGGGTGTATGTGGGTGGTGCCGTAGCCACTGTGCTGTGGGCGCAGAGCCCTGATCATTCTGTTTTTTCTTGCATTCCATTTCAGTGTCCCTATTGGGCAAGGTAAGCATGATCATGGAGGCGCTGCAAGTTTGGCGCCATCTGCAAAGATTTATTTTCTGTCTTTGGAAAGCTCTCCCCACCTCCCCACCCTCTCCTAAGCCTTGGTGTGGAAACTGTGTAAATATTACACAAAATCCAGCAATGCCTTGGAACAGAATTGTTAGTAAATCCCAATTTCAATGATCCTTTAGTACAGCTGTCCCTAGTGACAGAGCTTAAGAATGGAGGGAAATGTCAGGGGGAGCGATCCCAGCCTGGCCAGGGCTTCCAGTGAGGCTGGGGAGGAGCAGGGGCCAGGGAGAGGCCGGCCAGGACAGCAGTGAGGGCACCCCCAGATGAGGCCAAAAACCCTGCATGGAGTGGGTGGTGCAGGAGAGCCGGAGAGGGCGGGCCTGGGCTGGGACCGGGTTGAGGTCAGGAGGGGCACGGCAGGGGCTGCAAGCTTCCTGGGGCAGAAAGGCAGAGGTACCTGATCGGTGGATTCATGCTGCTGACTCCTCAGCGGGATTGTCCCTTCCTTGCTCTTTGTCTTCTGTGGTAGGGCTCCGTTTTCTGCTTCTGGGGCCCTTGACCTCCCAGGGCACTGGGAGTGGTGGCTCCACCCTCTTCCTGCTAAGGGGCGGAGTGGGAGGTCCCCTGGGGTGTTTTCATTTCTTCTGTTTGGGATCCTCTTTTCTCTTTCCTTCCACTTTGGCTGAGGGACTTCAGTTGGAGACTGGTCCTCCTGTGAGAGCCTGGTTAGTCAGGCAGGTTAGGACCAACGTGACCCAGCTGGTCTGGTCTCTTTAAGTCCTGCCTGACCTTTCACTCCCTGTCTTGAATTCTTTTTTTTTTTTTTTGTAGAGACAGAGTCTCACTTTATGCCCCTCGGTAGAGTGCCGTGGCCTCACACAGCTCACAGCAACCTCCAACTCCTGGGCTTAAGCGATTCTCTTGCCTCAGCCTCCCGAGTAGCTGGGACTACAGGCGCCCGCCACAACGCCCGGCTATTTTTGTTGTTGTTACAGTTTGGCCGGGGCTGGGTTTGAACCCGCCACCCTCGGCATATGGGGCCGGTGCCCTACCCGCTGAGCAGCGGGCGCCGCCCGGAAACTAACTAAACTAAACTAATTTTGAATTGGAATGTTGTAATAGGTCACTGGGTTATGCTGATCAATATTGAAACAAGGGCTAATGTGGTCTTTGCTTGGAGCTTTTACATACAAAACTGATTTTGGAAATGCCAGAACAGAACAGTCTGGGAGAGGCTATTTTCACTGTTCTCCTGAATCGCTCCCCTTCTGACAAAGTGTGGTGGACCTATCCCCATTTCTGCATATTGGCTGACAGCGACAGGCAGGCCGGACCCTCTTAGTCTGGTAACCCTGCTGTGCAGCCCCACCCCAGGGAGCCACCTAGGGAAAGGGGAGTGATTGCAGTCAGACCCCGGGAGGTGAGCCTGGCTCAGACCTGAGAGAGGAGGGCAGTCACTGACTGGTCTGGTGGACTGGGCAGGGGCAGATCTCTCCCCCCACTCCATTTAGCCCGAATCTGCGCCCGAGCATTGTGCTTCACCTGCTAGTTGAGAGGTTTTGAGATTTTGGGGGGATGGAAAGGAGGACTCTGGATCCCGTCTGCTTTGACCTCCTGGCATGGCAAAAGTGAAGGGACAGTTGTGTCTTGAGCTCCCCATTGTGTGTTTGTCCCCTTGCACAAGTGCCCTTGACACAGGGTTCCCCAATTCAGGGCCAGACAGGGACCCCCATTTTCTGGGCCTGAACAAACAGTCCTATTTTTTTTTCCTAACGCATTCTCTGGGTGCAAGCAGGATTTCAATCAGGTTGCCACCCCTAGAGAGGAAAGCGTACACCCTGCGGCTTTGCCTAGAGGAACTATGAGGATTGCTCATTTGCTACAACATTCTCCTTCACTAATCAACTTGGAGGAGACATTTTTTTGTCTGCCTGCTACTGGCCAAGTGTGACATACCTTCCCTGGGAATTCCTCCCTCCCCCAGGCTTTGTTATCCTCTCCAAGTCCTCCTCTGTAAAGTAAACTTTGTCCAGTGGTCTACTCGCAAGGTCTGGGGTGTCATTCTTTTTTTTTTTTTGAGACAATCCCTCAAGCTGTCACCCTGGGTAGAGTACCATGGCATCTTAGCTCACAGAAACCTCCAACTCCTGGGCTGAAGCGATTCTCTTGCCTCAGCCTCCCAAGTAGCTGGGACTACAGGTGCCCGCCACAACGCCCGGCTATTTTTTTTGGTTACAGCCATCATTGTTGTTTGGCAGGCCCTGGGCTGAATTTGAACCCACCAACTCAGGTGTATGTGGTTGGCCCCTTAGCTGCTTGAGCCACAGGCGCTGAGCCTGGAGTTTCATTTTTTTTTTTTTTTTTTGTAGAGACAGACTCTCACTGTACCGCCTTTGGGTAGAGTGCCATGGTGTCACACGGCTCACAGCAACCTCTAACTCTTGGGCTTAAGCGATTCTCTTGCCTCAGCCTCCCGAGCAGCTGGGACTACAGGCGCCCGCCACAACACCTGGCTATTTTTTTTGTTGCAGTTTGGCCGGGGCTGGGTTTGAACCCGCCACCCTCGGCATATGGGGCCGGCGCCCTACTCACTGAGCCACAGGCGCCGCCCTGGAGTTTCATTCTTTAATTGTTTGTTTGTTTTTTTGTAGAGACAGAGTCTCACTTTAATGGCCCTTGGTAGAGTGCCATGGCATCACACAGATCACAGCAACCTCCAACTCCTGGGCTTAAGTGATTCTCTTGCTTCAGCCTCCCGAGTAGCTGGGACTACAGCCGCCCACCACAACGCCCAGCTATTTTTTGGTTGCAGTTCGGCCAGGGCCGGGTTTGAACCCGCCACTCTCGGTATATGGGGCTGGCGCCTTACCGACTGAGCCACAAGCGCCGCCCTGGAGTTTCATTCTTAAATCTCCAGACCAAGGACCTGTCTCAAGGAGAAAAATACTGGTTGAGAGGTTTAGGGACAGAGTCCTGTCAGAGTTCGCAAGAAGGAGAGGAGGCCAGTCCAGGGATGAAGTATAGGCTTTATTTTAAAGGAGCACAATGGCTTGGCGCTTGTAGCTCAAAGGCCAGCCCCCCAGCCACATACATTGGAGCTGGTGGGTTCAAATCCAGCCTGGGCCTGACAAACAATAATGACAACTACAACCAAAAAATAGCCGGGCATTGTGGCGGGTGCCTGTAGTCCCAGCTACTTAGGAGGCAGAGGCAAGAGAATTGCATAAGCCCGAGAGTTTGAAGTTGCTGTGAGCTGTGACGCCTTGGCACTCTACCGAGGGCGACAGCTTGAGACTCTGTCTCAAATAATTAAATAAAGGAGCAGAATCGAGTTTGACCAGAAGTCACCTCAGCACACACAGTTTCAAGTGACTTTTATTAGTGTTGGAATGTGGGAGGGGGTGATGAGAGGTGAGGGAAGTCATTTTTTCTACCAAGGGAAAGATACTGTGTCTGAGACTGATTTTACTGTCTTCCACAAAAGGTGTTAATCTTGTCCAGGCCTTATCTCTAATGCCAGCCTGGACCAGGGTCGGGCGGTCCTGATATTTCCCAGGAACACTGGCCCCAAAGCATTTCAGGAGGGTGGGGGTGGGGGAGTTGCTGTGACCATGCCATTTGATTTCTGGCCTGCTTGCTTTTTGCACTTGTCTCCCAAATAGCTGTACTTTTGTCAGAGTTCTAAGGATTTCTTCCCCACACTGGTAATACCCTCATCCAACCTTCTAGCTTCCAAGGGGTGTGGGAGAGGACAGACACCTCAGGGGCTGGAGGTAAAAGCGCATGTAGAGAAAATAAAATGGAGTCTGTCAGGCTAGGGTGAACATGACACAGCTGGTCGTCACCTTTGGTTTCCCATTCTTTCTTTTTTTTCTTTCCTTTTTTTTTGAGACAGGGACTCAAGCTGTCCCCTGGGTAGAGTGCTGTGCATCATAGCTCACAGGGAAAGAACCAGACCAGCGCCATTTTAGGAGTTAAGTTTCACTCCCCCCGCCACATTTCACTCAGTAAGTTTCACTTTCGAGACAAGCCCAGGCAAGCCCAGGCAATTCCCCAAAATCATGAGACAACTGCCCACCAATCTCTCCACCTGACCAATCCAGAAGCACCTCCTTTGTTTCAAGCTGTGCACGCCCACCCGCTGCCCGGGACCATAAGAACCCCCTGCTCCAGAGCTCAGGGCTTCTGGCTCCGATCCGATCTGTTGTAGCCGAGTCCCTGGGAGCCCAAGTTCAAACTTGCAATAAAAGGCCCTTTCGTTTTTGCATCGGACTCGGCTCTTTGGTGGTCTTTGTGGGGGATTTCAAGATCTGGGCACAACAACAGCAACCTCAAACTCCTGGGCTGAAGTGATTCTCTTGCCTCAGCCTCCCTAGTAGCTAGGACCACAGGCGCCCACCACAATGCCCAGCTATTTTTTGGTTGTAGTTGTCATTGTTGTTTGGAAGGCCCAGGCTGGATTCGAACCCGTCAGCTCTGGTTGTATGTGGCTGGCACCTTAGCCGCTTGAGCCACAGGCACTGAGCCATGGTTTCCCATTCTTACTGTTTTGTAAATTTAGCTCCCACCCTAAAGATGCCCATTTTGAATAGTTTAGGAATTAACTTTTGAGTTGAAAATGTTATAATAGATTGCCGTCTAGTTGTGCTGATTATTATTTAAAATGACGGTTATCGTGATTTTTACTTGTGAACCATTATGTATAAAACTGTAATTTGAAAATAGAAAAGCAGAACAGTCTTGGAAAGGCTACTCTCGCTGTTCTCCAGAGTCCCTGGCCTTGTGTTCTGACACTTTGGTAGACCTATCCCCGTCTGTATATCTGCCGACAGTGATAGGCAGCCGGACCCTCTTGGTCTGGTAACAGAGGCCCACACAGCTGTCTCAAGGGTTGTGATGTCAACCAAGAAAAAGTAACACATTTGTACGCACGTACAGACATGAACAGCTTTCTGAGTAATCAAGTCCATCTAAGCATAAACCTTAAGGATATTTTGGAGAAATGAATATACATCATGTCCTTTAAATAATCTTCCTAAATATTATGCCCTTCAGCCGGGTTTTGTTTGGGAGGAGAAGCTGTGCTCTCTACAGAGGCTCTGAAGTCCTCTGGCCACCGCCTGAAAGCAGAGCCCTGTAGCAGGGATAAGGTGTGGATGTTAGGATGTGCGACAGCGCCCCTACGTGGATGGAAGGCTTGCCTGCGCCTGCAGAAAATGGACTAACTGGTTTGAGGATTTGGAGTGTAAAGTTTTCTGTTGCCACCAGAAACAGATGAACAAAAGACAACATCTGGGGGCGGCACCTGTGGCTCAGTGAATGGGGCGCCAGCCCCATATGCCGAGGGTGGCGGGTTCAAACCCAGCCCCGGCCAAACTGCAATAAAAAAAATAGCCGGGCGTTGTGGGTGCCTGTAGTCCCAGCTGCTCGGGAGGCTGAGGCAAGAGAATCGCATAAGCCCAAGAGTTAGAGGTAGCTGTGAGCCGTGTGACGCCACGGCACTCTACCCGAGGGCGGTACAGTGATATTCTGTCTCTGCAAAAAAAAATAAAAATAAAAATAAGTCTTAAAAGCTGGGCGTTGTGGCGGGCGCCTGTAGTCCCAGCTGCTCAGGAGGCTGAGGCAAGAGAATCGCGTAAGCCCAAGAGTTAGAGGTTGCTGTGAGCCGTGTGACACCATGGCACTCTACCTGAGGGCAGTACAGTGAGACTCTGTCTCTACAAAAAAAAAAAAAATACAACATCTGGGGAAAATACATAGTCTGCTTACCAGAAACAGAAACTTTTTATTTTTTTATTTTTTATTTTTTTTGCAGTTTTTGGCAAGGGCTGGGTTTGAACCCTCCACCTCCGACATATGAGGGTGGTGCCCGACTCCTTTGAGCCACGGGCACTGCCCTATTTTTTTATTTTTTTGTGACAAGTCTCACTCTTACCATTGGTAGAGTGCAGTGGTGTCACAGCTCACAGCAACCTCAAACTTTTGGGCTCAAGCAATCCTCTTGCCAGAGCCTCCTGAGCAGCTGGGACTACAGGCATCCTCCACCACACCCACTAATTTTTCTATTTTTAGTATTGACATGTTTCACTTTTGCTCAGGCTGGTCTAAAACACCTAAGTTCAAGCAATGTCCACCTGCCTTGGCCTCCCAGAGTGCTAGGATTAAGGTGTGAGCTACCTCTCCCTCTCAGTTAAAATTTTTTTTTTTTTTTTGAGACAGTCACACTTTGTGGCCCTGGGTAGAGTGTTGTGGTGTCTTTAGCTCACAGCAACCTCAAACTCCTGGGCTCAAGTGATCCTCCTGCCTTGGCCTCCCAAGTAGCTGGGACTACAGGTACCCACCAGAACGCCCAGCTATTTTTTTAGACACAGGGTCTCTCTTTAGCTCAGGCTGGTCTCCAGCTCCTGAGCTCAGGCAATCCACCACCTCAGCTTCCCAGAGTGCTGGGATTACAGGCGTAAGCCACCTCGCCCTGCGAGAATATTTATGTAAGATCATGAGCATTTTGTGACTTTCCAAATTCAGTGTACATATTTAAGTTTCTTTTTTTTTTTTTTTTGGCCAGGGCTAGGTTTGAACCCACCACCTCCGGCATATGGGACCGGCACCCTACTCCTTGAGCCACAGGGGCCGCCCATATTTAAGTTTCTTACTAAAATGTGGGCAAACTTTCCTTCAAAAATGTACCTATTGAGGCTCGGCATCTGTAGCTCAAGCCGCTGAGGTGTCAGCCACATACACCTGAGCTGGTGGGTTCGAATCCAGTCCGGACACACCAAACTACAATGACGGCTGCAACCAAAAAATAGCCGGGTGTCGTGGCAGGCTCCTGTAGTCCCAGCTACTTGGGAGGCGGAGGCAGAAGAATGGCTTGAGCCCAGGAGTTGGAGGTTGCTGTGAGCTGTGATGCTACGGTACTCTACCCAGGGTGACAGCTTAAGGTTCTGTCTCAAAAAAAAAAAAAATGTATTGGGTGGTACCTGTGGCTCAAAGGAGTAGGGTGCTGGCCCCATATGCCGGAGGTGGCAGGTTCAAACCCAGCCTCCGCCAGAAACAGCAAAAAAAAAAAAAAAAAGTACGTATTTCCTGAATACTTTGTGGAGAGAGCCGTTGGGCTGTTAACTAGAATTATTTACCTGCCAATGTATACTCCATAGCTTCATGGTTGAGGTTAAATAAGTTTTTAAAGCGTGGACTATTATTACATTAAGAACACTCTTTTTTTTTTTTTTTTTTTTGTAGAGACAGAGTCTCACTGTACCGCCCTCGGGTAGAGTGCCGTGGCGTCACACGGCTCACAGCAACCTCTAACTCCTGGGCTTCCGCGATTCTCTTGCCTCAGCCTCCCTAGTAGCTGGGACTACAGGCGCCCGCCACAACGCCCGGCTATTTTTTTTTGTTGTTGCAGTTTGACCGGGGCTGGGTTTGAACCCGCCACCCTCGGCATGTGGGGCCGGCGCCCTACTCGCTGAGCCACAGGCGCCGCCCACATTAAGAACACTCTTACTGGCTCCGCGCTTGTAGCTCAAGCAGCTAAGGTGCCAGCCACAAACGCCAGAGCTGTGGCGTGTTCAAATCCAGCCCTGGCTGCCAAACAACAGTGACAACTACAACCAAAAAATAGCCAGGCGTGGGGGCGGCACCTGTGGCTCAGTGAGTAGGGCACCGGCCCCATATGCCGAGGGTGGTGGGTTCAAACCCAGCCCCCGCCAAACTGCAACAACAAAAAAAAAATAGCCAGGCGTTGTGGTGGGGCCTGTAGTCCCAGGTACTTGGGAGACTGAGGCAAGAGAATTGCTTACGCCCAAAAGTTGGAGGTTGCTGCACACTACACTTTGTCTCAAAAAACAAAACAAAACAACGACAACAAAAAACCACCACTCTCACTTACATGCTAGAGAAATGTGAAAACGTAAAAGTTCTAGTTCAAAACTTTGGTCCGCAAAATCTATCAATTACGTTCTTTCATGGGGATGCTTGCACAAGAGTCTTTCTCACCCAAGAGGCTCTGAACAGTGCCAGTAGCCCTATTCATCCCAGGTTAGGCGTGTTTAACACTCTTCGGGTTCTCTGTCCCTTGTCCCCAGTCCCCATGGCACTGAAGACTGGGAATCCACAGGCAAAATCTTTTTTTTGAGACAGAGCCTCAAGCTGTCACCTTGGGTAGAGTGCTGTGGCATCACAGCTCACAGCAACCTCCAACTCCTGGGCTCAAGCAATTCTCCTGCCTCTGCCTCCCAGGCAGTTGGGACTACAGGCCCCCACCAAAACGCCTGGCTATTTTTTGGTTGCCCTGTCATTGTTGTTTTGGTGGCCCGGGCTGGATTCGAACCGGCCAGCTCAGGGGTATGTGGCTCGCGCCTTAGCCCATTGAACCACAGGCGCTGAGCCCACAGGCGAAATCCTGCTCCAGGCCGACACCCCTGCCTGAGAGAATGAAGTTCCCAAGTCGGGCTGCAGGAAAAGTGAATGGCAAAATGTGAATTACGTCGGAATCCTCATCTCCCGAGTTGGCACGGAAACTAAGTGCAGGGGAGGCTGTCGGAGACACTGAGGCACAGCACAGTTGTTTTACGCTGTCGCCGCCGTGAATGCGCCGCTAAGCCCGCGGGCCAAGCTCGCGGAGGTCGGGCAGGGCGCCGGCCCGGAGCGCGTCGCAGGCCTGGACTTGGGCAGACGGCGCGCGGTGGACAGCGTCGCGGCCTCTGGGGACAGACAGGCCGCGAGGCCGCGGGGCGGCCCGTGGGGCGGGAGGGCAAACGCCACAGCCGGGGAAGCGGCGGGACGGCTGCCCGGCCAGTTGGCCTGTGGGGTGCGGGACCGCTCAGGGACTGGTTGGCTCGTGGGACTACCGTGCGGCCTGCAGGGGAGGACCGGGCAGCCTCTGCAGGACACATTGGCCCGTGGGACGATGGCGCGGCCAGAGGAGGGTGGCCTCGGTTCTGTGGAATGGCGGCACGGCCAGACGCTGGGTCAGTGGCAACCCGCTGGGTATCTGGTTAAAGGTTGAGCCCCTGTGGGGACATGGAGTGACAGGCGCGCCCGCGAGGATCCCTGCCGCCACCGCCACCGCCGCCACCGCCGCGTAACAGGTGCAGCCCTGGCGCTCCTGGCCTTGGCCACAGCGCGCGTCCAGGAGGGAGCCGTGGGGACAGGGCGCTGGCCTCCGTTCCGGACAAACTTACTCCGCCGCCCCGCAGCGCCCCGGGCCCTTCTTGGAGCCTCGGCCCGCAGCGCCCCGAGGGTGGGCGCCCGCAGGCCTGGGGCTCCGCTGGCCCCGCAGCCACCGCGCCGCCCCGGCTCCGGGGGCGCAGTCTACCCCTTCTCGGTAGCGTCTTGGCCGAGGAGACCCGGCTCTGGTGGCCAGAGCTGCTACTGACCCCTCAGGGACAGGAGAACCCAGGGCTACGCTGGGCAGCGGCCACGGCCGCACCTTCCCTGGCGCTCACGCTGTGATTCCCACGCGCACCTGCCATATATTTTTTATCCTTGAGATGATCGTGTAGTTTTTCTTCTTTAATCTGTTAATGTAGTTGCAACATCGTTCTGTTTGATACGTGGTGGTTTGGGGATGGAATTATCAATCCACCGGACGTAATAGGATTCATCCAGTGCATTTTTGCTTGGCTTTGAGAAAAGATAAAGGACCGGTGGGGCAAGCGTCTGGCGTCCTGTGTGCAGCTTCTGAGGCCCCTTGTCACTCACACGCAGGGATGCTGGGCCTGAGGCTGAGGGAGTGTGACCTCCCCAGCTCTGCAGACTTCAGATTTGACTCCCTTCTAGTCAAGGGACCTTCTGCTCTGGGACTGCCTTGATTCATCAGTTGCAGTTACTCACTAATTATAGTTTTGGGAAAATTATGTTCTATTTTTGCCCAATTTGAGTGTCAGGGTTGTGCAAATCTGGGTGTAATGATTTGGGAAGCTTTTGCATCATTTTGTTTTCTCTGGAATAGTCTCTGTAATGTGGGGGATGGTCCATTCATTGAACTTTGGTAGAATTTGCCAGTAAAACCTTCTAGGGCTGAGGTCAAGCAAGGGTTGGTTACCTTTCCAATATCCTCATTCTTTTTTTTTTTTTTGCAGTTTTTGGCTGGGGCTGGGTTTGAACCCGCCACCTCCAGCATATGGGGCTGGCGCCCTACTTCTTTGAGCCACAGGTGCCGCCCAATATCCTCATTCTTGATCACTCTAATTGGGCAATTTTCTCCATTTAGAGTCAGTTTTGGTGATTCTCCCTTCCCTAGAATATTTAAGTGTAATAGACCATGAAGTGAGACTTTTCCATCTGCTCTGGATTTGGTACCTGGGAGTCAAAATTATGGTCAAAGAGATATAACTGTATTTTGCTGAATATAACGCACTAGTGATAATGCATACCCGCTTAGGGGGCTGACTTTTTTTTTTTTTTTTTTTTGCAGGTTTTTTGGCTGGGGCTGGGTTTGAACCCACCACCTCCAGCATATGGGATCAGTGCCCTACCCCTTTGAGCCACAGGCGCCACCCTGGGGGGCTAATGTTGTGCCCAGGTCGCGGGGTACCCCTCATAAATCACCCCAAGACCAAGTCCGATGCAAAAGCAAGAGGTAGTTTATTCACAAGCTTGGGCTTGGGCTTCTCTGTTTCTGACGCAGCAGGAGAGCAGAGAAGCCCCGACCGCAGAGGGAAGAGCAGTTTTAAGGACACAGAAAGGAAAAAGGGAGGAGGAGTTGGGCAAACTGCTGGGGAGAGCTGATACGGGCTTAGGGAACTGGACAATGTTTGTTGACAATGTTTGATTTGGGCTAATTAGCCTGGGGAAGGATTTACTACTACTGGGGCCGAGGGTGGGTGCCGTTATCGCTTGGGGCAGACATACTGGAGCAGGGGTGGGGAGGAAGCAGGTTTCCTATCACCTTTGGTATGCAGGCAGGTTGCCTATCACCTTTGGTATGCAGCTGCAAATTGAAGGCTATGGAGCAAAGTGGGATCAGTGAAGGCTGTGAGACAAAATGGAGTTAGTTTTAACAAAATGGAGTTAGCTTAGTCCTTTCACTGACATTTTCTTTTTTTTTTTGAGACAGAGTCTTAAGCTGTCACCCTCAGTAGAGTGCCGTGGCGTCACAACTCACAGCAACCTCAAACTCTTGGGCTTAAGCGATCCTCTTGCCTCCACCTCCCAGGTAGCTGGGACTACAGGTGCCTGCCACAACGCCCGGCTATTTTTTGGTTATAGTTGTCATTGTTGTTTGGTGAGCCCGGACTGGATTCAAACCTGCCAGCTCCAGTGTATGTGGCTGGCACCCTAGCCGCCTGAGCTACAGGTGCCACCCCAGGGGCTGAAATTTTCAAGAAAAGAAATACTTCAAAAAAAATTTTTTTTGGGCGGCACCTGTGGCTCAAGGAGTAGGGCACCGGTCCCATATGCCAGAGGTGGTGGGTTCAAACCCAGCCCCTGCCGAAAACCACAAAAAAAAATTTTTTTTTAATTCAAATTTTTGTTTATATTTAGGTACTTGTTTTTTGTATAATAAAGGAATTTTAGCCTTAATCTTTTTATATAAGCTTTATGTAACAGATAATTATAAAACACAAGGACAGATATAAGGGCACAAGAAATTTTATGTATCAGTAACAAATTTACAATATTTACCATAAAAGGCCAAGAGTTCTTCACTACTGGCAATATCAGAAGTATCATCTTCTTTTTTTTTTTTTTTGTAGAGACAGAGTCTCACTTTATGGCCCTTGGCCCTCGGTAGAGTGCCGTGGCCTCACACAGCTCACAGCAACCTCCAAACTCCTGGGCTTAAGCGATTCTCTTGCCTCAGCCTCCCGAGTAGCTGGGACTACAGGCGCCCGCCACAACGCCCGGCTATTTTAGAAGTATCATCTTCAATTTCTACATTACTGGTTGTCTTTTGAAGAGTCATTTTCCTCATCTCAGTAAATTTCATCGTTTTCAGCATCCATAGCATTGCTGATGCTTCATTTCTTTTTCTTTCTTTCTTTCTTTTTTTTTGAGATAGAGCCTCAAGCTATTGCCATGGGTAGAGTGCTGTGGCATCACAGCTCACAGCAACCTCCAAATCCTGGACTCAAGCGATTCTCCTGCCTCAGCCTCCCAAGTAGCTGGGACTACAGGCGCCCGCACAACGCCCGGCTATTTTTTGGTTGCAGTTCGGCCGGGGCGGGGTTTGAACCCTACACCCTCGGTATATGGGGCCGGCGCCTTACCGACTGAGCCACAGGCACCGCCCAACTTCTTATGTTTTTTTAAGTATCAGAAAATAGACAACTAATATTTATAAATAGAAGTCAAAGATGATTTCAAACAATAGATCATGCTAAATCTTATAGACAATAGAAAAAGAAGAAATACATCAAAATCATTCTACTTGCTCTGGGTACATCTGATAGTAAAGTTGGAGAAAATATATTATAAAGGAGAAATTATAAACATATGTCACTTATGAGGATACACTATCCTAAACAACATATTAACATGTTGAGTTAAAAATTAATGTTGGACGGTGCCTGTGGCTCTAAGGAGTAGGGCCCTGGCCCCATATACCAGAGGTGGCAGGTTCAAACCCGGCCCCAGCCAAAAACAAACGAACAAACAAACAAAAATTAATATTTAACTAATATACTTTGGTCAAAATTAAAACCAATTTATGTGAAAATTACTCACTATTTTCTTTTCTTGTTCTTTTTTTCCTTTTTCTTCTTTTCCTCTCCCTCAGCCCTTCCCTCCTCCTGTCTGCTCTCCCCTTCCCCCATGCCCCACCATGTCTTTTTTTTTGGAGACAGAGTCTCAAATTGTTGCCCTGGGTAGAGTGCCAGGGCATCACAACTCTCAGCAACTTCGAACTCTTGGGCTTAAGCGATTCTCTTGCCTCAGCCTCCCAAGTAGCTGGGACTATAACTACAGGTTATAGTTGTCATTATTATTTAGCTGGTCTGGGCCGGATTCGAACCCACCAGTCTCAGTGTATGTGGCCGGCGCCCTATCCACCCAGCTACAGGAGATGCCTGATGTTGCTTTTGTAAAATGATTTCACAACCATTTCTTTCTTCTTCTTCCTTTTTTCTTTTTTTGAGACAGTCTCACTTTGTAGCCCTGGATACAGTATCATGGCATCATAGCTTGCAGCAACCTCAAACTCTTGGGCTCAAGTTACCTGCTTGCCTCAGCCTCCTGAGTAGCTAGGATTATAGGAACTTGCCACTATGCCCAGCTAGTTTTTTCTATTTTTAGTAGAGATGAGGAGTGTTGTCTTGTACTTGCTCAGGCTGGACTCCTGAACCCCTGAGCTCAAGCAATCCACTCACTTTGGCCTTCTGGAGTTTTAGCATTGCAGCATGAGCCACCACTCTTGGTCCTTATTCACTTTCACATTAAGGTTATTTTAGGGGGCTGGGCGTGGTGGCTCACACCTGTAATCCTAGTAGTCTGGGAGGCGGAGACCAGTGGATTGATTGTTCAAGACTTAGCCTGAGCAGAAGTGAGACCCTGTCTCTAAAAATAGTCAAGTGTTGCAGCAGGCACCTGTAGTCCCAGCAGCTACTTGGGAGGCTGAGGCAAGAGAATCACTTGAGCCTAAGAGTTTGAGGTTGCTGTGAGCTTATTATACCACAGGATTCTACTGGGCACAACAAAGTGAGGCTCTTATCTCAAAAAAAAAAAGAAAAAAGAAAAAGAAAGAAAGAAGATTATTTTAGCTGCCCAAAATCTTGCTGTCACCCTGGATAGAGTGCCATGGCGTTATAGCTCACAGCAGCCTCCAACTTGGGCTCAAGCAAATCCCTTACCTCAGTTTTTCTATTTAGTAGAGATGGGGGTCTCGCTCTTGCTCAGGTGGTCTTGAACTCGTGAGGTCCATCAATCCACCCGCCTCAGCCTCCCAGAGTGCTAGGATTATAGGCATGAGCCACCATACCCAGCCCAGCTGCCCAAAATCAGTTGGGAGGTTTAACTTTTTTCCTATCTCCTGTCAAGGTTAAATTCCAGTCATTATAGGCTTGTTTGAACTTACCATAAACCACCTGGGTTGGTACTCTGACATTGTTGTATATGAAGACACTTTAATAATTGGATTTCTTTAGTGGTTTAGGATTAATTAATGTGTTCTGTTTCCTTTAGCATAATTTTTATTATAGTTTTTCTAGAAGATTGTTTTGCCTCATTTTGTAGAGACAGAGTTTCACTTTATGGCCCTCGGTAGAGTGCCGTGGCCTCACACAGCTCACAGCAACCTCCAACTCCTGGGCTTAAGTGATTCTCTTGCCTCAGCCTCCCGAGTAGCTGGGACTACAGGCGCCCGCCACAACGCCCGGCTATTTTTTTGTTGCAGTTCGGCCGGGACCAGGTTTGAACCCGCCACCCTCGGTATATGGGGCCGGCGCCTTACCAACTGAGCCACAGGCTCCGCCCCTTGCCTCATTTTTCAAATTCATTATTTCAAGTGTGTTCATAGTATTCTTTTCTGACTTTTTATAGTCTCTATAATTATGACCCCATTTTAGTAATAAATAGTTTACTTTTGCTTTTCTTTCTTTTTTTGATTGCAGGAATTTTCCAGCTTTATTATTTTCTTTGAAGAAGTATTAGTTTTTTGTTTTTTTTTTGACAGTCTCACTCTGTCCCCCAGGGTAAAGTGAAGTGACATCATCATAGCTCACTACAACCTCAAACTCCTAGGATCAACCTATCCTCTTTCTCAGCCTCCCAAGTGGCTGGGACCACAGGTGAGTGACACCATACCTGGCTCATTTTCTATTTGTTGTAGAGACAGGGCCCTGATACCGTGTTCAGGCTGGTCTTGAACTCCCGGCCTCTAGCAATCCTCCAGTCTCGGCCTCCCAAAGTACCAGGATTACAGGCATGAACCACTACACCTGGCCTGAAACACTCCAAAATATTAGGTTTCAATTTTGTTAACCCTTCTTTATTATTCCTTTTTTTAACTCCTTAAACTGATCACTTTAATTTTTTTTTGAGACAGAATCTCACTTTGTAGCCCTTGGTAGAGTGCCATGGTGTCATAGCTCACTGCAACCTCAGACTCTTGAGCTCAAGTGATTCTCTTGCCTCAGCCTCCCTAGTAGCTGGGACTACAGCTGCCTGCCACAATGCCTGGCTATTTTTAGAGACGAGGTCTCGCTCTGGCTCAGGCTGGTCTTGTTGAAGGAAAACAAGGCCCAAGGGAGAGAAAGAGCACCCAAACAGCACGTTTATAAGAGGAAGGGCTTTATTCACCAGCCAGGAGCTCACGGCATAGAAGAATTCCAAATGGCCACGCTCCCCCACTGCCTTGGTCTTTCCCTTTTTATTGACAGTCAAAAAGTTCCACCCCACAGGTACCCTTCTCATTGGCCAGTTTGAATCAAGCGGGAGATGCTATTCCCGCCCCTACAGAACTATAGGAAATTTCCGAGTTTCAGGAAGTTACTTTACAAATTCCCTGGGTGGCGCCTGTGGCTCAGCGGGTAGGGTGCCGGCCCCATATGCCAAGGGTGGCAGGTTCAAACTGAGCTCCGGCCAAACTGCAACAAAAAAATAGCTGGGCATTGTGGCAGGCGCCTGTAGTCCCAGCTACTTGGGAGGCTGAGTCAAGAGAATCGCCTAAGCCCAAGGATTTGGAGGTTGCTGTGAGCTGTGTGACGCCACAGCACTCTACCGAGGGCGATAAGGTGAGACTCTGTCTCTACCAAAAAAAAAAAAACAACAAATTCCCAAGAGCTGAGTCACTGTGGAGAGGACCCTGCATGTGTGTCCTTGTGGTCTCCTTGAGAAGACCTGTTCTCCTAGACCTTACCCTTCTTGGGTATCCTCTCTCAGTCTCGAACCTGCGAGCTCAGGCATTCTACCCGCCTCAGCCTCCCATGTGCTGGGATTACAGGCGTGAGCCATCTCGCCTTGTTCCAATTCTAATAAATTTTATAAAGAAATACAAGGAAACCAACCTAGAAAATGTTAACTTTATCTGATAGGAAGTAACATCAAAGTAGTCTCTATTCTCGCAATGCAAAATGTTTAAACAACAGAAAGGTAATTTTCATTTTAATAAAATATCTAAGAGAATCATCAGAGAAAACATATCACCAAGTAACCCTTACCCACATCAGGACATCTATTGTCTATGTGTGACTACTTTCTCCAATCTCCTGAGACAAACATCTCAGGAGACAATCATTGTGAAATCTTTTTTTTTTTTTTTTTTTTTGTACAGACAGAGTCTCACTTTATGGCCCTTGGTAGAGTGCCGTGGCCTCACACAGCTCACAGCAACCTCCAACTCCTGGGCTTAAGCGATTCTCTTGCCTCAGCCTCCCGAGTAGCTGGGACTACAGGCGCCTGGCACAACGCCCGGCTATTTTTTGGTTGCAGTTCAGCCGGGGACGGGTTTGAACCCGCCACCCTCGGTATATGGGGCCGGCGCCTTACTGACTGAGCCACAGGCGCTGCCCTCATTGTGAAATCTTAACTAGACAATCACAGGGTCAGAATGGGGTGGGAAAGAGTGTGGCTAAACAGACTAGGCTGGCTATTGCTTAATACCTCCATGAAGCAATTGTCTGATTCCTTTTCTGAATGTATTTATGTTCATTCGTTCTTTACAAGGTTTTTATTTCTAATCCTTATCTTAAACATTGTTATTATTATTAAATTTTAAGTCTTTTTAATTTTGTGAAGGCAAAAAGAAAATGGAAACCTAATTAACACATGTATATGCCGGGAGCCAAAACATATCACAAAAATGCCCCTTCCTATCTTGATTTTACGAGCAAACTATTCTCAGGAATTCAACCGTAAACAGCAAGGTACTTTCCCCTTGCATATCTCCTCAAAAATGCACCCCCCGCCTTAGGGTCCTTCTCCTAGTAATTTTCCAGAAACTAGCCCCCTCCCCGCCCTGCTAGGAACAGCCCTTAGTTACTTCCTCGTTTGTGTGCTTATAAGCCCAGCTGAAAAATAAACTCTTCGGAGCTTGATCAGACTCTTGACTTGCTCTCATTCTTTCGTGTCTCTTGTCCCCTCATTCGACTGACCCCTTTGTTTCCCAGGTCCCCGTTGAATTCCCCGCGGGCCGGGGCATGTATATGTAAAAATAAAAATAAAAGTTTTAAAAAAAAACAGACTAGACTGGCTGTCCTGCTTCAGCTTAGCTTCTCAGACTCCATCTTGCAGGCTGCTTTTCTGGCTTCACAAACACACCACACAAAACATAATGAGCTCTTAAGTCCTACTAAGTGTTTTTTTTTAAGATGTAGGAATGTCAAGCTTGGGACAGCTGTCTATGTCCTCAGTTCTTGGGGTGCTCTTGGCTGAAGAATTACCAGACACCCTAAGTAAGGCATGCATGAAAGAAAGTTTATTGAGGAAAAGAAAGAACAGAGTAAGAAAGTTTACAGAGCAACGTACCTTTGCCAAAGACAGCAAACAGGCCTCCATGACAAAAGAGCTTTGGTTATGGCTGGAGGTTCTGTTTTATACTACCTGGATTGGGCTTAGTTTGGGGTTCAGAGGTCATCTGGGAATGAGAGTCTTCCTGTGCACATAGTCTTCCTAGTAGTCTCTCTGAAAGCCCACTGAGGGGTGTGGACCGCAATGTAGATGACATGATAATTAGCCTTAAGGCTGTTCTAGGTCACCTTCAACACTCACTTGTCCCTGTTGTTGGGCTGGAGAGCTGAAGGGTTCTCTATATCCTTTTGTCATTAGCATGCTAAGTTCTGATTGGTAGATAGGTAGGGTAGTCCCTCCTGCCAGGTGTGAGCCATCACTTGAGACTAAGCCAGGATTAAGGTGAGACCAGGGTCCCACCCTTGTCTTTTTTTTCCCCTAGGGGAGCTGAATTTTCAACTATCCACCTAATAGGAAAAAGATGCCTATTTGTGTGTGTGTGTGTGTGTGTGTGTGTATTAGCCAAGAGGCAGAACCACTAAGATGCATATATTTCCTATGCAATTGTAGAGGCTGGTTAAACAATCCCTATAAGGTGTTATCTTCATGTGTGATGCTGGAGTGTCAAGTCTTTAGCAGGGCGAGGGGCAGTGGGAAGAGATGAGGGACCTTGAATGTAGGAGAGCAAGAACTAGCTGGGACCCACACGTCTGAGCTGTGGCACACGTGGAGATGGAGTGAAACCCATGTCGTTGTTCTTCCTCTGACTTTTAGTGGTGTCCTGCTGGGGCCCTTTCTCAAGGAGCTAAAGGCACCCATCTGGCCCAGGATCATCACAGCTCAAGGACTACCTAGGGATATTCTAATGGTTGCAGGCCAGGTTTCTACAGAAACTGCCCTTACCTTACACACTGATGAAGAGGTGTAAGGCAAGAACTAGGGTAAGGGCCCCCAAACCCTTTAATGAACCAGGTTCAGTTAAATAAGGATAATAATCAGCCATAGTCCCCTCATTTGCTTGATAATACTTTGTCCCTAGTGTTTGCTTATCTATAATGTAAAGATTGTTAACTATTCTCCATAGATAATGTCTCCTGTTCAGAAACCTAGGGGTGATTGTGAAATATCCTCCAGACCTACCCAGACCAAAAACTGACTCAACTGGTCTTGGATTCCCTACCTCAAGGAACTGCCTTGCAGCAACAGACCCACACCAAAGGTCTGTGACCAATTAGCAGACTCTGATGCGGGAGCCTTCTGCCCAGAAAACTGTCTTTAAAAAACCCTGTCTTCCCAATTCTCGGGGAGGCGGATTTGAGAAATTCCACCTGCCTTCTCACTATGCAGAATAAACTCTTTCTCTGCTGGGAACTCTGCTGTCTCTGGACACTGGCTTTCTCTTGGGCAGCTGGTAGATGAACCTGGGTGGGCGGCAACACCACTTCACACCAAGTAGATGAACTGGCTGACCAACAACTGGTGCGCACACTGGAAAATGGCTACTACTTCACTTCCTCCCTTCAGACCTGCCAGGATAATCCCCCTTGTGGACCACCTTGAAATGAAACTGCTGGAAAGGGAGTTCTGGGAAATGTAGTTTATCTTGACTTGGTGGACAAACTACAGAGTTACCACCAGGGGGCAGAGGAGATGACACTAAACCTCAAGAATGGTTTGGGATTGCTTTCAATCTACAGATTAAACATTTTTTTTTTTTTTTGTAGAGACAGAGTCTCACTTTATGGCCCTCGGTAGAGTGCCCTGGCCTCACACAGCTCACAGCAACCTCCAACTCCTGGGCTTAAGCGATTCTCTTGCCTCAGCCTCCCGAGTAGCTGGGACTACAGGCGCCTGCACAACGCCCGGCTATTTTTTGGTTGCAGTTTGGCCGGGGCTGGGTTTGAACCCGCCACCCTCGGTATATGGGGCCGGCGCCTTACCGACTGAGCCACAGGCGCCGCCCCAGATTAAACATCTTAATATTGACTTTTCTGGTCTCCTCATTTGTTTAGGTCTTTCCAACTTTCTCCTAGTAGTGTTTTGTAGTTTTCTTCTTTTTCTTCTTCTTTTTTTTTTTTTTTGAGACAGAGTCTCACTTTGTCACCCTTGGTAGAGTGCTGTGACATCAGAGCTCATGGCAACCTCAAACTCTTGGGCTCAAGAGATTCTCTTGCCTCAGCCTCCCTAGTAGCTGAGACTACAGGAGCCCACCACAACTCCCGGCTATTATTACTACTATTATTATTTCTATTTTTATTTGGTTTAGCAGGCCCGGGCCCGGTCTAAGTTTGAACCCACCAGTCCAGCATGTGGCTGGAGTCCTAATCACTGAGCTACAGGTGCTCAGCTGTGTTTTGTAGTTTTCAGTGCATGGGTCTTATACAGCTTTTGCAAGATGATTTTTAATACTCTGTGCTCTGGGCAGATGAAAAGAAGCAAAGGAGAACTAAGAGCAGAGAGGAAAGAGGGAAAGGGGTGGGGGACTGGGGACAAAGCTGAGCTCAAGGGAGGGGAAAGAGAAGAGAGAAGCTGCAGAAAGGAACATCTCCCTGGTGGGAAGAGCCACAAAGGTGTCTCTCCTCAGGCAGCCTTCAAGCCCAGGGCCAGGGCTCCACAGACTTTCCTGGGTGGTGCCCAGAGTCGTCCCACATTGCTCAACCTCTGGATAAAACAGGCCGAGCCCCCCCCGCCCCCCACTCCAGGCAGGAGCCCCTCCTCAGCACTGGCCCTTGCCCCAGCGTTCTTTCCATGTGGATTCTGAATCTTGTCTTCAGCATCCCCTACAGTGCTAACCCAGGACCCTTCTCCCACCCTTCCAGCCCAAGGAGCCCCCTGGGGTTTTCCAGGGACCTCCCCATCACTGTACAGCTGCCCTGAGGGCCTGAGCCCCACATAGAGGCTCCTGAGCAGTGGAGCCAGGCTGCAGAGGCTGATATTGCTGCACTCAGTCAGGAATCTGGTCACCACCTCGGCACATCCAGGACAAGTCTCATCCCATTACGGAATCATGTTCAGATTATATATCCCACATCTTTTCTGACTCAAGCCCAGGTGTACAGAGGGCACGTTGAGTTTGGGGTGAAGTGTCTCAGGTCCGGAGACTCGTGTGCTTAACAGCCCGTGACCTTCATCCCCATATCCCACGTACAGTTAGCAGCAGGGGCAGTGGGAGCCAAAACATATCACAATGTTTGATGTTAGGCATTTGCCCCTTGCTATCTTGATTTTACGAGCAAACTATTCTCAGGAATTCAACCGTAAACAGCAACGGTACTTTCCCCTTGCATATCTCCTCAAAAATGCACCCCCCGCCTTAGGGTCCTTCTCCTAGTAATTTTCCAGAAACTAGCCCCCTCCCCGCCCTGCTAGGAACAGCCCTTAGTTACTTCCTCGTTTGTGTGCTTATAAGCCCAGCTGAAAAATAAACTCTTCGGAGCTTGATCAGACTCTTGACTTGCTCTCATTCTTTCGTGTCTCTTGTCCCCTCATTCGACTGACCCCTTTGTTTCCCAGGTCCCCGTTGAATTCCCCGCGGGCCAGGGCATATGCTAACTAAAAAGGGAGGGCACCACGCAGGAGCCATGTCATAGTTACTTGTCTATGGTAATTGTGGACCAGCCAGGCACATGTCACCCAGGAGATGCCTTGATAAGCATCTCCTGCTTCTCCACCCCAGGAGTGATTCTCTGATCCATCCTCCTCCCCAACTCCACCCTCCAGGCTGTGAGCTCTGTCTCCTTAGATGTCTTCCATTACCCAGCTCTCTCAGGTTGCTTTCTGGAATTATAGTGTCAGAGGCCTCGAACTTAGTTTTTCTTTTAGTGGACCCAGGGTAGATTGCCTGAGCTTAGGAGTTTGCGACCAACCTAAGCAAAAGCAAGACCCTGTATCTACTAAGAAAATAGAAAAACTAGCCAGGCATTGTGGCAGGTGCCTGTAGTACCAGCTACCCAGGAGGCTGAGCAAGGGGATCACTTGATCCCGAGAGTTTGAGGTTGCTGCGAGCTATGACACCACAGTATTTTATCCAAGGCCCAGAGGGAGACTCTTTCTCAAAAAATAAATAAATGAATATATGAATAAATAAATAAATGCATTTATTTAAATACTTGTAATTTATGATACATTTACAGAGCAAAACATAGTTTCTCAACATTTTATATTATTGGACTAGATTTGAAGCCAATTCAAACAATAACGTCAGTAAAATCAAATGAAAAATATTCTGATAACATTAAATATAATGTTTACTACTATAAATTTAAATATAAATGTTTACTACTATAAATTTCAAACATAAGATACACTTTCAGGCTCGGCGCCCATAGCACAGTTGTTAACCATGCCGGCCACATACACGAGGCTGACGGGTTTGAACCCAGCCCAGGCCTGCTAAACGATGACAACAACAACAATAACAAAAATAGCCAGGTGGGCAGCGCCTGTGGCTCAAAGGAGTAGGGCGCTGGTCCCATATGCTGGAGGTGGTGGGTTCAAACCCAGCCCTGGCCAAAAACTGCAAAAAAAAAAAAAAAAAAAAAATGCCAGGTCTTTTTAGCTTAAGCCCAAGAGTTTTAGGTTGCTGTGAGCCATGATGCCACTGCACTCTACCCAGGGCAACATAGTGAGACTCTGCCTCAAAAAAAAAAAAAAAAAAAAACCAACAAAAAACCCCCAACAAACAGTAGCAGGTATAGTGGCTCTGCCTATAGTCCCAGCTACTTGGGAGGCTACAGCAAGAGGATCTCTGGAGCCCTGGAGTTTGAGGTTGCTATGAGCTGTGATGATGCCGCAGCACTCTAGCCTGGCTGACACAGAGAAATTCTGTCATTAAAAAAATAAAACAAGGGCAGCACCTGTGGCTCAGTGAGTGGGGCGCCGGCCCCATATACCGAGGGTGGCGGGTTCTAACCCAGTCCTGGCCAAACTGCAACAACAACAAAAAAATAAATAAAAAATAAAACAAAAAAGAAAATAGTAATTCATTCTAAATTCACTGTAATTATTTTTAAATCTACATCTTGTGAGTTCACTGGCTTTGCTGGTCTGTGTGGGTCACTTAGACAGGAGGCCAGGAGGACAGGTACTATGCCTTTCTTGGAAGAAGGTGCTTCATTCTGCTGCTCAGCACAAGCCTCCTGTCTTCCTTGCAGACACTGAGGCTCAGTTTCCCTGAGCCTAGAGGGCAGGAGAAATTGAATGGAGCAGGGGGTGAGAGAATGGGACAGATGACAGGAAAGGCGGTCTGGGGACTGGGACAGGAAAGAGGGGCCCAGCGGGTAAGAGAGCAGAGGGAGGTTGTGAGAAGGGAAGGGAGGGAGGAAGGTAGATGTCCTTGGGGGGAGCAGGTAACCATGGAGAGGATCTGAGTAGAGGGGAGGGAAGGGCCCAAGGAGAAAAGCGGAAGGGAGGAGGCAGGTATGATGGCAGCCAGGGGAAGGAGGTTCCCAAGTAGAAAATGTTCTGCAGCCTCCTGCTCAGGGCCTGGCTGATCTTATCCAGTCCCTTCCAGGGTTGGAAGGGCCTTCCCCGATGGTCCACAAAGGTGTTCCAGCAGTGCTCAAACTCTGAGAAGGGACAGGGGAGAGAAGTCAAGCCCCTTGCTGTGGGGAGGGGCCCCAGCAAGCATGTATGACCCTGAGGGACAGACTCTGCACACGGTCCTTCAGTGTCCTCTTTGTCATCCCTGCCCTGGGGACTTGTCTGCTTCCTCAGACTCTCTCTTCCCATTGGCATCTGAGCCAGCCCAGTCCTCATTTTTTCTGGAAGTCCCTAAGTTCTGCTTCATTTCCAGCCTCCCTCCTTGTCCCCTGGGACCACCCTCCTGTCCTGGACCCTCTTCCAGTAGGACCCACCTGGGCCCCCGAGTGCAGCCAGCACCTCTGCAGGCAGCAGACTGGGGCCTTCCACAGGGACGCTGACCCTTCCCCGCTTTCTGCCATCTTTCCAGAAGGTGGCCTCTCCCTGCCACCTCCCAAGGCTCCATGCTGACCTGCACGACTCATGATGGCCACTTGGGCCCCAGCACCCTGCAGGGCCTTCAGCCCCTCCTCATATCCAGGGTGGTGGTCATAGATGTGGGCAGCCAGGATCCGCAGCTTCACGTGACTGTTCCCCCTCAGGAACATGGCCACTTTCTGGGCACAGCTGAAACAGGGGCTCCAGGAGATGAAGCAGGTGACCCTGTAGTGCCAGGCAGGGTCCAGTTGCCAAGAACCAACACAATCCAGGAAGTGCAATTCTGCGTGGAGGGGTGGGCAGCCTGTATAACCTGCCTGAGTGTGAAGGAAGCAAAGTGTATGTCACTTGTGGGCAGGGGTCTCCAGCACAAGATGAGAAGGGAGCCCATACTTCAGTTATGGAGATGAATGAATTTTCAAGCAGTATTGAAAATAGGAAGTAAACCTGTGGCTCAAAGGGGTAGGGCGCCGGCCCCATATGCCAGAAGTGGGGGGTTCAAACCCAGCCCTGGCCAAAAACTGCAAGAAAAAAAAAAAAATTCCAAGATAAGCGAGTATCAGCCATGTAAACACAAACAGACCGTGTGTTTTATCCCAGCTCCAGTACATTCTGCAGAGCCCTGTCACTATCTGTCTTTATTTAGAATGCTGATATTTTGCCCATTATGAAGTTTTAGAACTAAATTTGGTATTAAGTAATGCATTAAATATTTCCATCTTACATGAAGATGTGATTTCTCTGATACCTGAGTTTTTAGAGCACCCTCAAACTTTGCAGCCGTGCATGGAGAGGCTGCAAGGCTGGTGAAGGAGGGGGGTTCAGCTGAGCCCAGGATCATAGGCCTGATGCCCGTGAGCTGGCTGAGCCTCTTTCATGGGGTAGTGGCCCCTTATCTATCTACTCCCTCACTCCATCTCCATATCTTCAGCAATTATTCTAGAAACTTCTACACTGTGATTCACCCTGTGCTGAATCCAAGAGATATGTAGAAATAGACCCAAAGGGCTCCCTGTGCACAAATGAGACGGACAACAGGCTCAGGCGGGATGCACCCCAGAGTCCTTGGGTCATGAGTTGATTGTCAATGTTGTTGCCCTTAGAATTGAGGGGATTTGCCCAAACTGCAATGAAGGATGCTCAACAACAGACTGGGAACTAGTCAGGCTGAGGACACCAGAGCAGAGAGGACAGCAGGTGGGACGTGACTTGGTCAGTCCCTACTCCTCCCCTGATGCTTGGCCTCCCTGGCACCCTGACAGGGGCCTTCCTGTGGGCTCCTTCCTGGTCAGGACAGACTCTCAGAATGGCCTCTTCTGCCCCTTGTCCCCCCTCAGTCTCTCTTCCCCAGGATTAGGTCAGGAGCAGACACGAGGAATCTTGGTCTGTGAAGTCAGGTCGGCCTGATCCTCTACAGACCTTCCTGTGGGAGCTGCTGCCATGAGGGGTCCTGGGCAGCGTCCTCGGAGCCACAGGGGTGACGGGTTGACCTGATACCACTGTGCTCTGGGGCAGACCCTTTCCCTCTGCCCTGAGCCCCTGAGAGCATAGCAGGAGAGGGTGGCTGAGCACCGGACAGGGGGATGACGATGGGCTTGTGATGCCAGGGCCTGGAACACGTGGCCAGATGCTGACACAGGGCTCAGAATTGCCAACCATGGAGCGCCTGGTGAAGCCAAAGTGTCCCACCTCATCCCAGAGCAGAGCAGTAGCAGCCAGTGGGACCATAGGTGACAGAAAATCTGTGAGCACCACATGCACCTTCTGCCCATGAAGGCTGGGACTGGGGCGGCCCTTCCTGGATTTTGGTAGCTGGGCTGGTCACCTGGCTCTGCAGGAAGCCTCTGTACTGGTCCAGAGGGACCCAGGAGTCACCATCCAGGAGCTGCACCTCGTAACACAGGTAGGTCCGGCGTCTCCCAGTGATAGAAGGGTTGTTTGTAAAGTTGGAAGTGAATGTGTCTGGGTCCATCAGGTGTCTCTGGACAAGAGTGGGTAAAACTCAGAGACAGAAGACTCCTCTGGGGTTACCATGCACTCTCTCCGCTCCTACCCCATACTTGTGTCTTTTGCACCCCACATCCCTGCCCTGTACCCCCCATCCTGAGGTAGCCTTCAAGGGAGACACTTTCACTCTCTTGCTGCAGCCACTCAGCCTCCCTCTGTGACCCCTCTGATGGCTGCTTGTCTCTGTCAGTGTTCCCCAGGATCAGGGCAGTGAGCTCAGGGTCTCTGCTGAGGCCGTCCCTCTTCCCAGGGCAAGGTCGTGTCTGGACCCCTGGCCTCCCCATCCATCCTGTCTGGGTTCCGCCAGCCCCACAGCCCCGGCTCAAGCTGGAGCCACTGAGGCTTTGCCTTCTTTCTGCAGGGGTGACTCGGGCCACACCTGCCTCGGGGCCACTCCTGAGTGGGTGCATGAGGAACAGGAGAGAAATGAGAATACCAGGGAGCTTCTATTTCACATAATCCCAGGATTCCCCACAGCAGAATTGACAGCACTCCACCATCCCTTGCTCTTTCCCTGCTCTCAAAGTGAGGTCACGGTTGTCTGACCCTCACCTCTGCCCTCTCCAGCGTCAGCTCTTTCCTGTTCTGTCCACCGTCCTCAGTCTCACCTGGCTCCCACCCTTGTAAAGCAAGGACTCAACCTTCCTCCTCTTTTCTTTCCCTTTCTATCTCTCAGATCTCCCGCCTAAACCTTTAGCTTCCCATTGTCACACTGATGAAAAACAAGGGCTCGGTTGCCCTAAATACCCGTTACTTTCTACAGTTTCAACCCGAAGGTTGCAAAGCTCCTTTCCTTACTACAGTCAAGTAGAGACGACCCTTCCTTTCATGCAGGGCCAAGGACCATTGTAGGATGACACTTTTGCATCTGAAGGGAACTCTTCCTGGTGCCCTTTCGCGGTCCTGTGACCAGGCACCACGCGGCCCCGGGTTCACCTGCATCCCACGTGGAGCAGCACAGACCCTTCCCTGTGCCTTTGTCTCATGCTTCTCTGCAGAGATCTTTGGGTGGAAGCAAAGAAACAGCGCGGCTGACCAGACAGACACTGGACTGTGTGGAAACGGGCGCTCACGGGGTTGCAGGAAGAGCCGGACAGCAAGGTTGTGCAAAGAACAAGAGGCCTGTTGCTCCAGACACCCTGGGAGGAGAAACCAAGGACCATCCTTCCAGGAACCCCCGCCTGAGGAAAGAGCTCTCTAGAAGTTTTCTCCTCTCTCATTACTCCCTTCAGGGCAGGGGTCAGATGGCTGAGCCTGATCCCAACCCTCCCTTGTCCTGGGCAGGCACCCGATGACAGTTCTGACTGTCCCGTTACACCTGTGGTGAGGTCCTGGTCATAATGATGTGTCTCCAGCCTGTCCTTTCTTGTTTTCTTCCATCTGATCTTTCTTCTTGTCTCAGTTTTCCCAGTGTCAGTCACCTTCTGTGACCCCTGAATACTCCTTTCCTCCCCACAATCTCCTCTGCAGGAAGGCTGACCAGGCCAGCTGACAGCTGTCACCCAGAGCTGTCCCTTAATCACCCCACAGTGTGGCCCTGGTTCCCTGGATACCCATCACCTTCCCTGCGAGAGTCCGTCCTGTCTGCTGGACTGTGTCCTCAGTAAGAGTGTGGGGACACATAGTGGGCCCATAGGTGACAGAAACCTCGGGCACATCCCCTGCTGCACCTGCCCTTCCAGAGCCTGCTGTGGACTTGTTGCCCCACAGGGCTCCCTGAGAAGGGGATGTGGGCTCTGCTGTCTTCCAGCACCCTGGCAGCTGCCAAGAAATGCCACGTCACCCTCGTGCTCAGGGGTTCCATGTTCATCTGTGATCTCTGAGAATCGTCACTGTGCTGAACGGACACAAAGCCGCACATCCACATGCACTGATGAGGGGACCACAGGAAGCTGCTCCTCTAGAGGACACCCCAGTCGGTCTCCACAATGTCAGGGATTCAGTCAGATGTCCAATCTTCTGTTTGCCTCGCCCCGGCCTTTCAATGTCAAAGGTTCCCATTTTTATCCTCCCTGAGGATTTTCCCATATTGTTCTTTCAATGATGGTCTCACCTTCACTTCGAAAACGATCCCTCCTTCCTTAAATCCTTTACTCTGGATGTGGCGCCTCTGCCTTTGGGTTTGTATTCAGAGGTATTTGTGTCCTTTGCAATTTGTGTCAGTTTTAGAGTCCTTGTGTTGGTGAAATGTTTCAGGAGACATCTTACCTTGATCCAATCCTCTTACCTCTGTTGTACGAGTAGATGTGACAGTCTGTGGAGCACTGAGGACAGTCCCGATGGCACCAGCCTCACCAGGGCTATTGTCCCACTGGTATTGAGAGCCCAGGACCTGGAGACCTGGTCAGTGCCCCAGTCACTGGGCTGTCCCGTCCCTTCCTCCTCAGTGTGGCAGATGCTGACAGGGCCCTCAGCCTCGGTCCTTGTCCTCACCACCTTCCATGCTGCCCTCCTCACCCCCAGCTCCAGCCCCTGCAGCTCTGTGCAGAGGAACCTCCCCAGCCGCCAGTCAGCTTGACCCAGCTGTGCAGCCAGAGGTGCCCTGGAGCAACCCCCACCAATGGGGCAGGTGCTGCTGCAGCAAGGAGCCCGGCTCGCCTGGCCAGTGGGGATGATGTCCACCCGAGAGGGACACTGTGGACCTCAGGGCCGCCCTGTGCGGATGAAGTGTCCCCAGCCCAGCCTCACTGTCTGCCTTTCCTCCTGTCCTGTGTCCCCATCACTTTCTCCCCGTCCTGTTGCTCCACCTAAATAGGTCAGCCAGGGGTGCAAAGGAAAATACAGGCCGCCAGCAATGTTTTAGTTAGTGAAGTTCCAAATGATATGCTGTAACCTGTGTAGAAATTCCAGCTTTCCTGGGCATGCAGGGTTTCTTCGCTGACAACCCCCACATGAAGCCCTGGTGTCCGACCTTGTGACATCAGTGACCACAGATCTTACTGCTTCAGGAGCTTCCAGGATGTGACCAGGATGTCTCCCCACTTTCTGAAGCTCCTTCTCCAGCTCCCAGGTGACTTATGGCTCTGTCCCTCTCTCTGGGTCTTCTCAAGCCCTAAGCCCTTCATCTCCCCTCTCCCATGGGGAGCCCAGTCCTGCTCAGGTCCTGGGTCCCCCTGTACCTCGATGTCTCCTCAACATGTCTCTAAGGCTGGGGCATCCAGTTCAGGAGTCCTCAGGAGGAAATTCCAGCTCCACCGGTACCCTGTCCCACCCCTCCACGGCCCCAGTGGAGCTTTGCCTGGTGTGTTCTGGGGAAAACCTCACTGACAGCTCTGGTGTACCTAGACCCAGGGTGAACCTGGGCTCTTGACCGCCCACCTGTGTGTTCTCAGGACTCCACATAGCAAAGTGGTGCTGGGAACCATTCCCTGGGGCTTGGAGCCATTCCCTGCTGCTGGTATTTGGTGATGTGAGATGGGATTGGGTATGGAAAGGGCTCAGCCCAGGGCCGGAGACCAGGCTAGTTGGCAGCAAATGAAAGACAGATGGGCAGGCCGGGCACAGTGGCTCATGCCTATAATACTAGCACTCTGGGAGGCCAAGGCAGGTAGATAGCTTGAGCTCACGAGTTCAAGATCAGCCTGAGCAAAAGCAAGACCCCATCTCTACTAAAAATTGAAAAACTGAGGCAAGAGGATCGCTTGAGCCCAAGAGTTAGAGGTTGCTGTGAGCTATGATGCCATGGCACTCTACCCAGGCGACAGCTTGAGACTCTGACTCAAAAAAAAAAAAAGAAGAAGAAAGAAAAAAAGGTGGGGAGAGTCCACTGTGAAACCATCTTCACTCACTGGGGTGCGACCCCTCATTTTCAGGGAGGTACTGGCTCCCTCCACACCTGCTGCAGGAGACGGGGTGAGACGCAGAATGGGGGCCATTAGCCAAGAGACCTGGGCTGGAACCACAGCCGGGACCTGAAAATGATGGGCCAGGCCCAGAGAGAGGGTTAAGAGGAGAGGAGGGTCCCCAGGGGTTTGAGGTGCAGCCCAGGAGGGGAGAGTCCTTGGGGAAGGAGGAGGTTCAGGGGCAGAGGAGCTGTGAGGGCCTCAGTACCTGGGCCCCGGTGCTCAGATGACTTCCATGTCCTAGTCCCCTCACGAGTCCTGATATGGTCCTCCTTGTTTCTGGGATGGTCACAGTGTCGGGTCCTGTGGTCTCTCCACATTGTTTTACAACCCTGGAGCCTTATATGTGGTCAGAGTGCCCTGGAAGCCGGTGAGTCAGTGGTGCTGTTTCTCTCCCCTTTCTAAACACTGGACTTGGCATGGCACCCACATTGGTGTCACAGAATGAGGAAGTTCTCTGCCACGACACGCCCTTTAGGTTCTCCACACAGCTTCAGTTTTGTTTTCCCGGCTGTGACATCAGCCTCACGTGGGTGTTTGTGGACTCATGAGGGTCGGACTGAGTCTTACAGAGCAGAGAGCTTAGCCCACCACCATTCTGCAGACCCGTGTGACGACAGCCAGATCCTTGGATCAACACATCTAAAGCACACTGGACAACATGCCACTCAGAGTTAAATGCTCTGCAACATATTGTCAAAGCGGCAATTGGACCCAGGGCTCAGAGAAGAGGCAAGAGGGCTGGTGGGTCTCCTTTCCAGCCAGGAGGGAGGCCAGGACCCTGCCCTGCCTGAGGGTGGACAGGGGCAGCCATTGTCTGGGCTTCTGGCTCCCACGTGCCAGCACAGGGTAACCCAGATGTGAGTGGGTAACAGTTTCACTCCAGCCCCTGGGTACGGCAACTTTTAGAAGTGCCACCACCTGGAAGTTCAGGGAGAGCTCCCCAGGAACTGCTATGGCCCGCTGTAGGTGCCCCCCCCCAGTCACAGGTCCTCTGTCTACTGGAAAATGAGTCTCTTGGAGCAGCAATGCACAGCCACCACTGGTCCTTTCCTGGCTGTCCATTGGCAGCCTGGCGGGGGAGGTGGGATACAAGGAAGGCATCACTAGAACCTAACAGAGGACTCCCCATCAGGACCTGGGGCAACACTGGGCCCTTATCCAGGGGTCATGGCTGAGACCCAGGTAGGGGCCAATGGGGAGGGGAGGAGCCCAGTGAGGGGCCAGGTCCAGGGCTGGAGCGGCACAAGGGGAAGGGGAGAGGAGCAGCCCTAGCTCAGCTCCAGCAGGGAGGGGAGCTCAACCCAGGGCAGGAGGTCATGGGCAGAGACAGACACCAGGCCAGGGCAGCAGAGGCCAAGGCTGAGGCTCACCTGTGTCTGTCCTGCCTTCCACACCAGTTTCTAGCTCTGTGACATATGGCTTATTTGCTTCATGACAGTAGGAAGCTACCACCTCAGGATGTCACAGGTGCCTTAGTCACAGGTCCACACATGTGACTAAGAATGGGCTTCCCAGGCAGCTATTTTGGGCAGAAAGTATCTGCTACTGTCCTGGCCAGACACACACACACAGTGACATGAGACTAGGGTACCCTAGACACCCCCAGATACCCAAATCAACATGTCAGATGAAAGGGTGAGGGGAGAACTTGGACATCAATTTTGGTTCTTTGATCTGGATTTCTGGGCTCTGACAACAGCCTCCCACCCCAGAAGCAAGTGACCAAAAAGCTACAAAGTGTAGTCACTCTGGGCAAAGGGACCAAGCTGGAAGAGGACCTGGGACCCTGCCCTGGAGAAAGACGCTATCTCTGCTGTCCTGGGGCAGGTCCCAGGTAGACCCTTCTCATCCTCCAGGTTCCATCTCACAAGCCCTCCCCTGGCACTCCTCCCGTACCCCATCTCCCCAGGGCCTCACCTTAGAGCAGGAATCGTCAAACTTTTTTTTTTTTTTTTTTGTAGAGACAGAGTCTCACTGTACCGCCCTCGGGTAGAGTGCCGTGGCGTCACACGGCTCACAGCAACCTCTAACTCTTGGGCTTGAGCGAGTCTGTTGCCTCAGCCTCCTGAGCAGCTGGAACTACAGGCGCCCGCCACAACGCCCGGCTATTTTTTTGTTGCAGTTTGGCCGGGGCTGGGTTTGAACCTGCCACCCTCGGCATATGGGGCCGGTGCCCTACTCACTGAGCCACAGGCGCCACCCGGAATTGTCAAACTTTTTAAACAGGGGACCAGTTCACTGTCCCTCAGACCGTTGGAGGGCCAGACTATAGTTTAAAAAAAAAACTATGGGTGGTGCCTGTGGCTCAGCGGGTAGGGCGCCGGTCCCATATGCCGGAGGTGGCGGGTTCAAACCCAGCCCCGGCCAAATTAAAAAAAACAAAAACAAAAACAAAAAACTATGAACAAATTCCTATGCACACTGCTCATATCTTATTTTGAAGTAAAAAATCAAAACGGGAACAAATACTATAATTAAAATGAAGAACAAGTAAAGTTAAATCAACAAACTTACCAGTATTTCAATGGGAACTATGGCCCTGCTTTTGGCTAAGAGATGGTCAATGTCAGGTTCCATATTTGTCACTGCTAGTCATAACAAGTGATGCAAATGTGGATCAGTTAGTCTAGATCTGGTTGGAGATTTCAGATGTTTCGTTCTGGAAAAAGTCTGTTCACAGACATAAGTGCTGCCAAAGATGGTTGCCATTTTGAGTGCATGGTTCCTGAGATTAGGGTATGTCTCAGAGGGGAGAGATGCATAGAAATTAGGAAGGCTGCTGGACTTGAATGTGTCTTTCAGAGAGTCACAATTCTGCAGTTCAGCCAGTTCCATTTGATAAACTGTATCCACATTTTCAATGTCAATAGAAAATGGGTTATGGAAAGCTATATGTCCTGTTCATGGAGATGAAGCTCTTTAAATCTAAATTGGAACTCCTTTTGCAACTTTTCCAGTGAATCCACACATGTTTTGTTTGGGAATGCAACCAATGGATTTTCTGCTAACAGATTTTGAGTTGTGGGGAGATGGCAGAAATTTTCCTTCTTCACTTGTTTGATGAGGAGGCCTAATTTTACTTCAAATGCTTTCACATGTGATTGCATATCACAGATGAGCTTCCCCTTTCCTTGAAGTTGCACATTGAAACTGTTGAGTAACTCTGTTACATCTGTCAGAAAGGCAAGGTGCCATTTCCATTCTGCATCATTGAGCTCTGGTACTTCTTTGTTTTTTGAAACATGTCAGAAGAAAAGCTGATTACAGAAAGGCTGTAATCTGTGGAAGTAAGTCATAGAAATGTTTCAAAACTCTCCCTCGACTCAGCCAACGAACTTCTGTGTGGTACAGAACATCTTCATAGGCAACATTTAGCTCAGACAGAAATTCCTGAAATTGTCTGTGATTTAGTGCATTACCTCTAATGAAGTTAACACAAGATACCACAATTTTCTTTTTTTTTTCCTTTTTTTTTTTGGTAGAGACAGAGTCTCACTTTATGGCCCTCGGTAGAGTGCCGTGGCCTCACACAGCTCACAGCAACCTCCAACTCCTGGGCTTAAGTGATTCTCTTGCCTCAGCCTCCCAAGTAGCTGGGACTACAGGCGCCCACCACAACACCCAGCTATTTTTTTTGGTTGTAGTTCAGCCAGGGCCGGGTTTGAACCCGCCACCCTCGGTATATGGGGCTGGCACTCTACCAACTGACCCACAGGAGTCGCCCAAGATACCACAATTTTCATAACAGAGTCCCACTTCAGTGATTTACTACACAGCACTTGTTGGTGGATGAGGCAGTGTATGGCTATTGGACGAGAATGGTTATGTTTGTCCATCTCTTGGTTAATGCAAGCAATTACTCCTTTCTTAGACTCCACCATGCTAGGAGCACCATCAGTTGTCACACTGGCTAGTTTAGCCCAGTCCAGCTCGAAACCATTCACAGTTTGGCACCTTTTCATAGATATCCTCTCCTGTAGTTGTTCCTTTGATGCTTTGCAGTGCAGCAAGCTCTTCTGCAACTTTGAAATAGTCATTCGTTCCTGAATAAAAATTAGAAGTTGTGCAGAATCATGAACATCATTACTTTCATTGAGTGCCAAGGAAAAATAGGAAAGTTTTTTTGCGGAGGTTTGCAAATGCTGATGCAAATTGTCTCCCATTTCTTCAATCCTTCGTGTAATTGTGGGTCCTGAAAGACTCACTGTACTAAATAAATCAGCCTTCTCTGGACACATCTCTTTGGCAACAGAAAGAAGGCATTCTGAGAGGAGGAGTTGAGAGACAGAGAGAAGGAGAGGAGTCGGAGAGTGCGGCGCACATTCCACACATGCTCACTACAGGCCCAGGACAAGTCGGCTGCTAAGCAGGACAGGCAGCGGAGGCTTAAACACCCGGCAGGCTGGATAAATGTCCTCGGAGGGCCGCATGTGGCCCGCGGGCCGTAGTTTTTTTTTTTTTTTGTAGAGACAGAGTCTCACTTTATGGCCCTCGGTAGAGTGCCGTGGCCTCACACAGCTCACAGCAACCTCCAACTCCTGGGCTTAAGCGATTCTCTTGCCTCAGCCTCCCGAGTAGCTGGGACTATAGGCGCCCGCCACAACGCCCGGCTATTTTTTGGTTTTGCAGTTTGGCCGGGGCCGGGTTTGAACCCGCCACCCTCGGTATATGGGGCCGGCGCCCTACCGACTGAGCCACAGGCGCCGCCCCCGCGGGCCGTAGTTTGAGGACCCCTGAGCTTTGCCCCCACCTGGGAGCCCTGTGTGTCCTGGTTCCCTGTGTAGGATTGGGCATGGGTTCAGGGAGAGTCACCTCATTAGCAGGCATAAGCTGTGTCCTCATATATGGCCTGGTCCCCTGTAAGGAAAACTGGAGACAGGCTGAGTCACCAGTCTACATTGGTCAGAGGGACAGACCAGGGCAGAGGGAGCCTGGGCAGGGTGCTGGTTCCCTCGTGCAGGTGACCCAGAGTGGATGTTCTGTTCATACCTGGAGTCCGTGCCGCTCTTCATGAGGTCCCAGCTCTGCCAGCTCTGTGGGTGCCCTGCCCAGCTGAGAGCAGGGAAGGATGACAGGCTGCAGGAGTCTAGTTCAGGGTCTCAGCAGTGTTTCAGAGGCTGTGTCCAGTCATCTCATAGGATATAATCTGAGAAGGGGCAGCTTGTGAGGGAGCTGCAGCAGAGTGATGAGGGGATGGACAGAGGTAGGGCCAGACCCACAGAGAGGACCTGGAGAGAGATGCAGGCCAGGGACACCTGATGTTAGAACAATAGGACAGAGAAGGAGCCTTGGAGATAAGAGATACTGGGTGTAGGGTGGCCAGGGCCAGAGGGACCTCTGTGCCTGGTGCCAGGCGGTCTGGTTGTGCTCCATCCCTGAGTGGCGTCCTAGCTGTAACTTTTCTGCCCAGGTGCTTCCAGAACATGCCAGGTACCTGCTCTGCCCCCATCAGTGTCACTGCTCTGCACACCATAAGTGTTGCCTTCATCACCATCATCATCCTCCTGTTAGTGCTCCTGTCTCCCCAGCTGGGCAAGGGGCGGAACAGAAGGGCAGAGCACTGGTGTGAGATGGGGGCAGGGGGTTCTCCCTCTGGTGCCCATGCTCTTGTGCCAGACTTTGCTTTGATTGGGCAGGACCTGTCCCTTGCTTCTAAGTAATGCAGTTGGGAAGAAGTGACAGATGTTGCTTCTGTGACCATGTTGTTATAGAAGATTCGGTCTTGCTAACCAACCCTCCCTAGGGAATCTCTGTTCTTGAGGATGAGGACATGGTGGGGGACCCATGTGGTCAGGACCTGTAGGTAGCCTTTAGAGGATAGCGGGTGGCCTCCATCCTCTAGCCAGCAACAGCAGAAGGTTTCAGGCCCACAGCTGCAAGGAATGGATTCTGCCACTTGAGCTCAGAAGGGCTTCACCTCTCATCTTACCTCCATGGTAGCCCTGCCAAGGCCCTGGCCAAGCCTCACCCAGATTCCTAACCCACAGAAACTGTGCGATAAGAAATGTGTGCTGTGGGCAGCGCCCGTAGCTCAGTGGGTAGGGTGATGGCCACATACACCGAGGCTGGTAGGTTCGAACCCGGCCTGGGCCAGCTAAAATCAACAATGACAACTGCAACAAATAGCCAGGCATTGTGGTTGGTGCCTATAGGCTCAGCTATTTGGAAGGCTGAGGCAAGAGAATCACTTAAGTCCAAGAGTTTGAGGTGGCTGTGAGCTGTGATGCCACAGCACTCTACTGAGAGTGACATAGTGAAAGTCTGCCTCCAAAAATTAAAAAATATAAAATAAAATAAAATACATTCTCTCTTAAAAAAAAGTGTGTTGTTTTAAGCTGTTACATTTGAGGTACTTTGTGACACAGCAGTGGAAACTAATACAGAGAAGAACCTTTTTTTTGAGACAGAGTCTCACTCTGTTGCTCTGGGTAAAGTGTCATCATAGCTCATAGCAACCTCAAACTTCTGGATTCCAGTGATCCTCTTGCCTCAGCCTCCCAAGTAGCTGGGACTACAGGCACCTGCCACAATGCCGGGCTAGTTTTTCTATTTTTGGTAGATGGGGGTCTTGCTCTTGCTCAGTGTTGGGTAACCAGCCCCAAACTTCACAGTGGTTCTTTCCCAGTGCTTGGCAGAGACAGGAGAATGAAGGAGAATGAAAAGACAGGCATAGATTTAAAGTTTGTTTTTTTGTTTGTTTGTTTTTGAGACAGAGCCTCAAGCTGTTGCCCTGGGTAGAGTGCCGTGGCATCACAACTCACAGCAACCTCCAACTCCTGGGCTCCAGCGATTCTCCTGCCTCTGCCTCCCAAGTAGCTGGGACTACAGGCGCCTGCCACAACGCCTGGCTATTTTTTGGTTGCAGTCGTCACTGTTGTTTGGTGGGTCCTGGCTGGATTCAAACCTGCCAGCTCAGGTGTATGTGGCTGGTGCCTTAGCTGCTTGAGCCACCGGCGCCGAGCCCAGATTTAAAGTTTTAAGAACAGCATGGGCCAAGGGATGTTTGCTCCTTATTGTGAGGCTTCAATAAAGACCAAGACTCCAGGGTAGCTGTATGTTTATTTCCATATATCTGGTAGGGGGAAGGCCAAAATCTTTACATCGTAATTCTTGCTGGGCTTGCATTTCCCATTAAACTGTGTTTTAAACTAGCTACGTTAATTAGACTGATTTACCTTTTACCATTATTGCTCTAAGTTACGTATGATCTTAACACAAACAGAACATGGGACAGGAAACAGTCCAGGAGGAGGATGTCAGAGAAGACCCCAATTAGTCCCCCCCCACCCCCCGCCCACACACACACACAAATCACAGGAGTGGCAATTAACACTCAAGAAGCCTTGTGCTCAGATGGACCGATGCTTCTGACCACACCAAGGTGACAGAAGAAAGGACATATTTTTCTCTTTATCTAGTCTGGAGCAACTGTTGGTCTCTTTAACAAGGTTTAAATGTTCTGCATTCCCTAACTCCCCCAAATCACTCACTCTCCCTGAGGCAAACCTGGCCTGCTCAGTGACCTGGCAGTGGAGTCACCCTGGGGAGGGGTGAAGTTTCAGCAAGATAGTTTCTAGAGCAGTGGTTCTCAACCTTCTAATGCCTGGCCCTTTAATACAGTTCCCTCTGCTCTAGAACCTTAAAGGAGCTGCAGCAGTGCATTTTGCATCAGGCTTTGGGTTTCTCTGATCCACTTCTCTCCTATCTCTGTTCCCTTTTCCCCATCATCTGCAATCATTTTCTTTTCTTTCTTATTTCTTCTTCTTCTTATTTTTTTTTGTAGAGATAGAATCTCACTGTTTTGCCCTCAGTAGAGTGCAGTGGCATCACAGCTCACAGCAAATTCCACCTCAGGATCCTTCTTTGCTTTGGGGGAAGCACTCCCCAAACCAAGTCAGTGAAGCGCCCTCTAGTGTCCCAAGCCGGTTTCCTCCTCAGGGCTCCTGCACTCCTGAGTCCCTTTCCATGGACCTCCCAGCTTCTCCCCTCACAGCAGTGAGTGCTGCTTCCCTCCTTGAAACAGGGCAAAAGGGTCCCTGCTCTCTTCTTTGGGGACTGTGTCGGCAGGAAGTGGGTGCTTGGTGTTGGATGAATGATCCCTACAAACCTTCCCTTCCCAGTCCACTAAGTACAGATGCCTGGGATCTCCCAATATTCCTTAAGACACACTTTAGAATTCACAGGACCACCAAGGCAGGTGAAAGCTGGCTTTTCTTTGTCCTTTTCAGCCATAATCTGTGACTATACTCACTCTTTCAATGCTGGCGCTGAGACCCCCTAGGAGCAGTTAGCGGGGCAAAGCTCTTTTCTTTGAGTCTGTTCAAACTGCAGCAATCCACAACCAAGTAAATTTCACCCAATTCTCCTTCTTACTAATGGGCAAGTGCCTGGGTGACTCAGAAATAAAGAATTTGAGCAGTTCCTCTTTATTTTATTTTTTGAGACAGAGCCTTAAGCTGTCACCCTGGGTAGAGTGCTGTGGCATCACAGCTCACAGCAACCTCCAACTCCTGGGCTCAAGCGATTCTCCTGCCTCCACCTCCAAGTAACTGGGACTACAGGCACCTGCCACAACGCCCAGCTATTTTTTGGTTGCAGCCATCATTGTTGTTTGGCGGGCCCAGGCTGGATTTGAACCTGCCAGCTCAGGTGTATGTGGCTGACACCTTAGCCACTTGAGCCACAGGCACTGAGCCCAGTTCCTCTTTAAATAACTTATAAATTGCTACTTTCTTTTTTTTTTTTTGTAGAGACAGAGTCTCACTGTACCGCCCTCGGTAGAGTGCCGTGGCGTCACATGGCTCACAGCGACCTCTAACTCTTGGGCTTACATGATTCTCTTGCCTCAGCCTCCCGAGCAGCTGGGACTACAGGCGCCCGCCACAATGCCCAGCTATTTTTTTATTGCAGTTTGGCTGGGGCTGGGTTTGAACCGGCCACCCTCGGCATATGGGGCCGGCGCCCTACTCACTGAGCCACTGGCGCCGCCATAAATTGCTGCTTTCTGGATGACTCCCTGACAATGCACCTTGCCGGAGCCCACCTCTGTCCACAGAGGGTGGAATTTCTCCTCGTGGCTTTAGACCGTCCTTCTCGGCCTGTCTTCACCTTTCCATGCACGCTCTTCTGATTGCTGTGATTTGACAAAAATATTAATACTTTGCAGGGCAACTCCCCTTACCCTTCATGGTCTTTGAAATCAAATGAGTTGCCAGGTGTGGTGGCTCACTCCCTAGCATTCTGGGAGGCCAAGCAGGTGAATCACTTGAGCTCAGGAGTTCGAGACCAGCCTGAGCACGAGTAAGACCCTGTCTCTAAAAATAGCTGCATGGTGTGATGGGCACATGTAGTCCCAGCTACTCCAGAGACTGAGGCAAGAGGATCGCTTGAGCCCAAGAGTTTGAAGTTGCTGTGAGCTATGACACTACAGCACTCAACTGGGGAATGACAATGTGAGACTCTGTCTCAAAAAAAGAAAAGAAAGAAATCAAACGAGTTGGTGCAAATTCTGTGTCAGGTTTGAGTAAATCTCCATCAGATTTTTAATATAATTGCATTGATTTATGGATTAGTCATGTGGACAATTGGTATTGTCAACCTCAATCTGCATTTATTTACTTATTTATTTTTAAGACAGTCTCAAGCTGTCACCCTGGGTAGAGTGCCGTGGCATCATAACTCACAGCGTCCTCCAACTCTTGGGCTCAAGTGATCCTCTTGCCTTGGTTTTTCTATTTTTTTTTTTTTCTTTTTTTTGTGGTTTTTGGCCGGGGCTGGGTTTGAACCTGCTACCTCCGGCATATGGGACCGGTGCCCTACTCCTTGAGCCACAGGCGCCACCCGGTTTTTCTATTTTTAATGGAGACAGGGTCTCACTCTTGCTCAGGCTGGTCTTGAACTCCTAAGCTCAAGCAATCCACCCGCCTCAGCCTCTCAGAGTGCTAGGATTACACCCATGAGCCACTTCGTCTGGCCCTCAATCTGCATTTAAAATGAAATCAGAAAGTGCCACCCAGGACTGGGCACACCATGGAAGCTTGGTGTCCTTCCTGACCTGGCACCAAATGGCAGTCAGACCCTGGGTCCCCAGAGCAACCTTCTCTACCCCAACATCTTGCCAAAAGCATCTTTTGGCTGCCAAGTATCTATTACCAGTCATGTGCACAGCCTGGGGCTGGGTGTCCCTTAGGATGCAGGGATGGTCCAGGCTGGAACAAGCCCTCTGGCCGTTCAGAGTCCTGTGCTATGGGGACCTCTATAAGGATATGGGCCCTTGTTCTTTTTTTTTTTTGTAGAGACAGAGTCTCACTTTATGGCCCTTGGTAGAGCGCCGTGGCCTCACACAGCTCACAGCAACCTCCAACTCCTGGGCTTAAGTGATTCTCCTGCCTCAGCCTCCCGAGCAGCTGGGACTACAGGCACCCGCCACAACGCCCGGCTATTTTTTGGTTGCAGTTCGGCCGGGGCCGGGATTGAACCCGCCACCCTCGGTATATGGGGCTGGCACCTTACCGACTGAACCACAGGTGCCGCCCTGGGCCCTTGTTCTTTCATGCCCTGGGACAGAGTTCAGAGGTCAGAAGTGAATCTAGGGTTGCAGCAGAAACTGGGAACCTACACCTGAGAGAAGCACACACCCTGAGGTCACTCTTCTGCTGCAAGTTTCACCCTGTGACCTGTGGCAGAGTAGATGTCATTGTTCAGGCATCTGGAGAGTGAAGGGTGGGGCCCAGTTTCCTTCAGCCAACTGTTCATGGGCCACACTGATAATACCTAGAGCGGGGAGGCTAACCCAGCTCAGTGGCACCAGGCCAGTGACCTTGGGGCTCAGTGGGTTCCTTGTCCCTCCTCTGGCTCCGCAGCCCCTGCATATAGTGACAGGACTCTGCAGAATATACTGGAACTGAGAAAAATTACAGTCACCACTCCTGCTTCCTTTGTGTTTACAAGGCTAATATTCGTTCATCTCTAGATTTTTGCATTAACTTGATATTTTAAATAATATATAGAAATTAGGTCATCTTGATAATTGAGGTGTGGGTTCCCCTTTCATCTTGTGCTAGAGGGCCCTGCCCCCCAACCTCAGCCTGGTCCAGGTCTCCCCGCCCTGTTCACAACAAGTGAGTCACACTTTGCTTTCCTGCACATTCAGGCAGGTTACATGGGCTGCCCACCCCGCCACGCAGAGCTGTGCCTCCTGGACCTCATTGGGTCTTGGCAGCTGGACCAGGCCAGGCCCAGGCCTCGGTGTCTCCAAGGAAGATAGGAGGCTTGTGCTGAGCAGCAGAATGAAACATTTTCTTCCAAGAAAGGCAGAGTGCCTGTCCCCTGTCTAGGTGACACACACAGACCAGCAAAGGCAGTGGGATCACTAGATGTAAATTTAAAAACAATTACAATAAATTCAGAATGAATTATTGTTATTATTATTATTTTAGAGTATGATGGTGTCCCAGCTCATAGCAACCTCAAATTCCTGGGCTCAAGCGATCCTCTTGCCTCAGCCTCCCAAGTACCTGGGACTACAGGCGCCTGCCACAATGCCCGGCTAGATTTTCTATTTTTAGTTGAGATGGGGTCTCTCTTGCTCAGGCTGGTCTCGAACTCTTAAGCTCAGGCGATCTACCTGCCTCAGCCTCCCAGAGTGCTGGGATTATAGTAGTGAGCCACCATGCCCCGCCAAAATGGTTTTTAATTGATTACTGAGATTAGTATTGGAATTAGTTTGAAAGTAATCTAGTAAAATGAAATGCTGAGAAACTTACATAATTATTTATTGCTCTGTAAATATATCATAAGTTACAAATATTCAAACAAACACTTTTTTTTTTGTAGAGACAGAGTCTCACTTTACCGCCCTCGGTAGAGTGCCATCACGTCACACAGCTCACAGCAACCTCCAGCTTCTGGGCTTACGCCATTCTCCTGCCTCAGCCTCCAGAGCAGCTGGGACTACAGGCACCCGCCACAACGCCCGGCTATTTTTTGGTTGCAGTTTGGCCGAGGACGAGTTTGAACCCGCTACCCTCGGCATATGGGGCTGGTGCCCTACTCACTGAGCCACAGGCGCCACCCCAAACACTTTTGATGTCTTTTTTTTTTTTTGTGGTGAACCTTCACATCTGGCTAGGGTCACAATTTCCTTGCAATGAACAAAACTATGCTAAGCCTTTCAGGAGAGGAACTGATTCAGATCTGACCCAAATTTACAAAGTTATGTGGCCAGCAGCCCTGTTTGGAGGGGACAGACGTCATAATAATTACAGAGAAAGCAGAGTCCCACAGTGGATAAGACCCACACGTGTATAGTCAGGGAGTCCTGGGAGCACCCCATCCCTACACCCTTCCTGACCGCATCTCTGAGAGAGGGAGCGCCAGGAGGGCACAGCTGACAGCCAGGATGGGGCCATTGCAAGGAAGGAGCCCAGGCAGGGGCCAGGTCCAGGTCTGGGCCCAGGATAGGGGCAAGGGAAGAGGAGCAGCCCTAGGAGGCCCAGCTCAGTCCCACTGGGTTAGGAGGGCCCAGCCCAGGGCAGGAGGGCAGGGGCAGAGACAGACCCCAGGGCCAGGGCAACAGGGTTCAGGTTTGGGGTTCAGCTATGTTTGTCCTGTCTTAGGCACTGGTTCCTGGCTCTGTGACATGTGGCTTATTTGCTGAATGACAGCAGGTGGCTCCCCCTCAGAATGTCCTGTGGGACCTCAGGAGCCAAATATTGTATGTGACTATGAATGGGCCCCATAGGCAGCTCTGCTGGGCAGAAAGTGTGCATTGCTGCCCTGGCCAGACCACACACACACCCCTAGTGACACAGAGTAACAAAAGAAACCTTCTTGGGGTACCCCAGACACATGAGAGGTCCATCTCAGGTCTACCCTGAATCAGAACACTGTGACCTTTTAAGACTAGGCACAGTGGCTCACGCCTGTAATCCTAGCACTCCGGGAGGCAGAGGTAGGTGGATTGCTTCAGCTCATGAGTTCGAGACCAGCCTGAGCAAAAGTGAGACCCCCCATTTCTACTTAAAAAACAAAAAAGAAAAAAACAAAACAACCCAGAAAACCTGAGGCAAGAGGATCGCTTGAGCCCGAGTTGGAGGTTGCTATGAGCTATGATGCCACGGCACTCTAATCAGGGTGACAGCTTGAGACTCTGTCTCAAAAAAAAAAAGAAGACTGTGACCTTACCCATGGAGTGGGGTGGGGTGAGAAGGACGTGCTCAAATCTGTTCCTTTTGTTTTATTTTCTGGGCTCTGACAACAGCCCTGTCTCCATTCACTGGTATCAAGTGACCCCAAATCCAGTCATTCTGGGCAAAGGGGCCAATCTGGGAGCAGACCCAGGTGCTCCCCCTGGTGAGAGAGCCCCAAGTCAGCTGTGTCCTAGGGCAGGCTCCTGGCACACCTGCCACCATCCTGTGGATCTGTGCCCCTGTGCCCCTGTCACCCTTGGCCTCATCTCAGTGTTTCACCCAAGACCTAGGTGAAGGGGTTCTGTAAGTGGACTGGACACAGCCTTGGCAACACTGCCGAGCCCCGGGGCTGGGCCTGTGGTCCTTCCCAGCTCTAGGTGGGCAGGGCTATGAAACACACATGTCAGCTACTCTCTAGACGAGGCACCGTGCTGTTTTCTGTTAGTGGGTAGAAGAGTCCGACAAGGAAACTCATTTAGACGATGACACCCACGGTAGTGGCAGAGCTGGGCCCTCCCTTGGAGCACCATGGGCCCCAGACCCGAGCAGAACATTCACACTGGCCCAGGGTGACCCAGGCTGAGCCAACCAGCACGCTGCCCAGGCTCCCTCTGCTCTGGTCTGTCCCTCTGACCAGTCTGGACTCCTGCTGGGCACCTACCTGGTCTCCAGTTTTCCTTACAGGAACCAAGGCAGGTTCTTGGCACATCCGTCACCTGCTAAGGAGGGAATCTTCAGGAACATCCCCCAACCCCAGCATGTGAACCCCATTCCTTCCTTACTCTCAGACCCATCCTTACTCTGGTGGAAACTCCAGCAGAATGTAGGACTATTCACATTTTCACTCAACCTTCCAGAGGCAGCAGTGGGGTGGGTGGGGGGCTATCAGTCCCAGCAAAGGGCAGGATTTTTTTTTCTTTCTTTCTTTTTTTTTGGTTGCAGTTGTCATTGTTGTTTAGCAGGCCTGGGCCGGGTTTGAACCTATCAGCCCTGGCACCCTAACCACTGAGCTACAGGCACCGAGCCAAAGGGAGGATTCCATCCTTCTTCAGGACACAAGGAAGGGACATGCTGTCACCTCAGGAGTCACAGTCAGTCGGAGGAGTCCAGCACTGATGTGGGGTCCAGCGTTCACCGTGAGGCTCTGTCGCTGCCCCCACAGAATTCCCTCCCCCCGCCCCGGCAGCATGTTGTCCAGGAGAGGCCAGGTGTGTCTGGAGACACACCAGCAGAGTCAGGTTCTAATGGACAGGGGACATCTGTGCAGATGAGGGGCACATATGGGAAAGGGGGGCACAGCAGTCCTTGGGGGACCTTTCCCTACTCTTCCAGGCTGTGGTGCTTCTTAAAGCTGCTGTATCCAGGGCCTGGAGTGAAATTGCCACACACTTCTGTCTGGGTCACCTTGTGGTGGCACATGGAAGCCAAAAGCCCAGACAGTGGCTGCCCCTGCTCCCCCACCCCAGGTGAGGGTGGGGTTCTGGCCTCCCTCTTGGCTGGTGGGGAGACCCACCTACCCTCTCTTCTTACTTCCTGGAGCCCTGTGTCCATATGAGGCTGGTACCATGTGCTTCAGAGAACTTAACTCTGGGCAGTATCTGGCCCAGCTAGCTTTAAACATTTTAGTCCAAGACCATCTCTATCATTAAATGAGAAGGGTTACAAGGGGACTAGGCTCGGTGACCGAAACCCATAATCCAAGCACTCTGGGAGGTTGAGGCAGGTGAATCACCTGAGTTCAGGAGTTTGAGACCAGCTGGAGCAAGAGCGAGACTCTGTCTCTACTACAAATAGAAAAAATAAGCTGGGCATCATACCAGTTGCCTGTGGTCCCAGTTACTCAGGAGGCTGAGGCAAGAGGATCTCTTGAGCCCAAGACTTTGAGGTTGCTGTGAGCTATGACACCATAGCAGTCTACCCAGGGTGACTATCTCAAAGAAAAAAAAAAAAAAGAAGAAGGGTGACAGATGTGACATTGTGGTAGGGGTCTTGCCTCCCTGGTGTGTGACAGTAGAGAGAAACAGGGACATACCCGCCAGTGACTCACTCACAGGGCACCTGAGCTACAGGTGAGGCCACGGCACTGCTGTGGAGAGTGAAGACCAGGTGTCGGTGAGGGCAGCTGTCACTCACACTGCTCCTTCTGTCCTCTCCCCGGCCCAGCCAAGTCCCTGGCCAGCACACCCCAGGGTCCAGGCAGAGCCCTGGCTGGGGAGGGAGCTCACTGCAGAGACCAGCCTGGCCCCTGAGGGGTCTGTGGGCAGAGCCCCCTGCGGACTCATTCTGGCCTTCTCTCTCCTTTCAGCCTTGTCTCAGGATGTCCCCCAGGGCATTTGTGACCAAATGGGGCCAAGCAGGTTGTCTTGGGGTAAAAATGTAAGCCAAGAACAGGTTTCTGGAAAGACCCCTCTGGGAAGCAGGTTCTATGTGTGGGAACAGGAGTTCAGACAGGAGGTGGCTGGGGGCAGGGACAGGAGTGGACAGCCCAGCATTCCTGGGCCCTAGCTGCTGCTGGTCCCAGGTCCAGGGTCAGGTCACTTTCAGAGGTGGGTCTGAGGTCGAGCCATCCACAGCCCGTGGAGTCCTGGCAGGGTGGGGGAGGACAGTAGAGGTGAAAGGGCACCCTGATGTGAACCCCCAGCTGCCCCTGCCTCACCCGAAGCTGGCCCAAACCTGGCAGAGAGTGTCCTTAACTGTGACCATGATGTGGGTGGCATGCATGGCCTGAGTTTGGGAAAGGGTGTGGCACAGCACCACTCAGTCAGCAGCTTTTGGGTCACTTCATGATACACCTACGATATATAAGGCTCCCAAGTTGGTGAGGATCACATCATCCCACCCTGTGCCACTCCCAGAAGCAGGAGGCATCAGACCCAGGAACTGTCACCGGACAGGACGTGCAGTTCAGCCCAGCACCGAGGCCCAGGTACCTCAGGCCCCTCAAAGCATCTCTGCTTCTGACCCTCCTCTGCCAGCTGTCTGGGTGGTTCTCTCCTCCTAGCTTTAAACCCATGGTGACCTTCTTCTCCTCCCGACCCTCTCTCTATGCCTACCCGATAGCTCTGGGGTCCCGCTGTGGTTTCCAGCCCTGGGCTTTCAGCCAGGGGCCCCAGTCCTGCCTATCTCCCGGGGCAGGTGTGGAGGGAGCCAGCACCTCCCTGGAGACGATGAGCTGCACCCCAGTGAGTGAGGACAATTTCACGGGGGTTCTCCCCACGTGTCTTTCAATGAACATCTACCATTTGCTGCCAACTAGCCAGGTCTCCCGCCCTGGGCTGAGCCCTTTCCATACCCAAAACCATCCCACGTTGCCAAACACCAGCAGCAGGGAATGGTTCCCAGCACCACTTTGCTGTGTAGAGTCTTGTGTCCTTGTTCTGAGAACACGCAGGTGGGCGGTGGAGAGCCCAAGTTCACCCTGGGTCTTAAGTACAGCAGAGTTGTCACTGGGATTTCCCCAGGACACACTAGGCAGAGCTCCATTAGGGGACACACAGGGGTGAGACAGGGTGTCAGGCCGAGCTGGTTGGTATATTTCCTGCCCAGGAGTCCTGGAGTGGCCACCAGGCCTCAGAGGTAGACTGAGAGATGTCAGGGCAGAGGGACCCCGGGACCTGATAGGACTTGAGGTGGGAGAAGAGCTGAGGGCTTGAGAAGGCCCAGAGTGAGGGACAGAGTCATGAGTCACCTGGGAGCTGGAGAAGGCGCTTCAGCAAAGTGGAGTTATCCTGGTCACATCCTGGCTCCTGAAGCAGCTAGGTCTGTGGTCACTGATGTCAGAGGTCAGACCCCAGGCCTTCATGTGGGGGTCATCAGGGATGAAAACTGGAATTTCAACACAAGTTACAGCAAATCATTTGGAACTTCACTAACTAAAAACTTGCAGGCGGCCTGTATTTTCATTTGCACTCCATGGCTGACCTATTTAAGTGGAACAGGGAGGGAGAGGTGGTGGGGACGCAGGACGGGAGGAAAGACGGACAATGAGGCTGGGCTGGGGACACTTCATCTGCACAGGGAAGCCCTGAGGTCCACAGTGTCCCTCTCGGGTGGGCATCGTCCCCACTGGCCAGGCGAGCCGGGCTCCCACTGCAGCAGCACCTGCCCCATTGGTGGGGGTTGCTCCAGGGCACCTCTGGCTGCACAGCTGGGCCAAGCTGACTGGTAGCTGGGGAGGGTCCCTGCACAGAGCTTCAGGGGCTGGAGCTGGGGGTGAGGGGACAGCATGGGAAGTGGTGAGGACAAGGACCAGGGCTGAGGGTCCCGTCAGCATCTGCCACACTGAGGAGGAAGGGATGGGACAGCCCAGTGCTCTGGGATATGACCTCCTGGCCTGGGCTCCATCAGGCCCTGACCAGGATCTAGGCCCACAGGCTCCTGGCCGTGGACACTATTCCCCTCCCAGTGGCAGGGCCCAGCTATGCTGCTAATGGGCCATGCTGGGTCGGTGGTAGACACTGATGAGCCATGTGTCCCTATCTGTCCCCTGCTTCATTTAGACTAGAGGGTGGCCAGGATAGAGCCTGTCCAGGCAGTGAATGCACTCAGCTGGGTCCCTCCTCACATCCAGGCCCCGTGTCCCCTGCACAGGGACATAGGCACCTATTCCCAGCTCTACGAGGTCTCCAGAAGACCTGCCTTTTCCGTTTGAATTCCTGCAGCTCACTCCAATTTATCTCACCTTGGACCTGGAAATAAGTAACCTGACCTTTTCCTGCATGGTTTGTCGCTGTGTGTAGGACTAAGACACTGGGGCAGGGAGGGCCCAGCTCCGTGTGCTTCTCACGTCTGCATGTAGGGCCTAGAGTCTGAGGCTCAGCTCTGAGCTCCTGCAGGGGACACATTGGGCTGTGTGGATTCTGGTCTCCTCTGGACTCTTCCAGAGCCCAGGACTTTGCCCACAGTGTGGGAAGGACGTGTGTTTTTTTACTTAAAAGCCATTAGGGGTGAACATGAGGGCCTGGGAACCACATGCCTGGCTTTCCCCTGGGCTCTCAAACCAGTGGGATAATAGCCATGGTGAGGCTGGTGCCATCGGGCACTCAGTCTGTCGGGGGACTGTCCTCAGTGCTCTGCAGACTGTCACATCTACTCACACCATATCAGCAAGAGGACTGGATCAAGGCAAGATGTCTCCTGAAACATTTCACCAACACAAGGACTCAAAAACTGACACAAATTGCAAAGGACACAAATACCTCTGAATACAAACCCACAGAAGGCAGAGGCCCCACACCCAAGGTAAAGGACTCAGGGAAGAAGGGATCATATTCAAAGTGAAGGTGAGACCATGGTTGAAGAAACAACATGGGAAAATCCTCAGGGAGGATGAAAATGGAACCTTCGACATTGAAAGGCCGGGGCAAGGCAAACAGAAGACTGGACGTCAGAGTGAATCCCTGACATTGTGGAGACCGACTGGGGTGTCCTCTAGAGGAGCAGCTTCCTGTGGTCCCCTCATCAGTGCACGTGGATGTGCGGCTTTGTGTCCGTTCAGCACAGTGACGATTCTCAGAGATCACAGATGAACATGGAACCCCTGAGCACGAGGGTGATGTGGCATTTCTTGGCAGCTGCCAGGGTGCTGGAAGACAGCAGAGCCCACATCCCCTTCTCAGGGAGCCCTGCGGGGCAACAAGTCCACAGCAGGCTCTGGAAGGGCAGGTGCAGCAGGGGACGTGCCTGGGCATGGGGCCCTTAGCTCAGGAGCGTCCCCACGCTCTTGCTGAGGACACAGTCCAGCAGACAGGACAGACTCTCGCAGGGAAGGTGATGGGTATCCAGGGAACAAGGGCCACACTGTGGGGTGATTAAGGGACAGCTCTGGGTGACAGCTGTCAGCTGGCCTGGTCAGCCTTCCTGCAGAGGAGATTGTGGGGAGGAAAGGAGTATTCAGGGGTCACAGAAGGTGACTGACACTGGGAAAACTGAGACAAGAAGAAAGATCAGATGGAAGAAAACAAGAAAGGAGAAGCTGGGGAGAGTTTGCTATGACCTCGCCACAGGTGTAATGGGACAGTCAGAACTGTCATTTGCATGCCTGCCCAGGACAAGGGAGGGTTGGGATCAGGCTCAGCCATCTGAACCCTGCCCTGAAGGGAGTAATGAGAGAGGAGAAAACTTCTAGAGAGCTCTTTCCTCGGGGGGAGGTTCCTGGAAGGATGGTCCTTGGTTTCTCCTCCCAGGGTGTCTGGAGCAACAGGCCTCTTGTTCTTTGCACAACCTTGCTGTCCGGCTCTTCCTGCAACCCCATGAGCGCCCGTTTCCACACAGTCCAGTGTCTGTCTGGTCAGCCGCGCTGTTTCTTTGCTTCCACCCAAAGTTCTCTGCAGAGAAGCATGAGACAAAGGCACAGGGAAGGGTCTGTGCTGCTCCACGTGGGATGCAGGTGAACCCGGGGCCGCGTGGTGCCTGGTCACAGGACCGCGAAAGGGCACCAGGAAGAGTTCCCTTCAGATGCAAAAGTGTCATCCTACAATGGTCCTTGGCCCTGCATGAAGGGAAGGGTCGTCTCTACTTGACCGTAGTAAGGGAAGGAGCTTTGCAACCTTCGGGTTGAAACTATAGAAAGTAACGGGTATTTAGGGCAACAGAGCGCGTGTCATTTTTCATCAGTGTGACAATGGGAAGCTAAAGTTCAGAGCGGAGATTTCCCACCTTTCTCTTTCCTCTCCTTTCCCTGATGGACTCACTCAGGAGTGTCCTGCCCCAAGGCAGATGTGTCCTGAGTCAACCCTACAGGCAGGAGGAGAAGCCCCAGTGACTCCACCTTGAGCTGGCAGAGCCGGGACAGGGCAGATGGGGAGGCCAGGGGACCAGACACAGCCCTGCCCAGGGGGGGAGCGGCAGGGCCTCCCCAGAACATCTCAGCCCACTGCCCTGATCCTGGGGAGACCCTGACAAGGCCAAGGGTGCCCCCAGGGCTGTGCTGTCTCCCCAGTGAGGCTGCAGGGATCAGAGAGGGAGGGCTGGAGGCTGCAGCAAGTGAGTGGAAGCTTTTCTTCTAAGAGGTGCCCTAGGATGTGGGGAACCGCAGGGGGATGGAGGGTGCAGGGGATATATGTGACTATGGGGGGGGATGTCAGGTATAGGGGAATGCTGTGAGTGGTCCCAGGAGGATTCTTCTGTCTATGAGTATTAACCACTCTTATCCACAGATACCTGATGGATCCAGACAGATTCATGTACAACTTCACAAACAACTCTTCAGTCTTTGGACAGCACCAGACCTACCTGTGCCACGAGGTGGAGCTCCTGGATAGTGACTCCTGGGTCCCTCAGAACCAGTACAAGGGCTTCCTGCGCAACCAGGTAACCAGCCAGGCACTGCATCCAGGCAGGGTCTCCCCAGTCCCAGGCTTCATGGGCATTAAGTGTATGTGGTGCCCACAGAGTTTCTGTCACCTATGGTCCCACTGACTGCTACTGCTCTGCTCTGGGATGAGGTGGGACACTTTGGCTTCACCAGACGCTCCATGGTTGGCAATTCTGAGCCCTGTGTCAGCATCTGGCCACATGATCAGGCCCTGGCACCACGAGCCCAGCGTCATCCCCCTGTCCAGTGCTCAGCCACCCTCTCCTGCTAATTAGGGGCTCAGGGCAGTGGGAAAAGGGTCTGCCCCAGAGCCCAGTGGTATCAGGTCAGCCCGACACCCCTGTGGCTCCGAGGACGCTGCCCAGGACCCCTCATGGCAGCAGCTCCCACAGGAAGGTCTGTAGAGGATCAGGCCGACCTGACTTAACAGACCAAGATTCCTGGTGTCTGCTCCTGACCTAATCCCGGGGAAGAGAGACTGAGGGGGGACAAGGGGCAGAAGAGGCCATCCTGAGAGTCTGTCCTGACCAGGAAGGAGCCCACAGGAAGGCCCCTGTCAGGGTGCCAGGGAGGCCAAGCATCAGGGGAGGAGTAGGGACTGACCAAGTCACGTCCCACCTGCTGTCCTCTCTGCTCTGGTGTCCTCAGCCTGACTAGTTCCCAGCGTGTTGTTGAATGTCCTTCGCTGCAGTTTGGGCAAATCTCCAACAGTGACAATCACCACATGACCCAAGGACTCAGGGGTGCGTCCTGCTTGAGCCTGTTGTCCCTCTCATTGGTGCCCAGGAAGCCCTTTTGGTCTGTTTCTATATCTCTCTTGGGCCCAGAACAGGGTGAGTCACAGAATAGCAGCTTCTAGAACAATCTCTGTAGATATGGAGGTGGGGTGAGGGAGTAGATAGATAAGGGGTCACTACCCCATGAAGGAGACTCAGTCACCTCATGGGCCTCAAGCCAGTGATTTTGGGCCTCAGCTGAACCCTCTTCCTTCACTAACTCTGCAGCCCCTCTATGCGCACCTGGGTCTGGGTGAGCTTCCCTAAGATTCTGACCTTGGGTGCGAAGTTTGAGAGTGCTCCGGAAACTCAGGCATCAGAGAAATCATGTCAGGATTGAAATATTTATAATATTACTTAATATCAAATTTATTCCCAAAACTTCATGGTGGGCAAAGCATCAACATTCTAAATAAAGACAGATACTGACAGGTCTCTGCAGAATGTACTGGAACTGAGAAAAAACACAGTCACCAGTCCTGGGCCGTCTGTGTTTACATAAGTGATATTCGTTCATCTTGGAATTTTGCATTATCTTGACATTTTCTTTCTTTCTTTTTTTTTTTTTTTGACAGTCTCACTATGTCGTCCTTGGTCAAGCACCATGGCATCACGGCTCACAGCAACCTCCAACTCCTGGGCTTAAGGAGTTCTCTTGCCTCAGCCTCCCAAGTAGCTGGGACTATAGGCACCAGCCAGAGCACCTGGCTATTTTTTGTTGCAGTTGTCATTGTTGTTTAGCAGGCCCAGGCCAGGCTCGAACCTGCCAGCCTCGGTGTATGTGACCAGCATCCTACACACTGAGCTCGCTTTTTTTTTTTTGAGACAGAGTCTCAAGCTGTCCCCCTGGGTACAGTGCTGTGGCATCGTAGCTCACAGCAACCTCCAACTCAGGTTCAATTGATACTCTTGCCTCAGCTTTTCTACTTTTAATAGAGATGGGGTCTCACTTTTGCTCAGGTTGGTCTGAAACTCGGGAGCTCAAGCAATCTACCTGCCTCTGCCTCCCAGAGTGCTAGGATTACAGGCGTGAGCCACTGCTCCTAGCCGTGATATTTTCAATATTGCATGAAAATTCATTCATCTCCATAACTGAGGTGTGGGCACCCCTCTCATTGTGCTGGAGGACCCCCGCCTCAGCCTGGTCCAGGCCCCCCACCCTGTTCATGACAAATGACTCACACTTTCTTTTCTTTACTAGGCTAAGGATCGACAAAATGGCTCTGAGGGCCGTCACGCAGAGTTGTGCTTCCTGGAGCTCATTGGGTCTTGGCAGCTGGACCCAGCCCAGCACTACAGGGTCACCTGCTACATCTCCTGGAGCCCCTGTTTCAGCTGTGCCCAGGAAGTGGCCGCGTTCCTGAGGGGGAACAGCCACGTGAGCCTGCGGATCCTGGCTGCCCGCATCTATGACCACCACTCTGGATATGAGGAGGGGCTGAAGGCCCTGCAGGGCGCTGGGGCCCAAGTGGCCATCATGAGCCATGCAGGTCAGCATGGAGCCTTGGGAGGTGGCAGGGAGAGGCCCCTAGGAAGGTGACAGAAAGCGGGGAAGGGTCAGCGTCCCCGTGGAAGGCCCCAGTCTGCTGCCTGCAGAAGTGCTGGCTGCACTCGGGGGCCCAGGTGGGGCCTCTTGGAAGAGGGTCCAGGACAGGAGGGTGGTCCCAGGGGACAAGGAGGGAGGCTGGAAGTGAAGCAGGACTTAGGGGCTTCCAGAAAGAATAAGGACTGGGCTGGCTCAGATGCCAGTTGGAAGAGAGTCTAAGGAAGCAGACAGGTCCCCAGGGCAGGGATGACAAAGGGCACTGAAGGACCATGTGCAGAGTCTGTCCCTCAGGGTCATACATGCTTGCTGGGGCCCCTCCCCACAGCAGGGGCTTGACTCCTGTCCCCTGTCCCTTCTCAGAGTTTGGCCCCTTGCTGGGACACCTTTGTGGACCACCAGGGAGGGACCTTCCAGCCCTGGCAGAGACTGCAAGAAGAAAGCCAGTCCCTGAGCAGGAGGCTGTAGGACATCCTCCAGGTGGGGCCTCCTCCCTCTGGCTGGTGCCACATCTGCCTGGTCCCTCCCTCTCCCTCCCTGGGCTCTTCCCTCCCTCCCGTCTGCTCAGATTCTCCTAAGGGTGGCCTGCTCCCCCCAGGGGCATCCAGCTCCCTCCCTCCCTTCCCTTCTCACAACCTCCCTCTGCTCTCTTGCCTGCTGGGCCCTCCTTCCTGTCCCTGTCCTTGTCCCAGTCCCCAGACCTCCTCTCTGTCATCTTTCCCACTCTCTCACCCTCGGCTGTATTCAATTTCTTCTGCCCTCTAGGCTCAGGGAGACTCAGTGTCTCCAAGGAATGGAGGAGGCCTGTGCTGAGTGGCAGAATGAAGCACCTTCTTCCAAGAAAGGCTCAGTGCCTGTCCTCACTTCTAGGTGACCCACACAGACCAGCAAAGCCAGTGGACTCACGGAGCAATATATATTTTAGAAATTCCAGTTAAATAACTTTTAGTTGAAAATTGATCTTGTAGTGGCGCCTGTGGCTCAAGGAGTAGGGCGCCGGTCCCATATGCTGGAGGTAGTAGGTTCAAACCTAGCCCTGGTCAAAAACCAAAAAAAAAAAGAAAAAGAAAATTGATCTTGTGGCTGAGTGCCTATAGGTCAGAGGCTAGGGCCCTGGCCACATACACCAGAGGTGGTGTATGTGGAATCTAGCCTGGGCCTGCCAAACAACAATGAGAACTACAACCAAAAAACAGCCGGGCGTTGTGGTGGGCTCCTGTAATCCCAGCTACTTGGGAGGCTGAGGCAAGAGAATCACTTAAGCCCAAGACCACTCCTCCGAGGGCGACAAAGTGAGACTCTGTTTCAAAATAAATAAATAAATATTAAAAAATTAAAAATAAATAAAAATAAAAATAACCGGGCATTGTGGCAGTCACCTGTAGTCCCAGCTACTTGGGAGGCTGAGGAAGAAAATGGCTTAAGCCCAAGGGTTTGAGGTTGCTGTGAGCTGTGATGCCACGGCACTCTACCGAGGGCGACCAAGTAAAACTCTGTCTCCAAAAAAAAAATTGATCTTCTGTTTCAGGTATACAGTATACAAGTATCCTCAATACTCTCAGAATGGTTTCCAGTTCACTAATCAAGTGATTGTTTTTAATTCTTTCATATCTAGCCCAATGTAAGGAAATATTAATTATCTTCCCTAATGTTTTTCCTCTATAAATGTATCATGAATAAAGGATTTTAAATGAACTCTAGCAAGGCTGTAAATGTCTTTCCTTACTGTAGTGCATCTTCATTTGGGCCAAGGTCACACTTTTTCCCTCTGGGATAAGAAAATCTCCCTAAGCCTTACGGGAGAGGAACTGAGTTCAAACCCTACTGGCATTAACAAAGTCACGTGGCCAGCAGCCCTGTTTGGAGGGGACAGGTCCTGCAATCGTTACAGAGAAAGTGGCCAGGAAGCACACATGCATGCAGCCGGGGGATGTCAGGGGTGTGCGGTCCCCTGCTCTTCCTGAGTTCAGCCTTAGAGAGGGAGCCTGAGGAGGTCAGGGGTGAAAGCCAGGACAAGGCCATTGCAGGGAAGAGGCCCAGGGAGTGGCCAAGTCCAGGGCTGGCCTAGCACAGGGACGGGGGAGAAGAACAGCCCCGGATGGCCCACCTCGGCCCCAGCAGGGAGGGGAGCTCAGCCCAGGTCAGGAGATCAGGGGCAGAGACAGACTCCAGAGCCAGGCACTAGGGGTCAGGGTTGTGGCTCAGTGTGTCTGTCCTATCTTTGGCACTGGTTCCCTGTTGTCTGACTGGGGCTTTTTTGTTCTGTGACAGCAGGTGGCTCCCCCCTCAGGATGCCCCTTGGGACCTCAGGGGCCACATATGTGACTAATACCTCATAGGCAGCTTTTTTGGGCAGAAAGTGCACACTGGTACCCTGGCCCAGACAAACACACGCACGGTGACACAGAGTGACAAAAGAAAAAGGAAATTTTTTATTCAACACACAGGAAACATCCACTGCCAGAGCACCCCCTTAACTATGTTTGAAAAAGAAGATTTTAGGCTCGGCGCCCGTAGCTCAGTGAGTAGGGTGCTGGCCACATACACCGAAGGTGGTGGGTTCGAGTCCGTCCCAGGCCTGCTAAAAAACAATAACAACAGCAACTAAAAAATAGCCAGTGAGTGCCTGTAGTCCCAGCTACTTGGGAGGCTGAGGCAAGAGAATCGCTTAAGCCCAAGAGTTTGAGGTTGCTGTGAGCTGTGATGCTACAGCCCTCTACCAAGGGCGACATAGTGAGACTTTGTCTCAAATAAAAAAGAAGATTTCATCATTTGACATGGGGGAAAGCAGGGAGAATGTCGTCATTAAGTGTCCGCATTTGGTTGTGATTTCAGGCTCTGACAACAGTCCAGCCTCCATCCCAGACTCAATGGACCAAATAGCCACAAGATGTTCTCAGGGCAATAGGCCAACCTGGGAGAGGCCAGAGCACTTCACCCTGGTGAAAAAGACCACTCTGTACTTCCCTGGGTCAGGTTCCAGGGGCCCTGTCCCCATCCTCACAGAGCCCTATCTCCCAAGCTCCTCCCCAGACCCCCTCAGCTCCCCAGGGCCTGACTTCAGAGTATCGCCCATAGCTGCTGTGAGGGGATAGCACACAGCTCCCGGGACACTGCTGAGACCCTGAGTGGGGCACTGGCAGCCTGTTCTTCCTGCCTGCTCTAGGCTGGGCAAGGTCCCCAGAATTGGTAGAACTGGGACCTTGTGCAGAGCAGCATGGACTCCAGACCAAAGCAGAATGTCCACTCTAGTTCCAGAGTGACCTGAGCTGAGGGAACCAGCACCCTGCCCAGGGGAGGACTTGGGAGATGGAATGTGGAGGAGGAGAAGGGTCCTGCTACCTGCCCTGGGACAGCACACATGGCCTCTTTCTCCAGGCCAGGGTCCCAGGTCCTCTTGCAGCTCAGCTCCATTGCCCAGAGTGACTACACTTTGTAGCTTTTTGGTCATTTGCTTCTAGGATGGGGTGGAGCTGTTGTCAGAGCCCAGAAATGCAGATCAAAGGATTAGGGTTGATGTCCAAGTTCTCCACTCACCCCGTCCATGTAACGTGTTGAAGTGGGTGTCTGGGGAGTATGGGGTACCTTGTGGAAGGTCCTCTAATCTCATGTCACTGTGTGTGTCTGTGTTTCTGTCTGGCCAGGACAGCGGTGCACACTTTCTGCCCAGAACAGCTGCCTGTGAAGCCCGTTCTTTGTTACATATGTGGCCCGTGGGGTCCCACAGAATATACTGTGATAAGAGCTTCCTACTATCATCAAGCAAAAAAACCCCACATGTCATAGAGCCAGAAACCATTGCGGAAGGCAGGACAGACACAGATGAGCCCCAGCCCTGACTCCTGCTGCCCCGGCCCTGCTGTTAGTCTCTGCCCCTGACCTCCTATCCTGGGCTGAGTTCCCCTCCCTACTGGGGCTGAGCTGGGCCTCCCAGGGCTGCTCCTCTCTTCCGCCCCCTGTGCTGGGCCAGCCCCGGACCTGGCTCATCGCTGGGCTCCTTCCCAACCCATCAACCCCTCCCTGGGTCTCAGCCATGACCCCTGGATAAGGACCCAGTGCTGCCCCATGTCCTGATGTCCTGATGGAGAGTTCTCTATTAGGCTCTAGTGATCCTTCACAGTATCCTGCCTTCTCTATCAGGCTGCCAGTGGGCCAGGAAGGGGCCAGTGATGGCTAGGGCTTTGCTGCTCCAAGAGATTCATTCTCTGGTGGACAGAAGGACATGTGGCTGGCGGGGCCACCTACAGGGGACCATAGCAGTCCTGAGGGCTCCCCCTGAACTTCCCAGCAGAGGCACTTCTGAAAGTTGCTGTATCCAGGGTAGTGAAACTGTTACTCCCATCTGGGTTACCCTGTGCTGGCACATAGGAGCCAGAAGCCCAGACAACGGCTGCCCCTGTCCACCCTCAGGCAGGGCAGGGTCCTGGCCTCCCTCTTGGCTGGAGAGGAGACCCACCAGCCCTCTTGCCTCTCTTATCTGAGCCCTGGGTCCATACGCCACTTTGACAATGTGTGGCAGAGATTTTAACTCTGGGTGGCATGTTGTCTAATGTATTTTAGACGTGTTAATCCAAGGCCCTGGCTGTCGTTGTGAGGAATGGTGGGTCTGCAGAATGGTGGTGGGCTAAGCTCTCTGCTCTGTAAAACTCAGTCTGACCTTTGTGAGTCCACAAGCATCCATGTGGGGCTGATGTCACAGCTGGGAAAAGAAAACCGAAGCTGTGTGAAGAACCTAAAGGGCGTGTTGTTTAGCTGTGTGGAGAACCTAAAGGGCGCAGAGAACTTCCCCATTCTGTGACACCAATGTGGGTGCCATGCCAAGTCCAGTGTTTAGAAAGGGAAGGGAAACAGCACCACTGACTCACCGGGTTTCAGGCCTAATTGCATCTGCTGAGGATGGAATCTCCCGGAACATACCCTGACCCCAGCACGTGAACCCCGTTCCTTTCTTACTCTCAGACCCATCCTCCACTCTGGTGGAAACTCCAGCAGAATGTAGGACTATTCACATTTTCACTCAACATTCCAGAGGCAGCCGTGGGGTGGGTGGGGGGCTATCAGTCCCAGCAAAGGGCAGGATTTTCTTTCTTTCTATTTGTTTTTTGTTGCAGTTGTTATTGGTGTTTGACAGGCCCAGGCCAGGTTTGAACCCGTCAGACCTGGTGTATGTGGCCGGCGCCCTAACCGCTGGGCTACGGGCACCAAGCCAAAGGGCAGCATTTCTTCCATCCTCTTTCCCGTGGACACAGGAAGGGACATGCTGTCACCTCAGGAGTCACAGTCACTCAGAGGAGTCCAGCACTGATGTGGTGTCCAGCATTCACCATGAGGCTCTGTCGCTGCCCCCATAGAATCCTACCCTCCTCTGGCAGCATGTTGTCCAGGAGAGGCCAGGCGTGTCTGGGAGACACACCCGGAGAGTCAGGTTCTAATGGACAGGGGACATCTGTGCAGATGAGGGGCACATATGGGAAAGGGGGGCACAGCAGTCCTTGGGGGACCTTTCCCTACTCTTCCAGTCTGTGGTGCTTCTTAAAGCTGCTGTATCCAGGGCCTGGAGTAAAATCGCCACCCACTCCTGTCTGGGTCACCCTGTGCTGGCATGTGGAAGCCAGAAGCCCAGACAGTGACCTGTCCCCCACCCCAGGTGAGGGTGGGATCCTGGCCTCCCTCTTGACTTGGGAGTAAACATTTTACTGCAGGGTCATCTCTCATCAAATAACAAGAGTTACAGATGTGAGATTGTGGAGTAAAGGAGTGACAGTAGAGGAGTCTGACCTCCCTGGTGTGTGGCAGTAGAGAGAAACAGGGACATACCTGCCGGTGACTCACTCACGGGCACCTGAGCTACAGGTGAGGCCACGGCGCTGCTGTGGAGAGTGAAGACCAGGTGTCGGTGAGGGCAGCTGTCACTCACACTGCTCCTTCTGTCCTCTCCCCGGCCCAGCCAAGTCCCTGGCCAGCACACCCCAGGGTCCAGGCAGAGCCCTGGCTGGGGAGGGAGCTCACTGCAGAGACCAGCCTGGCCCCTGAGGGGTCTGTGGGCAGAGCCCCCTGCGGACTCATTCTGGCCTTCTCTCTCCTTTCAGCCTTGTCTCAGGATGTCCCCCAGGGCATTTGTGACCAAATGGGGCCAAGCAGGTTGTCTTGGGGTAAAATGTAAGCCAAGAACAGGTTTCTGGAAAGACCCCTCTGGGAAGCAGGTTCTATATGTGGGAATAGGAGTTCAGACAGGAGGTGGCTCGGGGCAGGGATGGGAGTGGACAGCCCAGCATTCCTGGGCCCTGGTCTCAGGTCACTTTCAGAGGTGGGCCTGAGGCCGAGCCAGCCACAGCCCGTGGAGTCCTGACAGGGTGGGGGAGGACATCAGAGGAGGAAGGGCACCCTGAGATGAACCCCCAGCTGCCCCTGCCCCACCCAACCTTAGGTCCCCGGGCCAGCCTGTCTTTCTGAGCCCTTGGCCCATGTGGTCCCCTCTCCCCACCCTGAGCTGGCTTCTCTGCATCCTGAGGCTGTCACCCTGTGGGAGAAGGGCAGATACGCTGTCACACCGACATCCCCAGTGCTCTTCAGAGGAGAAGGGCTCCCTATTCCCGTGTCTATTGGAAAGTTAGCAGGAAGTGTCCTTGTCAGTGGAAGGGACACTCTGCACAGCAGGGGCTGTCTGGATAGAGAGGGGGAGGCAAGGTTGGGGTCATGGCTACAAGGGGGCTCGGCTAGGCCGGGGGCAGGGGCCGTGAGGAAGGAGGACATGAGGGGAACAGGCGGGTGGGAGAGACCCAGAGCTGGGGTTGAGGAGCCAGGCTGGCAGGAGGGAGTCTCCAAGGAGGGTGAGCAAACAGCTACCCCCTGGGTGGAGCCCTCCTGGGTCTGCCCCAGACAACTTGGGGAGGCCTGTGGTGGCGGAGGCTCTAGGACACGTTTGCTGGGGGCCTACAATGCTGGTTGGGCAGAGGCTGTCCCTCTGGGCAGCAGCAGCCAACTAAAGGGCGGGGACTTCCCTTGGGGAAGGGCCTGTGTAGCCAGAGCCCCCACACCTCAGGGACGCTACACTGGCAGCTCAGGCTGTCCGTGACCCCCTGCTGTCCTCACGGATTCAGAAGCACTTTCTAGCCTTAGTAACTGGGGGCTGGGGTAGAACTGCCTGGGGTAGTGCGACACCCCTTTGGGCCTGTTGGAGACACGGGCAGGGAGCCCTGATGGCTGTACTGTGCTGCAGGCATGCACTGGGATGTGGGTTCTGGTCAGACACACGCCATGACACATGCCCAGGATGAGTCCAGAGGATGCCACCTGAGACACCAATGGGGCTGACACCATCCAGAGCCTGTCCTCGTGCAGAGGGGATCAAAGTCTGGGAGTGGACAGACAGGAGGTGCCCTCACAGCAGAGGGGCGGAGCACACTCCCATCTGTCTATGAGGAGTGGTGGCCACCAGAAAATGTAGGGGCCGCTGGTGAAGTTTTTTCCTGAAGACAGTGACTGGCAGACTTTAGTGGTAAAGAGCCCCTTGTTCAGTGTGCCATCCAGCATGGAACTGTCCCCATGATGTGGTCTTCCCCTGCATGGGACAGCTGGCCAGGCCAGGGCTGTCAGGAACAGGGGGCTATCCCACGGGGCCCACGCTACTAGCCTCTCCAGCAGAAAGTGTGCTGAGCCTAGCAGGAAGACCCAAGGAATGATGGGACTGACCTGTAGCTAGGACTCAGGGGCTGGCTTGGGACAAGAACACAGCTTCCTCCCATTTTTGAGGGTTGGGAGGTATGAGGCAAGGGCACAGGGGTCGCCCTTCTTTTGGGTATGTGTGCCTGAATCCTTTGCTCCCTGGGGCCCTGGGCAGGTCTCGGGACCTCTTTGAGCCTCTATTGTGTCCTCTCAGTCATGGGGATAGAGATACTCCTGCTCTCATTTGCAATTAACAGGCAGAGGAGGGCTCAGCACTCATGTGTCCCCTTCCCTTCCCTGAGCCTGGATGAAGGCCCCAGCCCTACTCTTAGGGCGATGCCCTCCTCCAAGTGCAGGACTCTGGATAGGTCCCTGGATGCAGCAGGACCCTGGGAGCCAGGACCAGGCAGGGCCTGGGCAGGCCACTATGGGGGACGCAGGGTCGGCTGCATTGAAGCCCGACTTCTGGGAACACTAGGGCCTGTGGGGCCTTTCTCCAGCATGTGGACACCTGTCCTCCTACCTGTGCCCTGTCCTCCTGCCTTCCAGCTCCTGATGCCCAAAGTGACCAAATTGTGACAAGAGCTTCTTTTACCCAATGTCATCCATAGCTTCCTGGTAGGACTGTTAAGGGGTGGGGAAATCAAAGCCAAAGCTAGCCTGACTAGGCAGAAAAGCTTGTACTGTGACCATGATGTGGGTGGCATGCATGGCCTGAGTTTGGGAAAGGGTGTGGCACAGCGCCACTTAGTCAGCAGCTTTCGGGTCACTTCCTAAGACACCTACAATATATAAGGCTCCGAGGTCCTAAGAGGATGTTGGCGAGGATCACACCATCCCACCCTGTGCCACTCTCAGAAGCAGGAGGCATCAGACCCAGGAACTGTCACTGGACAGGACGTGCAGTTCAGCCCAGCACCAAGGCCCAGGTACCTCAGGCCCCTCAAAGCATCTCTGCTTCTGAGCCTCCTCTGCCAGCTGTCTTGGGGGGCTCCCACCTCTTAGCCTTAAACCCATGGCGACCGTCTTCTCCTCCTGACCCTCTCTCTATGCCTACCCGATAGCTCTGGGGTCCCGCTGTGCTTTCCAGCCCTGGGTTTTCAGCCAGGGGCCCCAGTCCTGCGTCTCCTCCTACCTCCCAGGGCAGGTGTGGAGGGAGCCAGCACCTCCCTGGAGACGATGAGCTGCACCCCAGTGAGTGAGGACAATTTCACGGGGGTTCTCCCCACGTGTCTTTCAATGAACATCTACCATTTGCTGCCAACTAGCCAGGTCTCCCGCCCTGGGCTGAGCCCTTTCCATACCCAAAACCATCCCACGTTGCCAAACACCAGCAGCAGGGAATGGTTCCCAGCACCACTTTGCTGTGTGGAGTCTTGTGTCCTTGTCCTGAGAACATGCAGGTGGGCAGTGGAGAGCCCAGATTCACCCCCAATCTAAGTACACCAAAACTGTCACTGGGATTTTCTCCACGACACACTAGGCAAGGCTCCATTAGGGGACACACAGGGGTAGGACAGGGTGCCAGGCCAAGCTGGTATTTCCTGGCCAGGAGTCCTGAGGTGGCCACCAGGCCTCAGACACAGACTGGGAGATGTCAGGGCAGAGGGAACCCGGGACCTGAGCAGGACATGGTGTCCTCTAGGGCGGAGGGCTGAGGGCTGGAGAAGGCCCAGAGTGATGGACAGAGCCATGAGTCATCTGGGAGCTGGGGGAGGAGCTTCAGCAAAGCGGGAGGTATTGTGGTCACATCTTGGAAGTTCTTGAAGCAGCGAGATCTGTGGTCACTGATGTCAGAAGGTTGGACACCAGGGTTTCATGTGGGGTTTGTCAGCAAGGAAACACTGCATGCCCGGGCAAGGTGGAATTTCTTTCTTTCTTTCTTTTGTTTTTGAGACAGAGCCTCAAGCTGTTGCCCTGGGTAGAGTGCTATTGCATCACAGCTCACAGCAACCTCCAACTCCTGGGCTCAAGCAATTCTTCTGCCTCCACCTCCCAAGTAGCTGGGTCTACAGGCATCCGCCACAATGCCCAGCTATTTTTTGGTTGCAGCCATCATTGTTGTTTGGCGGGCCCAGGTTGGATTTGAACCCGCCAGCTCAGATGTATGTGGCTGGCACCTTAGCCATTTGAGCCACAGGCGCTGAGCCAGTTTTTCTTTTTTTAGTAGAGACAGGGTCTTACTGCTGCTCAAGCTGGTCTCAAACGCCTGTGCTCAAGTGATCCACTGGCCTGGGCCTCCCAGAGTGATAGGATTACTCCTGTGAGCCACAGTGCTCAGCCTGTATTTTCATTTGTAACCGTGGCTGCCCTATTTAGGTGGAGAAGCAGAACAGGGACAGGGCAGTGGGGATGCAGGACAGAAGGAAAGGCAGACAGTGAGGCTGGGCTGCCCCACAGGACGGCCCTGAGGTCCATAGTGTCCCTCTCGGGTGGACATCATCCCCACTGGCCAGGCGAGCCGGGCTCCCGCTGCAGCAGCACCTGCCCCATTGGTGGGGGTTGCTCCAGGGCACCTCTGGCTGCACAGCTGGGCCAAGCTGACTGGTGGCTGGGGAGGGTCCTCTGCACAGAGCTGCAGGGGCTGGAGCTGGGGGTGAGGGGGGCAGCATGGGAGGTGGTGAGGACAAGGACCGAGGCTGAGGGCCCCGTCAGCATCTGCCACACTGAGGAGGAAGGGATGGGACAGCCCAGTGCTCTGGGATATGACCTCCTGGCCTGGGCTCCATCAGGCCCTGACCAGGATCTAGGCCCACAGGCTCCTGGCCATGGACACTGTTCCCCTCCCAGGGGCAGAGCCCAGCAATGCTGCTCATGGGCCATGCTAGGTTGGTGGTAGACACTGATGAGCCATGTGTTCCTATCTGTCCCCTGCTTCATTTAGACTAGAGGGTAGCCAGGACAGAGCCTGTCCAGGGCAGACAGTTGCACTGATCTGGGTCCCTCCAGCACATCCAGGCCCCGTGTCCCCTGCACAGGGACATAGGCACCTATTCCCAGCTCTATGAGGCTTTCTCCAGAAGACCTGCCTTTTCCTTTTGGATTCCTGCAGCTCACTCCAATTTATCTCGCCTTGGACCTGGAAATAAGTAACCTGACCTTTTCCTGCATGGTTTGTCACTGTGTGTAGCACTGAGACACTGGGGCAGGGAGGGCCCAGCTCCGTGTGCTTCTCATGTCTGCATGTAGGGCCTAGAGTCTGAGGCTCAGCTCTGAGCTCCTGCAGGGGACACATTGGGCTGCATGGATTCTGGACCCCTCTTACTAAAGTCCAGAGCTTTGCCCACAGTGTGGGCACGAGGTGTTTGTTGACTTAAAAGCCAGGAGGGGTGACTGTGAAGACCTGGGAACCACATGCCTGGCTTCCCCCTGGGCTCTCAAAACAGTGGGACAATAGCCACGGTGAGGCTAGTGCCACAGGGCACTCAGTCTGTCGGGGGACTGTCCTCAGTGCTCCACAGACTGTCACATCTACTCATACAACAGAGGTAAGAGAATTGGATCAAGGCAAGATGTTTCCTGAAACATTTGATCAACACAAAGACTCTAAAACTGACACAAATTGCAAAGGACACAAATACCTCTGAATACAAACCCAAAGGCAGAGGTGCCACATCCAGAGTAAAGGACTTAGGGGAGGAGGGATCGTTTTTGAAGTGAAGGTGAGACCATCATTGAAAGAACAATATGGGAAAATCCTCAGGGAGGATGAAAATGGGAACCTTCAACATTGAAAGGCCAGGGCGAGGCAAACAGAAGACTGGACGGAGTGAATCCCTGACATTGTGGAGACCGACCGGGGTGTCCTCTAGAGGAGCAGCTTCCTGTGGTCCCCTCATCAGTGCACGTGGATGTGCGGCTTTGTGTCCGTTCAGCACAGTGACGATTCTCAGAGATCACAGATGAACATGGAACCCCTGAGCACGAGGGTGATGTGGCATTTCTTGGCAGCTGCCAGGGTGCCGGAAGACAGCAGAGCCCACATCCCCTTCTCAGGGAGCCCTGCGGGGCAACAAGTCCACAGCAGGCTCTGGAAGGGCAGGTGCAGCAGGGGACGTGCCTGGGCATGGGGCCCTTAGCTCAGGAGCGTCCCCACGCTCTTGCTGAGGACAAAGTCCAGCAGACAGGCAAGACTCCTGGGTAGGTAAGGTACCAGGTAACCAGTGGGCCAGGGCTGCACCCTGGGGTGATTAAGGGACAGTTCTGGGTGACAGCTGTCAGCTGGCCTGGTCAGCTTCCCTAAAGAGGAGATTATGGGGAGGAAAGGAGTATTCAGGGGTCACAGAAGGTGACTGACACTGGGAAAACTGAGACAAGAAAGTTCAGATGGAAGAAAACAAGAAAGGAGAAGCTGGGAGAGTTTGCTATGACCTCGCCACAGGTGTAACGGGACGGTCAGAACGGTCATCTGGGTGCCTGCCCAGAACAAGGGAGGGTTGGGATCAGGCTCAGCCATCTGACCCCTGCCCTGAAGGGAGTAATGAGAGAGGAGAAAACTTCTAGAGAGCTCTTTCCTCAGGCGGGGGTTCCTGGAAGGATGGTCCTTGGTTTCTCCTCCCAGGGTGTCTGGAGCAACAGGCCTCTTGTTCTTTGCACAACCTTGCTGTCCGGCTCTTCCTGCAACCCCGTGAGCGCCCGTTTCCACACAGTCCAGTGTCTGTCTGGTCAGCCGCGCTGTTTCTTTGCTTCCACCCAAAGTTCTCTGCAGAGAAGCATGAGACAAAGGCACATTGAAGGGTCTGTGCTGCTCCACGTGGGATGCAGGTGAACCCGGGGCCGCGTGGTGCCTGGTCACAGGACCGCGAAAGGGCACCAGGAAGAGTTCCCTTCAGATGCAAAAGTGTCATCCCACAATGGTTCCTTGGCCCTGCATGAAAGGAAGGGTCGTCTCTACTTGACCGTAGTAAGGAAAGGAGCTTTGCAACCTTCGGGTTGAAACTGTAGAAAGTAACGGGTATTTAGGGCAAAAGAGCGCGTGTCATTTTTCATCAGTGTGACAATGGGAAGCTAAAGTTCAGAGCGGAGATTTCCCACCTTTCTCTTTCCTCTCCTTTCCCTGATGGACTCACTCAGGAGTGTCCTGCCCCAAGGCAGATGTGTCCTGAGTCAACCCTACAGGCAGGAGGAGAAGCCCCAGTGACTCCACCTTGAGCTGGCAGAGCCGGGACAGGGCAGATGGGGAGGCCAGGGGACCAGACACAGCCCTGCCCAGGGGGGGAGCGGCAGGGCCTCCCCAGAACATCTCAGCCCACTGCCCTGATCCTGGGGAGACCCTGACAAGGCCAAGGGTGCCCCCAGGGCTGTGCTGTCTCCCCAATGAGGCTGCAGGGATCTGAGAGGGAGGGCTGGAGGCTGCAGCAAGTGTGTGGAAGCTTTTCTACTTTTTCTACTAACAGGTGCCTCAGGATGTGGGTGCAGGGGAGGGAGGTAGGGTGCAGGGAATAGATGTGGGCTGGAAAGGAAAGGAGTGTGGGAGAAAGAGGTCTGGAGGAAGGGTGAAGGATAAAGGCAGGCAGGAGGAATAAGTGCGAGGTACAGCGGAGGGATATGGGGTGCAGAGGAGGAAGTGGGGTGCAGGGGAAAGATGTGGCTATAGGATGAGAATGTCAGATGTAGGGGAGTGCTGTCAGTGGTCCCAGGAGGAGTCTTCTGTCTGAGCATTGCCCACTCTTATCCACAGACACCTAATGGATCCAGGCACATTCATGGACAACTTCATAAACACCTGTTCAGACGGGAAGCACCAGACCTACCTGTGCCACGAGGTGGAGCTCCTGAAGAGTGACTCCTGGGTCCCTCAGAACCAGTACAAGGGCTTCCTTCGTAACCAGGTAACCACACCAGGCACTGCATACAGGCAGGGCCTCCCCAGTCTCAGCCTTCATGGACGGAGGTTCCTGGGTATGCATGTGGTACCCACAGAGTTTCTGTCCCACTGGCTGCTACTGCTCTGCTCTAGGATGAGGTGGGACACTTCGGCTTCCCCAGATACTGCATGGTTGGCATTTTTAGCCCTGCATCATCATCTGGCCACATGTTCCAGGCCCTGGCACCACAAGCCCAGCGTCATCCCCCTGTCCGGTGCCCAGCCACCCTCTCCTGCTATGCTCTCAGGGGCTCAGGGCAGAGGGAAAGGGTCTGCCCCAGAGCACAGTGCTATCAGGTCAGCCCTACACCCCTGTGGCTCCGAGGACGCTGCCCAGGACCCTCATGGCAGACCAAGATTCACAGACCAAGATTCTTGGTCCCTGCTCCTGGCCTAATCCTGGGGAAGAGAGACTGAGGTGGGACAAGGGGCAGGAGAGGCCATCCTGAGAGTCTGTCCTGACCAGGAAGGAGCCCACAGGAAGGCCCTTGTCAGAGTGCCAGGGAGGCCAAGCATCAGGGAAGAGTAGGGACTGACCAAGTCAGGTCACACCCGCTGTCCTCCCTTCTCTGTGTGCTCAGCATGACTAGTTCCCAGCGTGTTGTTGAATGTCCTTCCCTGCAGTTTGGGCAAATCTTAATTCTGTGGGCAACAACATTAACAATCACCCCATGACTCCAGGACTCTGGGGTGTGTCCTGCCTGAGCCCATTGTCCCTCTAATTGGTGCACAGGGAGCCCTTTTGATCTGTTTCTATATCTCTCTTGGGCCCAATCACAGAATAGCAACTTCTAGAAGGATTGCTGTAGATAAGGAGGTGGGGTGAGGGAGTAGATAGATAAGGGGTCACTATTGCATGAAGGAGACTCGGTCAGCTCACGGGCATCAGGTCAATGACTCTGGGGGTCAGCTGAACCCTCTTTCTTCATCAGCTCTGCAGCCCCTCCTTGCACACTTGGGTCTGGCTGAGCTTCCCTAAGGCTCTGACCTGGGTGCAAAGTTTGAGGGTGCTCTGGAAATGCAGGTATCAGAGAAATCATATCTTCATGTAAGACTGAAATCTTTAATGCATTACTTAATATCAAATTTAGTTTCAAAACTTCATGATGAGCAAAATATCAGCATTATAAATAAAGACAGATACTGAGAGGTCTCTGTAGAATGTACTGGAATTGAGAAAAAACACAGTCACCAGTCCTGGGCTGTCTGTGTTTACAGGGCTGATATTTGTTCATCTTGGAATTTTGCATTAACTTGATATTTTCTTCTTTCTTTCTTTCTTTTTTTTTTTTTCAGACAGAGTCTCAAGCTATTGCCCTGGGTAGGGTACCATGATATCAAAGCTCACAGCAACCTCCAACTCGGGCTCAATCAATCCTCTTGCCTCAAGTTTTTCTATTTTTAGTAGAGATGGGTTCTGGCTTTTGCTTAGGCTGGTCTCAAATTCGTGAGCTCAAGCAATCCACCTGCCTCCACCTCCCAGAGTGCTAGGATTACAGGCGTGAGCCACCGCTGCCACCCTTGATACTTTCAATATTGCATGAAAATTCATTCATCTCCATAACTGAGGTGTGGGCACCCCTCTCATTTTGTGCTGGAGGCCCCCAGCCTCAGCCTGGTCCAGGCTCCCCACCCTGTTCATGACAAATGACTCACACTTTCTTTTCTTTACTAGGCTAAGGATCCAAAAAATGGCTCTGAGGGCCGTCACGCAGAGTTGTGCTTCCTGGACCTCATTAAGTCTTGGAAGCTGGACTCGGCCCAGCACTACAGGGTCACCTGCTTCATCTCCTGGAGCCCCTGTTTCAGCTGTGCCCAGGAAGTGGCCGCGTTCCTGAGGGGGAACAGCCACGTGAGCCTGCGGATCCTGGCTGCCCGCATCTATGACATCTACCATGGATATGAGGAGGGGCTGAAGGCCCTGCAGGACGCTGGGGCCCAAGTGGCCATCATGAGCCATGCAGGTCAGCATGGAGCCTTGGGAGGCGGCAGGGAGAGGCCCCTAGGAAGGTGACAGAAAGCGGGGAAGGGTCAGCGTCCCCGTGGAAGGCCCCAGTCTGCTGCCTGCAGAAGTGCTGGCTGCACTCGGGGGCCCACGTGGGGCCTCTTGGAAGAGGGTCCAGGACAGGAGGGTGGTCCCAGGGGACAAGGAGGGAGGCTGGAAGTGAAGCAGGACTTAGGGGCTTCCAGAAAGAATGAGGACTGGGATGGCTTAGATGCCAATGGGAAGAGGGTCTGAGGAAGCAGACAAGTCCCCAGGGCAGGGATGACAAAGAGGACACTGAAGGACCACGTGCAGAGTCTGTCCCTCAGGGTCATACATAGTTGCAGGGGCCCCTCCCCACAGCAGGGGCTTGACTCCTGTCTCCTGTCCCTTCTCAGAGTTTGACCACTGCTGGGACACCTTTGTGGACCACCAGGGAGGGACCTTCCAGCCCTGGGACGGGCTGCAAGAGGAAAGCCAGTCCCTGAGCAGGAAGCTGCAGGACATCCTCCAGGTGGGGCCTCCTCCCTCTGGCTGGTGCCACATCTGCCTGGTCCCTTCCTCTCCCTCCCTGGGCTCTTCCCTCCCTCCCGTCTGCTCAGATTCTCCTAAGGGTGGCCTGCTCCCCCCAGGGGCATCCAGCTCCCTCCCTCCCTTCCCCTCTCACAACCTCCCTCTGCTCTCTTGCCTGCTGGGCCCTCCTTCCTGTCCCTGTCCTTGTCCCAGTCCCCAGACCTCTTCTCTGTCATCTTTCCCACTCTCTCACCCTCAGCTGTATTCAATTTCTCCTGCCCTCTAGGCTCAGGGAGACTGAGGGCCGGACCTCAGTGTCTCCAAGGAATGGAGGAGGCCTGTGCTGAGTGGCAGAATGAAGCACCTTCTTCCAAGAAAGGCTCAGTGCCTGTCCTCACTTCTAGGTGACCCACACAGACCAGCAAAGCCAGTGGACTCATGGAGAAATATATTTTTTAAGAATCCTAGTTATATAACTTCTAGTTGAAAATTGATCTTCTGTTTCAGGTATACAGTATACAAGTATCCTCAATACTCTCAGAATGGTTTCCAGTTCACTAATCAAGTGATTGTTTTTAATTCTTTCATATCTAGCCCAATGTAAGGAAATATTAATTATCTTCCCTAATGTTTTTCCTCTATAAATGTATCATGAATAAAGGATTTTAAATAAACTCTAGAAAGGCTGTAAATGTCTTTCCTTACTGTAGTGCATCTTCATGTGGGCCAAGGTCACACTACTTCCCTCTGGGATAAGAAAACCCCCCTATGCCTTACAGGAGAGCAACTGAGTTCAAACCCTACAGCAGCGGTGTTTGGAGGGGACAGGTCCTGCAATCATCACAGAGAAAGCAGTCCCACAGTGGACAGGAACCACATGTGTGTGTGTGTCTGGCCAGGGCAGCAGTGGGCACTTTCTGCCCAGAACAGCTGCCTATGAAGCCCATTGTTAGTCACATATGTAGCCCCTAAAGTCCCACTGGACATTGTGAGGTGGGAGCCACCTGGTGTCATGGAGCAAACATTGTACAGTGGGAGTCTCTGGTGGGATCCTGTCCCCCCACCCTTCCTAATTGTATCTGCTACAGAGGGAAGTGAAGGAGGCCATGGCTGAGACCCAGGGTCATTACAGGGAGGGAGCTCAGAGAGGGGCCCGGTCCAGGGCTGGGCCCAGGACATGGACAGGGTGAGAAAAGCAGGCCCAGGAGGCCCAGGAGGCCCAAGTAGGTAAGGGGGCTCAGTCCAGGCAGGAGGTCAAGGGCACAGACTCACCCCAGGGCAGTAGGTGTCATGGCTGAGGCTCAGCTGTGACTGTCCTGCCTTTCACATTGGCTCCTGGCTCTGTGGTGTGTGACTTTTTTGCTCCATGATACCAGGTGGGTCAACCTCAGGATGTCCTGTGGAACCTCAGGGGCCACACACGTGACTAAGAATGGGCTTCACAGGCAGCTGTTCTGGGCAGAAAGTGCCTGCTGCTGTCCTGGCCAGACATACACACACAGTGACATGAGAATAGGGGACCTTCCACAAGGTATCCTAGAGGCCCCCAGATACCCACTTCAACATGTCAGATGAATGGGTGAGGGGAGAACCTGGACATCGACCTTTTTTTTTTTTTTTGTAGAGACAGTCTCACTTTATGGCCCTCGGTAGAGTGCCGTGGCCTCAAACAGCTCACAGCAACCTCCAACTCCTGGGCTTAAGTGATTCTCTTGCCTCAGTCTCCCGAGTAGCTGGGACTACAGGCGCCCGCCACAACGCCCGGCTATTTTTTGGTTGCAGTTTGGCCGGGGCGGGGCTTGAACCCAGCACCCTCGGTATATGGGGCCAGCGCCCTACCGACCGAGCCACAGGTGCCACCCCGGACATCGACCTTGATTCTTTGGTCTGGATTTCTGTGGTCTGACAATAGCCCCAGCCCCACCCTAGAAGCAAGTGATCAGAAAGCTACAAAGTGTAGTCACTCTGGGCAAAGAGACCAAGTTGGAAAAGGACCTGGAACCCTGCCCTGGAGAAAGATTCCATTTGTGCTGTCCTGGGGCAGGTCCCAGGTAGACCCTTCTCATCTTCCAGGTTCCATCTCCCCGGGGCCTCACCTCAGAGCTTTGCCCCCACCTGGGAGCTCTGTGTGTCCTGGCTCCCTATGCAGAATTGGGCAAGGGTTCAGGGAGAGTCACCTACTTAGCAGGCATAAGCTGTGCCCTCATATATGGCCTGGTCCCCTGTAAGAAAACTGGAGACAGGCTGAGTGCCAGCAGCAGTCTGCACTGGTCAGAGGGATAGACCAGGGCAGAGGGAGCCTGGGCAGGGTGCTGGTTCCATAGTCCAGGTGACCCAGAGTGAACATTCTGTTTGGATCTGGAGTCTATGCCACTCTTCACAAAGTCCCAGCTCTGCCAGCTCTGTGGGTACCCTGCCCAGCCAAGAGCAGGGAAGGATGACAGGCTGCAGGTGCCCAGCCCAGGGTCTCAGCAGTGTCCCAGAGGCTGTGTCCAGTCTCCTTCCAGGAACTGTCAGGCTCTCACGTCATAGGAGATACTCTGAAGTGAGGCCCTGGGGAGCTAGGGGAGTCTGGGGAGAAGCTACGGAGACAGGGCTCTGTGAGGATGGGGACAGGGCCCCAGGAACCTGACCCATGGCAGCATAGAGTGGGGAAGTGCTCTGGCCTCTTCCATGTTGGCCCATTGCCCAGAGTGACAACATCTTGTGGCTTTTTGGTCACTTGCATCTGGGTGGCAGGCTGGGCTGTTGTCAGATCCTGAAATCTCAACCAAATGGTGATAGTTAATGATGAAGTTCTCCCTGCTCACCTTCCACATCAAATGATGAAATCCTCTCTTTCAAATGTAGTTATGGTGGCCCTCTGGGTGTGGGTGTTTCTGAGATAGCCCATAACAATTTTCTTTGCTTTTGTCACTCTGTATCACTGTGTGTATGTTTGGGCAGGGTACAACTGTGCACTTTCTGCCCAAAAAAGCTGCCTGCGAGGCCCATTCTTAGTCACATACATGGCCTCTGAGGTTCACTGGACATCCTGAGGTGGAAGCCACCTAGTATCATGGAGCAAGAAAGTCACACATCACAAAGCCAGGAACCAGTATGGAAGGTGGGACAGACACAACTGAGCTCTTGACCCCTGGTTCCCGGCCCTGGGGTCTGTCTCTGCCCCTGCTAGAGCCTCCTCCCTACTGGGCCTGCACTAGGCCTCCGGGGGCTGCTCATCTCCCCTTCCTGGGCTCTTCACCCCTGACTGGGCCTGTCCTGGGCCTCAGCCATGGCCCATGAGGCCCCCAGGGTTTCCTGTCTCACCTGAACCTCAGGTTCCTGATGAAGCCATCGTGGGCCAACTGGCGCTCAGAAATAACTGGGTTATTTTTGGAGAAAGGGGACTGGAGGAGGGGGGCAAGGAAGGAGTCAGAGCTGGTCCTGACTATGTCCTGGTTTTAAAAAGTTTCTGTGTAGGGCGGCGCCTGTGGCTCAGTCGGTAAGGCGCTGGCCCCATATACCGAGGGTGGCGAGTTCAAACCCGACCCTGGCCAAACTGCAACCAAAAAATAGCCGGGCGTTGTGGCGGGCGCCTGTAGTCCCAGCTACTCGGGAGGCTGAGGCAAGAGAATCGCTTAAGCCCAGGAGTTGGAGGTTGCTGTGAGCTGTGTGACGCCACGGCACTCTACCGAGGGCCGTAAAGTGAGACTCTGTCTCTACAAAAAAAAAAAAAAAAGAAAAGTTTCTGTGTAGCAGATGATACCACACAATGAGCAGGGGGCGTGGCTGGAGGACATGAGCATTGGGGTGGGTGGGTCTATCTGTCCAGCCCCAGGGGTGGGAACCAGGCTCCTCCTTCCCAGCCCAGATGCCTACACCCCTCCATGTGACCCGTCACACACACACTGAGCGCCTACTGTGTGCACAGCAGAGGGAAATGCACCCAGGAGCTGGCAGAACTGAGGCTAGGTCTGCACCTTTTGCGGGGGAGGAGGGGTCTGAGAGCAGGGCCCCAGCTCTTACTGGCCCAGAACTGACAGGGACAGGGGCCAGCCCCAGGTCTCCAGTGACAGCATCAGGGTGTCAGACAGAAACAGCCCCTGGATGCTTTCCTCCGAGGACAGGGGACTGGGTGGGACTGGACACGTGGAGGCGGATCTAGGAGAAGGCTTTCCCTTCCCTGAATATCTGCGTCCCTCTGTCGCTGTCCTGGGGCCCACACCAGGCAGGGGAGCAGACGGGGGTGGTAAAGTGCAGTGTTGAAAGCATGCATCACTTGTTGAGTGTTTATACTGTGCTGAGCTCACCCTGTTACTCTGTGGTGGAGCTAGGCCCCCTCCCCACCATCCCCTAGAGGACGTGGTGGACGGGGCTGAAGCAGCAGAACTCTGGCCAGGAGGAAAAAGTGGGGGTGGGAAGGAGGCAGGGAGAAGCATCTGGCTGTGCAACCCCAGCACAGGGGACCCTTGTTTCTCTCATTCCTGGGCTTACGTGGGGCAGGACATGCCACCCCCATCTCTGGGCCCCAACTCTGCCCCTGGGTAGCTAATGACAGGTGGCAGCTCCCACCTCAGGATGTCCTGCGAGGCCTCAGGAGCTGAATATGTGACTAAGAACAGGCTTCCCTGCAGCTTCTCCTGGGAAGAAAGGCCCAATAATTTCCTGACCAAAATATAGACACACACAGGGACACACAGGCACACAAAGACACAAGCACATAGGGGCATAAGAAAAGGAACCTGGTCTGAGAAACCAAAGACACAGCCGGATGTCCATTTCCACTCTGTCAAAATCAGAGCATCCTGGCCAATCTGCTAGGGATGGAAGGGAGCCCTGGTGATCAACCCTGATCCCTCAGTTTTGATTTCTGGGTTCCAACAACAATCCCACCTCCACTTCTTGAAATGAGTGGCCAAAAGATTGACAAAATGTAGTCACTCTGGGCAAAGAGGCCATCCCTGGGAGAGGACAGAGGACATGGGAGCAGAGTACACTGCATTGCCCTGGGGCAGGTCCCTGCCACCTCTCCACATTCCTGGGTCCCCTCCCCCAGGCCCTGTACCCCAGGACCACCTTACTGTCATACATCTCAGCTGCCTAGGCCTCATCTCAGAACCTAGAGGTCCTAAGGTTCTGGTGAGGGGACTGGACATGGCCCCTGGGACACCGCTGAGACCTGGGGCTGAGCACTGTTGCTAATGACTTAGAGCTGGTCATTCCCAGCTCTAAGGTGGGCAGGGCTATAAAAGGCAAATGTCATCTACTTTCTAAATGAGGCACCATAATCTGTTTTCTGTTAGTGAGTAGGAGAGTCTGACAAGGAAACTCACTGAAAAGATGACACCCACAGTAGTGGCACTCACAGTGGTGGCACAGCTGTCCACTTCCACAGAGCAGCACGAACTCCAGACCTGAGCATAAACAAACATTCTGGCCTCAGGTCCATCCATCTAACCAGTCTGACTCCATGCTGGGCACTTGCCCCATCCCCAGTTTGCTTTGCCCAGGGCAAATCCTTGGCACAGCCTGCAGCTGTTAAAGAGAATCCTCCCTCCACCTGTCCCTGATTCTCCGGCGGAAACCATGAGTCTTCCCACCACCTTGGACCTCTCCCAAGCTTTGGTGGCAACTCCAGCAGGATGCAAGCATTTTCCACATTTTCACTCACTGATCCCGAGGCCAAAATGGGAAGAGGGGCTGTCATTCCCCAGGAACGGATGGGATTCACCCTGACTTAAAAGTGTCTCCAGGGTGCAAAGCTTTGAACAATCTTCTCTATGAATTAGTTTCAAATGCCATGATGTTGAGCAACCATCACCACTATCCACTTGCAGAACTTTTTCATCATCCTGAGAGGAACGGGGAGAGGAATCAGGAGAGGAATCCCCATTAAACACTGACTGCCCACTCTCCTTTTTCCCAGGCCCTCGTAAAATGTCACCTGTTTACAAAATATGCAGGACAGCATTCACAATTCTTAATTGTTTTCTGGTTTTGTTTTTTTTTGAGACAGAATCTCACCATGTCTCCCTCTGTAGAGTGCAGTGGCATCACAACTCACAGAAACCTCAAACTCCTGGGCTCAAGCGATTCTCTTGCCTTAGCCTCCCAAGCAGTTGGGACCACAGGCACCCACCACAATGTCCAGCCATTTTTCTGTTGCATTTTTCTGTTTAGGTGGCCTGGGCCAGGTTCGAATCTGCCTCCCTCAGTGTATGTGGCTGGCGCCATAACCACTGTGCTATGGGCGCTGAGCCTGGTTTGGGTTTTTTCATTATTATTATTTGAAAAGCATACAGAATTGTAAAAGTTAGCCACCCAATTCTATTTACAGAAAGCACAAACAGCAGCCCTAGTACTCCAGGTTTGGGTGGGTTGAAACAATAGACCCTGACTGTTTTAGTCCAAAACTTTTGGCTTATTTTCTTAAGAAAAATAAATCTCTTTAGGGACTTTGCCCTAATTTTGCTAACAAGGGCTCCAGAAGCAGAGTGGGTAAGAAACACAAATTCAAAGGGTAACTTTGTTTATACAACTAGAAGACTTGGGAATTTCGTGAGGTGCTTAGGATAAAAATGATTGTTGGCTAAACGGCACTGAAAAAAAAAATGTTGATCCAAGTGGCACTACTCAGTGCAAATGACCGAAAAATATTTTACAGCAATAGGTTAACTTTTAAGAGACAGTTAATATTGATGTTATGCAGATACTACATGGCAAAAGAATAGTTCAAGACTTTATAAAATAGGATCCATGCATTATTACCTCTAAGAATGCCATGCACAAGATAAACCCCAAGTGCTTGTTACAGCCTTGCAGGTGGAAGTGGTCTTATGTACAAAAAAAACCTAGTTTCTGTATCATTGTAGGTATTCCATTAAAAAAAATGTAAGAAATCCTGAGGAAAAAAATCTTGGTCCATTAAAGACTAATAGAAAAGTCAGTTTATGGGACTTTAAATATTTTATTTTATTTTATTTTTGGCCGGGGCTGGGTTTGAACCCACCACCTCCAGCATATGGGGCCCGTGCCCTACCCCTTTGAGCCACAGGCGCCGCCCCAAATATTTTATTTTTTAAAAGACATCCAGGCTGAGCACAGTAGCTTACGCTTATCTGTAATGCCAGCACTTTGGGAGGCCTCGGTGGGAGGATCATTTGAGTCCAGGAGTTCAACACCAGCCTGGACAACATAGTGAGACTTCGCCTGTATAAACAAATATTTTTAATTAGCCATCCATAGCAGCAGTAGTGCATACCTATAATCCCAACTACTTGGGAGACTGAGGTGGGAGGATCACTGGGGCCCAGGAGATTAATTTGGACACCATAGCAAGATCCCGGCTTAAAAAAAATTTCTTTCCATAAAGCGACAGTAATCAAGTGGTGTGGTATCAGTGAAAGAATAGACAAATAGATCAATGGGACAGACTAGAAAGCCCAGAAATAGACTCACAGTTAGCCGATCTTTGATAAAGGAGCAAAGGCATACAAGTTAGAGGGGAAATATTTCACATGTAAGAGGACATGACCATTAGAAACTATAAATAAACCACACACATGGCTCCATGCCTGTGGCTCAAGCAGCTAAGGAGCCAGCCACATACACCTGAGCTGGCTCCCAGGCCTGTAGTCCCAGCTACCTGGGAGGCGGAGGCAGGAGAATCGCTTGACCCCAGGAGTTGGAGGTTGCTGTGAGCTGTGATGCCACAGCTCTCTACCCAGGGTGACAGCTTGAGGCTCTGTGTCCAAAAAAACACACTGATGTCAAATGGACAAAAATTATTTGAAAGCTGTGGGAAAAAATGACAACACCCCCCAAACCCCCCCCTCCCCACAAAAGGTAGGGGCACAGTTAAGGCACGTAAAAAGAAGAAAACCCACATGGTTTCAGCTTATTAAAGCACTGGACACTATTTGTTAAAGAGGATTTCAAAGCATCTGAAAAATATGCGAATTGTAAATCCTGCCCGGCAGATTCATTCCGCAAGCCTCATTCAGAAGTTTTTGTTGTTGTTGTTGTTGTTTTTGCAGTTTTTGGCCGGGGCTGGGTTTGAACCCGCTACCTCCGGCATATGGTTGCCTGCAGCCGCCTCTCTGAAGCTGAAGGCGTGTCAGGTCCTTTTTCTCTCACACTTGGTGGCGCCCCAAGGACAGGTGTGTAGGGAAGGGGCTGCGCCGTTTGCGCGCTTGGAGAACGACCCGGCCTGCGTTTTCTGGTACTGAGCATGCGCCCGTGTGTGCGGCTGGAGAGCTTTTGGCCTTCCCGGTGGAGTCCTTCTGTCTTCCTCCCTGTGTGCAGTCTTTCACTAGCTTAGCGAGTGAGAACGCGAACACAGGCACTGGGCTTTCGGGTCTTGGCTCTGTTTGGGTCTCCCAGGGCTCCAGCGCTGAGCAAATCTCGCCTCCGACAGCCCAGCCCGGGCGTCGCGCGGCTCCAAGCGCCCTCCAGCGGGGCCACTGTGCAGATTCACGGCCACCGGCGCTGGAGCTTCAGCCCCGCGGGGGGCGCAGGGCCCAGAAGGGGCGCGGGCGCCGGTCTCCCTAGCAGTACCGCACCCCGCAGCCCGGACACCCTCCACCCTCCACCGTGACGGAGGGACCCGGCTTGCACTTAGAAACTCCAAAGCGCCTTTGCGCGGGAAATCTTTGAATGGTAAATAACTTTTTGTATTTTAATCACAGCTGTAGACCTCTTAGACCCAACCATCTTTAGCTTTTTCCTGCCTTCCTCTCCTCTCCCTTTCCCTCCCTTCCCCTCCCCTCTTTTTGGACAGGTCTCACTCTGTCACCCAGGCTGGGAAGGGCTGTGGCCTCATGAGGTCATCATAGCCCACAGCAACATCAAACTCCTGGGCTCAAGGGATTCTCCCACTTCAGCCTCCCATGTTGCTTGGACTACAGGCTCCCATCACAACGCCCAGATAATTTTTCTGTTTTTAGTAGAGATGTGGGTTTTGATCTTGTTCAGGCTGATCTCCAACTCCTGGCCTTGATCCTGCCACCCACAATGTGCTGGGATTATATACAGGCCTGAGCCTCTGTGCCTGCCCTTTTAAAGAATACTATTGGAGTTTTTTGTTTGTTTGTTGAAAATCCGTACCAATATTGAGAATATTCCTAATTTGTTGGAGAGTTGTTGGCAAAGAGAAAATGGAAGACTGTCAACTAGAAGAATAAAAACGAGCATATATGAGTGTCTGTGTCAGAGGTCACAGAGGAGCAGGGGACAGGCATCCATGGGCTGCCGCTGGGTGCCAATGAGTGGAAGATTTCAGGTAGGGAATCTGGCAGCGGGAAAAGTGATCATTTTGGACTTGTGTATCCATCTGTTTTGGACAGAAGAGTCTAGGTTATGTCACAGGAATAGACCCTAACAATCTCGGTGGCTTAAATCAATGGACCCTTTTTCTTCCTTATGTTAAACATCCATGGGGGTGGCGTGGGTCTATCCCTAGTCCTCACTAAGGGACACAGGCTGGCACAGAGGCTCTTGCCTGGAGTACTGACCAGCGACATGGCAGGGATGCATTGCATTACTCCCTGGCTCTTAAAGCTTCTGCCTGGCAGTGATGTGTCGCTTTCACTCCCATTTCACTGACCAAAGCGGATCACATATTCATACCTAACCTCAGAGATGTAGGAAAGCATGACTCCTTCGTGGCCCAAAGATGGAAAACAGAATGTTTGCAAGCGGCCCTGATGGCCGGCTCGTCATCCTGTCCCTGTCCTTTGTGATGAGTCAAAAAATAAGCCAACGGAGAGGGATGAAGTATCACTGAGAAGAAGCCACATTTGTTATTCTTTCTAGGTTATTTTTCTAGCCTTTCTCCAGATAAGAGACCCACACAGACAGAAGTTTGCGTGAGTACAGCTCACAGAGCACACGGAGTACACAGTTGCCCAGGGTGCTCCTTACCCCACTGACCTACCAGCTGCCTCCTGGCCAACGAAAAGCAAGAAGATTCCAGAGAAAGTTGAGAACTGAGGGAAAAGGATAAAGTATTAATGAACCAGAGGCACATAGGGCTTTTTGCTCACCAGGTATGGTTTATGTTTATTATTTTGAAACTTTCATGGTAAATATTATGTTGCACTATATCTCTGATTCACAGAAATGGATCAGTGACTCAAAAGAGATTCTTCAAATTGTAAAATAATGATGAAAATGGCAGCATATGGCTCAGCCCCCGTAGCTCAGTGGTTAGGGTGCCGGCCACATACACTGGGAGTGGCGGGTTCGAAGCTGTTCCGGGCCTGCTAAACAACAATTACAACAACAACAAAAATAGCCAGGCATTATGGCAGGTGCCTGTAGGCCCAGCTACTGGGAGGCTGAGGCAAGAGAATTGCTTAAGCCCAGGAGTTTGAGGTTGCTGTGAGTTGCGACACCATAGCACTCTACCAAGGGCGACACAGTGAGACTCTGTCTTAAAAAAAAAAGAAAGAAAAGAAAATGGCAGCATAAATCCTCAGAAGGGTGCTGTAAAGATAACGAATAAATAGGTCTCCACTGTAGCTATGAAATATGAAACTGCATATTCTAGGACAAACAAATTCTTGGATAATGATTTTACACATGCACATGAAAATTTTGAGTATAAGTTCAAGGAAGAATACATGACAATTTCACTTATAGGCCCAGAAATCCATTTGCTCCTAGTCTTCCATATGTTACTGTTAAAATTAAAACTTTGATAAATTGGTAGCCAGAAATCATAAAAAATGTTTTCCATTTTTTTTTAAGCATAAGCAATCTGGCTCTTAAAAAAATAAGCCCAACACAATGCTTTGTAATGTAAGAATGATTGTTCTTATTACTAAAGCTACAGAGATACCCTTCTAATTTACTCTCCTCCTAGCGAATGTGCATAGAAGTTAGTCACACAATTGTCAAGAAGGTTACAAACCAGCTGCAAAGATGGTGATAAAAGCTATGCTTGGAAAGAGCCAAAAGGATATTGCTAAACTCCTTTATCAGATCACACTGTCAGAGGTTGTGCAATATCAAGTGCACACACAGTAGAAAAGCAGGTATCAGCGGGCACACACACACACACTCACACGCACAGAGGCTTCTGAGCAAGCAGAACCATTCATGTGCGGGGCGTACACCAGCCCTTGGTGCATGTGGAGTTCAACCACAGGGGAAAATTCAGCCTGGCTTTTCATCTTGTATTTTTGTGCCAAAATATGACAAGAGGCTTTTCGTTTATAGATCATTTACTTTGTGAGCCATGTGCTAGAAATGGTATTTCAGGACCCGTGCCAGAGTTGAGGCAGCCGTGGCCTCACAAGGAAGAGCTTTGCTCTGCAAATCAAAGAAGTTACTCCTCACACTGCTTTATTCACAGAAAAGAGTTAATCGTCAGCAAAAGGCATCTGGACCTTGATTCAGGGTTAAGGGAAGTAATAAATATACGAACTTCATCTAATCCTGGCTGAGTTCGAGGCACATCTTTGCAGCCTGCTGTGAGGAAACATAGGTAGTATACAGGTCAGGACGCTTCCAGCCGGGGATGACAGAAACCCGGTTCCAAGTGGATTAAACAATAAATGGAACCAATTAGAGCATTTATGATGTCAGGGCTCTGGCTCCGGCTCACTGCAGGTGCCTTGGCTTTGTCCTCCTTGTGTTGGCTTCTTTTCAGACTAGCCTCTTTTGTGATAGAAAATGGTCACAGCAATGCCAAGCCTGTGGTACACCCCATCCCATCAGGACCAAGGCAGAGCTCCTGTGTCCCAGAATTCCCAAGAAGGTCCTAAGATTCACACTGATTAGCTGGATCAGGTCACGTGCCCACTCTGAGCCAATCATAGCTGGCTGAGGGTGGAACCCACTGACTGCTCCATCCCTGCCCTAATGGCAGCAAAACAGCATCAGGAGGGAGAGAAGGAAAAAGGAGGGGAGGCGGACAGGAAGGAAGACCTCACTGATAGGAGACCGTTATCAATGTTTAAAACACTGTCTTAGCTTTTAATTTAAAGTCATTGATTGAAACTCTACTTTTCTACTGTAATTGATAATCTATGAGTATGCCAAATGCACATTAAGTGGCCTGTGGTATGAAAACCTTGAGAAACAGATTTTCAAGGATGCCTCAAGATGCTTCTAATACATAACAAACACCCATTGCAAATCCATGCAGCAAAAACTTAAGCAATTATTACAAGTGAATATCTCCTAAGAAAACTCCTGTATCCTAGCTCGGCACCTGTGGCTTAAGCAGCTAAGGCGCCAGCCATGTACACCTGAGCTGGCAGGTTCGAATCCAGCACAGGCCCACAAAACAACGAGGGCTGCAACAAAAAATAGCCGGGTGTTGTGGTGGGTGCCTGTAGTCCCAGCTACTTGGGAGGTGGAAGCAGGAGAATCACTTGAGCTGGGCGGCACCTGTGGTCAAAGGAGTAGGGTGCCGGACCCATATGCCAGAGGTGGTGGGTTCAAACCCAGCCCCAGCCAAAAACTGCAAACACACACACACATACACACACACACACACACACACACACACGAGCCCAGGAGTTGGAGGTTGCTGGTGAGCTGTGATGTTACAGCACTCTACCCAGAGTGACAGCTTGAGGCTCCGTCTCAAAAACAAAACAAAACAAAACTACTGTATCCATTCTCAGGGGAAGAGAGTCAGTGCACGGTAGGGAGAGAGCTGGGAGCATCAGGCCAGACTTTCTGCTCTGGTGGCTTTCTGAGTGTCAGCTGTGCCATTGTCCTAACTCTGTGCTGACCAGGCACTTCAAAACCATAGTGGGGATTCAGTCAAAAGGCTGCACTCATGGCTCAGCACCTGTGGCTCAAGCGGCTAAGGCCACATACACCTGAGCTGGCGGGTTCGAATCCAGCTGGGCCCACCAAATAACAATGACGGCTGCAACAACAACAAAAAAAAACAGCAGGGCGTTGTGGCAGGCACCTGTAGTCCCAGCTACCTGGGAGGTGGAGGCAGGAGAATCGCTTGAGCCCAGGAGTTGGAGGTTGCTGTGAGCTGTGATGCTACAGCACTCTACCCAGAGCGACAGCTTGAGGCTCTGTCTCAAAAAAACAAACAAACAAACAAAACGCTGCACTCAAAGATCCAGAAGGCCACATGTGGCCCCAAAGCCACAAGTTTCCCACCCAAGTGCCAGGTGAAGAGGAGCACTCAAGTAGACCAAGTAGAATTAGGGAAAAAACCCCAAGAGATCAGAAAATATTCCATGCCCTGGTGACAGGAGGAGAGAGGTGGCCTGACACACCGCAGAGCTGGCAGCACCTCTCGATCTTGATTGAGGTCTGGGCGGCCGCCAAGCTGAGTCATCCAGGTGCCGCAGAGCACCACCTGCCTGTAGCAAAGACTAAGCCCAACACCGCGTCACCCGGGCTGTGTCTTGTTCCCCTGCCTGACCTCTTGTATCTTTATTACGTCTCCTCGTGACACCTTCTGTTCTTGGAAGTCATTCATTACTTTTGCTGAATGAGGCATGGAGATAGCGAGCAGCCCTGGTCCCTGCTGAGATTTGAGCCCATCCTCTTCCTCTCTCCGTCCCTAGACTTAAGTGCCCAACTCCCAAGCCTGGCCAGCAGTAATTGCCACTGCAAAATTAACTTCCTAACCTTTTAACATGACCTCTACACATTAAGATGCTTGCATGGACTGCAAGCTCATTTTCCCCTTATGGAATTTGCATCTCTCTCCTTGTATAGAAGGCAGCAGCCAGTGATGATGAGAAATATGTGGCCTTTGGGATCAGTGACTCAAGACTTAGGAGCTGTGGAGTCTCATTCAGGAGGCACACTTCTATGAGCCTGTTTCTTGACTGGGAAATTTGTGATAAATCTCACTTAGGATCAAGTTAAAGAACCTGGTATGAAATGCCTGACACATGGTTGAACCTCAAATGTTAGTCCTTTTTTCTTCTTTAGAGACAGGATAAAGCGAAACTTATTACTGTAACTTACAAGCATGGGCATATCTCCTTTACTCTCCTTTGCTTTATTACGCTTCATAGATGCTGTATTTTTTTTTTTTTTTTTACAAATTGAAGGCTTGTGGCAATGCTGTGTTGAGCATAACTTTTGCCTTCATTTTTGCAACAGCGTGTGCTCACCCTGCTTCTCTGTGTCACATCTCCCAATATTTCCGTGTGCTCACCCTGCTTCTCTGTGTCACATCTCCCAATATTTCCAAGTTTTTTGTTACTGTATCTGTTACAGTGATATTGTAACTGCTACTATTGTGATTGTTTTGGGACGCCATGAACCACACCCACATCTGATTGCTTCACTGACAGGCCATTCCCCCATCTCACCTTTTTCTCAGGCCTTCCTATTTCCTGAGACACAACAATATTGAAATCAGGCCAATTACTAACTCTGCAGTGGCCTCAAAAGTGTTCAAGTGAAAGGAAAGAGTCCCACATCTCTCTCTAAATTAAAAGCTAGAAATGATTAAGCTTAGAAGGAAAGCAGTCAAAAGCTAAGATAGGCCTTTTGCACCAGTTAGCCAAGTTGTGAATTCAAAGGAATAATTTTTTTTTTTATTTTTTACCTTTAAGTTTTTTATAGTTGGGGATTCATTGAGGGTACAAGAAACCAGGTTACACTGATTGCATTTGTTAGGTAAAGTCCCTCTTACAATTGTGTCTTGCCTCCAAAAGGTGTGGCACACACCAAGGCTCCACCCAGCTCCCTCCTTCCCTCCCTCTGCTCTTCCTTTCCCCACCCCTCCCTCCTTCTTTCAAAGGAATAATTCTTGAAGGACATTAAAAGTACTACTCCAGTGAACACATATATGATAAGAAAGTAAAACAGCCTTATTGGTGATATGGAGAAAGTTCGAATGATCTGGGTAGAAAATCCAGATAGAAATACATGTGATTCAGTAGGTGGGACGCGGCTGCTCATGCCTGTAATTCTAGCACTCTGGGAGGTCGAGATGGTGGATTGCTTGAGTTCAAGAGTTCAAGACCAGCCTGAGCAAAACTGACACCTCATCTCTAAAAATAGCCAGGCGTTGTGGTGGGCACCTGTAGTCCCAGCTACCCAGGAGTCTGAGCAAGAGGATGGCTGGAGCCCAAAAGAGTTTGAGGTTGCTATGAGCTAGGATGCCACAGTACTCTACCCAGGATGACAGAGTGAGACTCTGTCTAAAAGAAAGAAAAAAGAAATATGTAGAAATATGTGTGACCCAGGCGGGGCCAGGTGGCTCACACCTATAATCCTAGCACTTTGGGAGGCTGAGGTGGGTGGCTTGCTTGAGCTCAGGAGTTTGAGACCAGCCTGAGCAAGAGTGATACTCCATATCTACTAAAAATGGAAAAACTAGCTGGGTGTTATGGTAGGTATTTGTAGCTCCAGCTACTTGGGAGGCTGAGGCAAGGGGGTTGCTTGAGCCTAAGAGTTTGAGGTTGCTGTGAGCTATGATGCCATGGCAGTGAGAGTCTGCCTCAAAAAAAAAAAAAAAAGAGGAAAGAAAAGAAAAAATGTGTGACTCACTTTATTGCAATATTCACTCTATTGCCATGGCCTGGAACCATATGTGAAACATCTCCAAGGTGTGAGTGTACTTAGTAGTCTGGGCTTTCTTACACTGGACATCTTATCTGTTCCACCAACACTTACTTACTGAGCTCCTACCGATACACTGGCAAGGTGGTAAAAGAACCCAACATGGAACCTGAACTCCAGGAGTTCACAGTCCTGTGCCCCTGACCCTTCTGAGAGCTCACCACCAGAGGGAAGTGGTGTACCAAGGCCATGTGCCTCCCAACTTCCAGAGGTCCTGGTAGCCGTGAACCTTTGTAAATGATAACGCAAAGAAAACTTCCCATTTTCTTCTCCCTGGAAATGTCTCAGCAGCCGGATTCTCCAAAAGATTCCATCTGTTTTGTCCTCTCCTCTCCGTGTCACACATCCTTGCTCACCTGATTCACAATTCCTGGGAGGGCTTGAACAGGAGTCACCACTGCTCCAGTGGAAAGAGGGAGAACAGTGCAAGAAAAGCCCAGCAAGCCCAGCAAGCCCAGCAAGCCGGCGCTGTTCAGGACCATGAACAGCGCCGGGCAGGTGCCTCTAGTCTCAAACAGGTGAGTACTATTAGTCTTGTAGCCACCCTACCCCACCCCCACCCCTGCACAGTCAGAGGGCAGAGCGCCCCCTGCCTCTCATAGGTTTTGCTCTTTCTCTCTGAGTAACTGAATCTTACCAGAGCTCATGCTTACCAGAATTGTTACAACCCTTCCCCCTGATCAGGAAGATGGGTCTGAGAACCAGAAATACCTGGGAACACTTTCTATTCGGACCCACAGGTGGAGGAAGGGGAAGTCCCACTGCTGGGTTCTGGGGAAATAAGGGGACTGGGATATGTGGCTTTGTCTAAGAGCAATTCCTGAGCCAAGTCACACGGTGCTTTTATGCTTTAAGCCTCTAAAGCCACTGACATTCAGGCACAAGGGTTCACAGGGGAAGCCTTAGCAAGGGAAGCCCAAAGCCAAGCCTAAAGTGTGGCCTCGCTGTGGCTCCATCTCAAGCCTCAGGTCTCACCTTCCTATCTTTGCCTCCCAGACTCCTGGCAAAAATATGGGGTTTCTAAAGAAAATTCTTCCAGGCAGAGGGGCCAACATGAAAGGAGGGAGTGCCATGATACAGGATGCAGTTTATGCTTTGGGTCAGAAACTAATACGTGGTGCTTTCATATATTACCAGAATATGTGAATCCAGGCATTAAAGGGTAGAGTGGGGGTGGTTCATCTCACTACATCCCTAAGAACTGAAATATAGAATGCAAGAAGAGAATTACAAATAGAAGTAGACAAATGCACTGTCAGAGCAATCATTTTAGCACATTTTTCTACATCTAGTGATGTGTTCATTCATTCAACAGCTAGCTGCATGTCAGGCATTATTCTAAGAAGTTCCTCAATAGGAACAAGAAATCAGATCATCTAGGCCGGGCAACGTGGCTCACGCCTGTAATCCTAGCACTCTGGGAGGCCAAGGCAGGTGGATAGCCTGAGTTCATGGATTCGAGACCAGCCTGACCAAGAGTGAGACCCTGTCTCTAAAAATAGCCAGACATTGTGGCCAGCACCTGTAGTCCCAACTACTTGGGAGGCGGAGGCAGGAGAATCGCTTGAGCCCAGGAGTTGGAGGTTGCTGTGAGCTATGATGTCATAGCACTCTACCCAGGGTGACAGCTTGAGGCTCTGTCTCAAAAAAAAAAAACAAGTGCCCAGTTCCCAGCTCTTGGTCTATTTTACTCTTTCCTTACAGCTTGCCTGCTTGTTAGCACCTCCACCAGAGGGCAGGCAGTGCAGGAGGAAGAGCACATATAACCCATCAAAAGTTAGAAGAAAACTTAGGTCTTTATCTTAACTTGGGCTTTTTGGATTTCAGTTATTAAGGTGACCTTTGCCACCATTCTCCTAGGTAAACCTACAGTAATCATTCATGTCCAAGAGATCTCAGAGGTTGGAAGGTGAGCTCACCAAGTCTGTGTGCTTTCCCAGGGAAGAGGACCCATCAAGTCATCCTACCATTCCTTCTTCCACAAAGCAAGAAAAACTCCATTCACTTCTACTGGAATGACAACCTGGCCTGTGGCCCTGGTGGGAAGCAGAAGCATCTTCAGTACTGTCCCAGTGGTATGTGCCACACCCACCACCTATTTATTTATTTTTGAGACAGAGTCTCACTATGTTGCCCTGGGTAGAGTGCCATGGCGTCACAGCTCACAGCAACCTCAAACTCTTGGGCTTAAGTGATTCTTTTGCCTCAGCCTCCCAAGTAGTTGGGACTACAGGTGCCCACCACAACGCCCGGCTATTTTTTGGTTGTAGTTGTCATTGTTGTTTGGCAGGCCCGGGCTGGGTTTGAATCCACTAGCTCCGGTGTCTGTGGCTGGCACCTTAGCAGCTGAGCTATAGGCACTGAGCCAAAACTGTCTTTATTTTGTTGTCATCCTAAATGACATTTTGCCTAAGTCTAGATGGGTTGAAAATTATATTCACCTAGGAGTTTGTGAACACTGTTCCTCTGTTTACCAACCCAAGTTGTAGGTGTTGCTGGATCTTAGGTATCCAGAAAGGCCTGGGATTGGTAGCTATTTGTTGACACTTCAATGGGCATAAAAGGTAAGCACTAAAGATAATCAGCTGTTAGAAGAGTGAGAATGGTTGGGGAAGGGAGCATCCAGGGCATAGGAGAACAATACATTCCCCTGATATTACTTGGGTTCACCATTCATTCCCATTGTGAGCAGAATAAACGTCCCTACCTGGTTGATACTTGGCTATCTGATAGGCATTAGCCAATGGCTATTTGTGGTCATATAGGAAAAATGACTTGAAAAGCGCTGTGTAATGGGACTTGTTCACTTATACTTCAGCCATGAGCAAGTTCTCTTGACCCATCAACAGGTAAATGGAGAAATAAGCCATGGTATAATCATATAAATGTAACACACCTCAGCCATAGAAGGAATCAACTATTGGTGGGCACAATATGGATGGATGTCAAAGGAGAGTTTATGAGGGGCAGGAAAAGCTTTTGGGGGGTGACAGATATGTTCAGTTATCTTGATTGTGGTGGTGATTTCTTTCTTTTTTTTGAGACAGAGTCTCATTTTGTTACCCTTGGTAGAGTGCTGTGGTGTCATAGCTCAGAGCAACCTCTAACTCTTGGGTTCAAGCAATTCTCTTGCCTCAGCCTCCCAAGAAGCTGAGACTATGACTGCCCACCACACATCTGGCTATTTTTAGAGATGAGGTCTCACTCTGGCTCAGGCTGGTCTTGAACCTGTGAGCTCAGGCCATCCACCCGCCTTGGCCTCCCAGAGTGCTGGAATTACAGGCGTGAGCCACGGCGCCTGGCCCTGTGATGGTGATTTCACAGGTTTATACACACATTAGAATGCCTGAAGTTGTACAATTTAAACATGTAAAGTTTATTATGTGCCAATTCTATCTCAATAAAGCTGTTTTTTTTTTTAAAAAAAAGACTAAATGCTTATTGTTTTTTTTGTGTGTGTGTGTGGTTTTTGGCCAGGACTGGGTTTGAACCCACCACCTCCGGCATATGGGACTGGCGCCAAGTATCAACCAGGTAGGGACGTTTATTCTGCTCACAATGGGAATGAATGGTGAACCCAAGTAATATCAGGGGAATGTATTGCTCTCCTATGCCCTGGATGCTCCCTTCCCCAACCATTCTCACTCTTCTAACAGCTGATTATCTTTAGTGCTTACCTTTTATGCCCATTGAAGTGTCAACAAATAGCTACCCTTTTTTTTACATACAATTTTTACAATTTTTTTTTTGCTTATTGTTTTAAACTGAGTTTGGATATTTGGTTACATTGCAAAACCTTACTGGTATGTCTCCATTGTTTATGTTTTGCCAAAACACTTCCCTAATATTTCTTCAAACTGAGATGCAAGGCCATTTCCCAAAACGTAACAATCAACTTTTTAGGGCTAACACGGAATGGATTTGCCCCCCAGGTGCACATCTGAAGAGCAGACATCAAACGCATGGGACATGTGTGTGTCCCTGTGTGTGAAGTAATGACTGAGTGGTCAGACGAAGCGTCGAGAGAACCAGAATGATTTTAATAGTTACGAGAGTAAAGTGGTCCTTCCAGGATTTCTTTTTATTTTTTTATTATTATTATTTTTTTGTAGAGACAGAGTGTCACTGTACCGCCCTTGGGTAGAGTGCCGTGGCGTCACACGGCTCACAGCAACCTCTAACTCTTGGGCTTACGCGATTCTCTTGCCTCCAGCCTCCCGGGCAGCTGGGACTACAGGCGCCCGCCACAACCCCCGGATATTTTTGGTTGCAGTTTGGCCGGGGCTGGGTTTGAACTTGCCACCCTCAGCATATGGGGCCGGCGCCCTACTCACTGAGCCACAGGCGCCGCCCCTAGGATTTCTTTTTAAAAATCAAGGTCCCAGGTGAAAGCATAGGCTTTGACTGTGTGACCATGGACACATTACCTAATCTCTCTGTGCTTCAGTTCCTTTACCTGGACAATGGGAAAAGTTATAGTACCGACCTCAAGGGTTGTTAGAACTAAGTGAATTAATAAATGAAGAGCGTGTAGAACTATGCCTGGTCCATAGTAGGCCTTTAATAAATGTTAGCTATTAGTAGAGTGATTTTCAAAGGTCTTTAGACATTTTTATTTCTTAAGAGGCAAAGAAATATAAAATCTAGTCAATGCTGTAGAAATTAAGGGAGGTGTTAACAGATTTCCATGAACAGAGGGAAGAATTAGGTAATGATGTGACTCAAACCCAAGGTCATGGACCAAGAAAGTCCCAAGGGCTCTGTGTCTATACATAGACCTTGGAATGGCCTACACGTCTTGGATCATTATGCAGAACCAAACAGCTAAGTAGGTATCCTCAAAAATTGCTTGAAATGACCAAATTGTCCCCTTACCAAAGTAATTTTTACCCCCAAGATTTGAATTATATACAGACATGTAAAAAGAACAAAAATTGGGTGGCGCCTGTGGCTCAGTGAGTAGGGTGCCGGCCCCATATACCGAGGGTAGTGGGTTCAAACCCAGCCCCTGCTGAACTGCAACCAAAAAATAGCCGGGCATTGTGGCAGGCGTCTGTAGTCCCAGCTGCTCGGGAGGCTGAGACAGGAGAATCGCGGAAGCCCAAGAGCTAGAGGTTGCTGTGAGTCCTGTGACATCATGGCACTCTACCGAAGGCGGTAAAGTAAGACTCTGTCTCTACAAAAAAAAAAAAGAACAAAAACTAATGTATTAATATTTTTTTAAGAGACAGGATTATATTGTTTCCCAGGCTGTAGTGCAGTCATAGCTCAGTGCAGCCTCCAGCTCCTGGGCTCAAGTGACCCTCCTGCATCAGCCTCCCAAGTAGTTGGGACTATCAGAATGCACCACCATGTGAAGCTAATTTTTCTTTTTTCTTTTTTGGGAGGGGGGGAGGTCTCACTGTGTTGCCCAGACTGGTCTCAAACTCCCATCCTCAAGAGATCCTCCCACCTCAGTCTCTCAAAGTGTTGGGATTACAGACGTGAGCTACCATGTCCTGAAGCATTAATATTTTAAGGCTATGTTTCTATTTTATATTCTTACAATGTTTAAGAAAATTCAGTGTATTACACTCATAGATTACAATGAATCCAATTTTAAATATTAAAATGCATAATTGACCTAGATTTGGGATTTACTCTTGTCTACCTAGCATTGGAAGACCTAATTAAACTTCAAGATTGCCATTTTTATAAACCAAATATATAAAATTTATAAGAATTGCTTACATACAAAAAACAAAAAAGAATTGCTTACGTACTTAAGATGTGTCAGCCAATTATTCTTAGGAAGTTAAGCATATATATTACATATGATAGATAATGCAGTGTGAAATGTTTAAAGAGATTTAAGTTTGTAAATGAGACCAAAATTAATCAAAGCCCCCTTAAAAGTGATTGCTAAAATTTGCTACACCTATAATTAAAATAGTAAGTTATTTGAGTGGAAATTAAAAGCTTAAGAAGGAACTAAGTGTTTTCCTTTTGTGTGTGAATTTAATAAGTTGAATATTAATTTTTAAAACCTAATAAAACCCCTGAATAATCTTTTCTATATATAAAAGCTAGCTTTCAGAGCACTAAACAAATCCTCATGAATGTGTGTATGTGTGTATGGGGTTGAGGTTACTTGAGACAGCCTTGTTACCTCTTCTTTCTGTTTGGGACAAATTCTCAGCAGGTGCCTGGCCCCCTTAAATTCACACAGGAACTGGGCCTTGGTTATGACTCTTCCTTCCTATTCTATACACGCATCACAGGACCCAGAGGACAGGGTCCCCAGCCCAAATGGGGCTGAGGCTTTGGCTCACAGTGTCCCTAGAGGGATGTTCTGTCTCCATGTAAGAGTCACTGGCACTCAGCCCTGCCCTAGCATCTGAGGCTGAAGTGCACCAAGGTCCCTCCAAGATTCAGAATATGACTCTCAGAACATAAGCCCCTTCAGCAACGTCTTCATTGGAGGCTCATTTATTGAAGGCCTGCCCTGGAGAGTAGGATTTCCAAGATGGACGCAAGGCCTCCTGGGCACCCAATACTAGAAGCACAGTCTGACAGTCCTGAAGGAACAGTGACAAATTTTGGGGTGACAAAGGTCAGTGCAGTCTCCTAGAGCCTGGGAGGCCCACCATGGTGCTTGGTTCTCACACTTCCTTTGTCCACTGGCTCTGGCCTGCCTGCTCACTCAAGAGCTCCACACCTCTGGAAACTCCCTCCTGATAATGTCTGGGAGGCCCAGGTTTGTCCCCAGGTTTGGAATCCAGGCAGCCTAACTGGGCCCAGCACTTCCTCTGTATTTCTCTGCTGGATGTGTGCTTTGGAGGCAGAGCTCGTGAATACATAAGAAGGCTTCTTTCTTCAATCTCTGGAAGTTTTTCTTTTAAATCCCAGAACTGCTGTGTCACAACAGGAACAAAACCTCATTGCTGACATCTCCTATTAGTAAGCTTTACATATTATCACTCACCCAAAGGGGACCTACAAGACCCCAGGAAAGCAGTCAAAGAGGAACAGACAAGGATGATGAGGTCCACCATGGGAGGTTTTCCTCCTCCAGCCGGGACAGCTGACTCCAGTGACACTGGTCTCAGCTGTCAGGATGCTGCAGAAAGCAGGTGGCCAGCAGCACTGGTCAGTGCTCTGCCTCCTCTGCTGCAGGGCAGGGGTCCCCACTGCCCACAGAACTGGCAGAACAGACCCAGGAGAGCACCAGCCTCTCAGCACCCACCGGTCAGAAGAATCTGGAAAAGCTAGCATTCCCCTCCAAACCACTGAAAACTAGTTTTGCTTTCCCAGCAAAACAGGAAAAGCGGGAAGAGGACAAGTTTGCACAGAGAAGGGAGATGAAAGCGAACAGGCATGGTCTTCCCCATTTCTTCTCATCTGCTTTGCACTGACTGGAAGAGACAAGGTTCATCAAGCAAGGGGCCTGCAGGAGGCAGAAGCGTCCCTGGCTTTCATCTGTAGTCACCCAGGGGTCCGTGTCAATTCTTTCTCGGTGGCCTTGAACACCCCTCAGTCCTGCTGAACTCTCCAGGAGCTGCCATCCTCAACAAGTCAGGCTGTTGTGGAAGAGAGAAATGAACTCTCTTATTTAAATCACTGTATTTTGAAGTGCCTTGTGCAGAAGCTTTAACCAGCAGACCAGAGGGAATGGCTTCCTCCTCCTTGTTCACCTCCCTGTGAGAGGGTGCCCAAGCTTGGGGTTTCTACAGACAGCTCTTTCCATTTTATTTATTGCCTGCTGCCTCCCAGAATATACATGGAGGAAGCGAGGCTGTCCGCACATATGAGAAGCACCTGCTCTCAGCCCTGGGAATGTCCCCCAAACCCTGGGGCTTTTTACTCTATCTTAAGTTCACTGTACCAGGACCCTCTCCTCCTGGTCCCCACTTGGAGCCTCCTCACTGCACTTGGCACAAGGCCCAAGCTCTCCTCCACCGCCTACATGGCTCTACATGTGGGGCCCTGCCTTCCTCATGGACCTCAGACTCCCTGTCTACTGGGCTTCAGCCCCACTGGTCTCCCAGAGTGCCGTGCCCCTACCCCAGGGCCTTTGCACTTGTTGCTCCTTCTGCTTGCAAAGCTCTTCTCCAGATCCATGCAGCTGCCTCCCTCTCCTCTCAGACATAGCTCCTCAAAAGGTCCACCCTGACTACGCCACCCACACATGTTCCCCTCACCACACAACCCCATTCAATCTCTTCCCAGCATGTATCCAACCTGAAAATCATCTCCTTACCTGTGTATCTGTTGCCCGTGTGCTGCAGCTTGCAAGAACATAGGTTCTTAAGAGCAGAGGACAGAGGTGCTCTCTGTTCTTTCCCATGTCCCCAGATCCTAGGGCACATGATTGGAGCCCCATAAAAATTAGTTTACTGGCTACTTGGTGTCAGATGCTGTCTAGGGAACTGGGGTTCAGGGGTCCTTACACAGAGGGAGTTCATGCTTTACAAGGAGGTGACAAGTGACTGAGCAGAAGTCTCCTTTGTTCTTAGAAAGGAAGGCCAGCTGCTTCTACCTGGAGAGTAGAAAGCTTCCTACAGAAGGACCCTCCAGAACTGAGTTTTTGGGGGTTTTTTTGCAGTTTTTGGCCGGGGCTGGGTTTGAACATGCCACCTCCAGCATATGGGGCCGGCACCCTACTCCTTTGAGCCACAAGCGCCGCCCCCAGAACTGAGTTTTGGAAGACACTCCCTAGAGCTTCTGGAGTAAAAGTGTAAAGATGCAAAACTATTTAGGAAACAGCAGGTGGCTTGAAGAGACCCAGGGAAGAGTCTCCACCTGCAGAAAGAGCCCAGGGTTCCTCCAGAGACAGCCCCGAGTACTGAGAGGATTTTTCCCTGTTGTTATTTTGGCTCCTTTGATGCTGAAGAATCTTAAACAGAAGACTGACTTGATCAGAACTGTATTTCCAAATGATCCCTCTGTCAAAATTGGCGTTCCCGTGTCCCTTGCCCAATCATGACCGTATTCGGGCATATTTCCAACCACTCTGCTCTCCTCTTTCTAAAAATAGCCATCCTTTCTTCAGAGGCACATAACTTCACAGCATGGTATTTCAGAAGGACTTACACATGTTTTGATTCTTTGGGGCTCACATTATCACCCGAACACCTGTGTTCAGCTCTTTGGTCCATAGTTTCTTAGGAGAAATCATGTCGTATATGGGCTGGCCTCCTTGCGTAATGGAGGAGATGAAGGAAGAGCATTTAATGGACATAGAAGTTAAGTTCTGTTCATTTCCGTGTCTTCTACATTGGGGTAGAAATGCAGTATCCTCAACAGCGAAATGGAATAAAAATAACACGGACCTGATAGCATCATTCTGAGGCTTAAATTAGTTAATAATGTCTGTAAAGCTCTTAGAAGAATTTTTGAAACATCATGAGTGCTGTACAAAGTGTTAGTTGTTATGTTTGGCACCACCATGATCTCAATTTCTAGAATTCATCCAATAAACTTTGAGTGGAAGGAAAGCATGTAAGTGTATATGGGGAGGGTGTTACACCTCTTTTCCACTTTGCAGTCCCAGCCCCCATGGCAGGGAGGAAGATAGATACTCAGTGAGCATCTGCTGAGTCTGAATCTCTGTATATGTTTCAAAATCACTCTTGAAAATCCCTTCAATGGCCTGTTCATACATCCAACAGACATTAATGGGATACTTACTATGTGCAGGGCCTTGTGCCCGCACTGGAGGTAACATGGGAACCAGACGGGCAAAGTCCCTGCCCCTGTGGAGCTTGGCATCTGGTGAGAGAGTCAGTCAGGGATTAAACAAATGGTTGACATTAAATAACTGGCTTATAACAATGTCCGCAGTGTTCAGGGATAGGGGAAAAGTTAGGTATCTAAGGGAGGAGAGAGGATTGGGGAGCCGCAGGGATAAGAGTAAGAGTTCAAGACTCAGGAGCCAGTGTGAGTGTCTCAGCCATGCCAGGCTGACATCCTAAGCCTGGGACAGAGCTACTATCCCCACCCCATCCCGGAGCACCTCCCTGTCCCAAGTGCAGGCAAATCCTTTCTAGCAAAGGCCTCACCCCCACCCAGCAGAGCCCCATCTCCACACATGCATTCCATCATCTGTCCCAAAGACATTTATTAAGGATCCATATGTGCCCGATGCTAGAGGCACAGCATGGGAGTCCCAGCCAGTCTGGCTGGTGCAGGCCACATAGGTAGGGTATCCAGAAATCTACAGGTGACTTTGTGAAAGGAGCATCTGGTCCCTAGGGATTCCATCAGCTTTAAGCATGTGCTGTGTTCCTATTGGTGACCAACTTGTAGTAGGTGATTACAATAGTAGCTCTGAGTGTCCTTTTCAGTGTGACCCAATCACTCCTCTCCTCCAGGGCTGGAGTCTATTTCCCTGCCCCTGAATCTAGGCTAGCCTTATATATTAGTTTTTCTAGTGCTTTGTAAAACATTACCACGAACTTAGTGGCTTAAAACCACTAAGTTATCATTTCAGTCTCTGTAGGTCCGAAGTCCAGGCACAGCTTGGTTGGAGTCTCCGCTGTGTGTCTCACAGGCGGTGATCAGGTGTGAGCCAGGGCTGCCTTCCCATCTGAAAGCTCACAGGCTGAGGTCCTCAGCTCCTAGAAGCCACTCACTATTCCCGCCACCGGGTGGTGTGGCACTTTGTTTCTTCAAGGCCCAAGGGAGGGCAATTCTGCTCCAAATCCCTTAGGTCAAACCAGGATAAACTCCCTTTTGAGTAAATTAAAGTCAACTTTTATGTCATTTTAAGCCACTAAGTTTGTAGTAATTTGCGAGTGACAGCAACAGGAATCTTACAACTCCAGCCTCAGTGACAGCAACAGGAATCTTACAACTCCAGCCTCAGCCACCCTGGGCGGTAGGTACCCTTCTCACCTGACTGAGAGCTCCTGGCCTGGGAGCTTTGTTTCCTGATGGTTTAATACAAAGCCTGACCCTTAAGAAAGCCTCACAAATGCTGCTGAATTAATGTTTACCTGTTTCATCTTGTCTTCCTTCAGCCTGAAAACACACTCTCTCTCTCTCCCCACACCCCTTATATCCACACAACTCACTTACAATCCACCACCACCTACCCCTCCTGGGAAGGCATTTCTATTCTTATGCTGACGCTCTCCTAGGGCTGGCCAGCAAATGGCAGTTTCTCAAGAGCATTATGATTTTAAGGGAGGGCATGGGAGGATGAATTTCTCTCAGGGTAATAACTGGACAGATTTGCAGGGATGCAAAGCTGAAACAGGGATGTGGTTGACTTGAAACCTCAAGAATTGGCATTGCAGAGGCTGGGTGTGGTGGCTCACGCCTGTAATCCTAGCACTCTAAGAGGCCAAGGTGGGTGGATTGCCTGAGCTCACAGGTTCAAGACCAGCCTGAGCCAGAGGGAGACCTCATCTCTAAAAATAGCCAGGTGTTGTGGTGGGTGTCTATAGTCCCAGCTACTTTGGAGGCTGAGGCAAGAGAATCGCTTGAGCCCTGAAGTTTGAGGTTGCTGTGATGCCAGGACACTTTACCAAGGGTAACAAAGTGAGACTCTTGTTTCAAAAAAAAAAAAAAGAGAAAGACAAAAAGAATTGGCATTGTAGTACAGAAACGTAAAACTCTCCTTTGCTAATGAACAAGTGATATGAGCAAGAGACAATCTTGAACCCTTCCCACATCCCCATTCTCTCTCACCCCGTCTCAGCCCATCACAGCCACTGAAATGATGGTGACATCTGTATTTAGTAACACTGAAATAAGTCCCCTTTATATCATTAAGGGAGAAAAGCAGATTCCAGAAAAATGTGAATGGTACAATCCTATTTTGTTTGTTTTTGAGAGAGTGTCACTATGTCACTCTTGGTAGAGTGCTGTGATGTCACAGCTCACAGCAACATCAAACTCCTGCCTCAGCCTCCCAAGTAGCTGGGACAACAGGCACCTGTCGCAATGGCTGGCTATTTTTCATTGCAATTGTCATTGTTGTTTGACAGGCTGGATTCGAACCCACCAGCTCTGGTGTATGTGGCTGGTGCCCTAGCCACTGAGCCATAGGCGCCTAGGCCAATCCCATTTTGTTAAAATAATTAAATATTAAAGCCTGGGCAACATACTGAAACCCAGTCTCTTCAAAAAATAAGAAGAAATAGCCCCAGGACATGGCCGGGGCTGTTATTCCACTCCAGAGAATTGCTTGAGTCCACCAGTTCCAGGCTGCAGTGAGCTAAGGTGCCACTGCATCCCGGCCTGGGTGACAGAGCAAGACCACGTCTCTAAAAAATACACACACACACACACACACACACACACACACACACACACGGGGCGGCGCCTGTGGCTCAGTAGGTAAAGGCGCCAGCCCCATATACTGAGGGCAGCGGGTTCAAACCCAGCCCCGGCTGAACTGCAACCAAAAAATAGCTGAGCGTTGTGGCGGGCGCCTATAGTCCCAGCTACTTGGGAGGCTGAGGCAAGAGAATCGCTTAAGCCCAGGAGTTGGAGGTTGCTGTGAGCTGTGTGATACCATGGCACTCTACGGAGGGCCATAAAGTGAGACTCTGTCTCTACAAAAAAAAAAAAAAAATACACACACACATTCACACCCAATGTACAGATGCACATACACACAATGTATATATGTGTATATATAAATACAATGTGTGTGTACATTCTTACATATACAATGCATACCTATTTGTATATACACACAGGTATTCTCGTGTTTATATAGGCATAAAACAGGCTGGAAGAAGATTCCTAAAGATGCTAACAATGGATTTATGGAAATTATGGGCAGTTGATTTTTATCTGTATTTTTTTAATTGACAAAGAACAAGACTATTAGCATAATGGAAAACAAAGTTTTAATAATTTCGAGACAAAATGGAGGACTTTGCGTTTTGCCTGGTGATGGTACTTTGTGTCCATTCCCGGACAACCCCAGATCCCTCCCGCCCCCCCAGGAAGCTAGGGCCTGGTCTTCCCAGGAGCAAGGGCTTCAGAGGAGCTTCGAGCCAGGAGTGACGCAGCCAGGGGCCTGGGAATCAGAAAACATAGATAGGACCGCAAAAGCGGTCTTTGCCGAATGACCAGAAGGTGAACTGGTCTGGGCCCAATCTGGGTGTGGGGAGCTGGTTCTCTGGTTCTCGCGCTATGGCCTTTCCCGCCTCCCCGCATTGCCACATAACCCTCGGTGCAGTCTTTACTTGGCCTCCGGGATGAAGGCAGGTGCGGCCCAAGACTTCAGCCAAGGCTCAGACGCACAAGGATCACCCATTCCTCATTCACCGCACCCCCCTTTCCCGCAGTGGCGTTGTTTTAACACTTCTGAACTGGTTACAAAACCACACTCCCACGAATACATAAATAATGGATTGGGAATGAGGGGTGATATTTTAAATAAATTCCCGCAAGGCCTGGCAAGGCGACAGCAAATGCATTTCTGCTGTATCATATTTAACCGTTTGCATCCATGAGGATGCGCAGCAGCTACCCAAATTCAAGGATTCCATCACCTTTCCCCGCATGGGGCCTGGCAAGACTTGCATAGGGGGTTAAAAGGAGGGGAGACAATGTCAGCGATCCGGGACTAGGAAGATGGAGAAGGGAGAGAAAAACGTTAGTATACCCAGCGCCAGGCAGGGTCGGCGCTAGTCAGGTACCCACCGTCTCCCAGCCCAGGCTCCCGCCTCCAAGCTTGGCCCCTTTAAGAGCCAGCGCGCGCCCCCGCCCTGCGAGCGCCGACTTTCCCTAGCAACCGCCCCGGGGGAGGGGGAGGTCCTGGCAACAGCTCGCTGGCCTGGCGGGTCACGTGACGGCCCGCAGCTGGAACGCGAACGCGCTCCCCGCCGCGCGCCCGCCCGCCGGGGCCTGTGCGCTGCGGCGCGTGCGCGAGCGGTGCGGCACCGGCCGCGGGAGCGGGGAGTATTATGGGCTGTGGGTGCCGCTGAGCAAGATGGAGCTGTCTGCAGTGGGCGAGCGGGTCTTCGCGGCCGAATCCATCATCAAACGGCGGATCCGAAAGGTGAGCCGCCGCCTGGGGCGGGCCGCCGTTCCCCGCAGCCTCTGCCGGGTCCCCGGGCCCTGGGGTGAAGCGGTCCCGGCTCTTTCGCCACCCCCGTGCCACTGCCTCCTCGGGTCCCCGCATCCTCCCCACCCCCATTCTCTCCTTTTTTATTTTTTTCTGTTTTTCAGGGACGCATCGAGTACCTGGTGAAGTGGAAGGGGTGGGCGATCAAGTGAGTGTTGGGGTCCAGAGCGTGGGGGAGGGGAGGCAGCGGGCCCTGGGGCCCGCGGGAGGCAGGTTCGCGCTCTCGCCCTGTGTCTTTGCTTCTGGTTTGATTGCGTGCCTGTGTGACTGGCCAGGTACAGCACTTGGGAGCCCGAAGAGAACATTCTGGACTCGCGGCTCATCGCAGCCTTCGAGCAGAAGTGAGTTGGGGAAGCTGGCAGGGGCAGCGGGCCGAGCTCGGCTGGGGCGCCGCTCGGGGAAGCGGGAGCGCCGGGCAGGGCAGCCCCGAGTGGGGCCCGGTCGGGGGCTGTTTTTAACCTTTGGCGTTTCTGTTTTATTCTTTGGCAGGGAGAGGGAGCGTGAGCTGTATGGGCCCAAGAAGAGGGGACCCAAACCCAAAACTTTCCTCCTGAAGGTAACCTGGCCCTGCCCCAGCAGCCCCCTCTCGGGCCCCCAATCCCCGGCACAGCACGGGGCCTGGAAGGGAGGGACTGATTCGCGGCCGCCCTAGCGGGCGGGCCTTTTCAGAGGGGCCCCAGCTGGGCAGGGGTGGTTGTGAGCCCCCGACAAGGCCCTGGCAGCAGGCCGCGGCAGGCTTTGGCTTCAGCTTCGGCTTCAGCAAGAGGAGACTGGGAGTGGTGGTAATCCTCGCTGATGAAACTAGGGCCTGGGGGCGTACACAGGGGCGCAGGAAGGGGACGGCAGAGGCAGGTGGGGGAGGCTGGTGGAGGAAGGGATGTTTCTGCGCGTGAGATTCCTCATCTGCCCCAGCTGTTGACCCATTAAGGCTGTGCCGGGAGTTGGTGGCCAGGGGGAGAGTGAGTGAGGTCCCACCTTGGGGCAGGGCACAGGGAGAAGATTTTGGGGGGCCACCTGCCTCCCTGGCCTCAGCTTCCCACGTTCTCCATCTCTCAGAATTTGTTCTGTCTCCCTTCTTCACTTGGGAGTTTGACGTTAAATCACTTCACTTTGAGTTTATTACCCAGGATGAGCTACTGACTTCAGGGCTCTGAGCCTTAGTTTCCCCCCACTTCTGGTTATTTCTAGAGGTTGGATATGGGGGACGTGAAAACATACTATATTAGCCTTGGCAAAAGAGGAACTTCCAGAGGAAGCCATCTTGGAGGATTTGGGTTTTTATTTATTTTGAAGAGGAAAAATAGTCTGGGAAAGGGAAGATGAGATGGTCCAAGGTGGCAGACAAGGGTGCAGGTGGGACTCACTGATATCCCTGTAATGCTAAAAGATGTCTCAAGGGCCCCTTCCCAACCAACAGCTGGGGAATTTGTGGGAGGACTGTTTTGGGGGCACAGGCCATGCTGAACGCAGAACTTCAGCATCTGCAAATTGTCTAGAAGGCTCAAAGCCCAGTGAGGGTGGGTTGGGCCTGCCCAGCCCACTCCCGGCAACCCCACCCTGACTTACCATTCCTGCCCCTTATAAACGCTTTGCTTCGGACTAAAGCAGAAGTGAAAAAGGTGTTGGTTTCCAGAATTCCATATTTCTATAACCCCTACCCTGAACGGACAACACATCTCAGGGGATGCATGAAGTAACCTTAACCCTGATGCTTCTGGAGGGATGGGCGGAGCAGCTGGAAGGCTGATGGGCTCTGACAGCTTCTCAGTGCAGCTGGATTTCCCTCTAGTGGTGAAGCAAGTAATGACCATGAGCACTAATAACAAAATGCCTTTTTTTCTTGGTGGTTCTAGTTCTTATCTGGTTATGGCCTTACACAGTGCTGAGCCTCCCACATGGATTATCTCCTTTAATTCTCTCAACAGCCCCATAAAGTGAGGAGTATTATCCTCATTTCACATATGAAACACATCAGGGCCCAAAGAGGAGAAGTGACGTACCCGAGGTCCCACCACCCAGCTTCCTACCTTCATCCCATCTTCTTTTCTTCATCTTTTTTTTGAGACAGAATCTCATTTTGTTGTGCTCAGTAGCGTGCCCTGGCGTTACACTCACAGCAACCTCAAACTCTTGGGCTCAAGTGAGCCTCTTGCCTAAGCCTTCCAAGTAGCTGGGACTACAGGTGCCAGCCACAATGCCCGGCTATTTTTCGAGATGAGGTCTCACTCTGGCTCAGGCTGGTCTTGAACCCCTGAGCTCAGGCAATCCATCCACCTCAGCCTCCCAAGTGCTAGGATTACAGGCGCGAGCCACCACGCCCAGCCTCCTTTTCTTCATCTTATCCCTCTAGGAATACATGTCAGGTTCAGGGGGAGGTGGACACACACAGGAAACAATGAAGGCTATAGAGCTGGTAGGGCAGGGGATAGAGAGGCTGACAGAAAGATTTTGATCTGAATCTTAAGAAACAGGCAGCTTGAGACTGACGCAAATATTCGTAAGGGGCTGTGGAGGTCAGCTTGGGCTGAGCCCCCTTGTTCTGTGGCTCCCTGAGACTCAGTACATCAGAGTCAGCAGATTACACTCAGCACTTCTTTCTATCACCTATTCTGAAGGGACTAGGAAGCCTGGAGGTAGGATCAGTTCCATTTTCCACGTGGGAAAACAGGCCCAAGAGGACAAATAACTTGCCCACAGACACAGAGTCAGTGGTAGAGTCCAGGCGCTTTGACTTTCCCATGCTTTCTGTAATACAGTGGTTCTCAACCTTCCTAATGCCCTTTGCCCTTCCTAATACCCTTTAATACAGTTTGTCGCGACCGCTGCTGTAATAACATGCCAGACCCCCAGCCAGGCCAGTTACCCACTTAGGGTGCAGTAAGCATGTTGGCTGCAGTTATTATTATTATTTTTTTTTTTTCAGTTTTGGCCGGGGCTGGGTTTGAACCTGTGACCCCTGGTATATGGGGCCAGCACCCTACTTTTTGAGCCACAGGTGCCACCCTTGGCTGCAGTTATTTTTAATTCACCAGGCAGACCCAGCTCCCATCTTCTTTTTTTTTTTTTTTTTTTAGAGACAGAGTCTCACTTTACGGCCCTTGGTAGAGTGCCGTGGCATCACACAGCTCACAGCAACCTCCAGCTCCTGGGCTTAAGCGATTCTCTTACCTCAGCCTCCCGAGTAGCTGGGACTACAGGTGCCCACCATAGCACCCGGCTATTTTTTTTTGTTGCAGTTTGGCCGGGGCTGGGTTTGAACCAGCCACCCTTGGCATATGGGGCCGACGCCCTACTCACTGAGCCACAGGCGCCGCCCCCAGCTCCCATCTTCAAAGAATTCTCAGTCTGAGGAAGAAGAAGGCAAACCAGCCTCTTTTTAAAAATTAACATAGAAACTATGAAGTAGGAAATGTTTCTCATAGAAAATTTGGGAAGCATATATTAGAAAAAGATTATTGAGTAAATTTACTATTAATTACTTGTGTGCCAGGCTCTGTGCTAAGCAAGTGCCATATTCTGGTTATCACAAGAACACCCGGAGGAGGTTCTGTTATGGTGGTGCAGATTTGGGGTAGCGAGGCTCAGGGAGGGCACTGAGCCAGGGTTTCTTCTTGGACCTGCCGTTTGCCCACATTCTTTGCCACTCCACCAGGGACTGTTGCTCCCTGCTGGACTCAGGCAGAGGCATTAATACAAGGGACGGTAAGCTCAGACAGTTGGAGAAAATACATGCTAACTCCCAGGGGTCAGAGTGGGAGTCCCATAAGGTACAGGAGTGAATCTGCAAAACGCCCTACTTGCTACACCAAGGAAAGCTGGGCTTTTCCCTCCTTTTGTCAGGGAAGGGGTTTGAGGGGCCTAATCCCTGGGGAGCTCAGCTGGCTCTCAAGCAGAGGGCATGACAGCATCTGTGGGCAGAAGTGGAGCTTTCTGTTTTGCCACCTAGTAATCAAAGGGATTGTTGCCCAAGCAGCCCCAGGAGTCCCCAGCCCAGGCTGGGAGGGCCATGTGGTGCCACAGTGTACTCTGATGGGTGTGGGGACCACATTCTAAATGAAGACAGCCTTGCTGATCACCTAAGTCAGCAAATGCCTCTGCTGGGGGTTGTGGTCACATACAGTCCAGCCTTGTCTGAGGGGTTAGATGCTGGTTAAACACCCAGTGCTGTAGGGAGTGAGAGGTAGACTCTAGGTCCCACTGTGTCCTTCCTCTGCCCCAGGCATCTACCTGGATCAAGGCAGTCACCACCTAATAAGCTTCTCTGCCCCACCAGGAGCCAGAATATCTCTAAAACATGGATCTATCCCAGAGTCCCCAGCCATTGCTTGCAGCCCCTCAGCTCTGTGTCCTCTCCACCGCTGAGACTTTGCATTTAGGGCTCTCTGCCTCCACCGTCTGACTGTCTTAGCGGGCGACCTCACGACTGTCTAGGACATAGTCAGTGCTCAGTATGGACCAGAATTTCCTGCTTAGGCTTTGGGACCCAGCACTGATGTTAGATCCTCTAAGACTGGGCTCTGTGTCCCATTTGTGCTCCTCCAGACCTGTTCTCCCTTCACTGCACCCACACCTGTCACTCTGCGTTCTTGCTACCTGTTGTCTTCCCGGAGGCCGAGTGTGTTCACAGCTGCAGACCCAAGCAGCTGGCTCTGGCTTGTTCCTTTCTTAGTGAAGGAAGGACTGCCTGTGGTCCTTTATATACCCCCCTGAGCCTCTTGTCCTCTGTTCATGTGATGTCCCCTGACATCAGGGGGATTGGACTGGGACCTGGAGTCTCCTGATGGCCCTGCCATGCCCTGTGTCTTCCATGAGGTAGCAGGTGAGCTGTAGAACCCTGGAATTTTAGGAGAGATCTAACACTTGGGAGGCCAAGACAGGTGGTTTGCTTGAGCTCAGAGTTCAAGACCAGTCTAAACAAGAGTAAGATCCTGTCTCTCAAAATAGTTGGGCAGGTGCCTGTAGTCCCAGCTACTTGGGAGGCTGAGGCAAGAGAATCACTTGAGCCCAAGTGTTTGAGGTTGCTGTGAGCTATGACACCACGGTACTTGGCAGAGGGTGAAAAAGTGAGACTCTGTCTCAAAAAAAAAATTTTTTTTGGAAGGATAGTTGGGCCCAGGCAGTATCCCCTGCTGCCACAGACCTTCCCAGAGGCTATAGAGTGGCAGCCCCACCTCTAGGCCCATCCACCTACATGTAGGGTGTAACAGGCTGATTCCAACCTGGGCTTTGGGATCCATTAGCACCAATTCTCTGTGAGGTTCTCTGGGCTCTGGACAGACAGATGAATCAGACCCAGGAGGGCAAGGACCAGGGGCTGGGAGTGTGAGGAGGTGCCAGGAGACTGAGGGTCTGTCCAGAGGTGGTAGCCAGCTGGGAAGGCAGGTCAGAGCTGCAGGTCAACCTGTGCAAAGGCACAAGATATGGAACAGTGGGGACTGCAGGTGGGTGGCCAGCGCTGGGCTGTGTGGAGCAGGGAGGACCCACCTTTCTGTTACCAAGAATGGTCCAGGGAGGAGTTCCAGGCTGGAGTGGGAGCCTTCACAGAGCAGAGGCTGCTCAGGCACTTCTGGGCCCCTGTTCATGCCAGTCTCCCCCCCGCCCCCCCTTTTTTATTTGAGACAGAGTCTCACTTTGTTGCCCCCTGTAGAGTGCAATGGCATCACAGCTCACAGCAACCTCAAACTCTTGGGCTTAAGCAATTCTCTTGCCTCAGCCTCCCAAGTAGCTGGGACTACAGGCACCCACCACAATGCCCGGCCATTTTTTGTTACAGTTGTCATTGTTGTTTAGCTGGCCTGGGCCGGGTTTAGCACCCTTGGTGCATGAGGCTGGCACTGTAACCACTGTGCCACGGGCCCTGAGCCCAGTCTCCCAATTATTGACATCTGACCCTATCAGCAAGGGCAGCCCGGGGCCGCATGTTTCTGGCCCACTGCTGCGCTGGCAGTAGGGGTTAGCTAAAACACTGGGTTTTGGAGCTGGGCCTTGACAAGGGTCTTGACTCTGACCTTAGGCAAGTTGCTTCACTTCCCTGAGCCTCTGTCCTTGTCTAAGTCAGGGCTATGAGTACTACTGGTTCTCTTAAGTCTGCTCGGGAGCATTTACTGAGAGACCGTATTTAGGGTGGCAGGTGCTGGGTTGCCCAGAGGAGGTCAGCAGGCCACCCTGAAGTCCCACCGCGCCTCCCTCTGCTCACAGGCACGGGCTCAGGCCGAGGCCCTCCGCATCAGCGATGTGCATTTCCCTGTTAAGCCAAGTGCCAGCGCCTCCTCGCCCAAGCTGCACTCAAGCGCAGCCGTGCACCGACTCAAGAAGGACATCCGCCGCTGCCACCGCATGTCTCGACGCCCTCTGCCCCGCCCAGACCCCCAGGGGGGCAGCCCTGGCCTGCGCCCACCCATCTCTCCCTTCTCCGAGACGGTGCGCATCATCAACCGCAAGGTGAAGCCTCGGGAGCCCAAGCGTAGCCGCATCATCCTGAACCTGAAGGTGATGGACAAGGGCCCCGGAGGCGGGGGTGCCGGGCAGGGGGCTGGGGCGCTGGCCCGCCCCAAAGTGCCTTCGAGGAACCGTGTCATCGGCAAGAGCAAGAAGTTCAGCGAGAGCATCCTGCGCACCCAGATCCGCCACATGAAGTTTGGCGCCTTCGCGCTCTACAAGCCCCCACCTGCCCCTCTGTCTCCCCCACCTGCCAGCAAGGCCGATGTCACTGCCTCCCCGGGCCCAGGGCTGCTCCTGGCCACCCCCGCTGCCCCCTTTGATGTCCACAGCTCCAGCTCCTCCGGCTGCCCCTCACCAATACCACAGTCTTCCTCTGAGCCCGATGACGCACCCCCTAAGCTGCTCCCTGAGACCACAAGCCCGTCTGTCCCCAGCTGGCGTGAGCCCGAGGTGCTTGACCTGTCCGTCCCTCCTGAGTCAGCAGCCACCAGCAAGCGGGTGCCCCCTGATGTCACTGCTGCCTCTGGCCAGGCACTTCCCCCCGCCCCTGAGCCTGCCAGTGCCTCTTCTGAGCCTGAGGCTGGGGACTGGCGCCCAGAGATGTCACCCTGCTCCAATGTGGTTGTCACCGATGTCACCAGCAACCTTCTGACGGTCACTATCAAGGAGTTCTGCAACCCTGAAGATTTTGAGAAGGTGGCTGCTGGGGTAGCAGGTCCTGCAGGAGGGGGTGGCAGCAGTGGGGTGAGCAAGTGAAGGGGTTCCACGGTGGAGGGGGCTTGGGGGGGCCTCCTGCCCAGCATCAAACTCTTGCTCCCCCCACCCTTGCCCCAGCCTTCTTCCCCGCTCCCCCACTTCCCTGCTTCGCATGTCCCATGGCTCTGTGTTGGCCCAGGAATGGGGCTGGGCAGTTGGAGCCCTGGAAAGCTGGGGGTGGGGACAGCCCTGGGATGAGTTGGGTCTGGGAAATTCTCCTTCTTGTCCCTTGGCACCCTCCTTGCCCACACATGGTGGGGCCTGCCAGGTGGTTTTGGAGAAGCCCCAGGACCTGGGGTTTACCTGTCCCTTCCATGTCTTGTCCTGTCTCTCAGCTTACTTCCTGGCCTCGTGTACAGCATCTGACTTCTCGGTGCTAACCTGGCAGCTGCAGGGGTCCTTAGGACACCCCTTCCAAGGGCGGGCACAGTCCCTTCCTGCAGATGCCTAGGCAGGAGGGTATGGGATGTCTCCCTGCCCATTTGTCAAAGCCCCTGACAGGTTGAGGGTGAGACCAGACTCAGCCCCTCCCTGCATGGCAGGGAGGTCCTCAGAGGCTGGGCCAGAGGCTCAGGTCTCCCCTGCTTGCGTAGGACCCTTCAGCCTCACCCTACCCTGACACTTTCCTAACCCTGCCCCCAATCTTTGCAGTGGGAGGACCTGGCAGAGAACTTGTCCTGCCACAGCCTCCCAGCATCTAAAGGCCCCTTCAGTTCTTGACCAAAGGTGCTGTGAGAACCTGCTGTGGAACTTGTGATGTGCGTGTGTGTCTGCCCCGCGTGGCGTGTGGTACGTGGGTCTGTGTGTGCATTGGGTGCTGGGCCCCAGGCCAGCTACCCTTTCAGTTCCTCAGAACAGGGTCATTGAAGGCCTGGATCTTCCCTTGCCTCAGTGGGCGCAGGGGCCAGACTCCAGCCTGTAGAGTTTGCTATGGAAGTGCCAGGCCTGCCCTCTGGCTGAGGTGTGCTGGGGGCACCATACTCCCCTGCCCCCCTTGGGGGTGGTCAGCCTGACCTGCGTCAGGCCTTCACTGCAGACATGGCATGGTGGAGACCGAGGCCGAGAGGGAGACCCCACTCTTAAGCTTCCCCCTGGGTGTTTGGGGAAGATGGGGAGACCTGGACACCATTCCCAGGGGTCTCCTGACTTTTCCAGCCTCCTCTCTTTTGCTTCTGACCGCTGAGGCTTTGTCACAGCCCAGCCTGCTTGAAGCAGGGGGAGTCTCTGATGCCCTGAGCAGCTTCTTTCCCTCTGTTGCCAGGGAGCCAAGGCATCTATGCCAGGGCAAAGACCACAGCCCCAGAGTGGGGCTGGGCTTTGGGAGGGTAAGCAGGCCAAAGGGGCACAACGGCAGAGAGTCCTGTGTCCTTCAGGAGAGCGGGGGTATTGGTTCCTGGAGTGGCATTGAGGGCCCCTGCCGGCCAGCCCTGGACCACTGCCCAGGTCTTTGGCATGGGTGGTGTGTTCCTGAATGTGGCTGGAGCTGGCTTTCTGGCACATGCGGCCATTAGCACCTCTGCTCAGAAGCGTGACACCTTTGGTCTTGAGGAATGGAAGGATACCTTTCTTTTGAATCTCCCTGCCAGGGGATGTGACGTGGCCCCTGGTCCCCCTCTTGCCCCAAGATGTAGATCAGGGGCCCTTGCAGGGTTGGAGGGGGTGACACTCCTGCATCCCCCCACCCATTCTGCCCTGCGTGCTGGCTTTGTGGCCGTCCAAGTGCCAATTGGCTTTTCCCCCAAATAAGGGCTGGTATTTCTCCTCTGTCTTCAGAGGTGATTTCCCCCTGACCCCCTCCCCCAGGTGAGCGACCACCTGGGTGCCAGTTACAGGTGTTTTCAGAGACCATAGAAATGTGTTTTCCTGGGAGTCTGTGTCATTCGTGACTTTTTTTGTAAAGAAGTTGTGTTTTCAGAGGTGATTTTATGACAGGACAGTGAAAGAATTAGTTTTGCAAAAAAACAAAAACAAAAAAAGAGGAAAAAAAGAAAAAAGACATAGAAAAAATATTGTGGGATTCCTAGGGATGAGGGAGGGGGGAAGAAAGAGATATTTAAAGAAAAATTAGAAACGCAGTGATTGCACAGGTGAGGTGGCAATGTGAGGAATGGGGCTGAGGCCTGGGCACAGCTGGCAAGTCCCCTGAGGTCACAGGCACCGTGGAGATCCCCCACCCTCCTCCGTGCTGGCCTGAGCTCAGACTGCCACACCCCATCTTCACTCAAAGGGAAAGATGACAGCAGGTCCCATGGGAGCCAGCTATAAGCTGCAGGGCCCAGGCAAAGGGAGGTGATGGAGCCAAGATGGGGCTGAGGCTGGTGGGGTCCCGCTCCTACCAGGAGTCATTGCTGATAATTTTACCCGAGACTGGTGAGGAAGTGGCTTGGTTTCTTTGCCCTGCTTTGCTTGTTGGGCCATCTGGTCCCTACCACCACCACCCCGTGGAGGGGGAGCATCTTTTCCCATCTCCCCATACCATGACTTCCCTGCTCTTCCCTGGCCTGAAAAGGGATGCAGGCTTCAAGTAAAAAGAGGCTATGACCCTAGGAGAATCCTTGGCAGTGCAGGGGTAGCTGGAGAGAAGGGAGTGCCTGTCCTTTTGCACACCTGCAGGTTGCTACCCAGAGCTGCAAGCCAGGCAGCCTGCCCCTGCCTCTAAGGAGGGCAGCTCCCATGGGGGGGCTGAGTGGATGGGACCAAGGGCAAGCACAGCCCTTCTTTTTTCCTTCTGTGGCATTCCTGTCTGCCCATCCCCCCCGCCCCATGCACTTGCACCTATGGCCTCCTGTGGGTCCCTCTTCCAGCCCTTGCTGCTTTTCATTTGCCTAATTACCAAGCAGAAGTTGCAGTCTGGTTTGCTTTATTTTTGTATGTAAGATAACCCCCAAAGCCAGATCTCCCTGTTCAATATTGATTAGGATACCATTCATCTTCCCTTAAGTGCATCCCTTCCCATGCGTCATAGGAAATGGGTGAGGTCTAGTTTCTCTGGTTTGAGATAGACAGTCAGGACCCATCCCTGTCTCAAATCACCCTTCTGACCTTCAGTTTGCCCCTCCTTGTAATGGGTATTAGGCAGCAAGGTCCTTCCTATGTGCTGCTGATGTCCAGGCAGCTCCAAGTATCAGGTGGGGATCAAGGTTGCTGGCACTGAGACCTCCAGCTGCTTAGTCTCAACCTGCAGAGGGATCAAGGTCAAAATGAGCCTCATCCTTCCTCTGATCTGGGGAGGGGTGATGATGAAGTCCCCAACCTCAGTGTGAAGTGGACAGAGTGGGGGATCACCCCTTTTCAAGAAGGAAGAAACAGGTTCTGAGAGGCATAGCTGCTTCACCAGGGAAATGTGGCAGGGAGGGGGCCTCAGGATGCCTTGGCCTTTTGGGAAGAGCTCTTTAGTAGGTGGGGCCGGCACTGTGGAGCCCACACATAACTGGCAGCTAGATCCTGAGTTAGGCCAGTGCGCCTGCCCAAAGCTGGAGGGTAAGCTGGGAGGAAGGAGGTGGGTTGCCAAGGGGGCTCAGCCATCACCAATGTTTCTGGACCCTCTGAAGACCCAAGAGGACATACCCCCTTTCCTCTCAATTTTCTGTATTGTGTGTGTTGTTGTGTTTTTTGGGTTTTTTTTTTTTTTTTTTGCACTTAGCCCATGCTGGACAATGGAATCCCACCTGGTCAGTTCCATTTTTGGGCTCCCGTGCACTTGCCCAAGGCATCCTTTTTGGGGGTTTGTATGGTTTGAGGAATCACTTTTTTAAAAAAGGAATATGTTAAAGGTTTTTTGGTTTTCTCTGCATCACTTTTCAGATTCAGAAAGCCCAGAATTAGGGGCTAAAACTCCAGGAAAGGGGCTCCCTGTCCCCTCTTTTACTGACAGTCACACCAAGGTGCAGAAATAGATGGTGGGGGGGGGGAGGCCAAGGACTTCCCCCAGGCCTATGCGGTCCCCCCATCCCCTGCAAGACTTTAAGGAGTCAGCTGTCCACCCCAGCAGTGAGTGAGCGCTTGCTGGACCAAGGGGGACCTGTGGTCTAAGGGGGGAGCCGCTTGCAAGAGACCAAGTAAGCAGGAAGGATGCATCTGGCCGCCCTTGCTGTTGGGTGGAGTGGAGAGGGGGACTTATTTTTGTTGGTTATAATTTAAAAACTCAAAGGCCTAAAGAAATGTATCTTATAATTTTTTTAATTTTTGAAAGGTTCATTTAATGAATTGTGCACGAATGAATTCTATATATATATAAAGTTACATATATAGTTCTATATTTGGGGAGGGGCACTGTCTTTTTTTTCTCTCTCATTTTTAAAATGAAGTGTTGTTGCCTTTGTCTGTGGTTCAACCATCCAGCTCCCAGCTGGCTAAACTTTGCCTCCAGTGGTTAAAGATGGGAAAATAGTGGGGTTGGCAGGAGACTGGAAATGGAGGTGCCACCCCAGTGTGGGGGGCAGGTCCCCCAGTGCACTCTGTCCCTCCCCCAGTGGAGAAGACCCTGATGTAGGGTGTAGGGTTGGTCTCTGCTCTGGCTTCGGTGGTCCCTGGGCGGGGAGGGCGGGTCTGTGCCGATTTACTCTGTCTTGTACGTTTGTTCTGCTGCTCTTCAATATTGTATCGACGCCAGGAAAGGGGAGCAAAAAGCCTCTTTTACTCCCCAAATAAATTGTCACATTCCGAAGCTAAGGCCCGGTCCCTAGGATGGGATGTGTCTGTCTCATTTCTTCTGGCTGTGTGACTGGTCTTTCAAAAGCGTCACCTTGTCACAGGCGAGGAGAGAGAAGTGCCGTCCTTCCACTGGCCAGGGCCAGGCACCCGCCTCTCAGCTCTTTCAGCCGGCAGCTCCCAAAGAGCTGGGCTGATTGGCTGGACCAGAGGTGCCAAGACTTTCCACTTCTAGACCCTTGGGAATAACTGGTAGGTGGGTACACGGCAAGAGTTGGTGGGTTGGGTCCCCTGACTGCCCATCCCACCCCGATTAGAATCACAGCACCCACAGAGAGGAAGGGGCCAGTGGGGTCATGGCCCCAGAGCCTGGGAGAGAGCAGGCTGGATTCAGGAGTATAGACTGTCCTTGCCAGTGGGTCCCACAATGTAGCACCTGGTATTTCAACAATGGACCAGTAGTCCTTCATGCTTGCTTTCTGAGCATGGTGTGCTTTCCCTGATGAGATTTAGAACCAACATGTCTGAATAAAACTGGACCCATGTCCTCAGTGAAAAAGCAAACTGAGAAAAAAATCGCCCTTTTGCATAGGGAGATGTCAAAGAAGTTGGCTCATTGCTGGCTCTGTTAGAAAAATCAAAAAGAATTTTCCCTTGAGAAATTATAACTCTAGACCTTCCCTAACATAAATTTGAGATTTTGTTTTATATTGTCCACGTGGTCCCAAGACTCCCAAGTCTAGAAATTAATGTAAAGAACATATGTGGGGTGGGTTACTCCGGGGAGTATGTGCCAGTAGCTCTCTAGGGCCCTGCCCACATGCAGGAGTCACAAATAAAACCCTTGAAAATGCGAGCTCACACTCCAAAATTACAAAACACAAGAAGCCACAGAGACATAGCGAGACAAGTAGCGTATAGAATCCCACACCCAACATATTTGCAAACATGAAGATGTCTAAAATTACCATGCGTATCATGTAAAAGGCCTCAAGAAATTGGCATCACGGATCATACGTAATTAGGTTAAAAATCAATAGCAATCACAATAGTGCAGAAGAGGCATAAAGACAGACAGAGGAATGGAGTAAAATAGTCCAGACAAACCCTCACGTAAATGCTCAAAGGGTTTTTGACAAGGGTGCTAAGACCATTCAGTGGTGAAAGGACAGCCTTTTGACAAAAGGTGCTGGGAAAAAGGGATACTCACATGCAAAAGAATGAAGTTGGATCCTTACCTAGCAACATATACAAGAATTAACTGAAAATTAAACATGAATGTAAGAACTAAAACTAAAAAACTTTCAGAATAAAACACAGGGCATGGCTCAGTGCCTGTGGGTCAAGCAGCTAAGGTGCCAGCCACACACACCTGAGCTAGTGGGTTCAAATTTAGCCAGGGCCCGCCAAACAATGGTAGCTTCAACCAAAACATAGCCGGGCATTGTGGCGGGTGCCTATAGTTCCAGCTACTTGGGAAGCAGAGGCAGGAGAATAGCTTGAGCCCAGGAGTTGGAGGTTGCTGTGAGCTGTGATGCCACAGCACTCTACCCAGGGTGACAGCTTGAGGCTCTGTCTCAAAAAAAAAAAAAAAAAAAAAAAGGGCAAAAACTTCATGACACTGGATTTGGCATTGGTTTCTTGGATATGATACCAAAGCATAAGCAACAAAAGAAAAAAATAGATAAATTTGGCTTCATGAAAATGTAAATATATTAGGCATTGAAAGATTTTATCAGCAGAGTAAGAAGGCAATGCACATAATGGGAGGAAATATTTGGAAATTATATATCTGATAAGGGATTAATATTTAGAACACATAAAATTCCTAAAACCCAACAACAACAGAACAGAAAAAGCCTAATTCAAAAATAAGCAAAGAAGGCGGGAGTGGTGGCTCACATCGGTAATCCTAGCACTGAGAGACTGAGGCAAATGGATTGACTGAGCTCCTGAGTTTGAGACCAGCCTGAGCAAGAGCAAGACCCTGTCTCTAAAAATAGCCAGCCTTTGTGGCAGGCACCCGTAGTCTTAGCCACTTGGGAGGCTGAGGCAAGACAGTCACTTGAGCCCAAGAATTTGCAGTTGCTGTGAGCTATGATGTCTCGGCACTGTACTGAGGGTAACAAAGTGAGACTCCATCTCAAAAAGAAAAATAGGCAAAGGATTTAATAGACATTCCTCCAAATAGGATATACAAATGGTTTATAGACACATCAGAAGATGCTCAACATAACAATTAGGGAAATGCAAATAAAAACTATAGCGAGACATCAACTCATACCTATTAAGATGACTACTATGGGAAAAAAAAGGAAAACAAAACCAAAAAAAGTGTTGGCGAGGATGTGGAGAAATTGGAACACTTGTGCACTGTTGGTGGTAATATAAAATAGCATAGCTGCTGCGGAAAACAGTATGATGGTTCCTCAAAAAATTAAAAATAGAATCATCATATGATCCAGCAATTCCACTTCTGGGTATATACACAAAAGAATTGAAAGTAGGGTCTCAAAAAGATATTTGTACACCCATGTTGATAGCAGCCTATTCACAATAGGTAAAACAGAAAGCAGCCCAAGTGTCCATTGATGAAATGAATGGAGAAGCCCAGGGGGCATTCACAAACAATGGAATTATTATTCTACCGTAAAGAGGAAGGCAGGTCTGACACATGTTACAACAGGAATGAACCTTGAGGATGTTGTGCTAAGTGAAATAAGCCAGTCACAAAAAGATAAACATTGTGCAATTCCACTTATCCGAGATGTTTAGAGTGGCCAAAATCACAGAATAGTGGTGCCAGGACCTGGGGGAGAGCGAATAGGGACCTAGTATTTATGGCAGTGATTTCCAGCCAGTGTTTCATGGCACCCTACTGTGCCATGAGAGCCTTAGTTGTGCCGTAAACATTCTTAAAGATCATTAATTATGGGCGGCGCCTGTGGCTCAGTTGGTGGGGCGCTGGCCCCATATGCCGAGGGTGGCAGGTTCAAACCCGGCCTCTGCTGAACTGCAGCCAAAAAATGGCTGGGCGTTGTGGTGGGCGCCTGTAGTCCCAGCTACTCGGGAGGCTGAGGCAGGAGAATTGCTTCAGCCCAGGAGTTGGAGGTTGCTGTGAGCTGTGTGATGCCATGGCACTCTACCGAGGGCCATAAAGTGAGACTCTGTCTCTACAAAAAAATAAAATAAAATAAAAAAGATCATTAATTATTTTTGAAAGAAGTTCAAAGCACAGTAAGTATATTCTTTTTTCACTTTTTTTTTTGATCAACATAATTTAAGTGTGCCGCAGAAGTTTAACTATAGGTTCAAGTGTGCCGTGAGATGAAAAAAAGTTGAAAAACTCTGGTTTCTGGGGACAGAGAGTTTTACAAGATGAAAAGAGTTCTGGAAATGGTTGGTGGCGATGGCTCCACAACAATATGGACATACCCAGTGCCACTCCACTGCACACTTAAAATTCTTAAGATGATTTTATGTTATGTACAGTATATTTTACAATTTTTTAAAAATTGAAAACTTGAAAAAAACTAAATCAATAGCAAAAAGCTAACTAAAAGCTAAAACTTTATTCATTTGGACAGCAACGCAGCTCTCTCATTCCTCTCCTCTCCTCGACCCTCTGAAATCTTGAAGACAATGAGATTTGAGGGCAGATGTGGGTGCCTAATGGCCACAGACTCACAGGGGTGCACATCCAATCCAAGTTGTGGCTGGATAGGAACAGGTCCCCCTCTGATCCCACCAGTCGGGATAGGCCTTCATTAGAGCAAATTGATACCAAAGTCTTCTATCTTTTCCAAGGGATGAGTGAGCTAGGAGCATGACAAAGACAGGAGCCTGCATTTAATTGATGGCCTCCAGCAAGTAGCCTTTATGAGCAAGTGGGCCTTTGAAACATTAGCTAGGGTGGGATGATGGAAATGGAACAAAGTCAGGTGGCAGGGATCTTTGGTCCTGTGACATAAAGACAAGCCCCCTGCCAACTTCTCCTGCCCATCGGGCCTTAGGGAGTAAAATCCCAGCACATGCAACAGGCTCTTTCAGGGTAGATTTGGAGGTCCCTAGAGATTTTTGGTCAAGTCTCAGCTACTCCCAGCTGTGAACAAAGAAATCAGACACAATTTGGAAAAGGCAAACATGGACTCTATGCCCCAAGGGGACTCATTAAAATGATGATCACCCACTGGCTCCCTTGGTGACCCCTGCCTACACACACAGCATGGTTTCTGTGCATCCCAACAAAACAGGTGCCACTTGCCTGCCTTTCAAACTCAGGTACTATCAAAAGACCCTTGTCTGTGTGACCCTTGTCACACAGCTCACAGCAACCTCCAACTCCTGGGCTTAAGGGATTCTCTTGCCTCAGCCTCCCGAGTAGCTGGGACTACAGGCTCCCGCCACAACGCCCAGCTATTTTTTGGTTGCAGTTCAGCTGGGGCCGGGTTTGAACCTGCCACTCTCGGTATATGAGGCCGGCACCTTACCTACTGAGCCACAGGCGCTGCCCAAGAAAGGGAATTTACTTCTTACAGTTATGGAGGCCAAGAAGTGCAAGGTTGGGTGGTGCCCATAGCTCAGTGAGTAGGGCACCAGCCACATTTGTGGGTGCCAGTGTTGGAGTGGCCAGGTTGGAGGCGCTCAGTCACTTCTCTCCAGGCCTTGGTGTGCCTACTTGTAATGGAGACCAGGACTCCCTACTTGGCAGGGTTATTCAGGAGGATTGAAGGCGGTGGATAGGTAAAAGCCATAGGCTCAGTGCCTGTGGCTCAAGTGGCTAAGGCGCCAGCCACATACACCTGAGCTGGCTGGTTTGAATCCAGCCCAGGCCCGCCAAACAACAATGACGGCTGCAACCAAAAAAAAAAAAAAAAAAGCTGGGCATTGTTGGCAGGCGCCTGTAGTCCCAGCTACTTGGGAGGCGGAGGCAGGAGAATCACTTAAGCCCAGGAGTTGGAGGTTGCTGTGAGCTGTGATGTCACAGCACTCTACCCAGGGTGACAGCTTGAGGCTCTGTCTCAAAAAAAAGAAAAAGAAAAAGAAAAAAGACACCTTCACAATCCATGTGCCCAGACATGACCCCAACTCTGACTTCCAAAAGTGTTCCACCTGTCTGCTCACCAATTCTTGATGTCCCCCTCGCCCCCCTCCCCACACACATGGAACAGCTTAAAGCTAGTAGAAAAACAGTGGCTCAAGTCCCAGTTCTGCCAGCTGCGTGATCTCATGCTGCTCAGTCACCTTCTCTGAGTCTCTATATCATCTTCCACAAAATGGGGCAGGGCGCTTCCTCTAATTATCCTTTCCAATTCAGAATTACCATAAGGAAAGCTAGTATGTACAGAGTGGACTTTACAGAATCGACTCATTAAGTCCCACAAACCCAGATGTCTTTGTCTGTTTTCTGTTGCTTAGAATGGAATACCTGAAACTGGAATGCCTGCCACAACGCCCAGCTATTTTTTGGTTGCAGTTCAGCCGAGGCTGGGTTTGAACCCGCCACCCTCGGTATATGGGGCCGGCACCTTACCTACTGAGCCACAAGCGCTGCCCAAGAAAGGGAATTTACTTCTTACAGTTATGGAGGCCAAGAAGTGCAAGGTTGGGTGGTGCCCATAGCTCAGTGAGTAGGGCACCGGCCACATTTGTGGGTTCGTACCCGGCCTAGGCCCGCTTAACAACAATGACAACTACAACAAAAAATAGCTGGGCTACTAGGGAGGCTGAGGCAAGAGAATCGCTTAAACCCAAGAGTTTGAGGTTGCTGTGAACTGTGACATCATAGCACTCTACGGAGGGCAACATAATCAGACTCTGTCTCAAAAAAAAAAAGAAGAAGGGCAAGGTCAAGGGGCCTGCATCTGGTGAAGGTCTTCATGCTGGTGGGGCCTTTCTGCAGAGTCCAAGGCAGTGCAGGGCATTAACCTGGCTGGTGCTAGCTCAAGTCTTTCTCTTCTTACAAAGCCACCAGTCTCACCCCGTTACAATGAGTGGAGATCCTCATGACCCAATCAACTCCTAAATATTGCCAATCTCTCAATATTGCCACATTGGAGATGAAATTTCAACCTAAGTTTTAGAGGGGACAAATATTCAAACCACAGCATCAGAGAACACAGTTTCCACAATATATGGATGAGGGAACTGAGGCTCAGTAAGGTGAAGTGACTTGCTCAGAAATGGCTGAGTGCCAGGGCCAGCATTTGACCCTGTGCAGTCGCACTTAACTACCCAGCCAACACAGCCAGGGCATGGCACAGTGGTTAAGGGCACAGTAATTGAAGCTGGGCCTCTTGGCTGTGCAGGCCCCAGAGCATTTTGTTTTCCTGTTCTGTGCCTTAGTTTCCTTGTCTATAAAATGAGGTTTGCTGGAAGCTCTGCTGAGCGCTCCATGAGCCCAATTCTGAGCTGCACATTCAAGTCTCACTTTTGCACAAGGACACTGGAGAGGAGGCTGAGTCACTTGTTCTAGGTGACTCCATTAATTAAGTTGTGCTGCTGGGACTGAAAGCTAAATGGCCAACTTCAAAGTCTATGTTGTCCGCCTTTCTTCTCCACCTTGATGTGATGCCCCAGACTCCATGTTCAAAACCAATGCCCAGCTGCAGATTGCCCCCCACCCCTCCAGGCTGCCTGACTCATCTCCTTTCCCTAGTGGGGGCCTGAGCCCTGTGCCTTGTCTTTGACTCAGTCCTTTGTGGCCCTCCATGAGTGGTCCCAACTGACTAAGCCCTGAATGGAAATGTCACTTCAATCCATCTTTCCTTTTTTTTTTTTCTGAGACAGAGTGTCACTATGTCACCCTCAGTAGAGTGCTGTGGCATCACAGCTCACAGCAACCTCAAACTCTTGGGCTTAAGCGATTCTCTCGCCTCAGCCTCCCAAGTAGCTGGGACTATAGGCACCTGTCACAATGCCTGACTATTTTTTGGCTGTTGTTGTCATTGTTTGGCAGACCCGGGCTGGGTTCGAACCCGCCAGCTCTGGTGTATGTGGTTGGTGCCCTAGCTGCTGAGCTACACGTGCCGAGCCAATTCATCCTTCCTTGCCAACCCTGTTATCCCCTCTAGCCCAGACTCCAAAAACTGAGGACAGTGGAGACCAAGTCCCTTTGTGAAATGTAGACTTGCAGAAGAGCTGAACAAAAAATGATCCCGGCCCCCATGCCCCATGGCCAAGGGGCTAGGAAGCCATGCATGACATGGTGGGAGACTGAGGACAGAGGTCTCTTTAGGGACGGGGGTAGCATCACTTTCCCCACCTCAAGCCCAGTGAGGGAGCATCAGAGAAGCAGAGAGCATGGCATATGTCCACTGGAATTTGGGAGATGAAGTGACTAGGGACAAAGCTGAGAGATTTCCTTTTCCAAGGAGGCTGCTTGGGAACAGCACTTTGGGAGGAAGGATGCAAATGTGAGCCTCGAAGATGGGGCTGATTTGAGGGTTGGTTTAAAATAGGATCCTGCCTCAAAAGGATGGGAGGCAGGGGAGGGGGGTAAGGCAGGGAAGGACACGACCCTCCCCAGAAGCCTGGTGCTGAGAGGGTTATAAGCCAGCTGCCAGAGGAGGCTTTGCCCAGGTAAGAACTGTAGGTGGGACATACCTAGCCAATGGAGTCTCTGAGAAACTGACAGAAGTGCCCCAGTGAGAAAGGGCCAGCTTCCAGGCACCTGTCCCACCTGAGAGCACCTGAACCAGCCAGGTCAGACCTGCCCTGCCACCCTCCTCTCCTCCCTGCCCCAAACTCCAACCCTGGAGAATCCAGACGCACACAGTGGGATGACAGCAGATCAAGCCGGGGTCCTAGAGAAGAAGCTCACTATGTCCCCTTCCCTGTCTTTGAGCTGCAAAGAGGAGAAGCTTTGAATACAGCTCAAAGTTTTGCTATAGGGGTGGTGCCTGTGGCTCAAGGAGTAGGGCACTGGCTCTGTATATCGGAGGTGGCGGGTTCAAACCCAGCTCCAGCCAAAAACTGCAAAAAAAAAAAAAAAAAAAAGCTTGGCACCTGTAGCTCAAGCAGCTAAGGCGTCAGCCACATACACCAGAGCTGGTGGGTTCGAATCCAGCCTGGGCCTCCCAAACAACGACAGCTACAACCAAAAAATAGCTGGGCGTTGTGGCAGGCGCCTGTAGTCCCAGCTACTTGGGATACTGAGGCAAGAGAATCGCTTGGGCCCAGGAGTTGGAGGTTGCTGTGAGCTGGGATGCCATGGCACTCTACCCAGATGACAGTTTGAGGCTCTGTCTCAAAAAAAAAAAAGTTTTGCTATTAAACTAGACTATTTTAATGTTTTTTTAAAATCAGGTAAAACCCCAAGAGTGACTTTAAAAACTATGAGATTTCAGGGGCGGTGCTTGTGGCTTAAACGGGTAGGGCGCCAGCCCCATATGCCAGAGGTGGCAGGTTCAAACCTAGCCCCGGCCAAAAACTGCAAAAAAAAAAAAAAAAACCAACTGTGAGATTTCCTCTAGAGGTGGGAAGACTGCATCAGAACAGGGTTAAGAGGCAGCCACTGGGAAAAAATAAAGTCACTTTCCCCTGTAGCTGGCCGAGCACAACTCATTCTGTGTGTCTTTTGGCTGCTTCTCCTCCTAATGGGTCCTCGTAACTCCTTAGTGATGTTCCTGCCCTGCCCTGCTCAGGTCTGCCAGGTAAGCCTTCCCTGCCGTGGTCTCCATGTACAGAGACAGTAAATCCTACTGGTCGTGAGCTTGAATGTCTGGCTTTGTATCTTAGCTCCTCAGCTTAGCCGCTGAGTGACCTGAACCAAGTTGCTCGACCTCTCTGTGCTCTAGCATCACCATCTGTAAAGTGGGGTGGGGGTAATAGCATTCTTACTCCAGTGGGGTTCCGTGAGGCTTACGTGAATTGTCATGTAGTACCCTCTGAGGAACAGTGCCCCGTGGCACAGTAAGAGCAATCTCAGCACTAGCATTTACCATTGTCCCATGCCTTCTCCTTGCTGTGGAACCTTCCCTCACCGGTTCTCAGCTTCTGTATCTGAAAAATAAATTGTATGTAGGTGCAACTTGCTAGTAGTTGTGGCTAATGCTAGTGGCAGTAAACTTCAGAGAGAAGAGGGACCCAGAGAGGCCTGGACGTCCTTGAAAGGTGGGCCTGAGGCCTGGCAAGTTCAGGGGCAGGAACAGGGAGGAGCCCAGCTAGCAGGGCTTCCCACCCCACCCTGGCTTCATGTGTTGTTCCCTCTATCAGCCTGAGTCTCCCAACCTGCCCTATTTCTAGGGCTCACCAGGGCTACTCTAAGCCAGATCAGGAAGCAGATGGTATTTGAGGAGTCACTGCCAGACATCCTTGAGACATCCTTGGTTCCTTGCTGGACACAACCTGAATGGCCACCCAGGTTCCAGGTCCTTTCCCACCCCCCACTGCCATAGGTAGGACACTGTGATACTTATTTTACTGACTAGGAAAGAAATTCCCTGAGTCCTACAACTCAGCTTCCCTGCCTCTAAGTGCAGTGGTCTGCAGAATCCTGGGGCCAGCTCAACCTGTCTTTTCTAAAGGGGCTGCAGACAAGGCAGCCCTTAGACCAGGGAAGCAAATACATCCTGGGCATGCACTGGGTACCCGTGACCCTCATACAAAGAAGATAAGGTGCCTTCTGTCCCTGATGTTGCAGGACCGAAAATGCAACATCAGCTGGTCCTGGGACTGCTGATAAGCCAAGGACCGCGTGGCTGATGGGTTTAGACAGGCTCCTGGGTAGGGGCTATAGAGAGGAGCGGAGCTTCCCAGGACAGATTTGGCTGCCTCCTCATCGGGCAGGGGCAGAGCGATCAACCCTCTGAAGGAGAAAGAATGAGAATGTGAGCTTCAGAATCTGACAACTTCTGGGTTCACATATCAGCTGTACCCCCATTGACTAGGGCCTGGGCAAATGTCTGAACTACAGTGCTCTCATCTGTGAAGTCGATTGTAATATAGAGCCCAGAATCGCCACAGGCGAGGCAACCTTGGAGCGTGGCCACAGTAGAGTAAGACGTGGGAGGAGGAACAGACCAACAACTGGTCTATAGGATGCCCCTGAGATGGGTGTGTGTGTGTGTGTGTGTGTGTGTGTGTGACCCCCTCCCCACCCCGGCAGCCTTGTTAGCTGGCCACTCCCTCTGATCTTTCTTTCCCAGGCCTGGACTCAAGCACACACCTTCCAGCCAACTCTCAGGGCCCCCCACAAGGAGGACACACGTTTCCTTCTTGGTTCTTTCCTCTCCTGAGCTCGTGTGAGAACAGATGTCTTCGCTTCCTGCCCAAATCTGCGAGCTGGGTTGGCGCCTTTTGCCGCTTCTAGGGAGGCAGAAACTCCACATAGCAATCTCTGGGCTTCCCCAGAGAGGAAAGTGCTCCCTTCTCTGGTTTCCCAGACCTCCCCACCCTGGTCTGGGCACCCAATCCTGGCATTTACTACTAATGCAACACTTCTGGGCCCTGCTTCCCCCTTTAGGCCCCTGGAGTGTGTTGATTTTTTTTTCTTTTGAGACAGTCTCAAGCTGTTGCCCTAGGTAGAGTGCTCTAGTGTCATAGCTCACAATAACCTCCAACTCTTGGGCTTAGGCAATCCTCTTGCCTCAGTTTTTCTATTTTTAGTGGAGACGGGGGTCTCATTTTTGCTTAGGCTGGTCTCAAACTCATAAGCTCAAGCTATCCACCCACCTTGGGCTCCCAGAGTGCTAGGATTATAGGTGTGAGCCACCAATCCCGGTCAAGGAATGTGTTGATTGAAAGAAAGGGCAGGACAACTAGGGAGGAAGTCACTGCAGATACCTGGGGAACTAAAGGCAAAGGAGTAAAAAAAGGAAGTTAACATTTATTGAGCACCTAATATATGCTAGGACTAAATGAGAAAGGGTGTCGTTAGCACCTACTATGTGTCAGCTCTGTGCCAGGCCCTGGGAATACCAGGCAGCATGATGAGAATCCTTGGGAGAGATTTTGCACATGACATCTATTATTTTATATATATATATAAATAATTTTTTTTGAGACCAAGTCTCATTCTGTCACCATGGGTAGAGTGTCAAGGCATCATCATAGCTCACAGCAGCAACCTCAAACTCTCGGGCTCAAGCAATCCCCTTGCCTCAGCCTCCCAAGTAGCTGGGACTGTAGGTGCCCCCCTCAACACTCGGCTATTTTTCTATTTTTAGTAGAGATGGGGTCTTGGTCTTGCTCAGGCTGGTCTTGAACTCCTGAGTTCAAGCAATCCACCAGCCTGGGCCTCCCAGAGTGCTAGGATTACAGGCATGAGCAACTGTGCCCGGTTCATCTACTCTTATTTAATTCCCGTGACAATTCTATGAGGTAGGCACCGCTGGTGTCACCTTGTAGACTTGGAGACTTTGGGATGAAGCCAAGGCTGGAAGAGTAAGTGATATCTGGGTCACCAATAGCCTTGTTGACATAACAAGATCAAACATTTATCAAGGCTTTCCACATACTACTATTATTCTACATTTTACAGAGCAGAAAACTGAGCCACAGAGAGGGTATCATGCCCTCCAGGGAAGTGCAGAGGACCCAAGATAGATTCTGCACACACAGTAGGTCTGTATCTCAGCCGAGGAACCATGCATGCATTTAGGAAACTCCAATCTGTTATGATGGGTTGCAAGCAAATCTGCCCAACTTTTGCCCCAGAGAAATCAATTTTATAATCCTGGCCAGCAAACAAACCTGCCCTCTGGTCCAGAGGGGAGCCCTGGCTCTATTTTCCAATCAAGGCTGCTCACCATACGAACACCCTTGAAAAAATAGCCCTGAATTAAAGTTGTCACAGCCTCAGTGCACAAGATACACAGAAACACCAGGTTCATGCAACTGGTAACAGTAGAGAGACAGGATCTGAACTAGACTTTCTGGCTCTAGCACCCATGCCCCTGATCATGAGGAAATATTACCTCTTAAGGAGTTTGGACTTTATTACACAAAAGATCGAGAGCCACCAATATGTTCATAAGGAGAGGAATGGCATGCTCATATCACAGGTTTAAAAGTCATTCTAGGGGATAAATAGACATGTTTAAACAAGATTCAACTCCCACCTCTGGACCCATGTATCTAAATGCCCCCAAATTCTCATGGGGTAGTTCAGGTAAAGGTGGCCCATTTGGTCCCCACATCATAGTGGCTGCACTGCTTTTTTATAAGAACATAGCCATTCTTATTCTTTTTTTTTTTTTTTTTTTTTGCTTTTTATTATATTTATTTATTTGTGGTTTTTGGCCGGGGCTGGGTTTGAACCCACCACCTCCGACATATGGGACCAGCACCCTACCCCTTTTAGCCACAGGTGCCACCCATGGCTGTGCTGCTCTTGATAGCAACTCCCTCTCTTGGCCTCCTCTTCCCTGGACTTCTGATGACAGTGTCTCCTGGGGATGTTATCTGTGTGGCTCTGTCTTTGCAGAACATGTGTAGTAACACCAGGAGACCCAATGCCTCATGCACCCCCAGGACTTCTGGGGGACAGACCACCCGCCTTTGCCTTCAGAGAGCTTGGCCCATCTATCTCTTCACTCTCCAGACACTTCTTCGAAGCCGTGCTGCCTGGGCTGGGTTTTCAGGTCACTGTTTCAGTGAGTACTAATGCACATCCACGCACACACAGCTCTGAGGACTCGCTGTATGCACAGCTTGCATTTGCTTCGCTCCTGTTTTACAACTCAGGTCTGAGCAAAAATCCCTGACTCCCAGAATTGGGGTGAACAGTGTGGATATCATTCTGATGGGTGTTGGAAAGAGTGGGTAGAATACAAGCCCAGGACCCCTCAACAAAATCCCAGTGGCCAGACAGGGTCCCCCAGGACTGTTGCCTCATCAGAAATGTTCTGGCCTCTCCCCAGCAGCACTGTGTGACCACTGGAGACCACAACAGTCACCCTGGTGGTCCAGAGAGCAGGGTTTGGGCCTTCCTGCAAGTCAAGGATACAAGCTTGCCGATGGAGACAATGTGGAAACACCCACAGCCTTCCTAGCCCCTTCCAGCCCTGGGAATCCATATTGGCCAGGAAAGGCCTCACAGAAAATTGGTGCTAGAGCTGGATTGTGAAGAATAGTAGGATTCTTTTTTAAAGTTTTTAATTGCAAAGTTAATTTTCAACAAAATATATATAGACATTTTTGACAGGAGACAGTACAATGCTCCCCCTCCACCCCCACACCACAGCCCACTCCCATTCCTGCTGTTTCTTGGCAGTAGTCCGCATGCCCACCAGGCATGCCACACTAGCCCACCTGTCACGGACTGCAAGTGGAGGAGGGGCTTCTCCCCGGGACCTTCGATGCTCAGCGCCCCCCAACAATGCAGAGGAGGGAATTTTGGTCATACTCTGAGATTACAGGAAGATTTTTCTGGTGAGGGGTGGAGGGGAGAAAACTTTGCTCCTTTAGGAGGTTGGAGGAGGGGAGTGACAGGCAGGTGGCCTTTTCCAGCGGATAGGTGGAACCCTTCCCCTCCACCCCGGCTTTTTTTTTTTTAAGAGACAAGAGTCTCGTTTTACCCCAGCCTTTTTAAACTGCTCTCGCCCAGGCTCCGTCCTGTAGTCTGGGTCCGGGTAGACGTGCCAGAGCTCAAACGCTGCTCTAATGCAATCTACCTACTTGTGCGACCATGACAGCGACATGACCTGGTTGGTCCTTAGTTTCTCCATTTGTATTGTGAGCATGTCCACCTTGAGGCTTAATTACGACCGAGCTCTTAGCACGCCCAGCACAGAGCCCACCCCTTCCCAAGTAGCTGTCAGCATTGCGGGCATGGAGAGGGGGCCAGAGCACAGAAGTAGAAGGTGGGGTCGCCCAGGGGGCCGTTCGCGCGGCCAACGGGTCGCCACCCTCTGCGCTGTGACGGCAACAAGACAAAGTCCTAGGTGCTGCCCCCGCTCATCGCCGCGTGGCCGGCGGAGCCCCCACCTCTGCGCCCGGCGCGGAACGGGTGCGGGGCTGGGCCAGGGCCGGCCCGGGGGAGCGAGTCGGGCGGGGCCGCCGCGCCCGCTCCCCCTCCCCGCCACCCGCCGCCCTCTCCTCCTCCCGCCGCCCGGGCTCAGAGCGGCGGCAGCAGCGGCCGCAGCGACTGCTCCAGCTCCGGCTCCGGTTCCGGCTGCGGCTCCCGCGCCGGTCCCGCTCGGCCCCGTGCGCCCGGGCCCCGCGCCCCGACCCGGCCGCCGCGCCTGCCGGGGGCCTCGGGCGCCCCCGCCGCCCGCCTCACGCTGAAGTTCCTGGCCGTGCTGCTGGCCGCGGGCATGCTGGCGTTCCTCGGTGCCGTCATCTGCATCATCGCCAGCGTGCCCCTGGCGGCCAGCCCGGCGCGGGCGCTGCCCGGCGGCGCCGACAACGCCTCGGCCGCCTCGGGGGCCGCCGCGTCCCCGGGCCCGCAGCGCAGCCTGAGCGCGCTGCACGGCGCGGGCGGCTCGGCCGGGCCCCCAGCGCTGCCCGGGGCGCCGGCGGCCAGCGCGCACCCGCTGCCGCCCGGGCTCCTCTTCAGCCGTTTCTTGTGCACGCCGCTGGCGGCCGCCTGCCCGTCGGGGGCCGAGCAGGGGGACGCGGCGGGCGCGGCGCCCGGGGAGCGCGAGGAGCTGCTGCTGCTGCAAAGTACCGCCGAGCAGCTGCGCCAGACGGCGCTGCAGCAGGAGGCGCGCATCCGCGCGGACCAGGACACCATCCGCGAGCTCACCGGCAAGCTGGGCCGCTGCGAGAGCGGCCTGCCGCGCGGCCTCCAGGACGCCGGGCCGCGCCGCGACACCATGGCCGACGGGCCGTGGGACTCGCCCGCGGTCATCCTCGAGCTGGAGGACGCTGTGCGAGCCCTCCGGGACCGTATCGACCGCCTGGAGGTGAGCGCCGCGCGCCGTCGGGGGAGCCGCCTGTGTGGGAGGGGCCGCCTCGGTTCTCCGGTCTCTGAGTCTCGGGTCACCCGCATGTGTAATGAGGACGGTTACTCCTTCGCTGGTGAGGCAGGAGGATTCTGGCAGGAAACAGGGATGGGAGTCTGGCACCGTGACTGAGACACTGGGGTGCGCCCGAAAGGCTCATTTAGGGTATTTCCCCCTATCTAGACACCTCTTTGAGCCTCAGTTTCTGCGTCTGTAATATGGGTACAACAGTGACCACTGGTAGTAGAAATTGGTTAAAATGTGGGTGTGTGAAGTGCTGGGCATGTGATAGGATCTCACTCAATGTCCATTTCATTTCCTTCTTCCAGACACCTCCAAATCATCACCACTCACTCTATAGTCAGGAGGTAGGATGCACAGTCTGAGGGACTGGTGGTCCTCTCTTTTCAAGAGTGGGGAACAGAATGCTCAATAAGAAAAATCCGGGTGCCCCCACCATCTCCCACCCCTGAAACCCTTATCCTGGTTCTGACTACTGATGGGACTGAGGGCAGGAGCCCAGATGCCTGGAGCCCACAACTCTGGGGTGGGGGCTGGGTGCAGAGTAGGGCCTTCAGCCCCCACCCCAGCTCCTTCTCCTCTCACCTTTTCCAGGCTTTCCTGGAACAGGCTCGAGATGAGACACCAGGGGTCCTGAATGAGGGAGACTGCTCTTGGCTGTCATGTGACCCTGGGTCAGTCTTTTCCTCCTTGGAGTCCCATGGCCACCTTCTTTCCCATGAGAACAAATGTGAGGTCCCCAGAAGTGTGAGTCAGACTAGGCAGGGTGACCATCCAGGACACACTATGGACCACCTCCAGCTATGGACTGACTTCCAGGCTGCAAGGAAGGTGGTTAGCAACAAAATTCACTCTGCAAGGAGGGACAAAGAGGCCAAAGCACTGATTCCTCTGTACCTCCACCAGATGAAGTGCAGCAGGCAAGTTGAGAAAGGAGAGCGGTCGGAAGTAAATGCAGCCTCCTCAATCCCGGTTGCTCCTTATGTTAAATCCTGGGTGAGCGGTACAGGCTATACCCATGGAATGTGGAAGGTTGACTGAAGATGCTGTCAGCAGCCTTCCAGGATGTCACCCCAAAGGGTGGTGGGAGAGCACAGCCAGGCCACCTCTGCAGCCAGCCTTTAGCCTTACAGATGAGAAAACCCAGCTCAGGAACCTCTGATGGGCAGTGGCAGAGGCAGGAGGAAATCCAGGACTGCACCCACTCTGTGCCACTGCCAGCACTGAGGGGTTTCTAGGACAAGAGAACCACGAGCAGGAAAATGGTCAAAGAAAAGCTCAAAGTCCACAATGAGGGGGAGTCTTAGTTTCTTCACCTGTAAAATGGGAATAGTAATAGCACCTAACTTATTGGGATGTTAGGAGGGTTAAGTAAGTAAATTTATACCAAGGGCCCAGAACAGCGCCTAGCACATAGTTATGCTCAATCAATTTAAGTGATTGCTATTTTTATCATTAACCTATAATATTATAATTTTTAAAATACAGCCAAAAATAAAAATGCAAACAAACCTACCTTTAAGGAAACAAGCTTTGTTAATGTTAAAAAAAAGATTTGATTTTTAATAAACTTCCTCTTGCCTGCTATAGTCCTTGCCCCCATGTCCAGATGGCACAGGTGGCTCCTCCCACGTCTGGGGCTGGCAGGGCTGGACTTGCCCTGGACCTGTTCCCCCAGCACCTACAGCATTTGGCAGGGTGGTCTCTCTTCCGGTCAGCTGGCTGTGGTTGGGGGAATCCTGATGGCTGAGATTTGGCAAGAGGTCAAGTGTTCAGTCTAGGGGAGCCCTGGGTTCCCCGTGTACACCTTCTCTGCTTTTCTGAGTGCAACAGCCATGGACAGAGAAAGGTGGGGGCTGCTTGGACACCAGGTCTGTCTTCTGAGCCTGGCAGTGGCCACAGCCAGTCTCTTTGGGGCCTTTGGCAGGGGCTGGGGTCTGGAGCCTTTGCTGGGCCCCATGCAGTCATCAGTCACTGTTTCATTTCTCCCCTCTCTTCTCATCCAGTATTCTCTAAAGCCCCCAGGTTTGGGGGGTCTACTTTCTCTCCCACCAGTGCTACTGCTGACACCCCCAAAGTTAATAAACTGAGCAGGCACCTTTCTGTCCTTACCTTAGTGGACCCCTCAGTCACTTCTGACCCCACTGATCCTTCCATCCTACAGTGCCCTGGGCTTCTAGATGCCTCTTTCACTGTCCCTCCTCCTCCTCTGACTGCTGCTTCTCTGTCTCCTTGCAGAGCCCTCCTCCGTTAAGGTTTGTATCCCTCTTGGCTCTCACTTTCCCTGGGCACACTCGGCCACACCCATTCCCACCCCAAGCCAAAGCTCAGTCTCCAGCCTAGGGTTCCTTCCCAAGCCCCAGACCCATAGATCCACCTGCTTCCTGACATCTCCCTCTGGATGTTCCACCAGCCCCCAGCTTCTCTGTTTTCCACCTTCTGCTTGAGTGTGCTCTGCGGAGATACCCTTGGTTCATCCCTCACCTCTTGTTTCTGGCCGGCCCCCCGCCCACTCTCTACCCATCTTGCAGTGGCCTCTTCACCTCTTTGCTGGTGTCCCACCTGCGGGCACAGCCCTCCCTCCCTTCTCCTCCAGGCAGCCCCAGTCTTCCTTTCCCACTGTGGGTACCCCCTGTGTTATAAGCACCTCAGCCCACTCCCAAGCTGCCACTTCAGATCTAGCCCTTCTTGCCTGACCCCTCCCTCTGTTCTTTCTGCATGGATCACCCCAGCACAACCCTGATCCTCATCAAAGATTCTCTCTGAGCACACTTCTTCCCTGAGGCCTTTCCTGATCACACTCTGTCCCCTTCTTATCCCACCCAAGCTCCCTTAATCCTCACACTTCCCTGCCCATCTTCACTCAGCACATCCCTGCATCACCCCTTCCCCACCCCACGGGGCTGACTACTAAAAGGGACGGAAGATTGGTCTGTTCTCTTCTGTTTTTATTTTTGTTGTTGGAAAAAGTCAAAAGGTTTTTTTGGGGGGGTGGGGGGATGGCATTTAATTGCACGGTTTTCTCCCTTTTGCAGCCCCCTTTTGGTCCTTTTCCACATGCAGCCGTTGTTACAGAGCTGCCGTGTAATTACCATTTTAATGACTTTCATAATAATCCTGGGATTCATCTGCTGTTCTACCATCCATCAGTGCACTTGACCAGCTCCTGATGCAGGAGATATAGGTTGTTTCTAATTATTTTTCTTCTGGATGCTCATTGCAGGATCAATTTCATGCAGAGAATCATTTGTTTTCTTTTTAAGTCTGTTGAATTATTTCTTTAGGCTGAATTCCCAGGAGTGGTATTACTGGGTCAGAGGATATTGATTTTTTATGGCTGTGGCCAAAAACCACTTTCCAAGAGAGTTGGCCCATTCATGTGGCAACCGCCTATGTATGCACGTTCCAGTGTTACATTTGTGTGCTACGGCGGAACTTCAAGATTGATTTAAATACATTTCTTTGACATAAACCATATCCTTAGCCCAGCCTGGCAAGCTGGCCACCTCCCCTCATCCTAGAGTGGAAGTCGAGTAACCACCAGAGGGCACACTTACTGTGCACTCGTCGTGTGTGTCGGGTACTGTGCATTATCTCACTTAATCCTCCTGAAATCTCTTTGAGGGAGGTGCTTTTCTATCCTCCTTTTACTGAGGTTCAGAGAGTTTAAGAAATTGGCCCCATCAGAGAGAGGGAAGGAGGAAGGGGGTGGGGCCTTGGTGTGTGCCACACCTTTTGGGGGCAAGACACGATTGCAAGAGGGACTGTACGTAACAAATGCAATCAGTGGAACCTGGCTTATTGCACCCTCAATGAATCCCCAACAATAAAAAAAAAAAAAAAGAAAGAAATTGTCCCCAGGTCACACAGCAATGGAGCTCAGTGTCTGGCTTCAGAGCCCTCCTTCTTCATTGTTAACTCTTGATTCAGCTAGAGGGGTCGGGCATCACCCACCTTCAGGAGAGTGACCAGGACAGGTGAGGACAGGGCCTGGTGCTGGACACTGCGTAGACCACTTCTGTCTCAGAGCACCTGGCGTGAGAGGGATGAGGGCCAGTCCTCAAAGGTGTGTCGTGCTGTTGGCAGGATAATCAGGGGACTTGCTGTGGGACCTCTTCTGCTGCCACTACTAATAACAACCAGCCCTTAGCATGCCCTTGCTGCTTATGGATTAGCCAATGCAGTCTTTAGCCCTGTGAAGTGGGCTCAACACTTTCCCATTTTACAAATGAGGAAATGGAGGGTCAGAGAGTCTGAGGCACACAGAGCCCAGCAGATCATTTAGGTTCATGTTCCAACTCTATTATTTGAGGTGAGGTGTTTGACTTTCTCAACCTTGGTTTCTTGTCTGTGAAGTGGAGATTAAACAGCAGGCCCTTCGTGTGGGATTAAATGAGATCATAGTAGAGCCTCTGGCACAGGGCCTGGTATGGAATAAGTGCTTGGTGAATGATTGCTGGGAAGAGGGGCTGGGAGCTGGACTCTAGCTATCTGCAGACCCCACCAGCTCTTCCCCCCTAGAGCTGGCCTCCGCCCATCTCCAGATGGGACACCCACCCTGGGAGGCCCTAAATCATTCCAGGAGGAAACATGGACTTTTAAACCCCAGCTCTGCCACTTGCTTGCTGTGACCTCAGACAATCTCTTCTCCTCTTTGATCCTCAGTTTCCCCATTTGTCAAATGGGAGAGGTGGCCAGATATCCCAAAAGACCCCTCTTGCTCTATCACCTCGAGCCCTTGAAATCTCCCATCCCTGACAGTGCCCCTTGCTGTTCCAAGCTTGGCAGTAGCTGCCGAGGCAGAAGGCAGGGCTTTGCCGGTGGGACTTTTTTTTTTAGGTGTATCTTACATTCAAGATATATAAGAGCTCACATATCTAACTTATAAAGGACACAAATCTTAAGCGCCCAGCTCAGTGTAAATTTATATATGGATACACCTATGAAAGCACCACCCAGCTCAAGAATCAGAACACTCCCAGTGCCCTAAAAGGCTCCCTGTGGCCTCCAAAGCTAACACTTCTCAAAAGCCGCTACTCTGGCTTTTCTAACCACAAGTCAGTTTTGAACTTCATATAAACAGACTCAGGTAGCTATGCAGCTTCGTATTGGGTGGTTTTACATTTAGCACCACATCTGTGGCCTGCAGTCCTGATGTGTGTGTCAGTGGTTTGTTGTTTTTCCATTTCATTTCGTTGTACAGATGTGCTGTAATTCACTTACTTGTCCTCTATGGATAGACACTGGGTGGTTTCTGATATTTCATATAAAGCTGTCTACGAGAATCCTCGTGAAATCTTTTGGTGGCTGGCAGCCCTCATTTCTCCTGGATCTGTCCCCAGGAGTGGGATGCCTGGGTCGCAGGATGGGCATATATTTAGCATTACTAGATACTGCCAAACATCTTCCCAAAGTGGCTGTGAGAGTTTACACGCCTGCCTGCATGTAAACCTCGCCAACCTTGGTATGGTCATTTTAAAAATACTCCCGTCTGGTGGGCGTGTAGTGGACTCGTTGTGGTTTCAATTTGTCTTTCTCTGATGATTCATGATGTTGAGCACCTTTTCTTATGTTTGTTGGCTGTTTTGTGAAGTCTTTGCCTGTAGGAGGTGGGATGAAATCAGAGTTCGGTGCTTCTCACCAAGTGGAGAATGTGGAGGGGTCTCCCCACGCCGATCTTGGGCACCACAGATCTCTAGGGACAGGGATTGAGGCAAGCAACCCCACATGGAAGCACTTACATGTCCCCACAGCCCTTGTTTTATTTCAGGGGAAACTGAGGTTCAGAGAGGCTGAGGGCCCTGCCCACAGCCACACAGTGGCAGAGAATGAACCAAGACCACAGCCAGGATTTCTGGCTGTTTAAAGTGGCTGGGGATGTTTAAAGTGTTTAAAGTGGCTGGGGATGGAGCCTCAGTTTAAGCTGAGGGTTTTTGGCTCAGGCCCAGAGGAGTGTAGGCAGGCAGGGCCTGGGAAGAAATCCTGGTGGCCTTCTGGAAGCATTAGTCTGACAAGGAGTCCTTGAAAGGAGAATGGAGGGCCCTAGTGCTAGAGGGGCCCTAAGGCACCCTCAGGGCCCTCAGAGCCCAGGATGTAAGTGGCAGGCCACGTCCCTGCTCCTGCCTCTGGAGAGAGCCTTTCTCCTCCTTCCTCATCCTCTTCCCCGTTTGTCTTCTTTTCATGACAGCTCTAAATTGGCACTGGGGACTAAGACGGTCCAAACCACTCTGTCCTCTGCCCCTCTCTCTCCTACCCCCTCCCGCCTGCTCGGCTTGATCCTGAGGGGAAGGTGGGATGGCAGGGTGGGGTGACACTGGCCCTCTGGCTCCCGTACTCTGGCCCTGGCAGAGCCTGTGGCTTTGTGCTCATGCCCTGGCCATCCCAGCTCCATGTCTGCCTTCCTGCCAGCTGAGAGCACCACCTGTGGAAGGCACAGGGCCCTATTTGCACCAGACAATTGATGGGAGGAAGAGCTTGCCCTTTCTGTCAGGCCTGTCAGTTGAATTCCACAAGAACCCTGGGCCTATCACTACTCCCATTTTATAGATGAGGAAACTGAGGCTCAGAGAAACTCAGAAATTTGTCCAGGCTACTCAGCTGGTGTTTTAATCCAGGCAGCCTGTCTCCGGGGTCCGCACCATTACACAGCGTGCTTTACCTGCCTCTCATTAACAGTGAACAGAGTAATAGTGGCTACGACCATTTATCAGCCTCTGATGATACGCTAGACTCCATTCTTTCATTTTATCATTACTTATACCCCCAAACGAAGGTACTATTATTACCCCCATTTTACAAATGAGGAAACTGAGAGTGAGAGGAATTGAGTAACTTGCTCAAGACCACGGATCTAGTAAGTGAGGAGCCTAGAATGATACTACCCTGTCTGACGTGACGGTTGGTGTCCACAACCACACCACCATGTTGCGGCAGCACACGCTGATGAATGGATGGATGGATGGATGGGTGGGTGAGTGAGTGCTCTGCAGCCCTGCCAGAGAAGCCCTTGGGGCCCTTCTCCTTGCCCTGTGAAGCATTTTAGTTCAGGTGCCATCTAGAGGGTGAGGAGGCATTGAGCAGAGGAGGAGTTGGGGAGGGAAGGGTGTTCTTGGCAGAAGGAACAGCATGTGCGGAGGCCTTAGGAGGAGAGGGAGCTTGCGGACTTTTGGTGGGGGTGACCTGTAGCCTGTGGTGGGGACGGGGGTGGTGAGTGTGGGTTGTGTCGTGAGAGCTGAGGCTAGAAGAACAGGTGGTGATGAAGGTGAAGGTGAAGAACTACCTTCACTGGTGGGGGAGGGGACTCAAAGGATTTTAAACAGAAAGCAGCATGGTTGGACTTGGCTTCTGGCTGCTGTGTGGAGCAGGGCCAGAGTGGAAGCTGTCACCCAGGCCAGGGGACAGTAGCCAGGACTAGGGAGAAATAAAGGAGCTGAGGCCTTGAGTAAAAGTCAGGGTTAGATTTGAGCATAGAGACTCAATTTTTGGATTCCCCCCCCTTTTTTTTTGAGACAGTCTCAAGCTGTCGCCCTGGGTACCATGGCGTCATAGCTTACAGCAATCTCTAACTTGGGCTCAAGCAATCCTCTCGCTGATCCTCAAGTGCTTCAGTTTTTCTATTTTTAGTAGATACAAGGTCTCACTTTTTCTCAGGCTGGTCTCAAACTCATGAGCTCAAGCGATCCACCTGCCTTGGCCTCCCAGAGTGGTAGGATTTGAGGCATGAGCCCTGGCTTTTCCATTTTTAAAGGAAAACCATTGTGAAGTATTTCAGATGGGAAAAAAAGGGCAGAGGACACCATCCAGGCCCCTGCCCAGAGGCAAGACCTGGACATTTCCAAATTGCTGCTGCCTTTCCAGGGCCTCCCAGTGCCAGCCCCAGCTGCCCACTCCCAAATGGCCACATGGCCATCAATTTGCATTGGTCTCTGCTGTCCATTTCTCGTGTATTTACCATTTGTATGTCCCTCAACCACACGTCACACGGGGTTGAAAGTTTTACAGCTTTATACAAATGATATCCAGCTCCTCTGTAACTTGCTTTTTCTTTTTTTGGTTGGGGCAGGGTTTGAACCCGCCACCTCCGGCATATGGGACCGGCGCCCTACTCCTTGAGCCACAGGCACCGCCCGTAACTTGCTTTTTCTCTTGATACAATGATTCAACGAAGATTTAGTGCTGGAGATGCAGAAAGGCCAGCCACTTCAAGAGGATTTAAGTAGTGCTAGTCCTAATAACTGGCATTCGGATGGCACCTTGTGTGCCAACTCTAAGAGCCTTACATCCTCTGACTCACTTAATCCTCACTCCGATGCTGTGAGATAGCACTGCTTTACCCTTTTTGGCCAATGGCGAAACCGAGGCACTGCAACATTATACAACAAGGTCACTCAGCTGGTGGAGCCAGGGTGTGACCTCGGGAAGGAGTCACATAGGACTTGGGGGTGATTGGGTGGTTAAGGGAGGAGTTGTGACCCACTCTGCTGCCCCAGAGCCTGTTCACTTTCCACCCTGCCCTGCTGCCCCTGTGCTGTCCAAGCAGGGGTGGGTTATGCACAGGGTGGGACCCTGACCCTGAAGGTCCACAACTTCCTTCTGCTCCCTGCAGGAAGGGAGCAGACCCTGAGGGAGGATGAGGTGGCTGGGGCTTCCCCATATCCCCCCATCCTCAGCCACCGCATGCTGGCAGCACCCTCCTATCAGGCTCCCTTTGTGAAGCTGCCCCACAGTGCGCTCTGACACAGCAGGCTGGCCTTTCCCTGCCTTCTGCATGGCCACTAGAACCTCTCCTGCTGGCATTTGACGTAGGCAGGGCAACTAGTGCTATGCCCATTTGGTTGATAAACAAACTGAGACCCAGACTGTCAAGGTAGGACCAAGGAATAGGCACAGGTTCTGGAATCCAGACTGGCCTGTTTCTGCGACTTTGCAGCTATGTGACCTTAGACAGCCAACATCACCTCTCTGAGCCTTAGTTACCGCTTTTCCAGGTTGTCGAGATGAGAAACATTTGCACAGTGCTTGCCCAGTGCAGAGCCTGGCACTTAGCAAGGGCTCACTGGGATAGCTGCTGCCATTAGCGTTCTTATTACTGAACACTAATGAACCCAGCACTCTAGCCGCCGAGCTGGGCCTAGAACTCCAGGCTCTGGCTCTAGGCCCGATATGCTCACACCAGAGCCCCCACAGGTTCCCAGCCTCCATTCTCATGCCCACCAGAAGCCGAGTGAGGGTGTTGGCATCATTATCCCTCCCCCCCATCTTAGGCCAGGGGCCCACTTGGCATCAGGCCAGAAGCCCACGCAGCACAGCCTGCGCCTACAGCAGATGGGTGGTGGGGGGAGTCGTGTTCTGATTGAGACGTTGGGATGAAGGGGTGCTCACGCACGATCCGGGGAGCCCACCTCTTCCCTGGCCTTCTTGGCCACGGCAGTGCTGGTGGCTCTGACAAAAGAACAGCTTGCACGCCGACTCCCCCTCCCCCCAGCCTGCACGTTTTTCTTTTTGGAACAGCATCTGTGTAAATAGCCCCGACGCCTGTTCTTCCTGGCAGGCCTGCCTTCCTTGGAAGAGGAAGGACACTTGGCTAGAGAAAGAAGATGTTGGCTTCAGGAATGTCAGCTTTGCCCAGCCCCATCATCGTAGACAATACAAAAGGACTTCTGCCTCGGTTTCCCATCTGTGAAACGGGGATACTAAGGGCGCCAACCTCAGCATAAGTAAATACATACGCAGTGCCAAGGTTGGGCCTGGCACACAGTCTCATTTAGTGTGTCCCCCTCTGGCCTGAAGCTTGGCATAGGGGAGGGTGAGGGCTGTGCACAGAGCAGGGCAGAGGCTAACTGGATGTCCAGCCATTTCAATGCAGTGGGTGGCTGGCTCTGTCGCTCTGCAGAACCTCTGTGGTCACATGAAGGCTCCGGCAGTAGCCAAGTCTCATGGCTTGCATAATGCTTTTATCATCCACAAGGGGCTGTCACCTGTCACTTTACTCTTTTTTTCCCATCTTTCCATTTGTCCTGGAGATGGACAGAGTGAGGCCTGTTGCTCTCACTTTATAGGAGGGGAAACTGAGAGTTTGTGGTTAGTCTGCACCAAAATCAGGATTTGCAGGCACCTTGGAAGTTAGAATGAGCCCTTGGGATAGCAAAGACAGTGGCCAGATGTACCAAGTGGCTCATCTGTCCATCCCCATACCCGCAGGGCCGAGCAGACGTCTGCATAGATGGGAGGGGGCATAGCAATGGTTGGAGCCCCCTCTGTGCTGCTTTAGGAGGTCCCTTTCCAGAGCCAGCCTGGACAGCCTAGTGACTTGGGTCCTATTGCCCCATCTCACAGCCTGGAATGGGAGGCTGATGCCCTGGTGCTCCTCACCATAGCAGAAGGGGGTCCTGAGTGTGAACTGGCACCAGACCCCCCGTGCTTTGAAGCAGCCTCACCCTCCCAACAGGAGCCACTCAGCAGGCCCAGGGGTAGATGGGACAGAGAGGGAGAAGGGCTTGCAGAGGGCCTGCTGGGCAGGGGGCCAAGAGGAGCCTTGCAGTGACAGAGGGCGTGGGAAGCCCAGCCTGCCAGGCTCAGTCCCAAGCTCTGTTGTTTGTCCCTAGTGTGACTTTGGGTGATGCTCTCACCTAGTTTCTTGTCCATGAAATGGGTACATCGATGGTCCCTGCCACACATGTTAAGTAGATTCAGTGAGTGAACATTTGCAAGGTGCCTGCTGGGGCTCCGACAACAGCTAAAAACATCCATCCAAGTCTCCCCACTTACCCCACAGGCCTGAAACTGTGCCTTTGATGCCCACTATGGACCAGGCCCTTCCTACATATGCCATCGTTTAATACTGGTCACAGCCTCACAAGCTGGGCATTCCAAGCCCCATTTTATAGGAGAAAAATGATACCAGAGGGGTTACCCAACCTGCCTGTGCCCTCAGCGTACAGTGGCAGGTCCAGTCATCAGCTCAGAGTCACATCAGTGTCCACAATGTCAACTCCCCTGTTGTAGGCACTGAGCATAACAGTGGCACTCTGACCATCACTATGACACCAGGGACACACTTATCCCCTTGTCACATGGCTAGAAAATGGCCTCAGAGAGGTTAGGGGCTGTCCGGTGTCACCTAGCAAATGACCAGGAAGGCCAGGGCTGGGCCAGTGAGGATGGGGAGGGTCTCTAGCACTTGTTGCAAGCTGTAGGGCCATCCCTAAAGGCTCAGGACGCTTGGGGAATGTGGTGCTCTTGGTTTTCTGTTTTGCCTTCAGCTGTGTCTTCAGCCCTGCACGTGGCAGGTGCTCATGGAATGTTTGCTCAATGAATGAATCGGGAGAATTCAATGAGCTCACCTAAACCTCAGAGCAGGGCCCAGGGCCAGACTGAGGGCAAACTTCACAGGGCCCTGGGCAGTGTGGAGGCAGCTGGCCTGGCAGTGGGGACCATGGAGGGGGTGGGAAAGCCAGGGGAATAGTGAAGCCAGGGGAGTGGCAAAGGCCTAATTTCCTAGCAGTTTATTGAATTATTAATCACGTACTGATATTTCCGTGACATGTCCACCAGAGACTGTCCCCTCCAAGAGTCAAAACCCGTGTCCTCATCTGCCTTCCTCCACCCCAAAAGGGGCTTTCTCCAGCAGGAGAGCAGGGAGGAGAGGCCCCTCCAGCTCCTGCCCACCAGGGTCTTAGGACAGAATGGGGCAGGGAAGACTCTAAACACTGTCCTCATCCCAGGCTGGATGGGGGTGTCAGAGTGCACCCTGGAACACTCTCCGCAAGACAGTAATTGCAACAAATAGGTTCTATTTATTGGCCTTTTCCACTTAATCCTCCCCACAGCCCTACGGATAGGTGCATTGTCTCATGAGTAAACAAGTTCAGAGGGCTGAGCCTGTGGCTCAAGGAGTAGGGCGCCAGCCCCATATGCCAGAGGTGGCGGGTTCAAACCCAGCCCTGGCCAGAACTGCTTAAAAAAACAAACAACAACAACAACAAAAAAACAAGTTCAGAGAAGTCAAGGGCTTTTCCCAGAGTCACACAGCAGGTTGGTTCCTGAGCTAGATTTGAACTCTGGGCTACTCTGACTCCCAGAGTATGTGATTTTTTTTTTGTGATTTTTGGCCGGGGCTGGGTTTGAACCCGCCACCTCTGGCATATGGGACCGGCGCCCTACTCCTTGAGCCACAGGCGTCGCCCAGAGTATGTGATTTTTAACTAGCTGCCACCCTGGAATAGCCAGGCCACTGGAGTCTTGTTCCAGAAGCCACTGGTTGTGTCCCTGGGTCTGGACCCGGTACCCCTCCAGAGCCTTGTGCACAGCCCCATTTTAGAGAAGCCTGGTGAGTGAATGAGCGAGAACTAAGACAGTGTGTCCCTTTAGTGACAGGTCAGTGTCCAGCCTCACAGCCAGGAAGGATGCCGACTGCGCACTGGAACAATCTGAGAGCCTTTGCAGCCCTCAGGGCAGACCCCACACCCCTGCCACAGGCTGAGATGTGCCCGAGGGCAGGAGCCAGCTCTGCTTGCCACTCACTATGAGGCACCAGCACTGGGACACGTCTGTTGCCTGCAGTTGGCATTGCCATCCCCGTTTTTCACCTGGGAGTCAATGAGAAGGGGCAGTGGGCATCTTGGCACCCTGTGCCTTTCCTTTCTCCCCCCAATGACATCTCATGCCCTTTTCTCTCTGCCCTGTAAGCAGCAGGAGCTCCCAGCCCGTGCGAACCTCTCAGCTGCCCCAGCCCCTGCCCCCGTGGCGCCCACCGTTCTGCACTCCAAGATGGACCAGCTAGAGGGGCAGCTGCTGGCCCAAGTGCTGGCACTGGAGAAGGAGCGTGCGGCCCTCAGTCACAGCAGCCGCCGGCAGCGGCAGGAGGTGGAGAAGGAGCTGGATGCCCTGCAAGACCGCCTGGCTGAGCTGGAGCACGGTGAGTCTGGGCTCCAGGCCTTAGTCTTTGGAGAGGTTCTCGGGGTGACAGGTCTACTCAAAAAAACACATTTCTGCTCTCCAGGGGCTCATTCTGGACGGGAGGGTGAGGAGGCAGCTGTGGAACGCAAAATGGAGAGAATAATTGAGGGATATTATCATTATCAAGGTTATTATTGACAGTTACCATTTTCTGGCACTTTCTATGTCGTGGAATTGGGCTAAGTACTTGGCACATCAGCTGATTTTAATTTTCGCAGTTTTTACAGGGAGGAGACTGAGGCTCAGAGAGGTCAAGTGACTTGCTCAAGGTCACACAGCCAATAAGAGGTGGATCTAGAGTCCAGTGGTTCTCAACCTTCCTAATGCTGCGACCCTTTAATACAGTTCCTGTGGGTCGCGACCCATAGGTTGAGAACCACTGATCTAGACTTTAAGCCAGGTGGGACTCCACAGTCATTCATTTAACCACACACAAAATAGCACCTTTGATGAATCAATCAGGATTTTGTCTTCTGTTTACTACCTGGGCCTGGCACTGCCGGGGGTCAGAGAAACATAATGGGCAGTGTACAGGTGTGAGCACGAGGAGACCTGGCTCCTGGATCCACTTCTGTCGTTGGCTTGCTCTGTGAACTTAGAAGGTCACTTCCTTTCCTCAGCCCTTAGTTTCCCTCATCCAAGAAATGGGAGGTGTTGTTGAGACTCATGAGCTCTTGAGGATGGCTCCTAAGAGGCTTATAGACATGAGCAATTAGCACGGACAGCTTAGGTAGGGAAGAGGAGTTCAGTAGAAGACAATCCAGGTAGCCTCCTGGGGGAGGTGGGCCTCAAGTTAGTTCTTGAAAGCAGAGGTGGAGAGCACAGTTTGAAATGGAGGGGCCATGGCAGGGGCAAGCTTCAGGAGAGGGATGGGCCTAGTGGGCTGGCACAGAACCCTGGCTGGAGCACAGGGACAAAAGAGGCAGCCCCAGTCCTACTCAGTCCTGCTGGTCCCACTGGTCCCTTTCCATGGAGTCTCCAAAGGGATGGGGGAAATGCCCTTGAGAGGCTCCAGGGCAGAGAAGAGGGAGGTCCACTTACTGTGATGCATCCGGTCAGCCTTCACTCCAAGCCCAAACCAGATCCAGGAACTCTGGGTCCACATCCCTGGCCTCCACCCGGAACCCACAGTCCTTACTAACTATGTGAGGGGGATTCACCAGGAATTAGAAATGATGAAGTACCAGGCAGATGGCAGTGCCTGTGACTCCTACCCTGTAGGTGTGTGTGGTGGGTGTATCCTCTCCCCTTGGAGGCAGTTACTCTCCAATCCGCCACGCCCCTGCAGGAAACTCTCTCATAGTCAAGACATAGAAGGCCAGAGACTCTGAGTTGGAAGGCACCTTGAAGATCAGAGAGTCTCAAGAGTGTTTTGTTCAAATCCTAGCTCTGCCACTTACTATCTGTGTGACCTTGAGAAGATTACTTAACCTCTCTGTGCCAAGGTTTCCTCATCTGTAAAATGAGGATTATAATAGTGTCTATCTCATGAGGTTGTCACAAGGAATGAAGTAAGTATGTAAAAGCCCTTCAAATGGTGCCTGCCACATAGAAAGCACTATATACATAGTGAAGCTCATTAAATAGGAAAAATTTAAAAACTAGGTCACCACAACTAACACTGAGCATTTACTATTGGCCAGGCCCTTTCTGAACTCTGTTCCCCTCAACTTGGGAGAGAGGAAATAGTATTACCCTATTTTTCTGAGGAAACTGAGGTCCAGAGAGGCTAAGTTTAACTTAGCCATGAGCGGGAAGTGGTGGAGGCGGGATTTGAACTCAGGACATCTCAGGTCCAGAGCCCTTGGGCTTTTACCATGCCCCTCAGCACAAAGGCAGAGCAGAGAAGGCTCTGAAGGCACCTGGCACATAGCAGGTGTCCAGGAACTGTTAGCTCTCATTCTGGAGTGTGCCCTGTCCACTCCGCCCTTGTCAGCGTCCACTGACTCCAACTGTGTCTGCCTTGCCAACCTTCAGGGTCCTCGGCCTACAGCCCCCCGGATGCCTTCAAGGTCAGCATCCCCTTCCGCAACAACTACATGTACGCCCGCATGCGGAAGGTGCTGCCCGAGCTCTACGCCTTCACTGCCTGCATGTGGCTGCGATCCAGGTCCAGTGGCACTGGCCAGGGCACCCCCTTCTCCTACTCGGTGCCTGGGCAAGCCAACGAGATTGTGCTGCTGGAGGAAGGTCATGAACCCATGGAGCTGCTGATCAACGACAAGGTGGGCAGTGAAGGGGAGGTGACCCCTCTGGGAGCCCCTGCTCTATGCTGAGCCCAAACGTGGAGAGGGCAGCCTCTGGGGCCTGCATGCTGATTTGCATTCTGCTTCTGCATCATAACCCCTGTGTGACCATCAACTCGTCACTTACCCGCCCTGCACCTCAGTTTCCTAATCTGTACAGCAAGAGTGATAATAGCCCCTGCCTCATAGGGCTGTAGTGAGAAGCAAGTGGCTTTCATACATATGGAGGGCTTCGAGCAGAGCCCGGCACTGAGTGAGCATCGGTGGGTGTGAGCTGCTCTCATTGTGCTGGGCACTGTGCAATCAGAACTTTACGCACATCATCACCCTTGACTTTACTCCCAGCACTGGGAGGTAGGCACCCTCAACCTTCCCATTTTGCAGATGGAGAAGCTGAGGCTCAGGAAGGGGAAATAATGCTCCCTGGCCAGACAGCTGGTGAAGCAGTAATGCTGTGACTTGGGGTCTTGGGTTCCAGAAACCACCCTGTAACCTGTTCCCTGCCCTGGTGAAAGGCAGGACATAAGGACAGGCCTTGGGTGGGGGGAGTATCTTAACACCCTCATTCCCTTTCCAAAGTTGCCACCCACCTGCAACATTGCTTTGGGTCTGGCAATCACGATGATCTATTGAGACCCCTCTGGGAATGCAGATGCCACATCACACCACCTTGTGACTAGCCTGTAGCCATAGAGAGCCGCTAGGATTGGTTGAGACCATCAGATCCCAGCTCATCAGAAGGTGCCTTTCATGGGCATCCTGGAGGAGAAAGAATAGGAAAGAGAAAGGCCCAGAGGCCAGTGAATTTCTCTTGTGGCCTACAACCCTACAACCACCAGAGTGGCTGGAACACATCTAGGTGCTACTTCCCTGTTCCCTTCATCACCTGCTGGCTGCGGTCCTTGGCTTTGCCCAAGTTTAGCGCTCAGCTCTCTTTAGAGGGAATTCAGCACTCTGGACAGGGCACTGCACAGCCCTACGAACCTCTGGAGTCCCTTTGAGAGCCAAACTCACAGACTGCTCACTGTTCCCCTTTTATTCCAGCCCCTAAGCCTTTGCCCCTGCCATGCCTAATAGTGGAATGGTCAGGTTCTGTTGTTCTTCCAGACAACGTGTCTTCTGTTCCCAGGCCCCTTCTTCGTTCTCGGCCTTCACACAGCCTTTGTACCTCCCTCGTGGCCCCCATGTTATGTCTGCCAGTATTGTCCCTGAAGTCCTTCCCTCCTGTGCAATTCTGCTCACTTAAGGCTCAGACCAGATCCATATCCCCGTTGTCCAGAACAAGGCCTGGCACTAAGTAGGCTTCAGAGAATGGTACATTAAACTGTGACCTCAGAGAACTTATGAGGTGAAAGAGGCCTCTGGGAGCACAAATCCACAGACAGCAAGTACATTTCATCTCACAGGCCAACCCTAATCAATCAGCAGAGGCGTCTCAGAGCACCGTGATGGAAAGAGTATGAGGCTGAGTCTAGGCGCGTGAGTGTTTAGCCATGTCTGCCTTGGGTGGAAGAAGAGATAGTGGCTATGTCAATGCCATTTCTCTCTCTCTTTTTTTTTTGAGACAGATTCTCATCTTGTCGTCCTCGGTAGAGTGCTGTGGCGTCACAGTTCACAGCAAACTCTTAGGCTCAAGCGATTCTTTTGTCTCAGCCTCCCAAGTAGCTGGGACTACAGGCACCCACCACAACACCCGGCTATTTTTAGAGTCAGTGTCTTGCTCTCGCTCAGGCCAATCTCGAATCTGTGAGCTTGGGCAACCCACCTGCCTCTCCCTCCCAGAGTGCTAGGATTACAGGTCTGAGCCACTGCCCCCAGCTTGCCATCTCTTGTCTGACCTTCTCACTTTACAGATGAAGAAAGAGCCCAGGGAGGGAAGAGGAACCTCCCCAAGGTCACACAGAAGATTGGTGGCAGAGTTGGGCCAATGCCTGGTCTCTGAGTCCAAGGCTCACTCTGCCACTGCCGTTAGGGGGACCTGGGTGAGGAGTTCAATGTGAGACACTTCTTCCACCCAGCATGACCGTACAGGCCTGATAGTGAGCAAACTGCCTAGAAATAACTGAAAGCCCAAACTGGATAGTCCCTTGTGATCTGAGAGGAGCTGCTTGTTTTGGTCTGTGGGGAAACAGTGGGGAAGGGTCAGGGAAAGCCATTGGGCTGGGAGGAAGGAGAGCGTGAAGTGAGGCCTTGGGTCACTCCCTGGAAGGGAGGGCATGGGTCTCCCTAACCCCCCCCCACCCCCACCCCACTACTTCAGCCTTGGGCCTTGTGGCACCTCTGACCTGATATTGTGGAACCTGTGTCCAGGTGGCCCAGCTGCCCCTGAGTCTGAAGGACAATGGCTGGCATCACATCTGCATTTCCTGGACCACAAGGGATGGCCTCTGGTCTGCCTACCAGGACGGGGAGCTGCAGGGCTCTGGCGAGAACCTGGCTGCCTGGCACCCCATCAAGCCTCATGGGATCCTTATCCTGGGCCAGGAGCAGGTAAGGCTCAAGCTAGTATTGGACTTAACCACACCATTCTGCAGATGGGCAGCCTGAGGGCCAGAGAGAGCAGAGACATGCCCAAGGAACTAGCACCTTGGGGACGGGGCTGAGCCTTAGGGGTGGGGCTTCAGCAGGGCTGGGGCTTCAGCAGGGATGGGGCAGGGCTTTGGCTGGGACCTCATCTGACTGAGTGCCTACCTGTCTTTTCTGCTCCCTCACTCTATATTTCTCCTTTTCTTGTCCTTTTGTTCCAGGATACCCTGGGTGGCCGGTTTGATGCCACCCAGGCCTTCGTCGGTGACATTGCCCAGTTTAACCTGTGGGACCATGCCCTGACACCTGCCCAGGTCCTGGGCATTGCCAACTGTACCGGGCCACTGCTGGGCAACGTCCTTCCCTGGGAAGACAGGCTGGTGGAGGCCTTTGGGGGTGCCACGAAGGCCGCCTTTGATGTCTGCAAGGGGAGGGACAAGGCATGAGGGGTCACCTTCTCCAGGGCCCCTCACTTGCCTGCCATTTTGGAGACCTTGGGGGGGCACATCCCCTCCACAGCCTGTCCACACACTGGCCTTCCCTCCTGCCTACTCCTGGCTGTGCCTCCATTTCCCCTCACCCGAACCCACATGTCCAGAGTGCCCTGCCCTGTGAGCATGCTCGCTAACCCCACCTGGATGGGGACAAGCATCTCAAGTCACCAGGTGGAGCCTGGGGTGAGTCTAGGCTCTGCCCACCCTCTGGATTGCACTGGAGTTGTCTGTTACCCTCCCCCCACATCCCATCAGTCGCATCTGATTCCACTAATCCTTACCATATCTCCCACGGGGCTGTTATAGCGGGAGGGCCATTGTCCCCGACACAGCAGATCTGTCCCTTTCCTGTTCAGGACCACGACAGGCTGTAGAAGGGGGTGACAGAGACAGAGGAGATCAGTCTCCCCTCCTTCGTCTTCCCACCAGCTGCCGGGGAAAGGCAGCAGGATCCTGGTGGAGCCTCCCCCACCCCACCCACCGCACCCTGCTTCCTCCTCTTCCTCTTTCCTCCCTTCTTTATGTGCAGTGGTTTGAATGTCAGTTCAGCCCCACCTGTTCCAGGACACCGCTTTCCCAGTTCCAGCCTGGAGGGTTAGGGACCAAGATTTCGGGAGGCCAAAGGACCTGGTCATCCATTGTGCTCACCGATAGCTACGGCCACTGGCACAGTCGCACACACATCCCCATGCCAAGGACAGGGCTTGGGCCACTTCAGCCTGGTCTAGAAGCAGCTTAAGGCCTATGCATGGTGGCCCAGAAGACTCTGTCCCCAGCAGAGCCACATTACCTGCCCCCTCTGTCCTGGGGAGGGAAGGAAGAAGCTGAGAGGATGGGGAGAAGCATTAAGTGATGGGCAGCACACTGGGCAAGAGGGAGCAGCCCTTGGTTCCCAGCTAGCCATGCTAAACTGCTGTGTGGCCTTCTGTAGGTCCCTGCTCTCTCTGGGCCTGGCCTTCCTCACAGGTGAGCCGAGGTCTTTGCTTTGGTCATTTCCAAGAGCTCTCCAGACAGAATGTGAGGTGGTCTGTGATTCCAAGCGGATAGAGTGGGGAAAGCCTGGGTACCCACCTGGTGACAGTGGTAGGTCCTGGGACTGGGCAGGAGATGGGATCAGCTGGTCATGGGTTAGGGTCAGTAGCTGGCTGCAGAGAGGGCCAAGGGCAAGTCAAGGGAGATCCACCTCACACATGGCTTCCCCCAGCCTGGCACATCTTTGAGAGTGTCTTAAAGGGCTGATGGCTTCCCAGTCCTCACCCTGGAGTCCCAGTTTCCCCAAGACAGTGTAAGAATATCAGAGCTGAGAAAAGCTATCTAGTCTGACCTCTTGCTTGAGAGAGATGGGGAAAAACTCAGAGAGGGCAAGTGTCTTGCACAGGATCACACAGCACGATGGGGCTCTTCCCCCGCAAACCAGGCTGCCTGTCTGTGAGGATCTTTAAGTCAAGACCTTCCAGTAAGAGGGTGGACATCTAAGAGTCCGGGAGGCTTTTCAACATGACAACTGGAGCATCTTCCTATATGTAACACCCAGACATCTTGGCCCCCATGCTCAGGAAGTGAGGGCAGGAGGTTCTGATCCCTGAGCACTGTGGCAGAGGGGAGGGCCGGGCACCTACCAGCTGTCTGAGCAGCTGCAGCCTTCCTGACTCAAGTGGGCCTCTTGCCTCCTTTTTGTTCCATCTCCACTTCCTGCAGCCACTTAGCCTGAGACATGATGTAAGAGCTGCAGGCTGTGGGGCCTGGTGCTGTGGAAGCTTCTCTAAGACTTGTTGCCTCTGGCCCCTAGATCCTTGATTCCATTTCGAGAGCACAAATAGATTGCTTAGCACCTCCAGTCTGCCTCCCCTCAGAAGAAAGAGTGATGGCGGGCTTCAGCCAGGCCTGCTGAGATCTGGGTTGCCCTGGTAACAGCCAATGACATCAACCCAAGTGCTGGGTCAAGTGTCTCATCATAATGACATGCTCCGTTGCTGGGGTGATGGCAGAATCCGGAAGTTAGATTTCAGGGACACTGAGCTTTATCTGTTTCTCTTTTGAAGTAGGTAGCTTCTCCCAAAAGCTAGCTCTTAGCCAAGGAGGTGACAGCACTTGCTCAGTCACTTGATCCCACCCAAATGCACCACCCCAAGTCCTTTATGCTTGTCACAGTGGTGATGAGACATCTGATATCAAGCCTCATTCCCATGCTGAGTCACCCTGGTCAGCACTCCAGAGAGACTAGGGACAAGTCAGAGTGGTTAGGGTGTGGCCCTTGTTTGGTGAGGGGCTCGTCTCCTCATTTGTAAAGACCCTCCCCATCCTTCATTTGTTCTCTGTTCTGTGTCTGTGCATTCACGCCTGCTGTTTGGACTCCAGTTTTGATATCTTCTACTGCCCGTGGGCATGTCCAAGAGGACAGGGAAAGAGGAGCTGAACAGTGCTCAGTCGCATCCTGAGCTGCACTGGCTGACACAGTTGATAGAACCTGTGTCGGTTGCGCCGTGTTTAAGCATCTGGTACTGCACTGAGCACGTGACTGGCATCATCTCGTTTATCCTCACGACACAGTTGTGTTTGGAATGTTTTTAGCCTCATTATATAGGTGAGGAAACTGGGGCACAGAGAGGTGATGGAACCTGCCTGATGTCAATCAGCTAGCAGGTGATGGAGCCCAGATTTCAAACCAAAGCAGGTTACATTAAGGAGCCACCACCAGCAAGAGGGGATGAGTACCCCAATGCTGCATAGAGTAGAATTTGGGCCTCATTGCTCTAGATGTGTTTCAGCCTTCAGGGTATGCCTGGCCCCATTCACTAGCCCCCGGGGTTTGAGGTGGAGGAACAGAGGCATGGGATGGGCTGGGCCCAGGGCCAGGGTCCCCTAAGTGAAGTTGTGGGGCAGGGTTCAGCCCTTCTCTAGCTCAGTTGGAGTTCCCAGGAGAGCTGAAAAGGAAAAGGAAGTTGAATGTCTCCCAAGAGTCCCAGGAAGGGGAGGGAAACTGCTGTTCCTTAAACTCTTGCTTTGGGCTGAGCCCTGTGCCAGGTGCTTCACAGCTGTTATCTGCCAGATTTCCCCACCTCTGTGGTATATGGTGCCCCTACCAACATCCCAAGGGGACATTTCCTCTTGTCACAATTTTGCATGACCTAGGACCACAGATTTGGGTAGGAAGGGCACTTAGAGGAGACCAAGGCCCTTGTTTTACAGATGATGAAGTCGAGGCCTGGGGAAGGTGAGCAGCCTTCAGCTGGATGTGGGAATTGGAGCCCAATTTCCTGACCATGTCACTTTTCTCCAGGACACAGTGGCCCCTCCCTAGAACTGGGTCCCTCCTTGTCTACACATCCCAGCACCCCTGGCCAGAGCAAACTGGGGAAGGGGTCCTCTTCCAGAGATGGGATCAGTCTCTTCACCCCTTTTATTCCAGCAGCCTGCCACCCCAAACCCTCCCTCCCACCCTGATCCCTGACTCGTCACCCCTGGGTAGGGAAGGGGCCCAAGTTGGCCCAGACTGAACGTAAGTGAACATGTCAAGTTGTCCGACACTGTGACATTAGTGCGCCCCACTGACAACCCCCCCAACCCCACCTTCCTCTCTCCCCTATTTTGTACATAGTGACACGAGATGCAACTTGTGTGCGTGTGTGAGTGTGTGTGATTTCTGTCATGATTTTTGTTACCTTTTTGTTTTTGTAAATTCAAATATTCAAAATAAACATGCTGTTTATGCTGAGGCTCTCCTTTGCAGGGGGTGGGACTACCCCATGGGTGCTGGGCAGGAAGGGAAGGCTATTTTGGGCAGGGTGACAGGTAAAGGCAGAGGAAATGGCTGCCCTGGACTGACCCAAAGCCTCACTCAGCCCTGGAGGTCCTGCCTGGCCCCAGGCTCTGGCATACTCCGTTTCTTAGGATCTATGCAGGAGGGTTGTAAGGAACACAAGTCCCACATGAAAAGTGTCCTAGTTCTGATAACTGGGCTTTGGCCTCATTCCCAATACCCCATCCACACCTTGTGCCCCAGTTCTGGGATTTGGGTCCCTGACTTGTTTCCTGGGACCCAGTCTTCCAGAGTCACTTGCCTGGACCCTTGAGCTCCTAGGAGACGGGGTAGTAGAGCGGGGATGTCTCTATTGTATTCAATTTTTCCCCTCCACACACTCTACCTGGATGCCTCTGACACATGTGACCTCTAGACTGGACTCTGGCCAACATCAAGGTCAATCACTCCCACCCCATCCCTCCAGAACCCTGGAAGGGTCCAGATCTAGACCACAGCCCTCCCTTTCACACCATATTAGAGTACAAAAGCTTCACCCTTCTACTCTATCAATATTGTCACTGTTCTTGGTTGGACCTTGTCCTCAGATGACCCTTGTAAAAAGCCAGGGGGCTATTCAGTGGTCACGAGGGTCACACCAGCAGGGAACGGCTTCCCAGACTTTCCTGAAGCTTCCTAAACTTCCAACAAGAGTGAATTCATCTGATGAGGACAGGAGGTAGGTAGAGCTGGAAGTGGCATTTTAAACAGGAAAACCGTATTTGAAGTCTGCTGAATTATCTGAAAACTCCATGCGCTTTTTTCTTTCTACTCAGAATGAATCAGATTTGTTTTAAAATAAAAATGTTTTTAATTACCACTGAGCAAAATTAAGCTGCAGACAGCTACGCCTTGTTTATCCTCTCTTGCACTGATTTACTTGCAAACACCCTCTCTCCCTCTGTCCCACTCAGCTGGTGATGTGCAACCCTGGTGAAACCCTGCAGTCCACCTGCTGCATGCAGCACCTGCACAGCTAAACGCAGATGCAAAGGGCATGAGGCTCTAACGTGTGAGCATGCTCATTTTTAATTCATGGCCAGGGGGGCGTTTCCCCCTACCCTGCAATCTCAGCACATGTTCCAAAATGGCTGTATCATATCTTCTCTCTCCTCAAATCTATAGCCCTCCACCGCCAGATCTGTCTGCTTAGGGGTGGCCTTACCTCCTGGTTCACTGAGGAAATTATCAGTCCAGTCTTCCCCTGTCACCTCTCCTCTAAATCTGCTCACAAACCCGCACTGTCCCCAGATTCTCCAGCTTCCCTTATCACTTTGAATGAACTGCCCCCATGCCTATCAGAGGTGCTGTATACCAGACCCCTTCCACTTTACCTTTTCTCTCTCTCTCTCTTTATTTATTTATTTTATTTATTTTTTGAGACAGAGCCTCACGCTATTGCCCTGGGTAGAGTGCTGTGGCATCACAGCTCGCAGCAACCTCAAACTCCTGGGCTTAAGTGATTCTCTTGCCTCAGCCTCCCAAGTAGCTGGGACTACAGGCACCCACCACAATGCCCAGCTATTTTTTGGTTGCAGCCGTCATTGTTGTTTGGCAGGCCCAGGCTGGATTCAAATTTGCCAGCTCTGGTGTATGTGGCTGGCGCCTTAGCCACTTGACCTGCAGGTGCCACCCACTTTACCTTCTCAACAGCATTTCAATTCTTTTTTTTTTTTTTTTTGAGACAGAGCCTCAAGGTTTCACCTTGGGTAGAGTGCGGTGGCATCACAGCTCACAGGAACCTCCAACTCCTGGGTTCCTGCCTCCGCCTCCCAAGTAGCTGGGACTACAGGTGCCCACCACAACGCCCGGCTATTTTTTGGTTGCAGCCGTCATTGTTGTTTGGCGGGCCCGGGCTGGATTCAAACCCGCCAGCTCAGGTGTCTGTGGCTGGCGCCTTAGTCGCTTGAGCCACAGGCGCCAAGCCCAACATTTCAATTCTTGAGTTGCCAATTTGCCTAAATGGTCATCCCAATGAGCATGTGAGTTGGCTTAAGTATCTCCTTTAAACAAAACTCCCACCTGAAGCCCATACCCTCTGCAGCCATCACCCACTACTTTCCTCCTTCACTGCAAAACTTCTTCAAAAGGCAAGTATGTCAAGGGTCTCCAACACCATCCTCAGGCTTAGTGATTCACCAGAAAGACTCATGCAATTCAGAAAAGCTGTTAATGCATAGTTATAGATGAAAATCAGCAAAGGAAAAGGTGCAGGGGTCAGAATCCAGACACCAGGAACAAAATTCCCAGGGGTTGTCTCCCAGAGTCCTAGAGATAGCACTTCATTCTCCCCCAAGTAGACAGAATTGTCAACCAGGGAGGCTCACCTGAGCCTTGGTGTCCAGGGATGGTACTGGGGGTCAGTCATGTGATGACCTTAACAACTTAGTCCCCAGGACACCCCTTGCAGAGGTCAAACTGAGACAAATGACTTTGTTAGACAAACTATCTGATATGACCCCAAGTATACAAGCTAGTCTCATCAGGCAGGGTATTCCCAGGGCTTAGACATTATCTACTGGGAGCTGGTCGAGTCCTAGTCCTTCTTTGCCAGCTTTGATCAGCCCAAGCTTGCTGTGTTAATCTTTCACTCCACAGTGAGTCCTCAGTCTTTGTTGCCATGTCCTCCCTCTCTCATCACACCATAGCCAGGTCCCACCAGGCTGCTGCCCCTACCGTTCCTCTAGGCTCTTGTCAAGGCCAACGATAACTTCCATGTTACAAGATCCAATGGCCAGGCCTCTGCCCACCCTCATCTTAGCAGAATTAAGCTGCATTTGATATACAGCTCCTTCCTGTATGTCAAATGCACCCCAAAAAAACACCATCCTAGTGTTCCTTCTGCCCCAGTAGTTCTCAGTCCGCATGTTAGCACTGATTGCCAGGCCCCACTGCTGGAGTTTCTGACGCAGTAAATCTGGGTTGGGGCCCAGCTTGTTGGTTTCTGTGGTTCTGAGGATCACATCATCACCCATCTGTGCTCAAGACAGGAAAAAAGGGAGGTGATTACCCCATCACATCTTTTTATGTAAGAGGAAAACTTCCCCAGGAGTCCCCACTAGGCAGTTATGTGTCATTGGCTGAAGGAAAGTCACATGGTCTCCTCAAACCCATCTCAGGTAAGAGATATGGGAGCACCGTGACTGGTTTAAACTGGGCAGGATTCGTCCACCGGGGCTGGGCCCACCTTCTCTGAGTACTTGTTATTCAATATCCACACTCAACAGCAACTCTCATAGCAAAGGCCAGGAAGATGGCTGTTGGGTGGGTGGGCAGACTCAACATCTATGTTTCCCTGCTTCCTTACAAACAGAACCCAATCCTATTGCAGGCAACAATATGCCCCACTAAAAATATATTCTTCAGCTTCCCTTGTAGCTAAAGACTATCACAGGGCCAGGTGTGGTGGCTCGTGCCTATAATCCCAGCACTCTGGGAGGCCAAGGCAGGTGGATTGCCTGAGCTTAGGAATTCAAGACCAGCCTGAACAAGAGTCTCTACTAAAAATAGAAAAACTAGGAGTGTTGCAGTGGACACCTATAGTCCCAGCTACTAAGGAGGCCGAGGCAAGAGAATCACTTGTGTCCAAGAGTTTGAGGTTGCTGTGAGCTAGGACACCAGGATTGACGGAGTGAGACTCTGTGTCCAAAACAAAACAAAGCAAACAAACAAAAAAATCATGGGACAATAATCTGACCAAGATTCCAGACGCAAGTGGAGGCCTCTCTTAAAGGTGCTGACCTGGCTGGCAATCAGTGGTTTGCCCCTGGTCCTTTGCCCTTTTCCTGACTGGGATGCAAGTGAGATGCTGGGGCATGGAGGTGTGGATCCTGTGATGGTGCAGCAGGGACCTTGATGAGGCCATAGAACAGTGATTTTCAACCAGTGTGCTGCAAGAGGATTATAGGTATGCCGCAAAAATTTTGAATGATCATTAATTAGGCAGGGCGAGGTAGCTCATGCCTGTAATCCTAGCATTCTGGGAGGCCAAGGTGGGCAGATTGGTTGAGCTCAGGAGTTCAAAACCAGCCTGAGCAAGAGCAAGACCCCTGTCTCTATTAAAACAAAAAATTAGCTGGGTGTTGTGATGGGTGCCTATAGTCCCAGCTACTTGGGAAGCTGAGACAAGAGGATCACTTGAGCCAAAGAGTTTGAGGCTGCTGTGAGCTATGATGACACCATGGCACTCAACCCCAGGGTGACACAGTGAGACTCTGTCTCAAAACAAAAAAAAAGAAAGAAATTTAAAAATCATTAATTAGGCTCAGCACCTGTGGCTCAAGAGGCTAAGGCACCAGCCACATACATCTGAGCTGGCGGGTTCGAATCCAGCCCGGGCCTGCCAAACAATGATGTTGCAACCGAAAAATATCTGGGCATTGTGGCAGGTGCCTGTTGTCCCAGCTACTTGGGAGGTGGAGGCAGGAGAATCGCTTGAGCCCAGGAATTGGAGGTTGCTGTGAGCTGTGATGCCATACCACTCTACCCAGGGTGACAGCTTGAGCCTCTGTCTCAAAAAAAAAAAAAGAAATCATTAATTATTTTTGAAAGAAGTTCAAAGCACAGTAAGTCTATTTTTTAACACTTTTTTGTTGTTGTTGTTTTTGAGACAGAGCTTCAAGCTGTCACCCTGGGTAGAGTGCCGAGCCATCACAGCTCACAGCAACCTTCAACTCCTGGGCTCAAGCGATAACCTGCCAGCTCAGGTGTATGTGGCTGGTGCCTTAGCTGCTTGAGCCACAGGTGCGGAGCCTCTTTTTTGTCTTTTTACCAACATAATTTAAGCATGCCACAAAGTTTAACTATAGTTTTACTTCTTGTTATGGGAGAAAAACAAAATAATGAAATGGTTTGAGCCACTATTTTTCCAATCTCTGTTACTTGCTAACCGGTTCCAGGGTGTCCATCATCAGCCATTTTAAAGTGGGCACAGCACAAGAAAGGAAGGAGCTGGTACACAGGCTGAGTCTTGGAGATGGACAAGAGCTGAGTCTGGAATAAGCAGGGTCAGACCCTATGCACTCGATTCACTCACTCAAATCTTCATCCAGGAAACATTTCCTGAGCGTCCACTCTCTATTAGTTCCTGTGTGAAATGTGGGAGGAAGATGAATAAGACAAGGTCCTTGTTCTCCAGGCACTCACAGGGGGAAGCAGAAAATAAAACCCCAGTACCAAACAGTGAAGAATGGCAGGAACAAGCACCAGATGAGACAGGAAGTGACAGGATTGCAAGTGATAGGACTGCAGCATGTATAAGCTTAGCCCCAAAGCTTATATAACCCGAACCAGACTCATATAACCAAAATGAAAGAAGGGACCACAGAGGGAGAATGAGGACAGAGAGAGAACACCTGAGCAAGTGCAGGGCACCGAGAAACAGCCTGATGTAAGCGTTGGCCTAGCAGGGGCACAAAGCCCAGGGGCTGGAGTAGCAGGGAGCTGGAGGAGCCTGTGGGCCATGTCATGGGAAGCAATGACTGCTAGGACATGGCATGTGGATGTCACCATAGGCGATGGGAAGCCATGGAAGGAGGGAAGGGATTGCTGAAACAGGAATGCAGAGTGAGATTTTGGTTTTGGAAGGGTCATGTTGACTGTGATGTGTAGGATGGATTAGGGAAGGGCAAGACTTCCTTCCCATTAGGAAGTTGCTGCAATGATGCCGTTTTCCAAGACTATAAAAAAAAAAAATAATAGTGTAAATGGGACAATGGTGTTATGCGCTTGGAGAGTGCCATAAACACAGCCAGAAAGGGTTGTATCAGGAGACAGTTTAGAGTCAAAATTGGCAGGTCTATGATCAACTGGAGGTGGGCAATGGACAGGGGAAGTGTGAAGGGCGACTTCCTGGTTTCTGATGGAGACATCCAAGTGGGTGGTGGTGTCATTTGCTGAGATGGGGAATGCAGGGTGAGGAGATTGGAGGGAGATGATTGATTCAATTTGGGACACACTGAGTTAGAAGGGCTCTGGAGAGGTTCTGCTGGAAATGGCCAGGAGACAGGTGGAGATTTGGGCCTAGAGATCCAGGAAGGCCTAAACTAGAGAGAGAAATACAGAAGCCACCAGAAATTAGGACATTGATAATGAAAAATTATGGGAGTGGATGAGATCCCCAAGGGAAAGTACTTACAGCACAATTCTCAGCAAGACATGCATGGGTAGCATAACTCCCTAGGACAGCATTCACTGGGGAGAGGGGTGCTTTTCCAAAGTGCCCGCCCCACCCTCAGTTCTAGTAAGAGAATGTGACTGAGGGGAATACTGTTAATGATGAGCAGGTGACCCCAGGTAGAAAGAAATTAGAGACCACTGCTGAGAACAAGGTTAAGATAGGCACAGAGCAAAGGAAGAAGAGCCCAAAAAATAAAGTGAAAAGGAAGTGAAGCTTGAGGAGATGCAGGAGAGCCAGGTTCCCCAGGTGTTTGGATAGAGTTCTGGTTCTCTAGTCTTCCCTTAGTGTGCACCAGGGATGCTGATAAAAAATATACATTCTTGGGCGGCGCCTGTGGCTCAGTCGGTAAGGCGCTGGCCCCATATACCGAGGGTGACGGGTTCAAACCCGGCCCTGGCCAAACTGCAACCAAAAAATAGCCGGGCATTGTGGCAGGCGCCTGTAGTCCCAGCTACTCGGGAGGCTGAGACAAGAGAATCGCTTAAGCCCAGGAGTTGGAGGTTGCTGTGAGCTGTGTGAGGCCCCGGCACTCTACCGAGGGCCATAAAGTGAGACCCTGTCTCTACAAAAAAAAAAAAAAAATATATATATATATATATACATTCTTGCCCTTTGTCATTCTGATGCAGCAGGCACCTGAATCTGCATGTTAATGAGCTCTACAGGCATTAATTAACTCTGGGGTAGAGAAGTTCATGAAGGTGGGCATGGTCAGCAGGCCCATGCCAGCAGAGGGGATGGGTCCAGCAAGCTGAAGACTAACTAGGTCAATTGGATTGTGAACTTTAGGAGGTCGCTGGTAACCATGGAAGAGCAAATTTTAGGTGGTGTAGTGGGAAGGGAAGCCAGATTGCAATGGGCTGAAGAATGAATGGGAGGTGAGAAAGAGAAGACAGCAAATGTAGAGCTCTTTGGGGAGAACTTTGGATGAGAGGCAGAGGCAAGAGCATCATCCCCCTCAAAGGCATCTCTTGGAGAAGTTGGCAAAGAGGATTAAGGAAACTGGAGGCTGAGTCAGAAATTCTACTGACCCTCAGAATGTACCCAGGAGGCAAGTTGGGTACAAGCACCTAGCCCTAGCAAGAGCCTAGCACACTTCAGGATGCCACTTTCAAAACCATGCCTACTGCACCTAATCCATGTCTACCCACACCAAATCCAGCCATCTTCCCCCACCAGAACAATATTTCCATAACCCAAATGTGATCATGTTGCTTCCCTACTTGAAACCCTCCAACAGCCACCTCCCCATTCTTACTTCACCCAGAGAGCACTCTAGTCCCTGAACCTGGTGTTCAAAACCCTTCTGACTACTTCCCTACATCCCTCTGCATCATCACCCCGTAACCCCCATCTATACTACATTCACCCTCCATCCAGGTCTGTGGAGTCACCAGTAGTTCCCCAGTGAACTCTGCTGTCCACCATCATTGGCCTGTAGGTCATATTAGACTCAGCCAACTCAAGGGCTACACTCTCAGAGTTAGTCATTCTCTTCTCGGAGAGAACCAGAACCTTGCCCACACCTCTACCATAGCACTGGTAGAATGAACTATTCTCTCATCTATTAGTTCAGGAGGCTGTTCCCCTGTGCCATCTATGGGATCAAGGTCCTCATCTTACTCCTCTCTGAATCACCAGCACCTAGCCAGGAGGCTGCGCTCCCTGTAGGTGCCAGTAAATGTGGCAGCAAGGATTCACCCCCAGCACTGATCACAAAAAAGTTTTAAATTATGGAGTACCCATGAAAAAAAAAATTATGGAGTACCAAATTGACTCTTGATCCTCCAATCTGTAGAATCTGCACGTTCTCCCCTTCCTGCTTTCCCTGCTCTCCATTCGTACCAATACTTTTAGATTAATTTTCTCTTTTTAATCTCCTACTTAATTTTCTCTTCCAACGAGAAGAAAACGCAGCCTCTGGACAACCGCGTCCCTCAGTCATCTGGTACCTCGATTCTTTCCTTTAGCCAGTTATTTAACCTCTCTGAACTTTTGTTCAATAGGATTATAGATTCTACTACCTAAAAGTATTGTGGTGAGAATCAAGTAAGATATTAACTATAAAGCCCTATGTAAGGGCAGCACTGTGGCTCAGTGAGTAGGACGCTGGACCCATATACTGAGGGTGGCAGGTTCAAGCTCCGGCCCCGGCCAAACTGCAACAACTACCAAAAAATAGACGGGTGTTGTGGTGGGCGCCTGTAGTCCCAGCTACTCGGGAGGCTGAGGCAAGAGAATCGCCTAAGCCCAAGAGCTGGAGGTTGCTGTGAACTGTGATGCTACAGCACTCTACCCAGGGCGACAAAGTGAGACTGTCTCAAAAAAACAACAAAGCCCTATGTAAATACTAGTTCTTTTGAGATCCTAAAAAGTGGCAGCTCAGGGTCACAATGCCAAATTACGTTCGTTACTTCAAATGACTGAAGGCAATTCCCATGGCAATACGGCTTTTTTGAAGTTTGTTTCTCTGAAAAAGATAACTTCGACCAGCCCCTAGCGCCTCCGGCACACGTAAGACGACTATACGTGAAGCCCCGCCTCCCTAGCTTTTAAAGCCACGCCCCTTCCCATGCAAACTACGTTTAGGACCTTTCAAGATTGATTGACATTTTAATTCACCAATAATAAGTGAAATTCCTGTTAACGTCCGATGGGGGGCAGGACTTCCTTGCTGGTTGCTAAGACACTCTTGTTTCGCTCCTTGACAACCCTGGCTGGGGTGCACTGGCTGCGGCCCCGGCTCCGGCCCCCGCGGGAGCAGGTGAGGCCCCGGGGCGCGGCGGGCAGCCAGGCTGGGAGGGCTGACCCGAAGGGAGGACGGGAGGCAACGCTGGGCGGAAGAGGCCTCTCCCACCGCTGAGGCCCCAACTCAGTCTCTCTCCTGCTTTGCTTTTCCCCAGCCCCAGGTCCTCCAACCCTCAACCCCCACCCCCACTTCGGGACCTGCGAGCTTTGTCGTGATAGATCTGCCTTCGCGACTCCGCAGGCCGCTCCTGTCCACCCACCTAAAGCCCTTCCAGCTTCAAGTTCCCACATTCCCCTCCCCAACCAACCCTCACCCCCGCACCTTTGTCCCCTCACCTTTCACGGAGTAATAACCTTCCTGCGGCTGGGACGGTAGTCGCCATCGCCTCAGCCCAAACCACTTGACTTGGGAAGAGACGTATTGGGGACTCCTGGCGGATTATTTCCCTTTGGATCAGTTTCCCTATCTGCAAAGGAGTAGTTAGGTTGAATGATCTCTAAGGCCTCTTCCACTCTGATGTTCTAGGTCGGATGTTGTCCCCCAGCATGTGCTCCCCATGGGAGGCACTGTGTGTCAAAAGAACTTGACATACCTAATTTGTATTCCCAGTTGCTCGACCCTATCAAGTTACCTAATCTCTTTGGACTCCAATCTGTGCATATATAAAATCAGGTTTACGAGCAGTGCCTGTGGCGGGTTCGAGTCTGGCCTCAGCCAAAACTGCAAAAAAAAAAAAATAATAATAATAAAATAAAATCCGGTTTACTACAGTACATCTCCTTTGGGAATGCTGAGGATAACATGAATTAAAGTACAAGGTCCAGCTCAGTGTAGATTCAATATATTTGTTAGTTTCTTTCCTTTGTCTCTTACTTTCCCCCCACATTTTCCTCTTTGGGAAGTGTTGCCAACACCCTTGGTTTGATCTGTTATTTCTCCAGTTGACCCTCAGATCCATATGTCCCTCTCTGACCTTTCTCCTGGGCTTCTATGATTAGGGATACTTGGAGGGAGGCAGACAGAGATTATGTACCACATAACTGTGTTTCTGTCATGGATGGAGTGCATATATCATGGTGGGCCCATAAGATTATAATGGAGCTGAAAAATTCCTATCACCTAGTGATGTCACAGTCATCATAATGTCATAGGACAATGCATTACCCATGTGTCTGTGCTGATGCTGGTGTAAGCAAACCTGTGTCACCAGTTCTGTAAAAGTATAGCACATATGATTACAGAACTTACTACTTGGTAATGATAATAAATGATTTACTGGTTTATGTATTTACTATACTTTTTAATCATTATTTTAGAGTATATTCTTTCTTCTTACCAAAAAGAAGTTAACTGTAAAACAGCCTCAGGCAGGTCCTTCAGGAGTATTCCAGAAGGTGGCATTATCACAGGAGGTGACCTCTCCATGTGTATTATTACCCCTGAACACTTTGCAGTGGACCAAATGTGAAGGTAGAAGACAATGATACTGATGATCCTGACCCTATGTAGATTGTAGATGTAGGCTGATGGGTGTATTTGTGTGTTAATTTTTTTTTTTTTTTTGAGACAGATTCTCACTATGTCACCCTCGATAGAGTGCTGTGGCATCACAGCTCACAGCAACCTCAAACTCTTGGGCTTAAGTGATTCTCTTGCCTCAGCCTCTCCCAAGGAGCAGGGACTACAGGCATCCCGCCACAGCGCCTGGCTATTGTATGTTATTTCACAACAAAAAAGTTTAACAAGTAAAAAAAAATAAACAACATTTTAAAAATAGACAAAAGCTTATAGATTAAGGACATAAGGAAAATATTTTTGTATAGTTGTACAGCGTGTTTGTGTTTAAGCTAAGTATTATTACAAAAGGTACAAAAAATTAAAACATGAAAAAGCTTACAAAGTAAAAAAGTTACTGTAGATTACTTACTTTGAGACAAAGTCTTACTCAGTCACCCTAGGTAGGGTGTTGTGGCATCATAGCTCATAACAACCTCAAACTCTTGGGCTCAAGTGATCCTCTTGCCTCAGCCTTCCAAGTAGCTGGAATTACAGACTCCACCCAGGACACCCAGGTAGTTATTCTATTTTTAGTAGGGACAGGGTCTTACTTTTGTTCAGGCTGGTCTCGAACTCCTGAGCTCAAGCATTTGACCCACCTGGGCCTCCCAAAGTGCTGGGATTACAGGCATGAGCCTCTGCATCTGGCCAGGTTAATTTATTATTGAAGAAAAAGATATTTTTGTATAAATTTAGTGTAGCCTAAGTGTACAGTGTTTATAAATTCTACAGTAGTGCACAGTAACATCCTAGGCCTTCACGTTCACTCACCACTCACCCGGACTCACCATAGCAACTTCTAGTTCTTCAAGTTCCATTCAATCGTAAGCACCCTATATAAGTGTACCATTCTATTTTTTTGTTTTTTGTTTTTGAGACAGAGTCTCAAGCTGTCACCCTGGGTAGAGTGCTGTCACACACTCACAGCAACCTCAAACACAGTGCATCACAGCTCACAGCAACCTCAAACTCTTGGGCTCAAGCGATTCTCTTGTTTCACCCTCCCAAGTAGCTGGGACTACAGGTGCCTCCACAATGTCTGGCTAGTTTTTGGTTTCAGTTGTTGTTTTAGCTGGCCTGGGGCAGGTTCAAACCCACCAGCCTCAGTGTATGTGGCTGGCGCCCTACCCCCTGAGCTACGGGCCCTGCCAAGTGTACCATTCTTTATCTTTTATATCATATATTTACTGTACCTTTTCTACGTTTAGATAGGTTTAGACACACAAACACTTACCATTATGTTACAGCTGCCTACGGTTTTCAGTACAGTACCAGGCTTGTAGCTCCAGGAGCAATAGGTTGTACTGTACAGCCTAGGTGTATAGTAGGCTGTATTGCCTGGGTTTGTGTAAGCACACTCTGTGACATTCACACAATGATGAAATTGCCTAATGACAAATTTCTCAGAATAAATCCCCTTCACTAACTGACATTACAACTGAATTGATGTGATACTTGGACTGATGGCTTCCCTTCTGTCCCCTGATAAACCATGATTTGGTGATTTCCCTCCTCCTAACTAGATACCTCCATTTGCATCTCTCTCCAGCAACTTAAACTCAGTAGTTTTCAGATCAGATTGGCCTGCTTTACTACCTACCCATCTGTCCTTGTGAGTGGCACCACCATCCTCTTGGGGCATCATTCTTCACTCTGCTGTGCCCATTACACTCAGGCAATTATCATGTGGTTTTGATTCTGCCTCCATGTGGAGTTTACATCCTCTTCATTCCTCAAACTTCCACCCTGGTTCAATTCTATAAGGCCTGTCACTTGGGCCATTGTTGTAGCTTCCTAAATGTTATCCCTGCCTCGTGTCTTTCCTGTCAACCTAGCTCACCAGAATAATTGCGCTAAAACACAACCATGTCAGCTACAACCAAGTAACCTCCAGAGGGCTTCCCCATTCTCCACAAAAGACATCCACACTTCTTAAGCCTGTCTTTGGAGCCCTTGACTTCCACAACTCAATCCCAGCCTTTCCCTCCCGGCCTTATTTCTCCCTGCTTTGTCAAATTCTATTCTCCAGCCAGATTGGACTGTTGGACTTTCCCAGAAAAATACTTTGCACTTTCTATTTTGGTAACACTGTTTGTTCACCTGCCTGGAAGGTCTTCCTTACTTTGCCCACCTATCAAGATTCCTACTCCCCTTTCAAGACCTGACTTAATGTTACATCTACCACTAACTTCTCTTCCTATCCTCTCTCACGCCCTCAAGAGTTTTCTTCTTTCTATGTCTGCATCTGTCCAGTGGCACTACATTCTGCCATAACTATAGTTAGTTCCTTGTGTATGTATGTTGGTCTCCATATTGGATTGTAAGCTCCTTGAAGACAGGGAATGTCTCTTGCTTATAGTGGAGTAGTTGGAAAGCATTATCTGTGAAGTTGTATATACCTGGGATGGAATCCTAGCACCTCCATTTATTAGCTCTGTGCATGGTCACTTGCCTTTCCCCAGCCACCTTTGCTCATCAATAAAACAGGGATATTAGGGCCCTTCTGACAGAGTGTCTGGGGGAAATGAGAACTTGTATATAGAATACCCATTCGGTGCCAGGCTCAAGATCAGCGTTCAGGAAATATTACTGAATGGATTTGATGGGTCCTTTTCCTTCCCAGGGGGAAAATGAAATATAATTTAATTACAATTTGGGTATTTTTTTGCCTTCTGCCATATGCCAGATACTGGCTGTTGGGCTCTGGGGCCCTCTCCCCCAGGTGATTGTCTGGACTCACAACACATGGTTAAGTCATGATCACTTGTGAGATGTCACTGGTAATTAGCAATTGCAAACGTGTTCCTAAAAAGTGAACCCGTGCTAAATCAAATTTATTTCCTGGTCCCTTACATTCAAATCTGTTCGCTTGAGTGGGAAGGAAGTAAGGTGGGAGCCTGCCTAGTCTATGGTCTGTAGTAAGCAGCTGTCTCCTGAAGAAGTAATAGCTGCAAGGGTATGACTTTTTGTTACACTTTGTGTCTTGACAGAATTGTTTGGGAGTCCATCCGAATTTGGATACACCACATGAGTCAATGTTCTTTATCACATGGTGTTGGACATGAGGAAAATGTTGAGAATTGTCAATCCAAGCTAGTCCACAGGTCTCTTTTCCACAACTCTCCCTCCCCTGTTTAAGGCACATCAAGTTTTCACCAGACCTTAGCAAAATGAGAAAAAAAATAAGGACCACGTTAAAAAACAACACAGACACACAAAGGTTCTTGAGAAGGGCCAACCTTTATTCTGCCAAACTTTCCTCTTCTAGAGTAGGTGATATATCTTCTAATGCTCTTACTCAACACAGTTTAAAAATGGCAACCCTGCATTTGCTCCCCACATTTTAAACTGGTCAGGGAAACCTGGTCTTCTGCACTGTTTCCTGACCTCACCACTGACATCTTGGATGAATATCCCAAAGTCAGTACTTAGGATCCATTCTCCTCCCTTGCCCGCTTTGTTCTTCATTTGTTTGCTAGAAGGCAGGGGGAGGAGCAAGGTGCCCAAATGCGTATCCCTGACACGGCGGGAAGCAGGCTCAGGCCTAGCCAGACGGCTGGACTGGTGGATGCTGGTGTTGCTGTCTTATCTCCTCTTTGCTTATGCCAAGGGAGAAGTCACAGAAGATACTGTCAGAAAAATAGGTCTGGGTTCAGATCCATTGTTGGCTGTGTACCCGCAGGCACTCCATGCCTTGTCTGAAAACTGGGAGCCGGATGTTTTCCTTACAGGTTGTCCCAAGGATGAAATGAGACACATTGTGAAAGTGTAATCACACCACTATTACCTTGGCCCCTGGCCCAAACAAGTTGCACAGAATTTTTTTGTGTGATCTTTCCTTCTTCAGTACTAACCCAGTGATGTGTACATGTGGGAACTTGGGAAATACTGGTTTGTTTGGCTGAATATTTAAATGTGTAACTGGCTGGCATATGAAGGTTATCACAGTTTCCCTTCCACTGTGCCAGTAAGAGGAGCTGATGCTGTGATCTGCTGTAGAGCCTGTGCTCAAAACCCCCATGACCTGTTCCTTGTGGGTCCTTCAGTCACTCAGATGCACAATGAGTGGTAAAGAGTGACAAGCCATGATCTAAGAGCCACGAATGTTCCAGACACTGAGTGGCTGCCCCCTACCAGGGGCCTGGTAGATACGTCTGGTCTTGTTTCCCAGAATCCATTCATTTCCCCCCATCCCTCCCACATGCCCTAACTCTCTTAAGGATTCTTCCCAAATGCTTCAGCAGCAAAATAATAGGTGGTAATGGAGGTCAGTGACACAAACAAACACAAGGGATAATGAGACAAGGAACACTGGCTTTGACAGGCAATGAGAGAAAGCCCTTGTCTGTGCCTGTGTTGCCAAGGCAAGGCCTCCCTCTCGACGAGGTGAGGCCGTGTAAAGCATGCAGACAGGTCCTTGGGTAAGGAGGGAGAAGAACGAAGCTGCCCCTTGCTTTGTGCATCATGATGGCCAGATGGGAGGAGGTCGAGCTTCAGTACCCCAGATTCAAGTATTCTGGCCCCGGGCACACTTACATTATTAAAAGTCTCTTTTAGGCTTGTGACTTCTGCCTGGCCTGACACATTCAGGCACACACTCATTTGCCTGGAAGATTGATTAAGGTTATTAAAACCTCTAGTTCTGCTATTTTTGGTAACATTCTTTCAGCAGGTTTTTTCCTAATCGTGGCTGAATGACTGCAGCTGTACTATAAGGATATAGTGCCATAAAAAATTCTCCTGCCCTCCTGTATTTGAAAACACATCATCTATAACTATTCCTTTTGATTCTATGAGCCTCAGCCCTTTGGATTCCCAGAAGTATCTATAGTGGTTAGGAAAAGCTCTGGGCAATCATAGTCTTTAATAAACTTGGTTGGATAATGTTGGCCAAGTCCTAGCTAATAACATGGAGGCAGTAGAGAACAGTGTAATGATATTGATGCAGAGGCTTACAATTTCAGAATGCTCGCATGCATGTACTTACGGCTTGCAGCAGCTTTTAGAAATTGACGAAGAAGGATTTAGTGTCCCACTTCATAGAGAAGGAAACAAAGACTAAGGTAACATTACTTGTCCAAGGCTACAAAGCAAAGAAGTGAGCAAAATTAATTTCTGTTATTGAACTGGTACCGTACCCAAACATTCTGGCCCGTGGTCCTGCACAGCTCTCTCTAAGATGCTTCCTGGACAATTGTCCCAGTGGCTTTTTCCCATTTGTTCCTGAAGCATTGGCTTTGGTAGTCCCTCTGAAGTTTTGTGATGGATGTTTTAGCAGGATTCTATGTATTGAAGCTAAATTTAAGCAGCTGTCACTGACCCTGACCTTGGGGGCAACATGTGCACAGTTGGCTCTCCGTTCCCCTCCTGGCTTCTACATGCCACCACTTTTGAGCCCTGAGGATGAATCAAATTGAAATTTTAGAAGGAAGATACCTGAGCAACTGCTTCCACATTTTTAAGTTGGTCCCACTCGAAATAAACCATAATGCCCTTTTCCTCTTATCATCAGTGTAGCCACCACCTCTGTCACACCCTGATGAATGTGGAGGAGGAGGTAATAAAGTATCTGTTACTAAAACTAGGAGGACAAGATGGAATTGGAGATGAGCCTTAACATTAATGAGCAAAGAGAAAGTGATTCACTGGATTTTATGAAATAGGAAACCTGACCAGAAGTACAATGAGATTGTGTTTGGTACCTTGCCAGGTTATATGTAGAGACAAAAACTGCTAATATCTGAATGGTACAAATGCCCAGAATTGATGCGATAAGAGGAACCATCTGTCCATTAAGTAATCAGAAAATGCCAGTGTCATGGGGTAGTGGAGTCCATGGCTGGCTTCCGGCTTCGCTCAAGGGAGCCGACCAAATGGAAGGCACTGAGGGCTTCTGCAGCAAGGGGAGGGGGGTCGAGTTTAGAGCTGTTCCCTGAGAGAGTACCCAGGAACCTCACGGGCTGGCCAAAACAAGGTCCAGTTAACAGTAGACACTGAAAGGGAAGATAGAGCATGCATCTCCCTGCTGCAATCCCAGGAGCCACACTAGCCGCACAAACGTGTTGTTAAGTCCCTAATACATGTTCGTGGGGGAGGCTTTGTGAATAGGGGTTAGCAGTGCCCATGCTGGGCTCTGTCACACCCCAGTCTGTTGCTGGCTAGCTGAGTGACCTCAGGCCATCGACCTCACAGCTTCATGCCTCTGCCCTTGCAGAAATTAACTCCTAGGATTGTTGCAGTGACAAGCTGTGTAAATGCATGTGGCACATTCAGAACAGTGCTGGCACATGGGAAACTTACCAGCTGTCACTTGTTCTTACCTGCCTGTTACTTGTATTAAGCATCTTGGGGTTCAGTGGCTATGCAATGAAGTAACTTCCCTTGAAAATGTGAGAAGTACAGGAATGACATCATTTGGCTGTATTTGTCCAATACAGGATCATTAAAAAGGGCTTAACAGCGCAGTGATTTGTATTCATTTGTGTCAGTAGTCCTGAGATTAGAAGCCCTTTGAATCACAGGGTAAATTGAACTATAGGATGAAAGACAAACGCCAGGATTTCCACCAGTGCTCCCAGGCATCTAGGATCTTGGCCAATCTCTTGAGGAAATGCCCCATCTGTTATTAAATAACTAGATTTTGGGGGAGTGGGGAAGGCAGGGAGGAACGCTGACATGTGTATAAGGTATAAGTTTGCTGTCATGTCCACACACATTGTCTTATTTGATCCCCCAGGACTCAGCAGTAAGGGAAGAGCAGTTTACTGAGTGCCAGCCACGTGCCTGGCACTGTGTTAAGTTGCTTTACATATGTTGTCTCTTGGATTCTCATAACAGCCTCATGAGATAGACGTGACTGTCCCTGTGTTACCAGTGAGGAAACTGAGGCCCAAGGCCATACTACTGGTCAGTGGTTGAACCAGCACCAGCGCCCAGGCCTCCCAACTCCTGGGCTAGCCAGACAGGACTGGGTGGCCAGAAAGGGAAGAACAGCTAGGGAGCCTGGTGTGCCAAGGAGGACATGGAGCAGCACTGTCCCCATTCCCCCCCAGATCAGAGGCCTGCAGAGGGGGCTCCTTGCTTGCCAATAAATGCAGATTGTCAATGGTAACCTGAACATCCTAGGAATTAGGGATTGTGTGTTTGTGTTTGTGTGTGTGTGCGCGCGCGTGCGTGCGTGCGTGTGTGTGTGTGTGTGTGTGTGTTGTGGGCATGCAGAGAAGCATTTGTTAATTGCTAGCTCAAGGCTCCATCCTGTAGGCCTGGCCCGCAGTCAGTATTTGTCTTGATAATGACAGTGTGGGCTTGCAGCATCGTACCAGTGTGTTCTTAACCAGGTCCCAGCATCTCATGTTGACTCATCCTCCTGTCTGCAGACTTGCTGGCCATTTGGAAAAGGATGTGGAGGAGTTAAGACGAGGAGGTGTCAAATTGTTACTGAGACATTTCTAATTTGTGATGTATGGTTTTCAAGCCAACTCTTTTCTCCTGGTTTTTCCTGTTTTCTACAGCACCCCTTGGGAAAGACATTTTCTGTTCCCACTAAGTTGGCAGGGCCTGCTTCCTGAATCTCCTGGGTGTGTCTTAATTGCCAATCCCAGCACCTGAAAGCCCCACTCTCTCCTCCAGTGGTCACAGTGGAAGGATCATGGGAGAAACAGAAGGGAAGAAAGATGAGGCTGATTATAAGCGACTGCAGACCTTTCCTCTGGTCAGGGTAAGATCCAGGGGAGGGAGGCAGGATGGCCAGCAGGGCCCACACAGCTGGAAAGAGGTAGGTGGAGCCTGTGCCCTGTAGGATGGCAGTGGGAAGAAGTTAAGAAGGGCTTTGCTGGCTCAGGAGTCAACAGTGATTCATTCTTTCATTCATTCATTTGCCAAGTACTTATTTAGGCCACCCACTATTTACCTGGCACACTTCTAGGCACTATGGAAATGGTAAATGAGACAGATAAAAACCTGGCCTGCTTGATAGATAGACAGATTGCAGGCAATAAGTGCTATAAAGAAAAGTAAAGCAGATGGAAGGGGCTGGAGAGCAGAGGCTTCAGAAGGGGTTTCTTAGATCAGAGACCAGGATGAAGTTAGGGAGCAAGCTTTGCAGTGGTCAGGGGAGTATGTGCCACGTGGAGGAAACAGGCACAGGAAGCCTGAGGTGGGAATGAGCTTAATATCTTGGAGGAACAGAGAGAAGGACAGTGTGGCTGGAATGGAGTGCTGTGGGTAGCAGGATGTGAGGGTCAAGTGGTAGTGGGGCCAGAGCCCACATGCCTGGCTGGCCACAGTGAAGGCTATAGTGACAAACGTGGATTCTGTCCTGAGTTGAAAGGGGAGCAGTGGAAGGGTTTATGATGTGATCTGTTTTGTGTTTTTAAAAGATCCCTCTAGCTGTTGTGAGGGGAATAGAGTTTAGGGCACCATGATGGAAATGGGAGACTAGTGAGGACACTATTGCAGCGCCCAGAGAGATGAGGGTGGCTGGGTCCAGGTCCTACGGTGGAGGTGTTAGGTGTGGATTCAGGATATACCTGGAAGGTAGAGGCTGTAAGACTTGCTGACGGCTTGGTGCTAGGAATGGGGAAATCTAGTTCAGGATGACTCCTACTGTCTGTTTTTTTCCTGAATAATGGGAGGAAAAAATGGTGTTAATTATTAGTAAAGGGAAGATAGAGGAAGAATGGTTAGTGGGGAAATTGAAAGTTATTTTTTAGACATCTAAGTGAGATTATCAAGTGGGCAGCTGGACTGAGTTGTCCAGAGGTGGGAGAAAAACCAGAGCCTCAAGAACAGCCTCTTCACGCCTCTGGGGTGAGATTGAGCTAGAAACCATTTCCATAGCCAGCATTCCCTCTGTGCCTGGGCCGGTCTCCTTTCCATGTCTGTTGGCTGGAATATGGTGTCTCTGAAGCTTTCTGCCTTTGGAGAGGGACTGGGGCCGGAGAGCTCATGTGGCTCAGCAAGATTCCCCTCCCCTTCTGTCCCAACGATAGCCCCCGAGCCAGGAGACGGATCACCCACCTAGGTTGTGCCAGGGAAGCTACCTGGTGTCCATGCCTTAAGCTTGGGACAGAGAAGCCAGCCAGGAAAGCCAGGTCATGGGCTAAGCCTCTCTCTGTTTGTCACCCCTGCCCTGTCTCTAGCACTCGGACATGCCAGAGGAGATGCGAGTGGAGACCATGGAGCTATGTGTCACAGCCTGTGAGAAATTCTCCAACAACAACGAGGTATTGCCATTAGTGCAGGCGGCCCCTTATGCCTTTGGTGACCCCTGTGGGTGAATAGAGTGGCCAGTCCCCTGCAGACAGCTCTAGAGAGTTTTGCTGGGATGAGGCTAGAGCCTCCCTTGGAAGCATTCATAGTCTGGGGAGAGAGAAGCAGCTGGTTCTGACTGCTGGTCACGGCCAGTCCCAGAGGGAGGAAAGCCAGTGGGGTCTCCATGATGCCCTGCCCTTGCTCCCCACTCAGCAGCTGCATAGGGTGCCTTTCCCCATGGCTCCATCCCATCTGTGAACAGAGGCCTGCCCAGGCACCCATTCATGTCTTCATCCATACATGTAGGAAAGAGGCCAGACACCATCTCTGTGCTGGGCACTGTCTAGCCAGTAGGTATTGGCACAGGAAGGTCATTCATCAGTGTGTGATAAGAGGGAAAGAAGTCAGTGTCATGGCAGCCAATAGGGAGGCAGACCCTGGCCAATGAGAGTCCAGGCATTTGGTCAGCCAGAGTCAAGTTCATATCTTGCCTCCGGCCCTTCCTAGCTGTGTTCCCTTAGACAAGCCATTTCTCATCTCTAAGCCCAGTTTGCTAGTCTATAAACGAGGGATGGAGACTGATGCTTCCTCACTGGGCCAGTCCTCCAGTGAGGACTTATTTACTGGGACAATGAGGACAAAGTGCACAGTGTAGCACCTGGCCCAGTGGTGGTGCTGTTAAGTGCACATCGGGTGCCTGCACATAGGACTCTGCAAAGCTGGGTGGCCTGCCCCTCCCTCGACCTCTTCTTCATGTTGGTGAGAAGTTCTTTGAAAGAATGAGCACAGGAAGAAGTGGGCTGTGGCCATGGCTGGGAGAAGCAGCCGTTCCTCCCTGCAGCCCGCTGAACCCAGTAAGTAGGCATCGCGCGGTGGTGACGGTAACCTTCACACCCTGCGGGCACTCGCCTTTCTATTCTCAGTTAGTCCTGAGAACAGTTTCCATTTTCCAGTTGAGAAACCTGGAACCAGAACCTGGCACTAAGTGCAAGGCAGGACTCAGACCTCGGCTGTCTCAGGCCTGATGCTCACCTTCCTGCCTCAGCCAGGTTCTTCCTCACTGCTTAGGTAACGTCTAGGTTTCTGCCACTGTGGGATAGCCCTGGCAGGAAGTGACCTGTATGGAAACCCCTGTGTGACCCTGTGTGACCCCTGTCACCCTGTGTGACAGTTCTATGAGCAGGACAACAGAAATAGGACAGCAGGCCTCTTCTTGCCAAGATCTCGGTTCCAGACTTCTCCCTCCTGGAGAGGGACCTGACTCATGCCCACTCTCTCCTCACACCCCCTCTGATGAGCACCTTCTTCATTCCAGAGCGCCGCCAAGATGATCAAAGAGACGATGGACAAGAAGTTCGGCTCCTCCTGGCATGTGGTGATCGGCGAAGGCTTTGGGTTTGAGATCACACACGAGGTGAAGAACCTCCTCTACCTGTACTTTGGGGGGACCCTGGCCGTGTGTGTCTGGAAGTGTTCCTGACGCCTGTCCCTGGCCCCCACCCCCGCCCCCAGCCCCTGCAGGGCCTTCCCTTGCCACTCCTCTGGGATGGGGAGCAGCCCCAGGCAGGTCCTGGGTTTTCCAAGGAGAGTTTGGGGTCTTTTCTTTCTGTCCTGTGTACCAGTTTCCTGAGCCATGCCCAGTGTGTGAACTTGTTGACATCTCTATCCCCAGGCTCTTAGTTGTCTCACTCGGCGTGCCAGGTGTCCACACCACAAAGTGTGACAGGGTAAAGGAGGTGGGGAGATGAGGTTCTTCTCGTAAGGATGTGCCAGGCCCCCCTTGAGGACTGCCCTTCCCTCGCATCCCCAGAGTGCCACTGCCCTTCCATCCCAGTACTGCAAGGAAGTATCCACTGTCCTTGTCATCAGTGGCCATATGAAAATAGCCCCAAGGAAGAGCCTCTCCTCTCAAGGGACACAGGTGGTTTCTCTCCTTGTCTTCTGGGGGAGTGCTGATCCTAAAGAAGCCCCTCCCCGACTTGACCCCAGGCTGAACAAACCATTACATCTCACTGGCAACGCTCCACAGCTCTGGCTTTGGCCTAGAGACCAAGCAGCTTTTCTCCTGTCCGCTTTACCCACCAGTGTGAACCTTCCACACTGCCTCCTCCCATGCAGTTTCGAGCCAGGGGCCAGGGGTGGGAATTGCCGCTGAGCAGTTCCTGGAGGTGTCACTGAGCCTCTGGTGAGACACCTGGGCCAGGAGTGCTCTCACCGCGAGGCCCACTTCCGCAGGGAAACCTGGCCTGCCAGTTACTTCTCGTCAGGGACCGCATGCTAATTTGTACTTCTTATCTCTGCTGGGTTTTCTATGTTCTTTTAGAGTGTGGGGAGAAGGGTTTTAGTAGAAGGGTGAAACGTATTTTACACAGCGGTCTTATTTATATAAATGTCTTGGTTTTTCATAAAGTTACCAAAAACTGATCTTGTCTCTAGTCTGTTATGGTTAGGAGAAAATGTAATCAGCTCAAGCCAACAGTATTTCTAGCTAAATAGTGGCTACCCTAGCCCCAGGCCCAGCCTCACTCACCCTGCTCCACCCTTCTCACCCTTATGTCACTGAGATTGGAGACCAAGTGTAGTTGAATGGGGCCACAGGGACACTGAGATATGCTGTGTGGCCAGACTAAGCTACTACAGAGAGGTCCACACAAATTAGCTTAGTTCAACAGCTCCCAAGTGTCATGCCCTAAGAACTGAGCAGAGGAAAGTGGAAAAGCCACAGATCTGGCTCTCAGTCAGCTCAGTCTGCTGCACAGGCACAACTGATGTGAAAAGTGACATTATAAAGGACAGGGCATCTGGGAGGGGGAAGAAGGCCTCCAAGCCCAGACTCGGTGACAGGATCTCCAGCAGGATGAGGCCTAGAAACTTACACTTCAGAGAGAAGTGGGATTTTACCAGGGCAAAATGTTGCTCCAGCCCAGGGACGATCTGAGTGAACACAGGAGGTAAGAAGTGGCTTTGGAATGAGGGGATACATTCTAGGACCAGGAACACCCTGAAGCTCAGGGGTTGTCCCCAAATCTGAGCCTCAGACCTGAACATGCTGAGCCTGGGCAGAGCATGGTAGCCTGTCTTCGCTTGGTGCACAGGGACCTCCTGAGTTGTCCCACATAGGGTATTTCTGGCCAGGGAGCCCAAGGCCCTGGCCTAGTCTTGCCCTTCTGAGGTTGAATGTCCAGTGTGACGAGATCTGTCAATAGATCAATGTTGCTTAGAGATCAGTGCAACCGAGGAGGGTGAATGCTACTGTGTGCTGCCTCCTGGGACAGACAAGAGCCAAGACAAAATCACTGTCCCAAAGCTGACCACCTGGTTGGGTGGCCCGAGGATCTCACCTCAGCGCGGGTCCTGGCCCTCCAGGACTTGGTGGGTAGGGCAGCCCCTGGACCTCAGGCCTGCCCTACACAGAGCCTTGGGCCACTCCAGGTGCTGTGAGGGGTTGGCAAGCCTCACAGATGGGAGTGAGGGGAGAGGGGCGGGGGCGGCCCGGGAAGAGGGCAGTGGGCGCCGCGGCCGGGAATAGCCGCGTTGTTAACCGCCCGCTTCGCATCTGTTCTCTCCTTTCATCTGCTGCACGTGGGTGCCAAAAAGTGAGGCTGGCGCAGCCTACAGCCTAGGTGGTGGGGGTGGCAGGGAGGGATGTGGGCTCTGAGGTCCAGCCCTGTTCTTCCTAACCTTTCTGTGACTCAGTTGCTTTGTCACAAGGCAGTTGGGAGTTTTAGGACTGCATCTGAAAACAGGTGAGGTCAAGGGTGTGTGCTGTGTCCTTACTGTGTACCCTTCCCTTGCCACCTGTAGATGGGGGGCCAGGATTGGGTGGGCATTCAGAGAGGTTGGAGTTGTGCAGTGTCCGGCCCTCACAGGCACACAATGTAGTGAGCGCCCCTTTCACTTTAGTCACTGCAGCAGACCCTCCTCACTTACCTTCGCAGAAATGGGTCATTAACCACCTCCCTGTTGTACTCCCAGCGGGTGGGCTGGTCACTGCTGGGCCAGGTCAGGTGACCAGGCATCATGGCGTGTGTGTGTTTCCCAGGGGTTTCTTTTCTTGGCCACAGTGACTTTATTTCCCTCTGCTCTCTAAGGCCTGTGTTAGCCAGGGTCACCCTGGCCTTGTTCCCAGGGCCCTCGCTGCCCGTGGCTAATGATGAAACAAGCATTTGCTGCTGGGCTGAAAAGGAGAGACACGTCCAGTGGAGGAAGTACCATCGTGCTAGCCAGCGGCTCACAGTCTATTCAGGGGACAGACCCAGGAACAGAAAAGCAGGACACGCTGAAGTAATTTGATGGACGAGAGAAGGTGGAGTTCAGAGAAGGAAGCAACTCTCACTGTCAGGGGACTGGGGAAGCCTTCACAGAGAAGGTGGCATTGCACTGGGCCTTGGCATTTTCTGACGGAGGGATGAGATGGGTGGCTAGGGGACGGTCACGGTTTGAGGGAGCCACAGCACATGCAGAATGGCAGTTCCCAGGTGCTCACAAGGTGTTCAGGGAAGTCAGACAGTGGCGCGTGGATCGGGAAAGGATAGGGTGGGGCAAATGGGCTGAGGGTGAAGAGCACGGCTGGGGTTTAGGAGGAAAGAGGCTTTCATCTGTCGACTGTGTCCCACTTGGCAGCACTGGCCTTCCCTCAGCACCATGATGTTGTATAACCCTCAGCACAGCGCCAAGGTAGGAATTTCTGCCCCATCATAAATGGAGAAACCAAGGCTCAGAGGACAGAGTATCTATCTCAGGCTCCAGCTAGGAAGGGGCTCTAGCCAGGACCTGAATCGGGCTGCCAACTCTATGGTCCCTACTCTTCTGCCACATGCCACATTCTCAGGCCTCCTGTCTCCCGCCCACCCTGCAGGATCTGAGGCCCCACAGCCTGGCCATGCCTGGGTCCACCTGTCGCCTAGCCACTTCCTCCTGCCATCCCCAGGCCACTCCCCCGTGTCCTCTGCTCCGGCCACAGAGACGCCAGTACTTACTCAGCGGAGGCAGCAACCACAGGCCTGCAGCCATGGCTGGCCCTCCCTGCCCCCTTCCCTTCTACTGCCCTCTGTGTTGTGGACAGCAGTGGCCTGTCCTTCTAACACCGCAGTCCCCTCTGCTGGGCCTAGCTAGAAGCAGGAGGAATCAGCAACCTTTCCCGACGTATCTGGAAGTCATGTCACAGGCCCCAAACCCGCAGGGCCCCGTGTTGCCCAGGAGGGCAGTGATACCCCGGTCAGGTCAGAGTGAAACACTGGTCCCTCTACAGTACCCTCACACAGGTTCCACACTGTGGGCGTCACCAGGAGTGGGGGGCGTGGGCCTGCAGCGAGGCAGTCAGTTGAGGTGAAGGGTGAGGACTTGGAACGAGGTCCTGGGGCAACCATGGAAGTAGGCAGGCTGCCAAGGGGACAGCTGCCCTGGAGAAATCTGTGCGTAGCTCATGTTGCCTTGGAAGAGGGGCGGAGAACCTCCCGCGTCTTGCTTAACCTACTTCCTGCTTCTCCAGAGGACTGTCCCTTCTGGCAGGCAGGGAATGTCCCCTTGGGCTGTGAAGTCCTAGCCCAAACCAGTGTCTCCATCTCCAAGCAGTGACTAAGCTTTGCAGCAAACACTTCATTCCTGAAGAACAGGTGTCAGGCAGCATCTGAGGGTGTCCTGCAGACCCTCCCCCTGAGTTTGGGAAGGGGGCTGTCAAAGTGTTGGCGCAAGCCACCACCCCGTCCTATTTTCCTTTTGTTCTCATCTCATATTTAAAGCAACCACCTCCCACTCCCAGCTGCCGTCTTCACTCCTTAGAAAGGCCGTGGGGTGGGAGGAGAGAGCCTCAGAGGCAGAAGATTTAAATTGTTATTAATGATGCTCCCCAACTATGAGGTGCCCTAAATGTGCCAAGCATGGCACAAGCCTTTTATGCACCTGATCTTGTCTGATTCTTACATCCATTCTGTAAGGTGATACCATCAGTGTACCCCTCTTACAGAAGAGAAGTTGAGTCTAGAGAGCAAGTGACAGGCCTGCAACACCAGAGCCTCCAGCTCCTACACCTGTTTGGTGGCTGCCTGCCAACTTGGACAAGCCATTTTCCTTATCTGAAAGATAAGATTAGCAGATCCAACCCTGCCTCCTCCCCAAAGTTACTGTAGAGCCCAGGCAGAGAGCAGGTGTGAATGTGACTGTGCTTTAAAATTGGAAGGGCTGATCAGGGATTTGGACCAGGGCCATTCTGAGGAGCCACCCCCCACCTCGGGCCTCCACTCTGAGTATGAGGCTTAGGAGTCTGGAAGGTTGGACTGCCCAAGACAGCCAAAGCTGGTGACCACACACACAGCCATCCAGGGCCTCAGACAGCAGGGACCAGACTCTGTCCCTTCATCCTGAGCCTGGAAATGTAATCCCAGCAAGTGCGTATGAGGACTTGGCTGTTGACTCAGCAGTGACCACACTGAGTTTGCTCTTTCAGCCTCAAAATGGCTGGCAAAGCGTGCCAGGTGGTTTCATGAGGATTCTCTCCCCTAACAGCAGGGAAATGATGTCAGGCAGAACCTGGTATGTGCCAGAGCAGGGGCTGGCCTCGGGCTCAGGTGCGCCACTGCATACCAGCTGCTTGGAGACAGAGCCTGAGTGATGCAGCTCCTCCAGGCCCCCTTCCCAATGCACCCCCAGACCCACAGTCGCTTTGTGCCCCCACTGTGCCGTATCTCCTGTCATTGCTACACTCGACTTAATGGCTGGGACCATGTCACCTCTCTGTGCATCCTGATAGCCAGCCCAGGGCCTGGTACGTATGGAAAATGCATCGTGACTAGCAAGTGAGTGAATGAAAGGATGGGTGGATGGATGAGTAGGGGGCAGTTAGAAGGATGGGTGTGGATTAGTGAGTGGGGGGAAAGTCTTCTTTAGGAGGCACGTGAGCAATGACAAGGTCAGGCGCTAAACTTTGTCCTTTGACTTCTGATGACCTTTGCTAAATTTCCAATCCTGTTATAAAAACACACAAGGTTGTTTGGGACTCACAAAGTTTCTCCTCTTTGGCCTGGTGCCTAAGAAAAGGTGTAAGTGCGGAAACAACATGAGTGGATCCCCATGGGTGGAAGTGCAACAGGAGGGAACGCTGGTTTCTCAGACCTGAGCTCTAAGACCAGCTCACCCCTGCCAGCCATAGTGAATCGAACGAGTCCCTTCATCTCCTGAGCACCACTGTCTTTGTGTGTAAAGTGGGGGGAAGTCCTTGTCCTCCTGTGCCAGAGTCACTGGGAGGTTTAAGGGTACAGAGCTACAACTATGATAGGGGCTGTGAGTTAGCTACTGTTGTAAGAAGCTGCAGCCAGAGGGTTGCCACCAGCAGTAAGGGACTAACTCAGCCCCTAGGCCTCCGTGGGCCTGGGACAGCTTTCAGCCTCACCTGCAGATGGGGACCGGCCTGTCCCCCTTTTGGTCTTTCCAGCCATTATAACTGGCTCCCTGAACAAAAGTGCCTTTTAGCAGTTCTCTCATGTCTCGAGTTTCCAGGCCAGTAAGATCTGCTGACCAGAACATGGTAATCTTCTGTTTCACTGATCCCCTCCCTTGGAGTTGTTTTTCAGAAATGGCGGCCCCTCCTGCAGTAATAAGACAATCACAAGGCTTCACACTACTCAATTGTTCTGAGCACTCGCAATAACTGATATTCCATAACAGATCTTTTTTATTTTTATTTTATTTATTTATTTGAGACAGAGTCTCAAGCTGTTGCTCTGGGTAGAGTGCCAGGGGTGTCACAGCTCACAGCAACCTCAAATTCTTGGGCTGAAGCAATTCTCTTGCCTTAGTCTCCCAAGTAGCTATGACTACAGTGCCCGCCACAACGCCTGGCTATTTTGTTGTTGTTGTTGTTGCAGTGGTCATTGTTGTTTTAGCTGGCCTGGAATGGATTCAAACCTGCCAGCCTTGGTGTATGTGGCCAGCGCCCTACCCACTGAGCTACGGGCACCGCCTTATTTTTTATTTTTTGAGACAGAGTCTCACTCTGTCACCCTGGTTATAGTACCATGGTGTCACAGCTCACAGCAACTTCAAACTCTTGGGTCAGCCTGCCAAGGAGCTGGGACTACAGGCTCCCACTACTATGCCTGACTAGTTTTTCTATTTTGAGTAGAGATGGGGTCTTGCTTTTGCTCAGGCTGATCTCGAACTCCTGAGCTCCAGCAATCCACCTGCCTTGGCCTCCCAGAGTGCTGGGATTACAGGCATGAGCCACCATGCTGGCCCTCCATGACAGATGTTGCCCAAAGACCTACTGAGCAAACTACTTCCCACCACCCACAAGTGCAGGAGACTGAAAGGATGACCAGTATTAGCCCCCAGTTCATTATGCCACTAAAATCTCTGCCCTGGGAGGGGTTTATCGGCCATTTTTTGCTCATGTGATATGTGTGTCAATATGATTCCCCACTGTGCTTGCATGCTGGGCACTCCACCCCAAACACGACACAGTGCTCACTCACTTCATGCCCTATTCATTTCACTTCTAGAAAACCTCCTGACCCGGGTGGAGCCTGTGGCTCAAGGAGTAGGGCGCTGGCCCCATATACCGGAGGGGGCGGGTTCAAACCCTGGCCCTGGCCAAAAAAAAAACCAAAAACCTCCTGACCCCATTTCATTTGGGAGTTGGATTTTGAGGCAGTCCTCCCACCTCCCAGTTGATGTCCTCCACAATAAATCTCCTTTCTTCTTTGACAATCCTCCTGTCTCAGTAACTGGCTTTCCGCGCAGTAAACAATACCCCACCTTGCAGGCACATTGACAATTTGCGGGCTCATCCAGGATCTGTTGTTGTGGCTTGGTGGCCACAGAATGGGAAAGACTTTAAAGCAGTGGTTCTCAACCTGTGGGTCTCGACCCCTTTGGGGGTCGAACGACCCTTTCACAGGGGTCGCCTAAATACATCCTGCATATCAGATATTTACATTACAATTCATAATAGTAGCAAAATTACAGTTATGAAGTAGCAACGAAAATAATTTTATGGTTAGGAGTCACCACAACGTGAGGGACTGTATTAAAGGATTGCAGCATTAGGAAGGTTGAGAACCACTTCTTTAAAGCCTCTCTAACCAGCTGTCCGGCTGAGTTTCTGCCTGAGGTTGGTTTGAGTTTCTCCCGCTGGCTTCTCTGTCACCAGCCCCAACGGCATCCCTGATTGTCAAGGAAGAATGGACAGTTGACCTTTGGACTTGGGCATCTGTGTCCAGATGGGTGAGTGCTATTTGGGGGTACCGTGCAGCAGTTAGCTCTTCTCTCTATTTTTTTTTTTTTTTGCAGTTTTCGGCCAGGGCTGGGTCCAAACCCGCCACCTCCGGCACATGGGGCCAGCGCCCCACTCCTTTGAGCCACAGGTGCCACCCAGCTCTTCTCTCAATTTGGGGAATTCCAGAGGAATTCCTGTTTGAATTTGGGTTGGAAGCCTCAACCATTGGGAGAGTAGGACTTCCAACTTTTTCTTCTTGGCACTCCCTAGGCTTATCTGCCGGAACTGCAGTCCATCTGCTTGGCTTGGGGTGGTTGTGAATGTGCATATGGCCACGGATCCCAGATGATCTGAGTGTGGCCCTTTGAGAACTGGTGCGCACACTGGGAATCCTCTAGCTCTACCATTTGAGCTTTTATGTCGTTTGGACTGAGGACAGGTTGTTTGCGGTACCAGTTGGTTTGAGATTAGAATTTCTCTTTTTTTGAAACAGAGTCTTGCTCTTTTGCCCCGGCTAGAGTGCTATGGCATCATCATAGCTACAGTAACCTCAAACTTAGGGGCTCAAGCTATCCTCCTGCCTCAGCTTCCCAGTAGCTGGAACTATAGGCATGTGCCACAATGCCTGGCTAAGTTTTCTATTTTTTGTAGAGATGGGGTCTTGCTCTTGTTCCAGCTGGTCTCAAACTCCTGAGCTCAAGTGATCCTCCCACCTCAGCCTACCAAAGTGCTAGAATTACATGCACGATCCACCACATCTGACCTGAGATAAGGTTTGTAAAAACTTCTTTCTGGTGGGCGGCGCCTGTGGCTCAAGGAGTAGGGCGCTGGTCCTATATGCCGGAGGTGGTGGGTTCAAACCCAGCCCCGGCCAAAAACCACAAAAAAAAAAACTTCTTTCTGGGCCAGGTGCGGTGGCTCATGCCTATAATCCTAGCACTCTGGAAAGCTGAAGTGTGTGGATTGCTTGAGCTCAGGAGTTCGACACCAACCTGAGCAAGAGCAAGACCCTGTCTCTACTAAAAATAAAAAACTATCTGGGCATTGTAGCAGGCATAGTCCTAGCTACTCAGGAGGCTGAGGCGGGAGGATCACTTGAGCCCAAGAGTTTGAGGTTGCTATGAGCTATGACACTATGGCACTCTGCACAGGGTTATAGAGTGAGACTCTGTCTCAAAATAAATAAATAAATAAAACCTTTCTGGTTTCCTCTTGTGGGAATTTGTCTTGAAGTACTCTGTTTGTTTTGAGTTTTGTTTTGTTTGATTTGGTATTCCTGCGCTTTTGTTTGAAACCTGTTGAATTTCCCTTTGTATTGAGTGTTTATCTATATTGGTAAGTGGCATGAGAAGGTTCAAAGACATGCCAGTTTTTCTAGGACTCCAGTTCATCTCCACATATTATGTTATATTCCTGTGCACATATTTAACTCGATGAGCAAATTACATCAAGGAAAATTCAGAGCACAAATGGTCAGTCTGTCACTATAGAGTTAAAATATAGAGTCTGCTAAGCTGTCTCTGTTTTCTTTTCTGTCTGAAACTGCAGTTGCTAAAGTTACTGGTATTGAGATAAAACTCACTGTCTATGGTATCACTAATTCAAGGTTATTAGAATCAGCCAGTTCTCGCAACAATGTGAATATTGAAAACTCACTTGAAACTGAGGGGGAAAAAAGGATTTTTAAAAACTCAAACTGCCATAAAAACAACTTTACCCAAAACATTGATCCACAGTTTTCATTACATTACCTACTAGGGCAACTAAAGTTTGGCCATGTGAGTAAGTTCCAACTTTGTCAGAAACAATTTAGATCCAATCATCTTGTACAAACTCATAAATTTATACTGTTATCTCATGGCTAGAATTTGGAAGTAAAAACTATTAAGATGTGTGTGTGTATGTTTAAATGTATTTGTATGTATTTTTATGTGTCTACATATGTTATATATTGTCTACATGATACAAAATTGACTAGGCATGCTCATAAATTAAATAAATAATCTAAATATTTTTTTGAATTCATGTAAATTTAGTAAGTGTTTGAAAAACTAAGTTATTAAAAATATTATTGGTAAAATAATAATGTCTTCAAATTGTCAGCATACATTTCTGAGTTTATGAATCTACGTTACGTTTTTAAGGTGTCAGAATTTAATGCAAAGATTATAAAACTATAACCAGCCCCAAACAAAGTAATCTATGCATATGTAATTTCTGATTAGTAACATTAATTTAATATTGTTGTTTTAATAAAAACAGCTTTGGCCAGACGCAGTGGTTCATGCCCGTAATCCTAGGCATCTGGGAGGCTGAAGCCAGTGGATCGCTTGAGCTCAGGAGTTGGAGAGCACCCTGAGCAAAAGCAAGACTCCGTCTCTACTAAAAATAGAGAAAATGAGCTGGGCCTCATGGTAGTCACCTATAGTCCCAACTACTCAGGAGACTGAGGCAAGAAGATCACTTGAGCCTAGGAGTTTGAGGTTCTTGTGAGCTATGATGCCACAGCACTCTGCCCAGGACAAAGGTGAGAGACTCTATCTCAAAAACTAAATAAATAAATAAATAAAGCCAGCTTTGTGGGTTCATTAACACCATCACTCAGCAAATAGTTCATGAGTTCTGATGAGGTGCCATGCCCTGTGCAGGGGACACAGATACCCATCCTGGTTTGAGGGGACACAGGCACTCACAGTGCCTCCTGGAGGAATACTGGCAGAGCCACTGGGAGGCCAGGAGGATGTTCATGCTGGGATGTTCATGCTGGGAGCATGTTCCCAGCAGGACCTCCTGCAGCTCATCTCTGAGACCTTCCCTGATCACCCTGGGGGTGGGCAGAACCTCCCCAATTTGAACACTCTTGATCTCTGGAGCACTTATCAGAGCCCCTTGAAAACAGACCTCAGGATGGCACCCTGCCTGGGCTGGATAAGAAGGAAGAGGCACCGTGAGGCCTGCACAGCTGAGATGTTCAGGGGTTCCAGGATGGGGCTCAGCTTGTTTCTCCGGCCCCTCTGGGCCTCTGTGTCCTGGACTCCCTTCTTTCCCCCTCTCCTCTATCCTTTTTACTGAGTGCTGCATGTGACCAGTCCCTGCTGTCCACGGCAGCTCCCTACATGCCAGGACCTTGACTGCAAACCCAGCTAAAGTGCTGAGCATTGAGCTCCCATTGAGGGTCCCTGGAGGTGCCAGGGAGCCCTGAGGAGGGGAGGCCTCGATGCCCAGGACTGGCCAGTTTTCTCAGAGAAAGGGACATTTGAGCTTAGCCTATAAGGGATTTTTGTAGGACCCCAGAGAGGGGAAGAAGGGTCATGGCATTGATGCCAAAGGAGCTTTGGGTGGGGGGCAGGAGGGCTGATGGTGAGGCAGGGTGGCGCACATGCTATTAGGCCAGTAGCAGGAAGCTATGGAGGGCTTTCTGCAGGATGATGATGCCATAGAGCCAGGCATTGAGGGCAATGGGACACACAGCAAATGGGGAGGCCAGTAACCTGCTCTGCTCTTCCAGGGTAGAGCTGGGCCTCAAGCCATGCCAGAGTACAGGGAAACAGGCCTCCCAAGGCAGGTCTCACCCCTGTCTCACCCAACAGTAACCAGAGGAATCATAATGCATAAAGGATTCCCCACTTCTCCTGATAAACCCAGCCCTCCAGCCTGGCCCCCGAGGCCCAGCATGGCCTCATCACACTGCCTCTCAAGCAGCTGGGGCCATCTGTGACCCTCAGGTCTGGGCTCCTAGGATCACTGTGGGCCACGCCAAGTTGGCAGAGACACCAAGCCAGATCCACCTGGCTCCACTTCCGCGTCAACAGGGATGAACTGTACCCAACATCATCTGCTGGGCCTACCCTAAAGGAGAAGACGGGCCTTGGGGACAGCCAGTTCCTCCCCAAACCCATGCTCCTTGGACTCTGATCCTGTCTCCTCTGACCCTATCTCCATGTTGCAGTCTAGATGTTTATAGGAACCCAGCTGATCTGACCCTTACATGCCCCAACAATTAGCAGGCCTTCTGGTCTAGAAGGTGAGGGACTGAGTGGGGACACCCTCTCAGCTCTGCTGCAGGCCAGCTGTTTGCGTCCCAGGGCACACTGCTCTCTCCCTGGGCCCATCTCTCCCCTGGGCCTCAGAGGCCCCTTTGTGGTGCACAGTTCAGCCTGATTCCGTGCAGCCCTGACCTTCCCCATCTATGGACCATGCAACCCTCTCAGGCTGCCAGCCCCATCCTGCTGTGTCTCCCGGAAGAGCTCCTTCACCCAGTTGAGTATCACTGCGGCTGGCAGTGCACAGCGGCCTCTTGTGGCCATCTGTGGGCATGACATGGTTCCAGATGGGCAGAAGGGCAGCTGGGCAGGAGGGCGCCCAGAGGCTTGCGCATCACTGGGAGGCCTGGGCAGGGGGTGGGGAGGGTCCCAGCATGGCACAGCAGTTGGAAGGGGGTTCAACCAGCCCTGCTTTGAGGTCAGCAGGCCACAGGCCCCCTTTTCAGGTTGATGGTGCCCAGGAGGTAAAAGGAGGCTTTGAGGCCGTCTGACCTGACTTCCTTCTGCTCATCCTTCACACACATTTATTGAGCACCTACTGAACACACTGCCTGTGTCGGTCCTGCTCACAGAGCAGTAGTCACCACCTTTGGGCCTGCAGGCCCACCAGGCTCCAGCGCCTCCACTTCCAGCTCTGAGCTCTGTGTTTCTGCTCCATGGACCTCACAAGGTCATCCTGAGGACAGGGTAGAGGTGCCCAGGACCTGGCCTGGGGTTAATACCTAGGACCTGGCAACCCCATTGGCAGATACAAGCACCTTGTCCTTCCACAGTGCTGCCCCACACTCTGAGGCCCCCCCCCTCCCAGGGGTTACTCCAAGGACTCCCCTTGGTCACCCAGATCCCAACACCTCAGGCCCTGTCCCCATGCTGGGGCACCTCAGCTCATTTCATTGCTGACCCATACTTTACCCAGGGGACAAGGTGATGGAATCTGATTAGGAGGCTTTTGACAAAATAAGGACCCTTTCTCAGAGCGAGAAAGCACCTGACATTCCCTTCCAGATCCTGGGGTTCTTCACCCAGGTTTGCTAAAGCAGAGAGGCGCTGAACCCCTGGAAGGCCAGACGGCTCCCATCCCTGTGAGCAACACAAGCCAGAGAGTGTTAGCCCAGAGGAGATCACAGGGGGCCTGTCCACCTGGGAGTCCACCTACAGAACAAAAGGGAGACCCTGGGGACTTCTCCACCACATGGCTGGGCGTGTCGCCCCCAGAACAGAGTTCTAGCGCACTCCTCCAGCTTCCAATTACTCTGAGGAGGGATCCTTACCCTGCTTCACACATACCTAAAAACAACAATGCAAAACAATCCAGGAACATTCCTTCACAGCTACTGGCATCTGTGAGTACACCTGGCGAAGCAGGGTGAGGAAACTGAAGCACAGAGAGGTTAAGTGTCCTGCCAGGGGTCACACAGCTAATGAGGGTTGAGCAGAGAAATGAATCCAGAGCATTCAAAAGCCCAGTGTTCTTGAGAGACTCCAGCCCTATTTCCCTGGGCCATCTCACTGGACTTTAGATTGGCTTACCTGTCGGTCATTTTGTCCTTACCACAGTCCTTCAAGGCAGACATCATTAGCTCACTTTGAACAGTTGAAGAAACCAAAGTGCAGGGAGGTGAAGCCACACTCACGCCACACAGCTGTCACGGGAGCAGGGTTCCATCCCTGGGACAGCAGCAGTCACCTGAGGTGCCCCCTCTACCCAGCACCAGCAGTGGCCATCCCTGGCCCAGTATGGACTGCCTCTGCCCTCCAGGCATTCTGGTGCCAGGTAGGGATGGGCCATTGTGTCAGGGACATGTTCCAGGCAGGTGGCAGTCGGAGGAAAGGCCTAAGGCTGTAAGGACCCTAAATTACAATGCGGGTCCTGGTGCAGCCAGCAAATCCCTCTTCTCTCCCATGAAGGACATGAAGGACGCTCTGGAGGACAGTACGGGAGGACAGTACCAAGAGTCCTGCTCACTGAGAACCTGATGCTTGGAATAGTTAGTTGGAGCAATCAATGGCCACACCGTTTCTTGGGAGAAAACTAAGACCAATAGAGGAATAGTGACTGAGCCAACATTCTTCCCAGAGGAAGGGGGCAAGTGGGCCTGGGGCCATGTCCGCTGACACTCCCTCAGCCTTTCCATGACACCCTGACCCTGAGACATCACCCCCTTCCCTGAGCCCGGCCTGGACTATTTCCCTGTGACTGGGGTGGGCCTGGGGCCCCTTGAGCTGTACAGGCAGGCTGTGCCCACCCCTTGCCTAGCTGCCCCCAGGTGGGAGACAAAGGGGTCTGTATCCCCAGGTCTGAAGGACTCCCACCCACTGGACCTCCTCCACGTGTGTCCTGGATGTGGGCACCAAGGCTAGGGTGGCCCACAGGCAGCCGCCAGGCCAGTAGTCTTTCTTTTTGTTAGTAGCAGAATCCTTTTGTGCAAACAAACTGGCCCAGGGAAGCCCAGCATGCCACATGGGTAAGGTAGAACAGCTCCAGTGGAGGAGGAGAGTCAGCAGGAGGTGCCTCTCCAGGTTTCAGGGCACACTTTGGCAAATCGCTGTCTTGACCACCTCCTCATCCCACACAGAGCCCAGTTTTGGGCTCTGAACAGCTGGTCATCCTGGCAGGCAACTGGGCCCACCTGCTGTCAGCCTGCCCCGAGTGTCACTGCATAGGACCAGGGGCTCCTGACCTCAGCTCAGCGGGTGGGCCCTGCAGCCTGTGACCTCCCCACCGCCCCAGGCATCCAGGCCCATTGTGGTCCCCTAGGGACCCTTCACTCAGGATTGGAAACCTTTCCCAACCTGAGCATTTCTGGGGTGACAGTGGATGCAAGGCTTAAATGGGTAACCCTCCCACATTACTCTAAATCATCTGGGGGCGCTCCCTCCCCAGGCCCTCCCTACCTTTTCCCCAGGAAGCCCAGGCCCCTGGGGGAACCCTCACTACATCCTTTCTCTCTTCTTACCTTAGGTCTCACAGCAGGCCCGTGCCAGCAGGGCCTCCTGGGCGCACCTGCGTGTCTCAGCGTGCCTGTGCAGCTATAAGGAATGTGTGTCTGTCTTTCTGTGTTGTTGTGCTGGTTGCATGTGACTTTGTGTATCTCTGTATGTGTCCCTATGTTGCCATGCCTGTGCTGGTATCTGGAGATGAACAGAACCTTTTTGTCTTGCCAGTGTTGAGAGCAGGTGAGGCCCCCAGGTGTTTTATCCTCACCATCATCCGTGTTCTGAAAACATCTGTGAACCACCACCAGCAACATCCAGCAAAGTCCACAACCTCCGAGAGGGACCTCAGGGCATGCTCACAGCGCCACCCCTTCTTGATCCCGAAATGTGCAGCATCCTTTCATTAATCCATTCATCATATTTGAAATGACTTTTTTTTTTTTTTTGGTCGGGGCTGGGTTTGAACCTGCCACCTCCGGCATATGGGACCAGCGCCCTACTCCTTGAGCCACAGGCGCCGCCCTGAAATGACTTTTTAAAAAATTCTTTGAAATAAAAATCATTTCATTTAACCTTCATAACTCTACAAAGCATATCGTCCAAGAGAGAAGGTGGCTTGACCAGGCCCCTCAGTGAGGAAGTAATAGCTTCTGGCACTTTCCAGCCCTCACCTCACTTGTGAGGTGACGCTGGGTGGGCGTGAGCAGCCATCCCGCTGGGGGATGGTCCTCTTCTAGGTCTCACCTGGACAGAGGAGCACTGTGGCTCAGGCCAGGGACTGTCCATTTACAGAGCACTGTGGCCCTGGGCAACCTGGCCTCTCTCCTGGTGGTTGGGACAGCAGTGATGGCCCCAAGGACTAAAGGGTAGGGGCACATCTAATAGCCAAATCCTGGGTCATTTTTCAGCCCTTGTCTGGTTCTCCCTCGGCTGCCCAGCCCAGCATCTGCCAGCTGCACATGAGTGCGGTAGGGTGGGAATCCCTGGCCCCTGTCCAGTGGGGGCATGTTGCCTCCAGACATGAGCCAGGCCAGCTCTCTTGCCAGCTGTCACCAGCTTGACCCTCCTTCATAGACAGGCCCCCCCCAAACTGTGCAAAATCAATCTTTCTTTTACAACACCCTTGAGAAGCTCACTGATGATAAAGAACACAAAAAGAGAGGGGAGCCCCCTCAGGTCTCCTGGTCAGGAGGATTTGGACAAAGAAAGCTGCATGTGATGATTTATGGATCCTCATGTCAGACTAGCACAGGCCTGGCACACCTCTGCCTTTTGGGGGGCACCTGGCAGTTGAGCTCAGACTCACATACACAACCCTGTGTCACCTTGAACAAGCTTTGTTTTCTGCCAGGCATGTTTGACCAACACTCTGGTGACAAGTTCTCCATCTTAGCCCCCCTGAAACAGGTGAGCTTCCAGGAGGACCCAGGAATTAGGCAGGGACAACTCCCAACCCTGGGACCCTTGTAGCAGCTTCAAAACGTCTCCACCCAAGTTTGCAAATCTTCACAGGGTCTCACTCCACACCCTGCATGTACTTGGTGATAGGTACAGTCACTGCCCTCAGGAAGCTCAGACTAGTGGGGACTGTCCTGTCGACAATTGCCCATAGTGCAGGGTTGGCTGGGTGCCCGTAGCTCAGTGGTTAGGGCGCCGGCCCCATGCACCAGGGCTGGCAGGTTTGAACCGGACTGGGCCTGCTAAACAAAAGAACAGAAAACAACCCCCCAGTGCAGGGTCACAAACGCCGTGGCAGTGAGACAGGGGGAGTCAGTGGAAGGAGCCACAGATTCCTCCTTCCCAAAGAAAGCAGCGTTGCCCTGGGGCTTGCTGGAAAGGAAAGAGAGGAAGACATTCAGTTCACACAGTACAAACGCATGAACAAAGGCTTGGACATGTGAACATCATGGGGTGTCTGAGGAAAGTTAGCGTGTCAGGGGCCCCCACGACCACCCCCAGCTCCATCATTCACCAGCAGGGATCATGAGGCTCGGTTTATAGTTGTGTTTGTGGCTATGATTTATTATGAAAAAGGAATACAGAGCGCAGTCAGGCCAAGTGCATGGGGTGAGGTCTGGTGGGGACCAGGTACAGGCTTCCATGGCTCCTCTCCCAATGGAATCACGAGGATGTGCTTAATTCCTCCTGCAATGGAGTTGTGACACCAGGTGAAATGTCTACCAGTGACTCTCAGGTAAGCACACTGTACCTGACAAGTACCAAAGTTTCAGACTCCCAAAAGGAGAGCAGTCATCCACCATAAACCACAGCTCACACAAGCAGTTTTGGTGCAGTGAGCCCATCTCAGCAGGGAATGGTGAGAATCCTCCCAATTCCAGCTTCCCAGATGCCAGCCAAGGGCAAGCCTTGAAGGTAGGCTTTTGTCTTGGGTCTGCTATGTTCATTCTTTTCTGTACAGTTAAAGGGTAAGGAGGGGAGGGGAGAAACAGAGACAGTATCACAGGGACCCATCTAGACCATGGACTTGATCTTGGGGTGACAGGGCCACCAATAGGTGATAAGCTGCAGGCAGGTGGCCAGGTCCAGCCTGTACTTAAGGATGGAGGAAGGGGCCCATGAGAGAATCACATTGAGGCTCTGGCCATGGAGACACTTTAGAGCCCTGGGGCATAAATGTCTTGCTAAGTTATAATGATTTGCTTCCTTTTGGGGGGACAGGGTCTTGCTCTGTCACCCCAGCTAGAGTGCAGTGGTGGCATCAAAGCTCACTACAGCCTCCAAGTCCTGGGCTCAAAATATCCTCCTGCTACACCCTCCCAAGCTGCTGGGTGTACAGACATGCACCACCATGCCTGGCCAATTTTTAAAATTTTTTGTAGAGAGAGGGGTCTCACTGTGTTGTCCAGGCTGATACTGAACTCCTGGCCTCAAGTGATCCTCCCACTTCAGCCTTCCAAAGTGCTGGGATTATAGACATGAACCGTGGTACCCAGCCATGATCAGCTCATTTAGCTGCCTTCTCCACCAGACAGTAGTCCCCTGGAGAGCAGGAGCCATGTCTTACATTGGTAGAGCAGGCATACTGTAAGCATTCACTAAATAAATAAATGCTTATAAATAAAAAAATAGTCAGCATTGATTGAGCATTTACCCAGGCCTATACTCTATACTAAGGTCCTGTACATTAATACCATCCCCATTTGACAGATGAGGATATTGAGGTTATAAAAGGTTGAACAACTTGCCCAAGTTGCTCAGCATCTGAGTCTCAAGCCTGCTTGCTGGACTACTGGTGCAGCAATGTCCTTATGGGAGGTGGAGCAGCTGTTGAGTGTGTCAGAGGCTGAGAGTTAGTTTCCAGGAGGAAAGACCTTCCATAGACATCTAGCAAGTCCAGGGATTCTCACCATGCACCCATGTCCTATGGGCCCCAGCACTGCCCTCTCTGAGCCTCATGGCCTTCCTCTGAGCACACAACCCCCTGCAGGCAGCACACACCAGGCCGTGCACTGCACTGGGGGTGTTGGTGACCATGAGTGATAACTGGAGTTTACGTATGAGAGCCAGACATCAGCCTGTCACACCCTCATGCCATCCTCTGGGGCCCTGAGTGAATACTATTCCTGTTTCAGAACACAGTGTTACAAGTGCTTCTGTCTTGGGAATGTGGGAGCAGGAAAGCCTTCACTGAAGAAGAGAGTGTCCTTGAAAGATCAGTAGAATTTCATCAGGCAGAAGAAGAAAAGGGCATCTGCGGTGCAGGGCACAAGCTGAGCCAGGGCTTGGAAGTCAGAGGCCTCAGGGTGTGGCCCCGGAGTGTAAATGAGGTCTGCGGCGGGGGGCAAAGCCACACCAGGAAGTCAGTGATTGAAGATAGGGAAGCTGCAGCCAGGCACTTGGTTGATCCGCATTTATTGAGCATTTATTAGGAGCCAAGCACCATAACATGTGGGGGGACAGAGATGACTAAGGCATAGTCATCCACTAGAGTCTGGGCAAATCTCGGCATGCCTGGGACTATCTACCTCAGTCAGGGACCCATATTCTGTCCCTGGCACCCTGGCTGACCCACTTTACAACCAGGATCCAGCTCCTTTCCTTCCTCAGACTGGACTTCTTCCATAAAAAGAGCATAACTGCAATTGTCATCTGGTGATGGAGCTCTTTGAGCCCTTAGGATGAAAGATTCTGTAAATATAGAGCCTTGTCATGTACTGGGTGGGGTGAGGGAGAGCCCACATCAGATCCCCAAGAATGAAGAGAAACAGCCCCTGGCAGTCAAGGGGCACCAAGCTCCTCTGAGGTCACCACCCACTGACAGCTGCCAAGTGTGTTCCCACAGCCAGGAAGCCTGACATGAAAGTCCCCCACCCCCGGCAAGGTCTGCCTGTGATGGTTAAATGACAGACGCCAACACCCTGGCTGCTGATGCCGACAGGTGGGAGGGAGAAGTGGAGGTGGCTTTGGTTGCATGGAGGTGACTGGAAGCTTTTCCCTCACTCCTGTGTTTACTGAGAAACCACTATGGACCTGTGGTTCACTGCCCAGGCTCCATGGAGGAGGCAGACAGGCACAGAGCTCATTTCACCTCCACATGCAGTGTTACAGAGGAAGCCTGGTCTCTGGCAGCACAGAGAAGCCCACCTAATATTGACAAGACAGACCAGGGGCCCAACCCCTTTCCTCTCCCCTCAAAAAAAAAAAAAAAAAAAAATCAAAAAACCGCAGGAGGCAAAAGCCCTTTGTGACTGAACAGTATTTGAAGTTCTTCCACCTTCCCTTACTCATTTGACACGTGGGAATGAAAGGCCAGAGAGCTAGCTGATTTGTCCAAGGTCACAGAACCAATTGCTCTGAAGAGAGGACAGTCATAATCATTCACATTCCTTGGCTTGTGGCTGTATCATCCCATCTCTGTCTCCATGGCCACATCCCCTCTCTCCTCTTCTGCTCTGCCCTCTCTCTTTCAAAAGGATACTTGTGATTACATTTAGGGCCCACTGTGATAAGACAGGATAATCTTCATTTCAAAATCTTTAATCACATCAGCAAAGTCTCCCCAGTTAGGAAACCATGCACAGATTCCCGGGATTAGTATCTATTACCTGTAGGGACCAGTATTTCACCTGCTCCAGGCCCATGGAGGCAGCATAGCGTGAAAGGGGCATGAATGGGCCTTGAATACCCTCCTGGCTTGCTGAACCAGCACATCCTGGGACAGGGCTCTGCCTGCTGAGACCTTTGAAGAGGAGGGAGTCGGGCTTGGCAATGGAGGTGGTGGGATGTGGAGACTCCACTAGAAGTGGCTAGGACAGAATCAGAGAGTTAAGGACCCTCGTGATGAGAAGGAATCAAGAGAGGACCCCTTCCCTACCCACATGCTGCCCCTAAATCTGATTTAAATTGTCATTTCATTCCCACATCGAGCAGATACTCAGACAGGAGCCCAATTGTACCAGTCCCTGTGACCCAGCCCTGGTCCTCAGGGAGTCTAAACTCAGGAGCAACACCCACTAGCACTGTTGTCGGTAGGATGCTGTAAGGGCAGGTAGTGCCCCTCTTTTCGGGCAGGGCAGTGAAGGCCCAGGAATGGGACTGGAGTTTCTGTCTGGAGTTTGGCTGGAGCCAACTTAGCTTTGCATTTCTTCACCCCCTAACCCCAGAACCTTCCTGCACTTCAGTGATTTTGTCATTTCTTGTCTTATTTCCTCTTGGCACTTTAAAAGTGTGACAGTTTCATCTTCCTGGAAGATGGAAGATGGAAGTTCTCGGAGAACTCGCACAGGAAGTGACTCCTTGCACTCTGCGCATTTGCTGCGTCTGTACAGCAGGCGGGTGGGGAGCAGGACCCTTGGAGTCAGGCGGCATTTCACGCAAATACTGAACACTCGTTCCAAGTCTGAGTAAGGCAGAATAAGCTGCCAGCCCTTGCCTGCTTTCAGCACAATTAAGGCAAACTCCCTTCTTAAAACAAAGCGCACCCGTGTAATTTGGGTACTCTGGGTACAGGGCTAGAAGGGGCAGAGCCTTGTGCTTGTCTGGAATCCTCAAATTAACCCTAAATTGGAAAGAACGCCGGTTTGGATGTGAACAGGATGTTGTAAGCTCAGTTTTATCTTTCTAACTGTGTGGCTTTAGGCAAATCACTTAAAACCTCTATGCACCTGTTTTCTTGTCTGTAAAATGGGTGTAGAGATGGCGGGCTCCGAGGACAATCAAGCAAGTGCCTCGCGTTTAGCAAGCCTTCAAGAAACTTTACCCAAAGCTACCCGCGCTATACCCCCCCACCTTTCATTCTGGCCATCTCTGGGAGATGGTGCCCCCTAGTCACCCAATTTCTTTAAGGCCCTGGTACCCAGCCTTGCTGGCTCACAGCAGTGGTGCGCTGTGGGAGCGCTCGGAATGGTCTCGGTGTTTTGCTCCGTCAGACCAGGAATCCAATGTGCACCAGGCCCCAGTGCAGTCTCCAGTCCAGTTCTCCCGCGTCCCAGGGGTCGCAACCCACCCCGCCCCTCCCACGCGCGGATTGCTGGGCTGGGCGGGCCAGGACGCTGAGCCCACGCGGGGGGCGGGGCGACCCGGAGCCTTTGTGTTCAAACTGGCCTATTGGTGACGGCAGTGGGCGGTGACGACAGGCGGAGTCTGGCCAATTGGCTGCGGCCTGTCAGCGTTGACTGACAGGCGCACACATACACACTCGGCCACGCGCGCGCCTCCGGGCCCCCCTCGCGCAGCGCGGGCCTCAGACGGCCGCATTGTCCACCAGCCTCGCATTGTCCCGCTCAGCTGCTCTCCACGCTTCCGCGCGCTCCGCTTCTGGCCCGGCCGCCGCCTCGATTCTGAGCTCAGCGCCGCCCGCGGGACCCCGACTCGGGGGAGGGGCGCGCCCGGGCGGCGCGGCGGGCCTCGGACGCCCCCGGGCCGGCACCGAGAAGCCGCGGTAGCAGGTAACTGCGGGCGGGCGGACGGGGCTCCGGGGTGAGCCTGCCTAACCGCAGGCCCTGGCCCGGCCTGACTCCAGGGTCACCGACGGGCCGCTCCAGCCAGGGCCGACCTGCTGGGCCTGCTTCTTCTTCCTTCCCGGGCTAGCGGGGCCGGGCTTCAGCCCCAGTCTGGCGTACACCCCTGGGCCGGTCGGGAAGGGCCAGCGCGATGCCAAGGCCGGCGCCCTGACTCATCTCCCCGCCGGCACCGCCCCTAGGCTTGGGCGCCCCACTGGTCAGCCGGGAGGGTGGTGTCTACAGGCGGGACTTCCCCGAGCACCCTCCCGGGAGGAGGGGAGCAAAAACTCGGCTGCCCCAAACCGGCCCTGGGCAGTGCCTACGGTTTCTGTGCCAGGCGGGCGGTTTCCCGGGACAGGCAGTTCCCGGCCTCTGCCGCGCCTGTCAGAACTCCAGGATAGGAGGGAGGCCGGTTTCGTTCAGTTCTAAAACAAAACAAAACAAAGCAAATGGGGGCGGGGTGGGACTTAGAGCGAGAGGTAGGAAGGCGAGCCTTTGGCGACAATTTATACAGGTTCAACCCTGAGGAGTTGCGGGAGGTCGGGGGGAGTAGCACCCAGAGCGTTTGGCGGCTCCCACTAGAGATGTAGTGTGACTGCGCCTGGGGAGTGAAAATGTCAGGAAGAAGAGGCCCAAGATCTAGGTTAAGTCTGGGGTGTGCACGGATACTGCCGTACAGTCTGTGAGGGAAAGAGGGGGGTGGGATTGTGAGAAAAGGATGTAGTTGAGCTCAGAAGGGGAGAAGGGTTCATTTGAGGGTTTCTTAACTGACTTGTGTGAGTGCGGGAGGAGATCTGTTCTGATACACTAAAGATTTGAGTTCCCCGAGAAGTTCTCTTGTTTTGGAGAATGGGGCCTCCACCTTCTTCATCTTGTGAAACCCAGGCTCAGTGGTAAACTGTTTCATGACATCAGGACCCTGCATGAAAGACTAAGAGGCGTTCTGGAAGGGTGGAGGCGGGTGCTGACAGCTTTTACCACCCCCCACCACCTCTGGCAGAATATTTAGATTTTTAGCAGCAGCAGCTTGGGTAGGTGTAAACATGTTGCAGGGGTTAAGAGGAAGAGCCCTATGTGGGTATCTGTAGCTTGCGGGTGGGGACTGTTGTGGGGGTGGGGTTACCTTATAAGGAGTGGAATATAGACTAGAACCTGAGCCAACTTCCTGGTCTGGCTACTACCCGTTGGTTTCTTTACCAACATAGGCAAAAACCAGGAAGGGATGCCAGATGGGCACCCTACCTGGGAAGATGCCAATAAGGGCAAGACGTGAAGCTGCTTGTTTTTCAGCAGAGGACTTTCCAGCTGGACTAACCAGACCTTCTGGTTCCCGTAGTCTGGGTTGGGATGTGTTAGTCTATGCCTGTGGTGCTCAACCTTCCTAATGCCGCAACCCTTTAATACAGTTCCTCATGTGCCCCCAACCATAAAATTATTTTCATTGCTACTTCATAACTGTAATTTTGTTACTGTTATGAATCGTAATGTAAATATCTGATAGGCAGGATGGTCTTAGGTGACCTCTGTGAAAGGGTTGTTCGACCCCCAAATGGGTTGTAACCCACAGATTGAGAACCACTAGTCTATGCCCACCATACAACCCAGATAACTAGTAATTTTAAGTATCAACCAAAAATATTAGAAGTAATAAAAAGTCACAAGAACTAGGAACTCTTGAGTAGGCTTAGGATAACAATAACTTTGTGATATAGGTCAGCAAAGGAGATTTTGAATTTAGGTTGCTAGAGCTGAAATGTTATTAATGTTTTTGTGTCAGAAAAGGCCACCTTTAGCCATATCTTTTCACTTTGGCTTCCTTTATCCCCAGTGTTAATTCCAGAGCCTTGATTTCCATCCCTTGTGGACTGTAATTCCATACTGTGCTCCACCTCCCTGTTTTGTTAGTTTGGTTACAAATATTTGTTGTGTGCATAGCCTCCTTCTGAGTGTATGTGGGTCTAAAAGAGACTCTTGCTGGGGATACACAACACATTCCTGAAACAACTCAAAAACTTTATGGCCTTGTAGGCTATCAGATCTGAGGTCAAACCCTGGCGTCTGGCTCTGTCACTCACAGGCTGGGTGACTGTGGGCAAGTGCCAATCATCTCAGAGTCTAGCTGGGAGCATTGATACCTTCCTCACTTGTAAGGATCAGAAATAGGTACATAAGGACCCTGGTACCTGGTAGGCATCTATCCAAGTGTTTTATCATCATCATCATCATCTTATCAGGACATTGCAGCACAATGTGCACCAAGGGGACCTAGAATACAGCCACCATCAGAACATAGTTGGGGTGTGCTGGGATAAGGTTTTCTGGAATTGGGGTTCACCTGGGCCCTGAAACAACAAAGACAGCAGAGGCAAGCACTTGTTATCTAAAGGAAACAGCTACAGTGAGACTGGATTCAGCTCTAGGGAGACAGCAGGCAAGACAGTTGCACCGGAGGGCGTGCAGGGTGGGGACTGAAGCCATTTTAGTGCTTTCATGGCCTTCATTCTCTGCTGCTTGTCAGAGGTTGAGGAAGGCCCAGTTCTGGCTCACACAGAGCCCAGCACCAAGGAGGATAGAGATAAGGAGACTGAAAATTAGAAACCTGTGGAACGCTCCCTGGAAGAGGCTGTGTGATCACTAAGTGATCCCATAGGCCAGGCATGGGTGGCAGTGGGTGTGCGGCCTGGAGAAGCCTCACAAATCCCCACCGCACCACCTCTCCACCTGTCCAGCCTGAGTGAGCAGGGGTGGTTTGTTCTCTGCTGGGAGGCAGTGCCTCGTCTCTCCTCCTGGGGTGACCTGGGGACAGCCCAAGCCTCACTTGTGGTCCTCTTCTCTCTCCCAAAACCCTCTTCAGGGGAAGGGTCCATATCCCACTTCATCATGTCCCGAAGAAGCCAGAGGCTCACACGCTACTCCCAGGGTGACGATGATGGCAACAGCAGCAGTGGAGGGAGCTCAGTCACCGGGAGCCAGAGCAGCCTGTTTAAAGACAGTCCTCTCAGGTAGGGACACGAGGGATCGCCACAGCCCCTGTAGATTGCACCACCCTGCAGAGCAGGTGACTTCCTGTTGTAAGCTTCAGGTCCAGTCAAGGGGGTTCTGCCTTTCTCCTCTTCTGTGGAGATGGCAGTCTCCAGTGCCCTTTCTCCTCCCCCTCCTGTAAGACAGTGCTGCTGCCCTCAGGGCTAGAGGACAGGAAGTGGGGAGAGGCAGCTTCAAGCATAAGGCAGGCCGGAAGCCCCAAAGTTGCAAGCTGGGCTCACAGGAACCCCTTTCTGCTCTGGAAGTTTGGGTTGATGTGACCATCCTTTCTGGGCCCACGCCTGTGTGTCTCAACGCCTGTCAGGCCGCAGAAGCTGGCCAGAGCCACAGCTGAGGAAAGTAACAAGTCCTCAGGGCACCGGCAGTCAGGCTGATGGAGGCACCTGCCTGCTTGTCCTATCCCCACCCCTTGTAGTTGTAAGGCCCTGCAGTTTGGCTGGCTCTAGGAGGCCACACCAAGTGTGGCGAGGTTTTCAGTGGGCTGTAAAAATTACTAAGCCATTAAGAAGCATGGGAAGAAGCTTTGGCTTTGAAGTTAGAGACTTGGGTTGCAATCCTGGCTCCGTCCCTAACTGCTGCCCTTGCCTATCTGCTTGTGAGATTCCCAGATAAAAGGAGCAGAGGCAGTGCCTGCCTGGGGCAGTGGGGGAGATGGGAGCTCTAGCTGCCTAGCAGCAGGATCGCAGTGTCCCACTGGGCTCACCCCCCTGCTCTCCCTGGGATTGTTCCACAGGACCTTGAAGAGGAAATCCAGCAACATGAAGCGCCTGTCCCCAGCGCCACAGCTGGGCCCCTCCTCCGACGCCCACACCTCCTACTACAGCGAGTCCATGGTCCGAGAGTCCTACATAGGCAGTCCCCGGGCAGCATCGCTGGCCCGAAACGCCCTCCTCAACGACTTGCACAGTGACTCCTACTGGAGTGAGTGTGGAATCTTTCCTTCTGGGCTTTGCTTCCTCTGAGATGCTCCTGGGAGTGTGTGTGTGGGGGCACTCTGGAATACCCTCCTTGGAGTGTGTCTCTCCCCAGGCCTAACTTGGCAGAGCCTCTTTGAGGCCCAGAAGGGCCCCTTGTTCTTCCCTGCACAGGCGAGGACCTGCGGGTGAGAAGGAGGAGAGGCACAGGCGGCTCTGAGAGCAGCAAGGTCAACGGGCCCCCTGACGGCAAGGTGTCTGAGGACTTCCTCGGCTCTTCCTCAGGCTACTCCTCTGAGGATGACTTCATGGGTAGGCAGTGCTTCTTTCCTCCCCAGCAGGTCCTGTGGCTGGGGGGGCCCACCAGAAGCCTGAGTAGGGAGCACCCTGGTAGCTTTAAGGAACATGGCGGGTGGCAGACACTTCCGCATCTTGCTGGGGCATCCCACCTGTGCCCAGCCCACACCCATGTGGGGGCCTGTGGTGGCTTCCACGCCCTGGGTTGTGACTGCTGCTCACTTCTCTGCCTGCCCCACTGTTGTGTTTGGGATCATTTCCAGCACTTTAACATAGGGCTTCACACATAGTAGGTGGTCAGTAATTCTTTGTGAAATACATGTCTGACCCCTTAGATGCTCTGTGGTGTCAGCTCATAGAAGACAGTGAAGGAAGAAGAGACAGTTTCCACATAACAAGGCTTGAAAGAGATGACAGGCTCGCCGCCTGTGGCTCAGCGGCTAGGGCAGCACATACACCAGAGCTGGCAGGTTCAAACCCAGCCCTGGCCCGCCAAACAACAATGACTACTACAACAAAAAATAGCCAGGTGTTGTGGCAGGTAGTCCCAGCTACTTGGGAGGCTGAGGCAAGAGACTCATTTAAGCCCAAGGGTTTGAGGTTGCTGTGAGCTGTGACGCCATGGCACTCTACCAAAGGCAACATAGTGAGACTCTGTCTCAAAAAAAAAAAAAAAAAGAGAGATGACAAACTGAGCTGGTTCCCCTTCCTCTTTCCTGCAGGCTACTCAGATACAGACCAACACAACTCAGGTTCACGGTTAAGGAACGCTGTCTCTAGGGTGGGCTTCTTCTTCTGGATGGTGGTCACTTTTCCAGGTGGGTGCTCCCTAAGCTGTGCTCAGTCCCTTCCATTCTCTACAGCAGTAATTCTTACCTATCTTTCTGTAGTTGGGCATACAGCTCACACAGAGAGCCTGGAGGACCATCAGGGAAAGTGCATTCTAAAATAATTTCTGTGAGCCCAGAGCCAGGGATAGACCAGCTGCAGAACAGGACAGAGGGCATAGATAGAGTGGGCAGGTGGAACCAGAGGGACTAGGTCACTGTGGGATAGGACACAAACCCATGGCCAGTGAGTGCTGGGGTGGGGGTAGGGAAGATCACAGATGGGTAAGAGAGTGATGCTCCAGGCCACAGTGTGAAGACTTAGGCTTGATGGTCACTTTCCTAGGCCGGCTCTTTGGACTTCTCTACTGGTGGATTGGCACCACTTGGTACCGCCTGACAACAGCTGCCTCCCTCCTTGACGTCTTTGTTTTAACCAGGTGAGCGAACCTGCAGCCTTCACAATGAATCAGAAAGTCCTGGGCTCAAAGGGATCAATAAAGTGTCCCAACCTGGACTGGTCATCTCTCTGAAGTTCTTCCCCATTCATTTGGAGCTATTCTCAGTGAGCATGGCATGGCCTCCATGGAGCCCACCTCCCCTGACAGAGGACAGGATTCAGAGTCAGGGTTTGCTCCCCAAATCAATAACTTCAGGGCAGTAACCTAGAACAGGGGTTCTTATTTCTTCTGGAATACTTACTACCAAAAGCTACCCCAATCCAGCCACTTAGGATTCTCAGGTAATGGGTGGCTTTCCTCCTGCTAGTTAGGACTATATGCTCTAGCCAAGTGGTGGGGTTTCCCAGAAAGTCCATCTTCCCTGTTGGGCCTGGAAGAGCATTGACTTTCAGAGCTTTCCCCTTTATGGTCAGAAACCACAAAGAGGCTCTGCCTGAGGATGCTGTGGGTTGGTTCTCTAAGTCTCTAAAGCAGCAGAACCAGGATTTGGGAACTTACCACTGGACAGAGGAAGGAAGATTGAACCAAGAAGTCAGGATCCTTTTGGCCACAATCTAGGTCTGGGTAGGCAGTCAGGGGTCTGCTGAGAAACGGGGGAGACAAGGATAGATTTGTATCTCCAAAAAAAGTTCCCTTGTTTTCCTAAAAGAAAATATTGTCTGAGGAGTTACTTTGTTTTTCTGTATTTGCTTACTTAGAGGACCACTAAAAAATTTGGGGTTTTTCAAAGACCACACTATTTATTTTATTTATTTATTTATTTATTTATTTTAGAGACAGTCTCATTTTATTGCCCTCAGTAGAGTGTCGTGGCGTCACAGCTCACAACCTCCAGCTCTTGGGCTTAGGCAATTCTCTTGCCTCAGCCTCCCGAGTAGCTGGGACTACAGGTGCCCACCACAACGCCTGGCTATTTTTTGTTGCAGTTTGGCCAGGGCCGGGTTTGAACCCGCCACCCTCCGTATATGGGGCCAGTGCCCTACTCACTGAGCCACAGGCACCACCCCACACACTATTTATTTTTAATAGCATCAATAAAATTCACAATCGAGCAGTGAACCCAGCCCCAGCCTGCTAAAAACAAAAAAAAAAAATAGCCGGGCGTTGTGGCGGGTGCCTATAGTCCCAGCTACTCGGTGGGGCTGAGGCAAAAGAATCGCTTAAGCCCAAGAGTTGGAGGTTGCGGTGAGCTGTGATACCATGGTACTCTACCAAAGGCAACAAAGTGAGACTCCATCTCAATAAAAATAAATCAATAAATAAATATAAATAAATAAAATTCACAATCAAAATCGTCCCCATTGCTCAAGGCTTGCAGTGCAGGTAAGGCTCTGAAGCACCCTGTCTGGCCCTATTACGATAAGCTCATGGGTGCCCCCTTAGCTCTAGTTTGGCACTCAGGAAAAAATTGGGAGGGACTCTCTGGGAGAACACAGAGGCTTGTGGTCCCCCATTCACATCTCTGCCTCCCTGCCCTGCCCTCCCTCGGGCTCTAGGCGTTTCTCGTCCCTGAAGACATTCCTCTGGTTCCTGTTGTTGCTGCTGCTTCTGACCTGCCTGACATATGGTGAGCCTGCATGCTGGGGCGGGTATGGGGGCAGAATGCAGTAGGCGCTGGCACTCAGCAGAGATGTGCACAGCAGCTGAGTGGTGACCCTTGGCAGACAGGGAAGGAAGCAGGATGGGGAGGCAGGGACAGACTGAGCCTGGGCAGTACCTGAGCCCCAGGCCCGGGCCTGCCTTGCATGGCTTGCCCTGCCTGCATCCTCTCTTGACTGAGGCTGCCCCTGCTCCAGGGTATCCCAGGGGCAGAAGGATAAATGTCCCAGTCTACTGATCTTGCCCTAAGCTGGGCAGCCACTGCGTGGCAGGATGTCTCTGGAGTATTCTTTGTGCTAACCAGGGCAGGAACGCACCCAAGCACAGCAGTGTGTGGAAAAAGAGCAGGGTCACTAATGCCATCATTATTAGCAGTCATTCTCCCTCCATTCCAAATCAGGGTATAGGCTGCATGAGTAAATTATTTATTCAAGATTAAGTTAAATCTTTAGCTATCTTTAAGATAAAAGCAATAAAGTAACATAGGCACAGTGGCTCACACCTGTAATCCCAGCACTCTGGGAAGGCTGAGGCGGGCAGATCACTTGAACTCAGGAGTTTGAGACCAGCCTGAACAAGAGAGAGAGAAACCCCATCTCTACTAAAAATCGAAAAATCAGTTGCGGCTGACCACCTGTAGTCCCAGCTATTCCAGAGGCTGGGGCAGGATTCCTTGAGCCCAGGAGTTTGAGGTTGCTGTGAGCTATGATGACACCACTGCACCCTATCCTGGGTGACAGAAGTAAGTGCCTCTTTTTATATAATAGGAGTCTTTTAGGGTTCCAATCTCCAGCACAGACAAGTTTATAAAGACACTCCGTGTTCAGCTTTTCATTCAACAACTTGGTCAGTTTTGTAATTCCATGAGAGCTGGCTCCTGGCTCAGTTTTTATGATTGTACCAGTTTATAATTAAAGACTGTGCTTTATTTTCTTTTTAGAAAGTTGGTTTTATTTAGCATCTATTCAACTCAGATATCTTTTATTTTTTTTATTTATTTTTTTATTTTTTTTTGAGACAGAGCCTCAAGCTGTCGCCCTGGGTAGAGTGCTGTGGCATAGCAGCTCACAGCAACATCCAACTCCTGGGCTCAAGCGATTCTCTTGCCTCCGCCTCCCAAGTAGCTGGGACTACAGGCGCCCGCCACAACGCCCGGCTATTTTTTGGTTGCAGCCATCATTGTTGTTTGGCAGGCTCAGGCTGGATTCGAACCCGCCAGCTCAGGTGTATGTGGCTGGCACCTTAGCCGCTTGAGCCCACAGGTGCTGAGCCTCGAATATCTTTTATTATTATTATTATTATTTTTTGCAGTTTTTGGCCAGGGCTGGGTTTGAACCCGCCACCTCTAGTATATGGGGCTGGCACCCTACTCCTTTGAGCCATAGGCACTGCCCAATACCTTTTATTATTAATAGGGCAGAACATTTTTCCAAATATTGGTTTCCTTTTTGTGTTTCCTGTTGCAGAACAGCTTGTTCGTATCTAGTGGAAACTGGGCATCACCCCTAAAACAATAATGATACTTGACCAGGTGTGATGGCTCATGCCTATAATCCTAGCCCTCAGGGAGGCCAAGACAGGAGGATCACTTAAGCTCAGGGGTTCGACACCAGCCTGAGTGAGAGCAAGACTCCATCTCTATAGAAAAATTAGCTGGCCAGGACCTGTAGTCCCAGCTACCAGGGAAGCTGAGACCAGAGGATTGCCTGAGCCCAGGAGTTAGTGGTTGCTGTGAGCTTAGGCTGATGCTGTGGCACTCTAGCCTGGGCAAAAGAATGAGGCTCTGTCTTGAAAATTGAAATGGTCCTTTATAACTGTAGCATTTTATCCAGAAAGCACTTTCCCATGTGTTACAAGTTTAGTTTGTGCTTCACCATGGCGGGGTTGGTAGAGCCATGGTGGGGTTGGTAGAGCCAGTGTCATGATCATGTCACGTGGAGATGTGTGTGGAGAGGGCTGAGTGCCCTGCTCGGGGAGAGCCCGAGTGAGGGCTGTGTCCACATCAGACTCTAAGCCCAGTGAGCCTGTCCATTTCCTTGCACCTGCCAATGGTTGATGCTTGAGCAGCCATCGTGGAGTCTCACCAGGATAGAGAACCCTCAGTCAGTGTCTTTTTCAGGTTTTCTCCTTTTCCCCCATTACATGGAGCTCAGGAGTAAGCAGGTCACAAAACAGATGGCCCCTACAGTGAGATCTAAGTGTCCCTGTGCGGCTACAGCTTGGTGCTCTTGTTCTGGGGCTGCATGTGGTCTCTCTGAGAAGGGAGGTGCCTTCTGTTCCAGAGATCCTCAGCCCTGTAACACATTAGGGCCACCTGGGGCACTTTTACAACCCTCCATGCAGGGGTCCCAGCCCAGGCCAATTAACTGCCCTCTGGAGGGCCAGAGGCTAGTGGTTTGAAAGCTCTGCAGGTGATGCTGATGGACAGCCTGGTCATCCCTAACTCCTTAAAGACGTTTTCTCCAAGTTTTGCCATTGACTGATAGGAAGGACTCTGTGGGGTGGGGGTGTGTGAGAATGAATATGCTCTGAGATTGTTGGGTGGAAGTTACCACCTCAGAGAACAGTGGGACCCTGCATCCCTGTATGCCCCTGGCAGACCCCAGCCTCATGGGTGAGCCAGACCCAGATACCCAGCAGAGAGGAGGCTGCCACTCTCCCGGGCATGTGCCTCCTGCAAGCCCCCGGCCTGAGTAACCAGCCTCTTCCTGTGTGCAGGTGCTTGGTATTTCTACCCCTACGGACTGCAGACATTCCACCCTGCTGTAGTTTCCTGGTGGGCTGCAAAGGACAGCAGAAGGCAGCAGGAGGGATGGGACTCCAGAGACTCACCACATTTCCAGGTGAGCAGGGTGGGAGGCTCCCAAGGGTTTACAGACAGTTAAATGACAATGAACGTGGCAGGCACTCCCTCAGCCTGCCTGACATCTTACACACAAAGCTGAGGGATGCTGTCCTAACTAGGATGTCCCTTTTGTTACTATTTGGGGTGCAGGTATGTGTGTGTGTGGAGAGTGTTGCCTGCACTTAAATATGACTCAAAACTGTATCCGAAAATTAGTTGACATCCCAAGAAGCACAGAAAACAAAAGGAAAAGGAATATGACAAATTGTCTTGTCTACTTTGTTCCTTTTCTTTTCCTTTTTTTTTTTTTGTAGAGACAGAGTCTCATTTTACTGCCCTCAGTAGAGTGCCGTGGCATTCTACACAGTTCACAGCAACCTCCATCTCCTGGGCTTAGGCGATTCTCTTGCCTCAGCCTCCCGAGTAGCTGGGACTACAGGCGCCCGCCACAACGCCCTGCCATTTTTTTGTTGCAGTTTGGCCGGGGCCGGGTTTGAACCCGCCACCCTCGGTATATGGGGCTGGTGCCCTACCCACTGAGCCACAGGTGCCGCCCTGTTCCTTTTCAATACAATTTCACAAACATTTACTGAGCACCTCCTATGAGTAAGGTAATATCCTGGACAGTGGCTTAAAAGTACAAAGCAGTTGATTAGCTTATGAATTTGTGGGTCATCTGGGTGGCCCTTCTGGCCTGAACAAGGAAGGACCAGTGATCTTGGCCAGGCTCCCTGGTGTGTGTAAGACAGAGAGATTGTATGTGTGTGTGTGTGCGCATGCAATTGGCTGGTGAGTCAGTTGAGGGCTGGCTAACGTAGATCCCTGCTTGGGACAGCTGTTTTCCACGTGCACTTTTGTCACCCAGCAGGCTAGCCTGGGCTTGTGTCCTTAGCACTGGGCAGGGTTCCAAGAGAGAACCAGGGCAGGCCAGACCTCTGGAGGTCTTCATTAGGAACCAGCGTGCTGTCCCTGCTGCCACATCCTACCAGCTGGAGCGTATCTCAGAGCTAATCCAGATGCGGGGTGGGGGGCGGGGGATAGACTTCACCTCTCAGTGGGAGAAGATGAAGTTGCAGAGGGTGTGGACACAGGGAGGAATGACAGACAGTCGCCGTTTTTTTGATCTGCCAGAGTCTAAAGATGATCAGGCCCAGGCCATGCCTTCAAGGAGCCTGCAGTCAGCACAAACAGAAGATCTATGAGCACAGGTCTTGGTGTTGACAAAAGTTTTAAATTCTTTGTCCTCTAATTATAGTTACTTGAACTGTGGGTGCATCTCACTGAATTTAATTTGGTTTCACAGTTGTTTTTTTTTTTTTGTGGTTTTTGGCCGGGGCTGCATTTGAACCCACCACCTCCGGCATATGGGACCTGCACCCTACTCCTTGAGCCACAGGCACCGCCCTGGTTTCACAGTTTTAGCCATCTCTTTTTGTGGATATCACTTTCCTGACCATGATCTTATACAGAAGGATCTGTGTAAGTTGACCATCCAAGGGACTGTAACAAACTGGTCAATATCTGCAGGTGGTCGACATGAGGAACTAGGACTACTGTACTGATATGTCCATTTGGTATATGTCTGGTCTATGAAAATTAGGTCAATTTAAGGAGATGGTCAATGTAGGGAGGTTCTACTGTATTTCATAAACGAATGATATCTGTCATCTATGACTTCTGTTTTTAATCATTAAAGACATTAAATCCAATTCAATTTCAGAGCCACCTTCTCTGTAAAAAGTGGGAAGCAAAAAATGAACACATCTTGTATTCGCTTATGTTTACCTAAAGACACCAGTAAAGATAGTTGCTTGGTCTGGGAGAGGCAGTGGTGAGGACACTGGGTGGATGAGGCAGAGGTTAGGAGCCTGACTTTTTGCTGTGTTTGTGTGCTTTTTGAGTCAACAAATGTATTGCCTATTTAAAAAATGGAAATTCTTGGCTTGGTGCCTGTGGCTCAAGTGGCTAAGCCGCCTGCCACATACACCTGAGCTGGCAGGTTTGAATCCAGCCCAGGCCCGTCAAACAACAATGACCAACCAAAAAAGAGCTGGGCGTTGTGGCGGGCACCTGTAGTCCCAGCTACTTGGGAGGCAGAGGCAAGAGAATCGCTTGAGCCCAGGAGTTGGAGGTTGCTGTGAGCTCTGATGCCACGGTACTCTACCTGGCGTGGGGGGGACAGCTTGAGGCTCTGTCTCAAAAAAAAAAAAAATAATGATGATGATGGAAATTTTTGCTTTCGGCTCGGAGGGGGCAAAGGTGCAACTTTCTTTGGTCGTCCCGAAACCAGGTTCATCCAACACCAGCTTCCTCCACCATGCCGCCTATAATATAAAAAAAAATTTTAAAGGAAATTCTAAAAATCAGAACCTCTGCCACTCACCAGCTGCCTGCCCTTTAATTGACAGTTGACAGACTATAATTTCTGTTGACAAAGATTTTGTTGTTAAGCCACAAAGTTCTCAAAATTCATGACACGCTATCAAATGCCACCCTCAAGTCCTGATGTCTTTTATTCCATCTTCTCTGTGTAACATCCAATTCAAGAGGAAAAAGAAAGTGTTTTCAAATTATTTTGTCTTTTAGCTGTAGTTACCTACAAGAAGGGAGTAAGCTGTTGGGAGTTGCTCTCTCACACCTGTAGGAGGAAGGGAGGGGGTGGCTTCAGCCCAGGAGGTCACCCGGCCCCCTGTGCCCACCCTGCAACATCCCCCGCCTTTTTGTCTTCTTGGACTGTCCTTGCTCTCAGATCGTCTCGGTGGCCCACTGTCACTCCTCCTGGGGGATCAGACTCCCATACCACGTCCTCAGAGACACTCCTCTGCGTCCACCCTGCACACAACACACCCAGCTCAGCTCAGCAGTCCCCTGCCCACCTGTTGCAGCTGCCCAGCCCAGCGTGTGCTCACCATGGAGTGCCCCTCAGATCCTTTCCTTTTCCCTGTTGGCTATGTCAGAGTGGTGTCTGAGAAGTGCTGTCATCTAAGGTCTCTCACCACTGTGGCTGTCTCTCCCTACCCTGTCAGGCTGAGCAGCGCGTTCTGTCCCGGGTGTATTCTCTGGAGCGGCGTCTGGAAGCTCTTGCTTCTGAATTTTCATCCAATTGGCAGAAGGAGGCCCTGCGCCTCGAACGCCTGGCGCTGCGGCAGGGGGCCACTGGCCAGGGAGGCGGTGGTGACCTGAGCCACGAAGACACCCTGGCACTGCTGGAGGGGTTAGTGAGCCGCCGCGAGGCTGCCCTGAAGGAGGACCTGCGCAGGGACACCACTGTCCGCATCCAGGTGGGGCCAAGTGCCTCAGCACGGGAGCTGAGTGTCGTGCGAGTGACACCCACAGGAGTGCAGGATGGTCAGCAGGTGGGGTGGAGCGCACAGGAGAGAGAGCAGATGTCATTTGGGATCGGACAGCTCTGCCATTTGGCAGCTACTCAATCTCTAAACCTCAGTTTCCTCCTCTTTAAAATGGAGATTCTCACGTCTCCTTACTCCCGCCCCCCATCGTGAGATGCCTGATCACAGGGCCCTGGCACAGCCCCCGCCACATGTAAGTGCGTGGAGGAGATGGAGTGAGGCCATGTGTGTTTCAGGAATGCACTATAGCAAAAAGGTCCAGAACGGAAGTTTTAGAAGCAAACAGACCTGGCTCTGGTTCTAATTATGCCATTTCCTAGTTGTAAGGGCCCCCCACACTCGGACTGTGCCTGACCTCCAGTCCACTCTTCATCTCTGACAGGAAGAACTGGCTGCCCTGAGAGCAGAGCACCAGCAAGACTCAGAAGACCTCTTCAAGAAGATTGTCCAAGCCTCCCAGGTGGGTAAGCTTGGGGACACTTGGGAGCTGCTATGGGGTCCTGACCCAGTTCAGGGTGTTCTTGATCAGAGAGAAATACCTTCGACCGCTTGGCCCTGTGGAAGGGCCTGCTTTGATGCCCAGTGGGGTTGGGGAGTGCAGTCCCCGACTTCTCAGCTGGAATGCCCTGCAGAGATGCCCTAGGATGTGTTGGGGACATAGCGGCCCATTGTGCCATGCGGCATGTGCTGGATGAATGGATGATGGACAAATGTCCAAGTGTGTCAGACACAGAGCAAGCCTCTTGTAAGGACTTTGACCAGGGGGCCAGTTCCACATTTGCTGCAGGGATCAGGAGACCCTGGGGCAGGGATGCGGTTAAGCAAAGACCTAGTAAAGCAGATCCTACTCTGGAAGATGGATTTCTGAGCTTGATATATTTTTTTTATTTTATTAAATCATAGCTGTGTACATTAATGCAATCATGTGGGTACAATGTGCTGGTTTTATATACAATTTGAAATATTTGCATCCAACTGGTTAACATAGCCTTGGTATCTGAGCTTGGTATCTTTTGTATTTGTCCCTCTTCCTGCTCACAGGAGTCCGAGGCTCGTATCCATCAGCTGAAGTCAGAGTGGCAAAGGTAACGGATGCCTCCACTGGCCTAGGCCTGCTCCCTGCCCTTCCCCACCTCACTCCCCAGGTAGGATTGGGGAGCAGAGCCCTAGAGCAAAGTTCTGATGCTGTGGCCAAGCAGAGAGGGGATGGTTGAAACCTAGCTCAGGACCTCTGCTGAAAGTGTGTCTTTGAGGTGCTGTGGAGGTTAGCAGGGGGTCTCTGATGGCAGGAGGCAGGCACAGTGGTAGGACTGGGACTCATTTATAGAGATAGCATCTGTTCTTACAGCCTCATGTGGCTGTCTTATGCTCCAGATGTCATACTTGTCAAGGACATGAGAGCTGAGGCAGGGGAGATATCAACTCTGGGCTGAGAAAAGGAACAGGAGCAGAATTAGCTCCTTGGGGCAGGTGAGCCAGTTCCTAGACACTTATGCCATGTTCTACAGCCAGAATCTCCAGCAGAGGCCTTGTCCCTCCCGAGTTCACAATGGGTGGTGGACACACACCCTCCTAACAAGGGCCAGCTAGGGGGTCTTTTTTCTTCCTCAGCATGGCCTTACCTCCAACTAAAGAGATCCAGGGCTTAATCTTCTCTCTCGGGTCTAGGATGACCCAAGAGTCCTTCCGGGAGCACTCTGAGAAGGAGCTGGGGCGGCTGGAGGACCAGCTGGTGGGCCTGCGGCAGGAACTGGCAGCCCTGACCCTGAAGCAGAGCTCAGTGGCAGATGAAGTGGGCCTGGTGCCTCAGCAGATCCAGGCTCTACGGGATGACGTGAGTGAGAATGTCCTCTCCTCTGAGACCTTTCTCCCTGGGGGGTCTGCGCAGCAAGTACCTCCAACCCCATGTGTTGACTTTTCTTCGAGGATGTTCTTCCTGTTTTTCTGTCAATAATCATAGGGAGTCGCTCATAACTCTTTTCTCTGGTGGCTCCCTCCTTCCCTAATCCTGCTGCCAAGCTGAGCACTGCCTGTTTGGGGCCCTGCTGTATTTGTAAGCCTCCCAGGGTGACACTTTTTTGGTCTCTAGGTAGAATCTCAGTTCCCTGCCTGGATCAATCAGTTCCTACTGCGAGGTGGAGGAACCCGCACTGGACTCCTTCAGAGAGAAGAGATGCAAGCTCGGCTGCAAGAGCTGGAGAACAGGATCCTCGCCCACATGGCAGAGATGCAGGGCAAGTCAGCCAAAGAGGCTGCAGCCTCGCTGGGACTGACGCTGCAGAAAGAAGGTGTGATCGGGGTGACAGAGGAGGTGAGGACCATGTGCCCCCCCCCAAACATACATACACATGCCTGCACATGGCTGTCTTCCCTGGAAGCTATAGACCTGGCCAGTCCTACACTGCCAGCTCCTTGGTATGCTCCAGGACAGAAGTGCCATGCAGCAGGCTCTGTGTTTGAGGCCAGTATGGTGGGTGGACAGCACCCATATCTGCCTAGGCACCAGCACAGTGAGAGTATAGGACAGTCAATGTGGGGTGCAGACGGACAAGCCTTCTTCCTCCCGCAACCAGGCTCTGCGCCGTGTTTCAGCAGGTGCACCGCATCGTGAAGCAGGCCCTACAGCGCTATAGTGAGGACCGCATCGGCATGGTGGACTATGCTCTGGAATCAGGAGGTGTGTGTGCTGGTCCCCTGGCGTGTGCCGGGGCAGCTGAGGTACTAAGCAAGCAGGATTTGGGGTCAGCAGAAACCCCCAAAGTGGAACTCACAACACAGGCATACAGCGGTGCAGGGGAGCAGCTGACAATGACAGCTACTCAGGGGTCTAGGTTAAAGCTAGAGAGGAGGCCTGGGGTATCTGCTCTCCATCCTCACGAGGAGACAGGTGACACCTGAGTGGGTTGTCTGGGTTCTCATCCTATGCGGGAGCCCACCCTGCCTTCATGTCCCAGGAGCCAGTGTTATCAGCACCCGATGCTCCGAGACCTACGAGACCAAGACGGCACTCCTCAGCCTGTTTGGCATCCCGCTGTGGTATCACTCCCAGTCACCCCGGGTCATCCTCCAGGTGGGCACCCAGTAGGGACTATAGCAGGGCTCTGGGCACACTGAGGACTGTCCTGCCCTGGGTCCGGGAGAGCTGGATGCGGGCCCTGCCCTGACAAGATTTTTTGCCCCTTCAGCCAGACGTGCACCCAGGCAACTGCTGGGCCTTCCAGGGGCCCCAGGGCTTTGCGGTGGTGCGCCTTTCTGCCCGCATCCGCCTCACAGCCGTCACCTTAGAGCACGTCCCCAAGGCCTTGTCACCCAACAGTACTATCTCCAGTGCCCCCAAGGACTTTGCCATCTTTGTGAGTATCCACCTCATGGGGGCCAAGAGGGAGTGCAGGAGGACCCTGGGGGGGTCTCAACTGAGGGTCTAGTTGGAGTCCCTTCTTGGCTGGGAGGGAGAGGGGATTAGGAAGAGGTGGAGCCAGGATGGGAGAGGACACTTCAGGCTTTGGAGGACAAAACTGAAGCATGAGAGTTAAGTGACTTCCCACAGGCCACCTGCTACCTGAACCTCTGGGTGGAGTGTGTTTCTCTCCCTGCCCCGCACCACCCCTCCACCACACCTCTCCTTCTATCCCTCCCCTCTCTTTTGCAGGGGTTTGATGAAGACCTGCAGCAAGAGGGAACACTTCTTGGCAAGTTCACCTACGACCAGGACGGCGAGCCCATTCAGACATTTTACTTTCAGGTACAGGATTCTAGTACCGGCCCACTCACCTCCCATCCGGGCAACAGACGTTTCCCCAGCACTTACTCTGCCAGCCATAGGGTTCAGAGAGGAAAGACTCAGCCACTGCTCTCTACTTCCCTCCCACAAATCAAGACATAGAACCAGAGATGACAACCAAATGGGGTGTAGATGCACCCTGCATATGTAAGCACAGGGGAGGGCACTTTCCAGAAGGGCAGCATCAAGGAAGCTTCAGGATAAGTCCCCCACAAAGGCGAGATTTTTTTTTTTTTTTTTGTAGAGACAGAGTCTCACTTACTGCCCTCGGTAGAGTGCCGTGGCGTCACATGGCTCACAGCAACCTCCAGCTCCTGGGCTTAAGTGATTCTCTTGCCTCAGCCTCCCGAGTAGCTGGGACTACAGGCGCCTGCCACAACGTCCGGCTATTTTTTTTTTTTTTTTTTTGCAGTTTGGCCGGGGCTGGGTTTGAACCCACCACCCTCGGCATATGGGGCCGGCGCCCTACTCACTGAGCCACAGGCGCCGCCAACACAAAGGCGAGATTTATGAAAGAAGGGTTGGCATTACTAGGAAAGGAAGGTTGTGTGGGGCGTTCTAGAAGGAGCCACCTGTGCTGGGGTACAGGTATTCCAGTTGGGCCAGCAGCTTGGGGGCTGAAACTTAAGTGGGCATTGGATTTCCTAGGCCCAGTTTGGAAAGGCAGATTCCCAACCCAGAAACACCTGATTGCTTAGGGCTGTCTCCAACCCAGAAGTGCCTGATTCCTTAGAGCTGATGGGACACAGTGTTTGCATTTGAACAAACCATCCATATGGGTCCTAGGCAGGCAGCCAGGCCCTACCCCAGGAAAGTCTTGGTGTGAGGAATTGGGTAGGGCTGAGGGCATCTTGAGAATAGGCCAAAGGATAATGGCAGGAATTTCAGCTCTCTGGGCTGTGGGAGGTGACACTGCTCTGCTTTAGGTGACAATATGATATGCATTTTAGTAAGGTCACTGTGACCACGTATAAATGATTGATGGAAGGAAGCAAACCTGGAGCCAGGGGAACCATCAGGAAGTGGTGGCAGAGAAGCTAGCAGAATGGACGGGTCAAGAGGGGGTTTTGGCAGTGTCCTGGATGTCAGGTGGGAGGGCTGAGTTTGAGGCAGATGGGGGACAGCCTGGCAGAGCTGTTGGAGACTAGAAGTAAAGACTGAGTTGTCAACTCTGAGGTGATTATTGAGCCTGGAGGTTAGAGGACAGGAGGCTGTGTCAGAAAAGCCAGGAGGAGAGGGGACGAGCAGGAGCTCACTAGGCCTGTGCCATCTGTTGAAGTGAGAGTTACTGAATCGCTGGCTTAAACACTGGTATTTGAAAAAAAAAAAAAAAATACAGAGGCATGATGGACACTTGAGAAAGAAAAGAGGAAACTGCTAAGTCAACACCCATCAAACTCTTCTGAAGGTCATTCTGTCCATCAGTAATGATGAAACAGCGATATGAATGAATTCCAGTTTGGGGTGAACTGTGTTTGTCCTCAGTACCAGGCCTAGTGCAGGCTCAGGTGGGTCAGTGGCCCCATAGGAGCACTGGAAACTGCTCCAGAGACTGAACAGGGGGCTGTGAAGCCCAGTTCTCTTGAGCCAGGAGGAGTGGGGATCTCTCTGCCTGAGGTGGAACTGTCTCCACCTCACACCTTCTCTGTCAGGAAGGTCTCTTGAGACTCTGTGGTGCTCTTAACCTCTTTTTTCTCTACCCAGCCCCCTAAGATGGCCACATACCAGGTGGTGGAACTGAGGATCCTGACTAACTGGGGCCACCCTGAATACACCTGCATCTACCGCTTCAGGGTGCACGGGGAGCCGGCCCACTAGCCTTGCTTTCTCCTGCCAGCTGCAGAGCCTGGAGTGGGTCAACACCCACCACTTCCTCCACACGCTTCATCAGCGCCCTGACTTCTGGGAGTAAGAGCCAGGAGCTCCAGCCACATGGAGAGAAGGCACCAGCACCTCCTCTCACTCCTCCTTCCCCTCAGGCACCGGTGTGTTTACATATATAGCATCTGGGGCATGTGGGGCGCAGGGAGGGTGAGAGGTGAGCCCTGAAGGCCCTTGCCCACAGTGGGGAGGCATGTGAAGGAAGCAAGCGCCAAGGCTGCAGGCAGTGTGAGCCGCCCCTCCCCTAGCAGGGAGGTGAAGCCCTGGGAGGAAGGCACTCCGCAGGGTGGAAGCACCTGGTGTCATACTTCTGGGCTTTTCTAGAAGACTAGTGCCATCAACCTAGGGACACCTGAACCACAGGGTCCCTGGGGAGCTTCCATAGAAGCCTGTATCTGTCCCAGGTATTAAGGGGGAATGGGGGGCCTGGCTGCCTGTGTATCTTGGGGCCAGGGCCAGCCCTGCTGGCTTCTTCGCAGTAGGAGTTGCTTTTCTCTCTGCTGATGCTGGAGCTAAGGCCCATTCTGCTCCCCACTCCTGCTAAGGACTGGTGTGCCTTAGAGCACACTTTCCACATTCCCTGGAAGCGTGTAGGGAGCCCCAGGCACCCCACTTGCATCTGGAATTAGCTGGTGGAGGAGCAGGGGACTCTGGGCTCTCGTGGTAGTCCAGTGGCAATGCTGATGGTGTCGTGCAGGGTGTCGGGAGGGCTGTCTGCACTTGCGCACCCCAATCCAGTCAGGCCCCGAGGCCAGGGTGCTACCCTCAGGCTCTTCCAGCTCTTGCTCAGATTTTTGTCTCCTTTCTGCCTTGTTCTCTATGGGGACAGTTAGTGGGGGCTTGGGGAAGAGGCTGATAGAAGTTACCCTGAGTAGGAAGATGAGGAGGGGGCTTTTAGACCCAGCAGGCCCTGCTGTATTATGTATATATTTTTCAAGGTCTGTTTTTTTAACTGAAAAGCTAAGGGCTTGATTCCTAGCCCCGTTCTGTGGGGCACTGGGTGACACTCAGTTCCCTTGTTCCTGGCCCCAGAGGGCTTGGGCCTGCACCAAACAGGCAGGAGGGCTGTGTGTCAGACACATACCCTTTGTTACAGGGCTGGGCCGGGAAGTGGCTCTAGAGCAGATGGTGGTGAGGTAGCAGCTGTCCCCATCCTTCCAGTGCTGGCCCCTGCCCCATCCCACAACAGCCAGGTGGTTTTTTGCGCTCTCCTGTCACAAATGCTGCACTACTGGTTTTTAAGTTTTTTATCTCCAGATTCTAATTTATGCCTATGCAAAAAATAAACAATGCCCAGGATCAAGGGAATGTGGTTTTTATGTGGTCATCACACAGGGTACTTGCTCTTGGGAAAACAAGGGAATAAAGTCTTGGCCAAACTGATGTCCCCAAGATTCCTAATGTCTAGAAACCCAGGACTTTCAGCTAAAGACCAGTTGTGATGGGGAACAGGACCTGAGCAGGTCTACTCCAGTGTTAGGAGTTGGCAGGAGGAAGTATGGTGGCTGTATTAGCTGTCTCAAGACCCCACACCACAGGGGCAGCTTCTCTGTCCATCAGTACCATTGAGCAGAGATAGTACAAGCTATCCACTTACCTGCTGGCCCCATCCCCTTGGTGTGGGTGATGCCCTTCCACGGGAGTTAGACATTCACTGCTCTGAATAGCCAGAATCTGCCAGCTCAGTGGGGGTGGGGGGAAAGGTCCCCAGATTGTCTAGAGGTGATTCCCTAGTGTACCCTGAAGCCTCTTGTCTGACCATGGCAACTGGCCCAGGGCTGGAGTCCCTCGTGTCTGAGAAGACAGAGGCAGGCCAGCACTCTGGGAGGCCAGGGTGGGTAGATTGCCTGAGTGCACAGATTGGAGACCAGCCTCTGAAAATAGCTGGACATTGTGGCAAGCGCCTGTAGTCCCAGCTACTTGTGAGGCTGAAGCAAGAAAATCGCTTGAGCCCAAGAGTTTGAGGTTGCTGTGAGCTATGACACCACGGCACTCTACCAAGGGTAACAAGTGAGACTCTGTCTCAAAAAGATAAAAAAAAAACAACAGAGGCAGGGACCAGTCAGTATGAAGGACTGTGGGGACAGACACAGGAGAGGGGCTAGGTGGAGCACAGATCCAGCCTGGAGTCTAGGTTCCATGTCACCTCTCCCACTTCACTAAACACCTGCTCTGCCTCTAGTGCCATTTTCAACAAAGACAACCCTCAGAGGCACCAATGAGTAAGTCCCTGAAGCCGTCAGAGCCCCGTGCCTCTTTGCATGCCTGCCTGGGCTGGGCACCTGCCCTCTGCCCACACACAGATCTCGCGGCACCTCCCCCTGCCCCATCAGACCTGTGCAGCCCCTGTGCCAGTCATAGTCCCGTTACCTCCTCTCTGTGCCAGAGTGGCCAGTAAGGTGGCACAGTGATCCTGACTGTGAAGCTGAGGATCTGGCCACCTCTGTCCTCGTCCCACCATCACAGTCCTTACTCCTGGTAAAGATGCCACAAACACCTGCTGCACAGACAGAAAGGTCAGGCCTTGCCATTTGAGATAAACTGGATTCACTTTATTCTTCATCAACTACAAAAGGGCTGGTGTTTTATTCCAAATAGATAGTTGGGAGGGCTGAGACCTCTAGGGACTTTTGTTGTTCTTCTGAACAGTAAAACACTGGATGCAGATAGCCCCCTGTTGGCCTGGTGACTACACAGATCCAAACCCACCCTCCTGAGTGTCTGAGGGCAGAGGCGAGGGTGGTGGCCAGGCCTCCTGAATACAAAGAATGGTTTTGGCATCCATAGCTGCTCTTGGGGCCAAAGAGCTCAGACTAAATAAGGTTCTGCCACAGCTAAGACACACACATTCCATGGCCCCTGCCATGCCAGGGCATTTGATGCTAGAGGCCACCTCTGTGAAGGCATCAGTGGGCAGCAGCGCCTGGAAGCAGAGCCAAGGCAGAGTGAGAGGGAAACAGCCACCTGACAAGGGATCGGCAAAGGCCAGAGGACAACCTGGAGCAGCTGACTGGGAAAAGTGCGGGGACAAGGCTGGTACTGGAGTTAACACCTGCTGGTGACATGATGTTTCTCTCTGAACTTCAGTTTCCTTAACTAGAAAAACAGAACTAATGATATCCACATGTACTTCACATATAACAGCTACGAACATCAAAGAACATGGAGCATGAGACCCCCTGGCAGTCCAGCTGCAGCAAACACATCAGCCATGTCTCCTCATCCAAGTTTACACAGGGCACAGAGATGGCGTGGGTGGTTAACAGCATGGTGACCCACTCGCTGAGCTAGCACATCCCACGTTCAGGGCAAACCAAGGCCTCACCTACGTTCTCACTGAATGTGTACAACCCTAGTGTGATCTGCCTCTTGCTGTAGGTGCGGAAACTGAGGTTCAGAGAAGTGGTAATGTGCCCTGTGTCACACAGCTGGTGAAGGAGCCCTAACTTGGGCTCGCTCCTACTCCCAGCTGTTGTCAGGGCTTGAGGGCAGGCAGAACAATGCGCTCCCATGGCAGCACCTCCACCTGGAGAGGCTGGGCAGGGAACGAGACACTGTCAACTTGGAACAAACTTTTATTTTGATGCTGGTCTGATCGGTCCATGGCCGTGAGTCAGTGGTAAGTAGAAACAGCTGGAAGGTGAGAAGGAGCGGGGACCAGCAGTCAGGAAGCAGAAGGAAAGGAGAAAGTTGGGGATAGGAAGGAGGCAAGGCTGAGGAAAGACCCAGCCAGCTGGGTGTCTGCCCCAGCTAGAGAAGAACACTCCCTGCCCATTGGCCCACCCTACAAGGAGGGCTTCAGTTCAGAGCTGAGTCCTGCCTGGCTGGGGCCTATGTCACCACCTGTGGCCTATACAACCCCACCTGCCACTCCAGGCAGGGGTTATTCTATAGGGCTGAATGCCTTGTGCTAAGCATAGAAGAATCTCTTTCACTCCCCTCTACCTGCCTAACCTGATGCCCCAACTGGGGCTTCCAAACCTGGGCCTCAGGCCCTTCACTGCTGTGCTCTGTAGCAGTGGCGCTAGGGCCATGGGGCAGGGAAGGGGATTCCAGTCCCAGTCCAGCTCAGAGGAGCATCCTCCACCCTTAGCAACAAGAAGCACTAGAAAACATAACCCTGAGCAGACCCAGATGGCAATCTAGTAACCAGTGCCTGAAGCCCAACATAAAGCCAAAGTCTAGGCAAGGAGCGACTCCAGGCCAAGGTGAGCACTTCCGGGCTGAGTAGATCGGCAAAGGCAGGAGCAGAGGGCCAGCCAGGCGAGCAGGATTGTCTCCATGGGGAAAACCCATCAGATATCTTTGGGTCAGTGGCAAGGGTGAGAGTCTGAGGCAGGGAGAGTCCTATAATCCCATTGCCACTGCCCTCCACACATCTACAGGTCTCACAGGAGAGCTTTTGGCATTACCTGTTTGGAGACTCAAAGGGAAAAGAGGGAGAGAGAGAAAAGGGAAGCCATCGCTTTCTCCCTATGAAAATCCCCAGGTCCCAATGAATCCCCAACAATAAAAAAAAAAAAAAAGAAATTAACTGGAAAAAAAAAAGAAAATCCCCAGGTCCTAGACCAGGGACTCCCTGCTCTGGCAGCAGCAGGCGTTGAATCTCAGAAGCCCCTCTGCCCAGTCTGGCTCCATGGAAGGGGCTTCTGAGTGCCGAGAGGAGCTGTGAGACAGGGAAGGTGGGCTTCTTCAGCTCATGACATCCCCTCACAGTCCTGAGGATTCTCACAGAGACACACAGGCAGGCAGGTGGGCGGGCAGCCAGGGAGGAAAAAAGGACAGAGACTGACAGGGCCCTGGTGGTGGCCAAGTGCCACACACACACACGCACACACACACACACACATACAGACAGAGACATATAATAAACAGAATAAAAACTAAGGGCCCAGATGTACAAAAAAACGTGTGAGTGAGGAAGAAGGCAGGGAGGAAAGAGGGTGGGAGATGGTCAGTCCTCTGGAAGTCTGGCCATCCTCCTCAGCTCATAAATTACAACCCCCCTGGAAAATAGGGGTGGGGCAATGCGGAGGCTCTGGCTGTGGCCTGGGTGGGCGGGCCAGTGGCGGTCAGAGCTGCTCTGTCATTCTGGTAGAGCAGTGGCCAGAGTGTGAGGACCCCTTGGGTGGTGGGGGTGAACCAGGTAAGATTCAGCATCCACTGGCAGGATTCACACAAGCACCCTGGGACTTCACCTTGTGGCGCTGGCCCCCTCGTCGCCGGCCACCGCTGCTGGGCTTCAGCTGAAAAGAGAAAAAAAAGCTTGAGAAGCACTGGCCCATTAGGAATAGGGCAAACAAGAGGGGCCACGCAGAGGTAGAGTGTGACAGGAGATGGGTCAGATGACAGTGTGATCCTAGCCCTCTAGCCTTCAGTCTACTAGGTAACCTTGCAAGCAACACTTCCCTCTGTCTGTACAGTGGAGCAGTGCCCAGCCTGCCTCCCTCAAAGGACAGTCGGACATATGTGATAATGGTGGGAGGGGAGCTGTTCAGAGAAGCACAAAGTAGAGCAGAGATCAGCACTCAGCACTGTTGACAGTGACAAGAGAAAGGAAACGAACAAGCCGGGGGAAAGCTCAACAAGAAGACAGAAGGGACAAGGTGGACCAAGACAGAACTTTCTTCTCTAAAGAGGGGAAGGTGGAGAAAGACCCTGGGGAGAGGAGTGCAAGGGGATACCAGGCCTTCATCAGGCCAGGAGAGAGCTCCTGGGGGACAGCCAGCAGGACATGCTGAGTAAGCACATAGTGACGCCAGCCCAAGGCCACCTCTCCTTCAGGATGTGTGCATATTGGCATGTCAGGGAGGAGACACAGGAGGGCCCTCTAAGATAGTGTCTCTCAAACCTGTTGGACTGCTGTGCACACATACATTACACTCTCACACAAACTATTCACTCTTGCTATGAAGGGGAAATCTTGACATTTTTTGATTCTATTTCATTAAAACCAAATGCTAGTCAGGACCAATTAAATTCATTTTAGGTGGGCCACACACCATGCTTTGGAAAACACTGCCTTGTAACTTACAGAGGCAAACAGCTCTTACTTGGATGGGAAAACACCTATCTATGCCTGAGGTGCTCCTATGTGTCCCCTCCACCAAATCAGAGGAATAGCCACAGCCCCTGCTATCCTGCCCAAAGCTGCAAGGGACCCATACTCACCTGTGGCTGGAGACTGCTGGATACAGCTGGCTGTGCAGCCCCTAGAGAGGAAGCTTCATCCCCAGGTGGTGGTGCTCCTACTGCTGGCCCGCTGGATGGACCCCCCTCTTCTCGTTTGGTCAGAGGGCCCTTTTTTGTTGACTGCATTTTAATCTGCTGGGGCTTAGAGTTCATCGGAGAGTTGTTGGTGGTCTGTAGGAGCTGTGGGAACAAGGGGGTGAGGATGGGGCTGGAGCTGGAGGGCAGTGGCATCAAATTGGCTGCCCACCCCTGTGTTCCCACTCCTTTTCTCAGGGACTTCCCATTCCCTGGTCTTTTTTTTGAGACAGAGTCTTATTTTGTCGCCCTTGGTAAAGTGCCATAGCATCACAGCTCACAACAACCTCAAACTCCTGGACTCAAGTGATTCTCTTGCCTCAGCCTCCCAAGTAGCTGAGACTACAGGTGCCTGCCACAGTGCCCGGCTATTTTTAGAGACTGGGTCTTGCTCTTGCTCAGGCTGGTCTCGAACTCCTGAGCTCAGGTAATCTGCCTGCTTTGACCTCCTAGAGTGCTAGGATTACAGGTGTGAGCCACCACACCTGGCTCCATTCCCTGGAGTTGACAGTCTAGCGAGGAAGATGGCAGGAGGGCTGTGACAGAAGGCAGTGATAACAGAAGAGTTCTCATCCCTAGTCAGTGGCTTAGGATTGCCATGACCCTGGGCTTACTCCCTGCCTCTCACCAGCCCAGAAAGGCTCCGTCTTGTTCTCTGCTGCAGTTGCTGTCCTCACAGAGTAATCTGTGGACCTCTCTGCCACCTCCCACTCAGCTCAGCTTGCCCAGGGCCTGATGAGTCAAGCTTGAGGCTCCCTTGACTAATAAGGTGGCCAAGACTCCTCAGAGCATCAGCTACATCTCTAGCCCAGAATCCTACTGCTGCCCCTGTGGCAAGGATCTAGGGCAAGTTTTAACTTCAGGCCTCCCAAAGAAACCTAGAGAATGTCTCATTTGCTGGAAACATTCAGAGCCTGGCTATCAGAAATCTACAAAGCTACTATCGGTCAGGAGCAACTGTCTCAAAATCCTCCCTATGGCCCAAGTTCAAACTCAAACAAAGCAGGGAGGAGGCCCAGTGCATCTGTAAGGGGTACCTCAGTGTGTGCTATGGCCTCTGCCAAACTCCCAGCCAGTCATAGAGGAAAATGCCTCCAAGGACATGATCCCCACCTCCCCAACATACACAGTCCCAGGGTCACTATGGAGGGGCCCAAAGAAAGTCATTCTGGAAGAAAAGTCAGCTAAGGCTGATTCTAAGATCTTAGGCTGGGGCACTTCCTTCTCTAGATGGAGCAGGTGTCAAACCACTCTATCAAATGCCCCTGTAAGAGGCCACAAATCAGGTCTGCAGAGGGCAAATGTGGGCTCCAGGATATACAAACAGCTCAAACCCCAGGGGAACTTAGGCTCACAAGCCCCTGTGCTATCCAGCCCTCACTCCAACCAGACCTCTGCTCTGAGGGTAGACCTTGGTGCAGCCCCAACCAAGCCACAGGAGCCTGTGCTGGTATCTCGAATGGAGGCTGACCTTGGCTAAGCCCGGACAGTCTGCCACCAGTTTCCTATGGAGGGAAGCCATGCCCCAACCCCACCTTCTCTCTTCCATGGTCACCACCAAGACCCACAATGGGAGGCCAAGGGGCACCTCTCTGGATGTGCAGAGAAGATGGCACTGAGGCCACACCTCAGTGATGGTCCCACTCTCCCAAATCAGAGACTGTACCTCTATCCCTAAAAGTTAGGGAGTCTCCTCAGGGTTCCTCAAGAAGAGCCTGTTCAAGGTCACTAGAAGAGGAGTGACCCTGGGGGCCAGTAGGGAAGTCTGCCCCGGCCATACCTTAGTGATGGTGCCAACAGCCTTGGTGCGGCCTTCCCGGAACACCAGCCGTTGGTCTATGTGCAGGTACTCTGGGGTCTTGATGAAGCGAAAGTGAACAGTGGCCTTGTCCCCAGTACGCAGACAGTCCTTGTCCATGCTCAGAATGGTGGCCGTCTGCCTGATGCTCCCACAGTGCACTGCCAAGGGAGCCAGAGATCAAGACAGGCTTAAACCACTCTGTAGCCTCAGGACAAGGGGCAGCAACAAATCAAAGTATGAAATACACGCAAGCTGCGGCAGGGCAGGGCTTATCGCCAGGGCCCGTTCTTGGCTCTGATCAGGTTTCACACTCTCCCTCATTTTCTTCAGTACACCGCATCCCCTCACACCCTACTCAGCCCAGCGCAGACAGGGGTCCTAGTTCCTGGGCTTAAGGGGTACTCTGTTTGCACATGTGCCTCCTCACTGTACTGAGCTCCCCAGGACAAGGCCCTTGCCCATCTAACTCATCTTTGTCCCTAGGCCCTTGGCAACACCACGTGGCAACATACACAGTGGTATTCAGCAGACATTGGCTGAACAATGCAGGTGAGATCCTTCGGCATAGTGTCTACAGGACTGAGTAAACGCTGCGGTCCCTGGCTGGAGCACAGAATGGCATCACTAGACACAATGAAGAAGACTTGCTGCTTGGCTGGAGCTGCAACTGCGGGACTTGGGTCGCTGGGAGCACTTTCTCAAGGGAGCTAGCACAGGGGCCTCCCACCCATGGCCTGGCCTCCTACCCATGGCCTGGTAGCGCGGGCTAATCGTGGTGGGGTGGTGGAGGACGAGAATCTCAGCCTCAAACTCCCAGGAGGCTTGGGGATTCAAGCGTGGGGAAACCATCACCATGCCCTTCCGGATGGACGATCGCTTAATCTGAAAGACAGAGGGAACCCCAGTCCTCAGGGACAATGATGCCTTCTGGTTTTATCCCCTGGTCCTAAAGACCACCCCAGCTGAGCCTGGCCCCTCACCATACTGGACCACTAGCTTTGTAGGGTGGCCAGCACAAACAGACTTAGTGCTATCTGGGAAGCCCAGACACTGCTACTGGGGGTCAGGAAAGATTTCATGCAAGAACTGGCATTTCAGTTTCTGGGCCTCGAATGATGGAAGAGAAGGAAAGGCAGGCAAGCAATCAGGGGGAAGGGATAGTTGATCATGATCTAACCACTGAGGAGAGAAGAGAAAGTCCCACTTTTCCTGGTTAATTTGGTTGGCAAAAAAAGTAGATGAACTCAGGGCTAGCACTACCCCAAAGCCCAGGAGGTAGAAGGATGAATGGGAAGGGGACCTGGAGTAGACCCCAATGGCTCTATGCAGATGGATCGTCCTATCTGATCTCCCCACTGAGCTGGGAGCACCCTGCTCAGGCACCAAAGGAAGAAAGCTTAGGAGGCAGTCCTGGGTTCAAGTCCTGCCTCTAGCACTTATAAGCTGTGTGTCTTAGACAATTCCCTGGGCCTCATCTGTCAAAATGAGGTCAGGAATCCCTACCTTGCAGACCAGCTGGAGACGATGAGTCAAGCTTCTGGCCCAGAGCCTTGCATAATAGAGCCCAAGGGGAGTTTTTCGTGTCATCACCACTCACCTTCTTCAGCGCGAAAGATGCTGTCTGGCCCCCACGAACCTCCTTGACAGGCATGCGTTTGCGATGGATGGATTTGACAGCAATGGACAGGAAATTACCCAGGGGGTCTGGGCCCAGCAGCAGTGTGTCATTCAGCTTGATCAGGCCTCTCAATGTTGTCCCCGACACCACTGTCCCCACACCCTACCAAGGAGAAGACCCTGGCTTGGTAAGTCCATCCTTACCACAGACCCACCCTTTGATGCCCCTGTAGTAGGCCCACCCAGCCACACCCCAGAGCCACTCACGGGCACAGAGTAGGTGTCATCAATCTGAAACTCAGCAGGCTCTTCCTCCCTATAGCTGGTACGGGGGGAGAGGAGGTTGAGGAACATCTTCAGCAGATCTAGGTTCTCGCCTGTAACATTGGAGATCTGGAATATTGGGCACATCCTAAATGGAGGGACAGAGGAAGGGAGGAGAGAGGAGCTCAGGTGGCCCACTCCTGCCTTGACACAGGGTAGAGCAGCAGCAGGGCTCCAGGAGCAGATGCTGCTGCTCACGACTCCACCTTTCCCTTACCCACCTCCAAGGGCTTGCCCCTTCTGCCTGGCCCTAGTAAACTTCTACTTAGCCTTGCTCCAAGGCCTTCTTATCTTCCTTGGTTTTGTCTCTGAAACCTGTCCCCTTCCTGCTGCTCCACCACTACCCTACTTTGGAACCTCAAGACTGCTTCTTCCTCCTGAAGCAGCAGCATATCTTTCTATACGTGCTTCCTTAAAATCCTTAATGACCTCTCCATCACAGATGATAACATGAATCCCTTGTCCCAACGTTCCCAGCCCTTCAAACTTGGGCTTGTATCATCTCTGCAGATGTGTTTCTCACAAAGTCTCGCAGTCCAGCCACATCGGAAAACTCTCCCTCCCCTCACAGCTTGGCATTTTCCTGCCCCTGTGGATTTGCTCACTTGGACCTTCCTTCCTCCACTCCTTCCTTTTTATCCAACTGCCAGACTCTTCTCATTCTTTAGATCTTATCTCAAATACCACTCCTTCCATGAAACCTTTGCTGGATGGACATACTCGACTCCTCTGAGTTCCCAGAGAGCTTTTGTGTCTCTGTTACACATGACTACATCTGATTTTCCATCAGAGTCATCTAAATGGGCTCAATTTCACCTATTCAGGGTGAATTAAATTCTAGAGATCAGGAATTATACATTCCCCACAGCTCTGAGAGTAGTTCCTGCATAGAATGGGGCTATCTGGAACATGCCCCTCTGTTGGCCAGATAGAGGCATCAGAGAAGAGGCACTGGAAGGAAGCCAGACTGTTCTGGGTCCTGCACTGCAGACCAAGTCAGGAGCCAGATCACTGCTGAGGAGCCCCCAGGTTCTGGGCAAAGAGGCAGAGTTAATGAAGTTCATCGTTATCAAGAGAGTATCTCTGACCAAAGAGCTTAACATTTCAAGGACAAGGGCTGTGCTCAAGTCAAGTCTGAATCCTCAATCTCTAGATGAAGAGCCTAGCAGAACAAACAGCCACAAAATATTTAAGTAATGAAAGGATACATTAATAAGTAGATGCCAAAACTGATCTATGATTAAAGAGATTTTCAGGAATAATAGTCTAAAGAATTAATAACAGTTATAGAACATAACTGTGTACAGTTCTAAGTGCTTTATATACATCATTTCCAGCACCATGAGAGTCCTCTGAGGAATGTAATATTACTTCCATTTCATAGATAAGGACACTGAAGCCTTAGCGGGGATTCCAATCTCAGGAAAGCCAGCATCTCAGAATCTGGGTCACCTGCTACAGCCCCCAGGCAACAATGCCAACCTGGGAGACCTTGGGCTAAGACCAGAAATTTCTATTTCTCCAAACTCTGAATAATAAAAGGTATTCTGATATAGCGTTTTCATGAAACCTCATGCCCAAACAGCCACACTGGGCCCATCACTTGCTGCAGCTCTGCCAGCAAGGGTGCCTGCCCGGAAGTGTATGCCGCCACAGGTTACCTCTCAGAGCTGAAGTTGGAGGCTGTAACAATCACATCATCCTTGCTCTGTACCAGCACGGGAATCTTCCGGCAACCTGGTGACTTCAGCAAGCGTTGTAACAGCTTCAGGGTTTCTTAAAGGGTGAAATGGAACAGAATTAGGGGACATAGCCTTCTCTTTGGCCAGGCTTCCAGGGTAAGATGGGTCCACTCATTACTGATGCAAGCAGAAGACAGACAGACGGACCAGTGTTAAATGCCACAATGCCTAGAGAAGCAAAAAGGAGGATCAAAACTCTGGGTGGGTACACACTGCTAGAGAGCACATGGTCTGCTTTCTAAGGCTCTGAGTCTGAAACCTAACAGATTTCTCCAGAGTCTCTAAAAAACCCCACATCCTATAAGCAAGTGACTCTTGGGGAACAAGGGGATCCCTGAGAAAACTGGTGTTATTCCCAGAATGCACCGCTTCTTGGAAAAATTTCACCTGACAAAAAGGCTCTCTTAGAGGCCAGGTGTGGTGGCTCACACCTATAATCCTAACACTCTGGGAGGCTGAGGCAGGTAGATTACTTGTGCTTAGGAGTTCGAGACGAGCCTGAGCAAGAGTGAGATCCTTCTTTATTAAAAATAGAAAAACTAGGCACAGTGCCCATAGCACAGTGGCTACAGCACCAGCCACATGCACCGAGGCTGGCGGATTCGAGCCCAGCCCAGGCCAGCTCAAAAACAATGACAACTGCAACAACAACAATAAAAATAGCCAGGGGTTGTGGCAGGCCCCTGTAGTCCCAGGTACTTGGGAGGCTGAGGCAAAAGAATCACTTAAACCCAAGAGTTTGAGACCAGCCTGAGCAAGAGTGAGATCCTTCTTTACTAAAAATAGAAAAACTAGGCACGGTGCCCATAGCACAGTGGCTACAGCACCAGCCACATGCACCAAGGCTGGCGGATTCAAGCCCAGCCCAGGCCAGCTCAACAACAATTACAACTGCAACAACAACAACAATAAAAATAACCAGGGATTTGGGCGGCGCCTGTGGCTCAAGGAGTAGGGCGCCGGTCCCATATGCCAGAGGTGGCAGGTTCAAACCTAGCCCTGGCCAAAATCAAAAAAAAAAAAAAAAAAATAACCAGGGATTGTGACAGGCCCCTGTAGTCCCACGTACTTGGGAGGCTGAGGCAAAAGAATCACTTAAGCCCAAGAGTTTGAGGCTGCTGTGAGCTATGATGCCATTGCACTCTACCGAGGGTGACACAATGAGACTCTGTTTCAAAATAAATAAATAAATAATAAAAATAGAAAAACTAGGGCCAGGCATGGTGGCTCACACCTGTAATCCTACCACTCTGGGAGGCCAAAGCAGGTAGATTGCCTGAGCTCACAGGTTGGAGACCAGCCTGAGCCAGAGCGAGACCTCATATATAAAAAATAGCCGGGCCTTATGGTGGGCGCCTATAGTCCCAGCTACTTTGGAGACTGAGGCAAGAGAATCACTTGAGCCCAAGAGTTTGAATTTGCTGTAAGCTATGACACTCTACTGAGGGCGAGAAACTGAGACTGTCTAAAAAAAAAAAAGCCAGATGGGGTGGCTAACACCTGTGATCAATCCCAGCACTCAGGGAGGCTGAGGCGAGTGGATTACCTGAGCTCACAACCTCAAGACCAGCCTGAGCCAGAGTGAGACCTCTGTCTCTAAAAATAACTGGGTGTTGTGGCAGGTGCCTGTAGTAGTCCCAGCTGTTTAGGAGGCTGAGGCAAGAGGATCGCTTGAGCCCAAGAATTTGAGGTTGCTGTGAACTATGACACCATTGTACTCTACCAAAGGCAAGAAAGTGAGATTTTGTCTCAAAAAGAAAAAAAAAAAAAGGCTCTCTTGGACATTTTGAAGTCTACACAGACCTTTATTAGGAGGTCTTCCAAAAGTTCACCTCCCCATTCTCTTCTACCATCCTCAACAGTGAGGGAGAGAGGCACAAAGGCCCAGTCCTGCAAACCTGTGTTGAAGCTTTGGTGGCAAAAGGTAGTCAGATCTCTGCCCAAACTTCTCCATATATATCCAGCTTAGCTGGTGGAACCCAACTTCTTCTGCCTGGGGTCATCTGAAAAGAGGGGCCAGATCAGGGATCTCAAGGATCCTCTGTTTAGAACCAGAAGGAACAAACAACAGAGGATAATTCCAGCCTATGTTCAGACCAAGAGCTAAACAGGGGAGGAAGAAGAAGATTCTGGGCTAAAACCTTAATACAGCAGGTGACAGAGTGGCTGCTGCTAGCTGGAGGCTTCACTTACCTTGCAGGATGTTGGCAGGACACATGTCAATCTTGGTGACTACCACAAAGACAGGTACATTGAGTGCCAGTGCCAAGCCCAAGTGCTCCTTGGTCATCCCCACGATGCCAGCATTGCTGCCCACCTACCCCAACATAGAAAGGAACTGTCAGGGAAAGGGAGGCAGAGACTGCTGCAAGTTGGGCACAGATCACTTTAGCCCCTGACTCAATGATGCAGGCTATCAAAATCTGAGGAGACTTGTGAACAATAAAGAAGATAAACCCAGACAGCCTGGGAAAACAACTGATTTATCCCTGGCCCTCAGTCTCCTCATCTGTAAAATGGGGAGATAACAATACCCACTTTATTTATTTATTTATTTTTGGGAGACAGAGTCTTACTGTGTTGCCCTCGTTAGAGTGGCATGGCGTCACAGCTCACAGCAACCTCAAACTCTTGGGCTTAAGAGATTCTCTTGCCTCAGCCTCCCAAGTAGCTAGAACTACAGGTGCCCGCCACAAATGCCAGGCTATTTTTGTTATTGTTGTTGTAGTTGTCATTGTTGTTTAGTGGGCCCAGGTGGGTTCAAACCCAGTGTATGTGGCCGGTGCCCTAGCCACTGAGCTACAGGTGCCAAGCCACAATACCCACTTTAGAAGGTTGAGATTTAAATGTCATAACAAATATGAAAGGTCCAGCACACAACCAGCATAAACTAGGTGTTCAAGCTATGACAGCTGTTACTACTGTTACTATTCCTCCTAGTAAAAACGAATGTTTTCTTTTTTTTTTTAATTTTATTTATTTATTTATTTTTGAGACAGAGTCTCACTATGTCACCCTCAGCAGAGTGCTGTGGTGTCACAGCTCACAGCAACCTCAAACTCCTGGGCTCAAGCGATTCTCCTGCCTCAGCCTCCCAAGTAGCTGGAACTACAGGCGCCCGCCACAACGTCCAGCTATGTTTTTGGTTGTAGTTGTCATTGTTTTAGCTGGCCTGAGCCAGGCTCAAACCCGCCAGCTCCAGTGCATGTGGCTGGAGCTCTACTCACTGAGCTATGGGCACTGAGTCACAACGAATGTTTTAAATACCATCATAAAGACTAGTTAAATAAATTAAAGCACATGTACAAAAAGTGTCATACAAAAGAAAGAAACTTATCTATTAATATGGACTAATCACTAAGATGTATCTTCAAGGGGAAAAGGACAAGGTATACACGTTATGCTACCATGGAAAGAAGTGAGTGGTGATTGTAGCATGGTTTGAAAAAAGCAGCCGTAAGACATTTGGGGACATCTGAGATAATATAAACATAGACTAGCTAGCGGAAGATGTCAGGGAACTATTATTCATTTTCTTGGTTACAATAACAGTAGGACACAGTCCTTACTTTTAGGAGCTGTATGCTGAAATATGTGGCAAAGAGTCACAATCTCTACAATCTACTTTCAAACAATTCAGCAAAAACAAACAAACAAAAACCCATATGTACATATGTGTACATATATACACATACGTATCCATCACATATACATGTAATTATGACAAAGTGTTAATGGTGTTGAATCTAAGTGCTGGGTTTATGTATTCATTATATTATTCTTTTAATTTTTCTGAATGTTTGAAATTGGAGGAATTGGAGACAATATACACACTTGGTGGTATATTGCCCATTTTCGGCAGGTACACAAAAAACTGGAAATACCAGATGCTTCCAGGAAGAAAACTGGACAAAAGAAGAAGGAACACTTTTCACTATAAACCCTTTGCCACCTTTTTATTTTTGCACCATATAAATGTATTATTTACTAGGACAAAATAAAATTGTAAAGAAAAAATGCCATGACATATTTCTATAGTGCTTTATCCATTCCTGAATGTCTGTACTGAGATGCTCATTTGATCGTTACAGCTCAAAGATGAGTCACCATCCTGCTGACATAGCTGACCTGTGACTGACTGTGTTCCCTTGTCCCACATCAGGACACCTCTACAATCTTCCTCCCAATTTTTCCCGTTCCCTTCAACCACCTTTCCAATCCGACCCAGACTTCCTATTGCTCTTCCCAACCTGGATAAGAGAGTGCTCTATCTATGCCATTTATGTATATTAAATATTTTTTCCTGAAAATCCAATGTCATAAAAAATAATGAAACATTTCATTATTTTATGCAGAAATTTAAGTATTTGGATCACAGACTAAAAGTCAGACAATGTGAATATAATGTTTTATATGGGGTGAACACACTTCCATTAACTGGTCTTGCTCACTGTAGTTCAAGAGCTGACAAGAGTGTTCTTACCGTATGTCCTGCCTCGCTTTACCACACTCTACCTTGGGGAGAATTTCCTTGAGAACCTGTGTTTGTGGGGCAACTTGATCAAGTTAGCTACAAACAGATGCTTATGTTTACTACACTTATGAATCCAGGCAGCTGAAGCAATCAGGAAATGGGGAAAGGCTTTAGGAAGGACTTGCCAAGGGAAAACTTGTTTAGTTGCATAAGTGCACTCTTGCTCTCTCCCTTCCCTTCTTCCCTTCTCCTCCCATCCTCCATGAAAGCCATGGACTTGTGCACAGGTTGTGGGCCTCACCACTTCCACTCTCTGTCCAGAAACCCAAAGGCAAGCTTAACAACATGATCCAACGCAGAGCCCTCTGCTTCCTTTCCTTTCAGTTAATCTACACAATGAACTGCTTAAAACTACACTACAAGCTCCTCAGGATTCCCGCCCCCCTCCCCCCCCGCAGCCTTATTCACTGCTGTATCACCAGGCCCAGCACAGTCCCAGGCACCAGGAGCCTGCTGACAGGGGCTGTACACTGGGTGGTCCTCCTCCCTGCATCTGGAAGAGGCCACCTCTCAGGCCCTTTTGACTGCTGCCCATGTCTTCTATGGTGCTCTCTTTCACTTTCTCACCAAGCTTCCCTTCTCTAAGAAGGGTGCCTCCTCTCTAGAGTAGGCCAACCCCCTGGAGAAAGCATTCCTGAAGGTAATAAGGAAGTCCCAGGAGAAACCCTCCTCTATGCCCCTGCAAAAAGCCAGAGAGGTCTGCAATGGTACCCAGTTTTTACCAAGGGGCTCCCTTCCCGGTGTAATACAGGAGAGAGATCAAGGTTCATACCCAGAAGCAATTATAAGCTTAGAGGACTAGGTACCCCTGCAACACATGCCATCCTTAACAGTGTCAAGGTTCTTTTATTTATTTATTTATTTGTTTGTTTGTTTGAGACACAGTCTCATTTTGTTGCCTTATTTATTTGTTTACAGAGTCTCATTTTGTTGCCTTCAATAGAATGCGTGGTGTCATAGCTCACAGCAACCTCAAACTCTCTGGGCTCAAGTGATCCTCTTGCCTCAGCCTCCTGAGTAGCTGGCACTATAGGCATCCACCACAATGCCTAGCTAGTTTTTCTATTTTTAGTAGAGACAGGATCTCACTCTTGCTCAGGCTGGTCTTGAACTCCTGAGTTCAAGCAACCAACCTGCCTTGGCCTCCCAGAGTGCTAGGGTTATAGGCATGAGCCACTGTGCCCAGCCCTTAGAACAATTTCAAACCATTGCATGTAACCAGCCCCCAAGAAGCCCTACTGAAGCCTCCCCTCCTTGGAGGGCCTCACACTTACCATGAGCATGCAGAAGTCAGGCAAATGGCCAGTCATGCCAAAGACAGTGGTCTTCAAGTACTTCTCATGGCCAGCCAAATCGATGAAAGTAATAACCTTAGTGGACTTCTCACAGATCTTTGTCCACTCTAGGCTGCCACCGTGGCTGTCAGGCTTGTTCACCACATTGCCTTGGCTGTCAAAGCCCAGAATGTCGTTCCCCACACTGCTGGTGCGCCCAGATTCAATCTCATGTTTGTGGCGGAAGAGTTTCTGACGGGCAAAGCCTCGGCCATTGTCCAGCTCCCCATGTGTCAGGACCCCCAGAAGCGTGCTTTTGCCGGCATCCACGTTGCCCACTACTGCCACCCTGCATGTACATGAACCCATACATCCATGTGAGAGTCAGTGGGTAAGAGAAGTAAGAGACAACTCAGAACCCTGTAACGGGATCCATGAGTCCAGGCTCGCCCCAAGCCCCTCCTACCCACAGAAGAGCACATTGAGAATGTTCCTGGAACTGTATCCAGGGAGTAGAAAGAGTTATTCAGGACCTGGGCTCCCACAGTGACCATCTCTCTTAACTCCCACTACCTTCCCCACACTGCCAGGAAGAGCCCCAACGCTACAAGAGGCACAAAAGGCCTCTGCCATCGCCCTGGTTTCCAGCTTCACAGGCTGACAGGAAAGTAAATGCAGCCCACAGAACGGATGACTGGCCCCTCTCCCACTCCTCCCAAAGGGAAATATTTAGGGACGGGCCAGTGTAGAAATAGAGAATGGAGCTATCATGTTCCTGGATGCCTTAGGAAAAGAAAGGAAGGGAAGGGGGGTACTCCCACTCCAAGCGTCACAGGCTCAATCACCTGCTCTGTGAAGAATGGGGATCCCTGAACTGACCTGAAGCCTCCTCACCTGACCTCCAGGAAGTCATTGTCTCCAACTCGTTTCCGGACCAAATAATCACGAACCCGGCCCCCAGCTTCTTGACGTTCCCGCAGGAGGATGACGTCAGCCTCTATCTGTTCTGCCATGCTCTTCACTGTGGCATAGGAGGCCTCCATGTCAGCTTCGCTCAGCCCATACTCAGTCCCATCTGGTGATCAAAGCCCAGACATCAGCAGGAGAGGTGGTCCTGACCAATAAGCCACCCAGTCAACCCCTCCTAACAAAGGCCCTGCTGGACACTAGAAAGAAACACAATGCTTTCTAGCTGAAAAAAAAACTTGGATACACATAGAATTAAAGCATGATAGTGCCACAGGCTTACCCATCAAGCAGGGCATTCATTAATTCATTCAACAACAATCACTGAGGCTCTCCTAGGTATTATGCCAAGCCTCATGCTGGGTACTGGGACCTACAGGTGCCCCTAGCAAGCTCACAGCCCAGCAGGAGAAGAGAGACAGGAAATTAATTAATTGCAATACAGCTCAAGTATGTGCTATAGAAATGTGCACAGAGAACATAAAGCACTGCCTAGGGGAGCTGAGGATAGCTCTGCCTAGTGCCAAGGCTAAGCTGGGTCTCCAGGTGTGAGAAATGAGCCTGCAGAGGAAGGAGGAAGGACGTCCTAGCCAGAGGGCAAAGCATGGAGCGTGGCAGACTGTGGCGTGTTCAAAGACCAGGAAGCAGCTCAGCATGTTGGGGGAACAGAATGCGTAATGTGTGTGTGTGGGGGGGGGGGCAGACAAGAGGTGGAAGTGGGTACAGCAGATGGATAATAGACAGCAGCAAGGCACCTTTTGTGGCCGTGAGAAGTCTGGAGGGTTCGGGAGGAAGCAAAGGGATCAGACCACTGTGGGTTAGACAGATCTAGGCAGCAGGAGAGGGTACGGTGGCCAGCAAGGGACCAGGAAGGGGGAGCCCAGTTGGGAGTAACTCTAATAATCTAGGCAAGAGATAATGAGGATAGGAAGATGGAGGAAAATGGGGAAGGATTTAAGAATTATTTTAGAGATAGATTTTGTTTGTTTGTTTGTTTGTTTGTTTTTTGTAGAGACAGAGTCTCACTTTATGGCCCTTGGTAGAGTGCCGTGGCCTCACACAGCTCACAGCAACCTCCAACTCCTGGGCTTAAGCGATTCTCTTGCCTCAGCCTCCCAAGTCGCTGGGACTACAGGCACCCGCCACAACGCCCAGCTATCTTTTGGCTGCAGTTTGGCCGGGGCCGGGTCTGAACCCACCACCCTCGGTATGTGGGGCCGGCGCCCTACCGACTGAGCCACAGGCGCCGCCCTTAGAGATAGATTTTTAATTGAGGTGGTTCAGGTGAAATGTCCCAATAAGCAGCTGGAAAATGAGTTTGAGCTCAGGATGAGGAAAGCAGTCACATGGAAGAAAGGATCAATCAATCAGTTATTGAGTACCCCATCAGGTGCTTTCTAAATTTTCAGATTTAATCCCCACATCACTGCCTCAGCCATTCCCCCTGCTGTCCTGACTCCAAGAGCACCCTGTTCCTTTCCTAGGTTAATCTAGGCAACCCTCTTCTCTTTCACCAACTCCAAAGATCTCACAGCACCAAGTATTCTTTTTTTTTTGAGACAGAGCCTCAAGCTGTTACCCTGGGTAGAGTGCCGTGGCCTCACAGCTCACAGCAACCTCCAACTCCTGGGTTTAAGCAATTCTCTTGCCTCCGCCTCTCAAGTAGCTGGGACTACAAGCGCCCACCACAACACTCGGCTATTTTTTTTTTTTTTGGTTGCAGCCATCATTGTTGTTTGGCGGGCCCGGGCTGGATTCGAACCCACCAGCTCAGGTATATGTGGCTGGCGCCTTAGCTGCTTGAGCTACAGGTGCTGAGCCAGCACAAAGTATTCTTTTGTTGTTGTTGTTGTTTTTGGCTGAGGCTGGGTTTGAACCCACTACCTCCAGCATATGGGACCAGAGCCCTACCCCTTTGAGCCACAGGCACCGCCCTAGCACAAAGTATTCTTATCTTCTCTTCCTGCCCCTCCAAATAAGCTCAAGCTTCTAAACTATGGAAAGGAAAACCACCCTCTGCCTTGGCTCTGAGTATCTGCAGAGCTGCCATCTCCTCTTTTTGCCACCAAACATCTGAGGCACAATCGGCACATCATCTCCCCCCACCTACCCCGTTAGAATGTGCTGATTCGAGGAAAGACTGCAGTTTTCACAAAATTACAAGTGGCCTTCTAACCACTCTTTGCTTGACCCCAACAGTACTCCACACTGCTGGCCACCCTGCTGCCTTTCCTTCCCAGGTCCCTCCCTCCCACTCTGCTCAGCCATCACCTGCCCACTCCTGGTGCCTCCCCTCCTCTGTCTCCCTTTTGTCCCTGAATGCCGGTCTTCTCCAGTAGTCTATCAGTGGCTCTCTTCTCTTTCTATGGCTTCATTTCTAGAATGACCCTATTCCCAGAGCACCAGACTTAATTTCCAATTGCTTGGATAACTCCTAGAAATCTAACATCCAAGCCTAAACACCACCTACCCTTTAAACAACAGCACAAAACCTAACATTAAGAAAACATTTTAGGCCGGGCACGGTGGCTCACACCTGTAATTGTAGCACTCTGGGAGGCCGAGGTGGGTGGATTGCTTGAGCTCAAGAGTTTGAGACCAGCCTGAGTAAAAGCGAGACCCCATCTCTACTACAATAGAAAAACTGAGGCAAGAAGATCGCTTGAGCCTAGGAGTTGGAGGTTGCTGTGAGCTATGACGCCATGGTACTCTACCCAGGTCAACAGCTTTAGACCCTGTTTCAAAAAAAAAAAAAAGAAAGAAAGCATTTTAAGGCCTGGCACCGTGGCTCACGCCTATAATCCCAACACTCTGGGAGACTGAGGCAGGCAGACTGCTTGAGCTCAGAAGTTTGAGACCCAGTCTGAGCAACAGCAAGACTGTCTTTTTTTATTTGTTTTTGTTTTTTGCAGTTTTGGCTGGGGCCAGGCTCGAACCTGCCACTCCCGCTACATGGGGCTGGCGCCCTACTCCTTGAGTGACAGGCACCGCCCAAGACCCTGTCTCTTAAAAAGAATAATAAAATAGGCTCGGTGCCTGTAGCTCACATACACTGAGACTGACAGGTTTGAACCCAGCCCAGGCCTGCCAAACAATGACAACTACAACAAAAAAATAGCCAGGCACTGTTGTGGGCACCTGTAGTCCCAGCTACCTGGGAGACTGAGGCAAGAGGATCTCTTGAGACCAAAAGTTTGAGGTTGCTGTGAGCTGTGAGCTGTGACACAACGGCATTCTACATAGGGCGACAGAGAGATTGTCTCAGAAAAAAAAAAAAAGAAAAGAAAGCATTTTAGTTCTCACTGTAACCCTGTGAGGTAGGTATTACTGTTCCCTTCTAATAGAAGGATAAATGGAACCCAGGGAAGGCTGGGAGGGAACAGAGGGGCCGTGTGGACCAAGGTCTTTGTATTTCAAACCTAGCGCCTCTCCTCTAGCAAGGCTCTTTCTACCGCCTGACCAGTTCCTCCTCTTACTGTCCCTGTTTGTGACAACAACAATACCATCCTTCCAGGCTCGTCAGTCTAATCCTACAGATTCTAACATTCTATCTTGCCCTTTTTCTCTGCTGTTTACCCTTTTTGCCAAACCAAAGCCACCAGCCTGATTCAGGCCCTTATTCTACCCTAACTGCCACAATAGACTCTTAACTGGCTGAGCAAATCTCGTCTCTATTCTCTCCAACCATCCTACATGGACTCCCCCACAGGTAAGAGCCTATATAAAGTACCTCTCTGATGGTGTATGTCCACGTCAAAGCCTCCGAATGGCTTCCCAGGCCCAACAGCCTCCCCCACTTATTCCACATCGCCTCCCTGTTCTTCTCTTGTAAACTTATCCCAGTACAAGTGGATAGGTCCCATACACATCCCCCCCTCACCCTCAGGATTCCCTGCACAGTCCTACCTCTACACCTTTGCTCATGAATTTCCTGTCCTAGAAAGCCCTCCAGTGTACCTCCTGCTGACACAATAGTGTACTATTCAGGCCCACACATGCATGCATCTCCCTTACGTCATTTGCCATGAACTACCCAGTGTACAGTACCTCGGATACTTGTCCTCCTTCCTACCATACGTAAGCATCTTCACGACACAGACCACAACTCAACAATTCCTTGATGCCCCATGAGGGATGCCTTTCCTATATCAAGTCCTCAAATGTTTGTAAAATGTAAAACAATTTAACAAAGAGGGAGTGGCAGGGCTGGGGAGTTTCTAAATGCATGGCCAAATGAGCTCTGAAAAGCTTTTGGGTTAGACAAGGGCTATCGGAATTGCTCCTGAGAAGGCTGGCTAACTTCTTGCCTGACTGCTCCCCAGTTCTATCCAACCTCCCCTGCTTCTGTGCTTTCAGGTCCTGCTCCACACCAGGGGCCAGCGTCAAGGTCACCTTGTCCATCAGGGCTCTCCGTCAGTCACATTACCCTTCTCCAGCATGCATTGCATTCCTCACTCTGTAGGAGTGAAGACAAAGGCTGAGGAGAAAAGCCGCAGAGGTCCAATTACTAAAGGCCACATACTCTGCCATGCCCTACCCTAATCAGATTTCTGTCCTGCTAGCTCACTTACCTTTCCTACATGCGTTCTCAGGTTCAATGTGCTGCAAAGGCTCCCCAGACTTCTAGGACAACAGTTTAACCTTTTTGGCACTGGCATTCAAGGACCCTCAAGATCCGGGGCCTATCTCCCTGTCCAGCCTCCCGCCTGCCACTCTCAACCTCACATTCTCCATTCCTCTCTTACTGGACTACTTCTGGTCCACCAAATATTCCAGACCTCATGATTTTATGCATGCGGTTCTCTCTGCCCACTCACTACTGCCTCCGTTTACCTAGAAAACTCCTGCTCATTCTTTAGAATCAATCCAAGGGGTGGGTGCCCTGTGAAGCCTTTCCTGACTCCCCCACAAAGACTTAACATTCTTCCTAGGTTTCCTGAACTTCTAATACAGTACCCTATTCTTAGAAAGTCATGACTTTGGCCAGGCGAGGTGGCTCACGCCTGTAATCCCAGCACTCTGGGAGGCTGAAGCAGGAGGATTACTTGAGCTCAGGAGTTCGAGACAAGCCTGAGCTAGAGAGAGACCCTGTCTCTAAAAAATAGCCAGGCATTGTGGCAGGTACCTGTAGCTCCAGCTACTAGGGAGGCTGAGGCAAGAGAATCATTTGCACCCAAGAGTTTGAAGTTGCTGTGAGCTATGACACCATGGCACTCAACCCCAGGGTGACTGAGTAAGACTCTGTCCAAAAAAAAAAAAAAAAAGTCATGATTTAGAATTTGAGAAATGAACAAGGTTCCCTTTGAAAGAAATCACATAGTCTATCAACTATAACCTGAGACCCTTAAAAAACTATGGCAAGTACCAACACTAGTTAACATTTATATAGTGCTTGCTATATACCAAGTGATTTTCTTTTTTTTTGTTTTTTGAGACAGAGTCTCACTTTGTCACCCTTGGTAAGGGGCCGGGGTGTCATAGCTCAAAGCAACCTCAAACTCTTGGGCTCAAGCAATTGATTCTCTTATCTCAGGCTCCCAAGTAGCTGGGACTACAGGTGCTCTCCACAATGCCTGGCTATTTTTTTTTTTTTTTGTAGAGACAGAGTCTCACTTTATGGCCCTCGGTAGAGTGCCATGGCATCACACAGCTCACAGCAACCTCCAACTCCTGGGCTTGAGCGATTCTCTTGCCTCAGCCTCCCGAGTAGCTGGGACTACAGGCGCCCGCCACAACACCCAGCTATTTTTTTTTTGGTTGCAGTTCAGCCGGGGCCGGGTTTGAACCCGCCACCCTCAGTATATGGGGCCGGCGCCTTACCGACTGAGCCACAGGCACCGCCTGATGCCTGGCTATTTTTAAAGACAAGGTCTCGCTCTGGCTCAGGCTCGTCTCCAACCAGTGAGCTCAGGCAATCCAACCGCCTTAGCCTCCCAAGTGCTAGGATTACAGGTGTGAGCCACCAGGCCCAGACAAGTGATTTTCTTGAATTCTCACTTAATCTTCACTTATTACACCAAGGGATAAATTCTATTATTATCTCTAATGGAAGACAAGGAAAAGAGTTAGTAGGTAAATCAGGCCTGCCCGGCCATGCCTGTAGCTCAGTGGCTGGAGCGCCAGCCACATACACTGGAGCTGGCAGGTTCGAACCCAGCCTGTGCCTGCCAAACAACAATGACAACTACAACCAAAAAATAGTGGCGCGTTGTGGCAGGCGCCTGTAGTCCCAGCTACTTGGGAGGTTGAGGCAAGAGAATTGCTTGAACCCAAGCCGGGCGTTGTGGCGGGCGCCTGTAGTCCCAGCTACTTGGGAGGTTGAGGCAAGAGAATTGCTTGAACCCAAGCCAGGCGTTGTGGCGGGCGCCTGTAGTTCCAGCTACTCCGGAGGCTGAGGCAAGAGAATCGCTTAAGCCCAGGAGTTGGAGGTTGCTGTGTGAGCTGTGTGAGGCCACGGCACTCTACCGAGGGCCATAAAGTGAGACTCTGTCTCTACCAAAAAAAAAAAAGAATTGCTTAAACCCAAGAGTTTGAGGTTGCTGCGAGCTGTGATACCACAGCACTCTATCCAGGGTGACATAGTGAGACTCTGTCTCAAAAATAAATAAATAATAAAATAAAATAACCTTAAATTAAGCATATATACTTAAAGAGCACATTCTTCTGCAATGCTTAGACTTTTTCAATATTTCATTTATCTGTACAAAATTTCTCTAAAGTAGTATGGGGAAGGTATCATTGTTCCCATTTTACAGGGAAGGACATGACAAACAGAGGTGACGCCCCAAGGAAATCAGTGATGAAATCGACCCTTGGAGGCCTTACATCTGTGTTAGTCCTCTGTTTGATGTTCCAACTCGTTTTACTAGTTATGATCTCTTTCTACTTCTAAAGAATTTCAGCAAGAAGGAGTCATTATGAAATCTAATGGCATCCAGTTGGTAGATGCAAGGACAATGCTTGGGTATGTAGATGTGTTAATGAACGTCTGACATCTTCTTATGCTTTGCCATGGGTTAATTAGTTGTGAGTACCAAGACTAGGTCAAATTCACAGCATCCACATAAAGGCTAAGGGGAAAAGGGGAGTCTTAAAAATCTGGATCTGTAAAGAACAGTTGCAACACTTGTCAAAACTGACCTATACATCGTTTCTCAAGTGGTTCATCTTATTACAGCAAGCCAGATGTGCACCAGACATCAAAGCTTTCAAAAGACTACCAAAGATCTCCTACTCACCAAAATGGAATGGCTTTTTCTAAACCTGACACTCATTGCTGCTTCTGTAGCACTTGACAATGCTAATTAACTCCTTTTCTTGACATGCAACCTCTTGGTTTGCCTATCTTTCTGACCATGCATGCTTTCTTTTAGAAGATAAGACCTACAACGTGGGAGGTGGCAGCAAGGATGGGATGAAAGGGATAAGTATGAAAGATATGTAAGGCCTATAATTTAAGGATAGATGTGTAAGGAAGGCATAGTTGTATCTGGAGATCAAACCCTTCTTCCTTCTATCACTCTTGTTAGTATTTCCAAATACTTGTAACTGAGGTTATTTGTATATACGCCATCTTTCTTCCTTGGGGCAGGGACCAGATTTCAAGTATCCAAAAGAGCTCTGCAACAGTATCAACCCTCAGAAGATACTTAATGTTTTAAAAACACACACACACACACACACACAAAAGAAGAAAGAAAAAAGAGATGATAATGTAATGTGTAAGTGTCAAATAGTTAAAAAATAATTTTGAGATTTCCTCAACTATAACTACAAAAGAATTATTACCTGTCTTTACAAAGCCTACTTTCAGCAAAGAAAATGGTTCCTTTAATGATGCATCTAGGCACACCCTGAGCTCCCTACAAAGATGTGCTAGCATGGGCTAAATTCATGATCATTAACAATCCCAGCTGTCATTTCAACAAAGATAATGTCATAATAAAGACGAGGAAAAGTAGGCCTTATATTGAGGCTAGAAGTGACCAGAAAAGAGAAAAAAAATAAAATAAAAAGCCTATAATATAATCTGAGATTCTGTCTGGGGGTTGTCTTCTTCAAAACAGAGGTTCCATTACAATAAACAGGTTGGAGAACAACAACCAGTCCCTTCCAGAATAGTTACAAGCCTATGTGTCTGTCAGGATCCAGTGGGAAAAAAAGAGGACCTCTGTCATCACAGTTATCTAGATTAAATGATCAGTGTGGTCTGGGACAAGGAGCCTGACTAAAGAGAGGAATTCTAAGCATTTTTTTCTTTGATGATATTGAGAAGAATCATAGAGGTCTCTGTTAAGCAGAAAATAAGTAGCAATGGGATCTGTGAACAGAGCATGGAAGGGAAGATTTGGAGCTGCCCAGGGCAGGCTTACTTCTAGACCTAACTGATTGGTTCTACTACCTTAGACAAGAAGTTCCTCTGCTTTGTGCATCATTTCCTTTTTTGCAAACAGAGTATGGGAGGTAGAAAGGAAGCATCTGTAAAACTGCTGGGAAAGTGAATCTTTAAATCAAGTATATTATAACCACTAAGGTGGGAATTAACATTCACTCTGTTATTTTGATGTTCTCCAAACAGTTATACAGATACTAAAGAATCATTGCAACTGAGATATATGAGTAAAAAGTTGAAAAAGGGAAAACATACTCTAAATAATTTTTTTAAAATAAGTGAAAGGGAAACTATGCTCACCTGATCCCTGCCCAATGACATATATGGTCTCTCCGCATCCCTCGTCCATCCTCTCCCACATCTGCCGAAGTAGGCTGTCATACTGCTCTGATGTAGGGCTCACTAGAACCAGCTAGAAAAGAAACCAACAGCCTTAAGACCACACTTACTAAAATTGCCCCACAGCCAAAGCTGATCAATAGCCTGACCAAAGACCCTGACAGAACCCCGCAGCGCCCTAATCTAAAATAGCCTTGCAGCCCCCTCATATCCTTTCTCCCTCTCCTTAAATAGCCTTTGGAGTCTAAAGCCTGGTACGAGTTATATGATATACTAAAATGCACATGTCTCAGCCACAACCCACAATAAAGAGGGTGTGAGCAACCACCTCCTGCTGCTTAACAGGAGGGGCAGGATCCAAACTGAGAAACTAGCACTGAGGGTAGAAATGGAAGAGCAGTGCTTTACACCTTACATGCCAAAGTCTACCTGCAGCTGGCATGTGGAAGCTCAAAGGACAGAGATCTCATGGCACTGTGCCCTCTATTCACAGGCCAATGGCCCTTTTGAATAACAAAAGAAATCTATTATGGCTCGGCGCCTGTGGCTCAAGCAGGTTAAGACACCAGCCACATACACCTGAGCTGGCGGGTTCGAATTCAGCCCGGGCCCGCCAAACAACAATGATGGCTGCAACCAAAAAATAGCCGGGTGCTGTGGCAGGCACCTGTGGTCCCAGCTACTTTGGAGGCTGAGGCAAGAGAATCGCTTAGGCCCAGGAGTTGGAGGTTGCTGTGAGCAGTGATGCCACAGTACTCTACCCAGGGCCATAGCTTGAGGCTCAGTCTCAAAAAAAAAAGAAAGGAAGAAACAAAAGAAATCTATTCTATTGTATCTTAGCTATCTCGATTACTTGAGAATGAGCTCAGTACCCGTAGCTCAGTGAGTAAGGGTGCCAGCCACATACAGTGAGAGTGGTGGGTTCGAGCCCAGCCTGGGCCTACTAAACAAAAATGACAACTGCAACAAAAACTAGCTAGGGGTTGTGGCGGGCGCCTGTAGTGCCCGCTACTTGGGAGGCAGAGGCAAGAGAATCGCTTAAGCCCAACAGTTGAAGGTTCCTGTGAGCTGTGACACCACAGCACTCTACTGAGGGCGACATAGTGAGACTGTCTCAAAAAAAAAAAAAAGAAAGAAAGAAAGAAAATTGTCTGCACAACTCATCTTCATCAACAAACACCATCACCACTAAGGTGAATATCAGCACCAGCACTTTGCAAATTTCTGCTAATAACATTCAACTATCCACCACTTATTAGAGATAGCCATTTACCAATAGGCATGTCAGACCCCATTCTCTAACCACTCCCGTGCAACCTTGGACAAAGAACTTAACCTCTGAGTCTCAGTTTTTCAATCTGCAAAATGAAAATAATACTACCTCCATCCTATGGCCACTGTAAAGACCAGATATAATAACATGTAAAGCATCCAGTCCACACCTCAAAATGGTAACTACAAAGTTTTCTTCACCCAATCATTTCTAGAAAAACTTCCTTGGATGAAATTAGCCACATTGTTCACTGTTTCTTCCTTTGGAAGCTCCTGGAGCCTTAGGTTCTCACATTTAAGTGTAGTAAGTGAATAAACTTCTAGCTTCTAATCTTTTACTCAGGAAACAATCTATTCAACCCATCCCTTCTCTCCCTCCACACCATCAGTTCTTCCTCTCAATACCATCCGTGTTTTTATACATATTGTTTCTCAATTTCAACATTGTGAGGACTTCCCCAGCTATATGATGAAGTAATACTTCCCAATCTGGGAACACTAAATAAGTCAGTCAGGAAATGAAGGTACTACCCTGGTTTGCATCTCTGCCCTGCAAGTTCCTACTGTGTTTCTTCAGCACCTTGACTGGGTACTGACACCCAGCTCCTGTGCTTTTAAATCAGGTGCATAATCTTATCACCTCCTTCAGGGATTGTAATTGTAACTTGGATGCTGGGTCTTTTACATTTCCCCTGACCAGCTGGCCCTCTCTTCGAGCCCGGTCATCCTCATAATAGCACTAGAGGCACCAGACAGGACCCCTGTGACAAGGAGCTGGGTGGCTTCTACGTGCTCAGCTGAGAGTGCAGGGAAAATGAGCAGCTGAAAAGAGTGCAGTTTGCTTAGGTTGCAAAGAAAGTTCTCTCCACTTTAATGCCAAGTTTCATGCAATTTTGCCACCATGAACAAGGAAAAGCCATAAACATTTCTGTGATATGTCATAAATATTTAGAGAGTTTGGATAAACTCTCTCTGGGAGCTACTCTGCAACAGGTAGGAGGAGGTGGTATCAACGTTCTACCTTACATCTGCTGCTATTTAATCTGCACAGGGAATTATCAGCTATCCGTTCACTTCCAGTATTAACATTTTGACAATGCATCTGTACTTCCTTAAAATGAGGTTATTTGAGAACTGAGAGGTTAAGAAACTTTCCCAAGGTCACAGAGCCCTTTAATGGCAGGGCAGGAAAGGGAACCCAGCCCTGTGTGACTCCCAAGTCGGCGTTCTTCTTCAAGCGATGTCAGCGTTAAGCATCTTCAAAACACCAGTGATATTTTCTACTTACTTTTTCTATTCCCCACAATGCCAAGCAGATGGTGAGCCCTTCTTCATTCTTGCCTACCTTGTCGACAGCTCAGAAGACACGATTTTAAATTTCCTTTATTATTCCACTCATACAAGATTAGGTTCCACTCTCAGAATGGCGAGGTTATGGGTCCTGTCCACTTTCCTTTTTGTTTTGAGTGGACTCACAAAGTAGACATTCCCTGACATCCTTGTCCCCAGCTGAGCGACTACTTTGTTTCCTCTCCTGAGTGTGGGAAGAGGCGCGGCTGCCACCCCTCCTGCGACCTCCCACTACCTGTCTTCCCGAGCATCCCGCCCGCTGCCCAAGCCACTTGGATCCTCAGCTGTCCCGCGCGGCCCGGGGAGAGGACCACTCTCGATCTCTGGGTTCCTTACCAGGGGAAACCGGAGGAAGCGGGAGGGGCTCGGCGCGGGGACTAGGACCGCGCAGAGCGCTGCCGGCGTCGGGCGCCCCCGTTCCACGTGGCGGAGTCGAGGGGCTGCCATCTCCGTGGGAGCCGGGAGGGCAGGAGGCCGTGTTGGGGCCGCGGGGGAACTAGGCAGCAGCGGAGGACTCTGGGGGCGCCCCTAGCGCTGCAAGCCCCAGTTCATCCCGGAGACCCGCAGGTGGGCGAACTCGGCCCAGTTCCCCCTCGCCCCGCCCTCTCTCGCGGACCGGCCAGCCGCTGGCCCCGCCGTCGCCGAGGAGAAGGCTCGGCCCGCCGCCCACCTCCCCTCAGTGCCCGCCGCCGCCGCCGCCGCCTCCAGGGCCTACCTTGCTGGTGAGGTCCAGCTCCGGCTCGCCATTGAGCGCCTCGCCGTCTTCGCTGCAGTCCGAGTCGAAGCCGCCGTGGAGTCGGGCGGCGGCCGCCGCGGCCCTGGCCGCCCCCGGGGAGCTGGGCTCGGGGGCGAACATTGAGGCCGGAACCGGCGAGTCCATCGGAGAGCGACTCCGCTCTGCCGCCATCTTTAATAACTTAGGCTAATTCGCAGCCGGCTTCCCTGCCTCCCTGGCTCATTTGACTAATATATGCGTGGCCCCGCCCCCCGTATCAGAATAATTTATGCGAAGCTTCTCCAGGCGCTTACGATGCGACACGTATTTTTAGCTAAGAAACCATCGACTAGGTTCCTCGGCTGCCAATCGCTGTAGCCCTCTCAAGAACCTGATGAATAATTAATGAGGCCCAAACCCCAACAACAAATGTCTGAGACGTCACGCGCCTGGATCCTATCTTGGAGGAGGGCAGTACCGAGTCCACGCTACCAGCCCTGGAGCCTTTCCACCTACCGGAGCGGAGTATGAGTGACACAGCAGCTATCCAATGAGGAGCGAAATGCGCATGATGTCTCTCCTCACCGCCCGCTCTGTTCGTTTCCAGAGGCATTGCTCAGTTTCCAAATCCTACTGCAAAACTGTGGGCGCCAAGAGCCTTCCAATGACGGACGCCGGTAGGACCCAATCTAGTCATCGGGTAGGTGCCGCGCCTCGGCCATCGCCCACGAAGATAGTAAATTGCAAAATGAGCCTCCTGCTCGATTCAGTGACGGAGGCAGTCGCTGGAACACCGGTGTCCGACGTGCTGGCATGCTTCAGGCAAACTTAATAGGAGGATCAATGCTGTATTATTCCAAGAACTGTAATACTATAGCAGCCAGAGCGAGGCAAAAATTAAATGCTGACCTTAGGGAAAATTCTCCATTCACTGCTTTTGCAGAGAGAACAATTATACCAACAAAAAACAGAAGCAAGCAGCTAAAATAAAAGCCAAAAGACCTCACTAAATTGTGGTGAACATAGCCGGGCGTTGTGGCGGGCGCCTGTAGTCCCAGCTACTCGGGAGGCTGAGGCAAGAGAATCGCTTAAGCCCAGGAGTTGGAGGTTGCTGTGAGCTGTGTGAGGCCACGGCACTCTACCGAGGGCCATAAAAAGTGAGACTCTGTCTCTACAAAAAAAAAAATAAATAAATAAATTGTGGTGAACAGCTAAGCCTCGACCTAGGGGTCTGTTAAGGAAGTTTCCTATGGATTCTTTTTCCTGTGTCATCAGCTGTGGAAAGCCCCACCACAAAACCAACATTAGCACAAGTTTTAGTGTCTTGAATTCCTGTTTCAAAAGTCTGAAAAGTGGCCGGGTGCGGTGGCTCACGCCTGTAATCCTAGCACTCTGAGAAGCCGAGACAGTGAATTGCTTGAGTTCAGGAATTTGAGACCAGCCTGAGCAAGAGTGAGACGTCATCTCTACTAAAAATAGAAAAACTGAGGCAAGAGGATCGCTTGAGCCCCAAAGTCGGAGATTGATGTGAGCTATAACACCACGGCACTCTATCCAGGGCAACAGCTTAAGACTCCATCTCAAAAAAAAAAAAAAAGTCTAATTGCGTAGACCTTCCCTGCTAGGTGAAATTAGGGGATTAATAAAGGTCCAGTAGGCCTAGCCACTAGGCCCAGGCAGTAAACAAGAAAGAACAGCTGTTTAAGGCTGCACACAATGGCTCACCCTTGTAATCCTTGCACTTTAGAAAGCCAAGGCAGGAGGATTGCTTGAGTGCAGGAGTTCAAGACTACCCTAAGCAAGATCAAGACCTAGTCTCTAATAAAAATTTAAAAATTAGCTGAGTGAGGCTGGTGCAGTGGCTTACGCCTATAATCCTAGCTGAGGTAGGCAGATTGCCTAAGCTCACAGGTTTCATACCAGCCTGAGCCAGAGTGAGACCCCGCCTCTAAAAATATCTGGGCCTTGTGGTGGGTGTCTGTAGTCCCAGCTACTCCGCAAGCTGAGGCAAGAGAATCACTTGAGCCCAACAGTTTGAGGTTGCTATGAGCTATGATGCCATAGCACTCTACTGAGGGCGACAAAGTGAGACTCTGTCTCAAGATTAAAACAAAAAAAAAATTAGCTGAGTGCGGGTGGTGCCTGTGGCTCAGTGAGTAGGGCGCTGGCCCCATATACCAAGGGTGGCGGGTTCAAACCTGGCCCCGGCCAAGCTGCAACAAAAGATAGCTGGGTGTTATGGCAGGCACCTATAGTCCCAGCTACTGGGAGGCTGAGGCAAGAGGATCGCCTAAGCCTAAAAGCTGGAGGTTGCTGTGAGCTGTGACGCCATAGCACTGTATAGAGTGCGACAGAGTGAAACTCTGTCTCTAAAAAAAAAAATTAGCTAGGGCGGCGCCTGTGGCTCAAGGAGTAGGGCACCGGTCCCATATGCCGGAGGTGGTGGGTTCAAACCCAGCCCTGGCCAAAAACCACAAAAAAAAAAAAAAAAAATTAGCTGACTGTGGTGGTGGGCACCCGTAGTCCCAGCTACTCAGACACTGAGGCAGGAAGATTGCCTGAACCCAGGATTCGAGGTTGCTCTGAGGTAGGCTGACACCACAGCACTCTAGCTTGGGGCAACAGAGTGATACTGTCTTTAAAAAAAAAGAAAGGGGCTGCACCTGTGGCTCAAAGGAGTAGGGTGCCGGCCCCATATGCCGGAGGTTGCAGGTTCAAACCCAGCCCCGGCCAAAAACTGCAAAGAAAAAAAAAAAGAAAGAAAGAACAAAAGAAAGCAAAAAGCTGTTCCAGAAGGTAGGTTACCTGAGATACAGGGTTTGGACCATAGGATTTAGTAAGCAAGAGGCAGGGTTCAAAATGACTTTCAGTTTCAGGGATTTACCTGAAAGAGACAGTCTCCTTGTTCCTGTTTTCAACTTCTGTCAACTCCTGTTTGCACAAACACAGTTGGAAATTTTGGAAGTCATTGACACCAATGGTCTTGATAATGTTATCTGATGTGTTTTTCTTTTTTCTTCAGTAAATTGCTCACCACCATCCTATATATGCCTCTATGTAGTTCCATGAGGTAGTTATTAAAATCTTGGTTAGAAAAGCCTAATATTGGTGGTGCCTGTGGCTCAGTGGGTAGGGTGCCAGCGCCATGCACCGAGGGTGGCAGGTTCAAACCTGGCTCCGGCCAAACTGCAACAAAAAAATAACCGGGCGTTGTGGCGGGCACCTGTAGTCCCAGCTACTCCAGAGGCTGAGGCAAGAGACTCGCCCAAGCCCAGGAGCTGGAGGTTGCTGTGAGCTGTGTGATGCCATGGCACTCTACCAAGAGCGATAAAGTGAGACTGTCTCTACAAAAAAGAAAGAAAAGTCTAATATCAAGGCTTTGTATTCTACAATTGTGATGTTATGAAATATATATTTGGATTTTTTTTTTGAGACAGGGTTTCACTTTGTTGCCCTCGGTAGAGTGCCTTGGTGTCACAGCTCACAGCAACCTCAAATTCTTGGGCTCAAGCAATCCTCTTGCCTCAGCCTCCCAAGTATCTGGGACTACAGGCACCCACCACAACACCCAGCTATTTGTAGAGACAGGGTCTCACTCTTGCTCAGGGTGGTCTCAGACTACTGCACTCAAGCAATCCACCTTCCTTGGCCTCCTAGAGTATTAGGATTATTAGTGAGAGCCACTGCACCCAGCCTATATATTTGGTCTTTAACTAAATTTCAGGGTATGCAGTTCCTAAAATGATAGAAATATGAGTGATGAGTGTTTAGTGGATGGATGGCCAGGGGCCCCTAGTTTCAGAATGGGCTATGGTCACCAGAACGGTAGAGTCATGATTGAAAGATTGGGACTTTTCACCCACCCCCAACTCCCAGGGAAGGTATAAGGAACTGAAGGTTAAATTGATCACCAATGGCCAATGATTTAATTTAAGTGTGCCTTCATAATGAAGCTTCCATAAATACCCAAAATGACTGAGTTGGGGGTGAGGGTCTTTCTGCTAGCTAAACACATCTGGAGGTTCCTGGAGGGTGCTATGCCCAGAGAGGGCATGGAAACCCCTCACTCCTTCCCATGTATTTTGCCCTATACATTTTTTCCATATGACTGCTTATCTGTATTTCTTGTAATATCTTTAATAAAACTGGTAAATGGGGCCAGGCGCAGTAGCTCACCCCTGTCATCCTAGCACTCTGGGAGGTCAAGGCAAGAGGATCACTTGAGCTCAGGAGTTCAAGACCAGCCTGAGTAAGAGTGAGACACAGTCTCTACTAAAAATAGAGAAATTAGTTAGGCCTTGTGGCACGTGCTGTGGCAGGTGCCTGTAGTCCCAGCTACCTGGGAAGTTGAGGCAGAATTGCTTGAACCCAGGAGATCGAGGTTGCTCTGAGCTAGTTAGGCTAATGCCACAGCACTCTAGCCTGTGGAAGAGTGAGACTGCGTCTCAAAAACACCCTGGTAAACATAGGAAAAGTGTTTCCCTGAGTTTTGTTGTAGAAAATTAATCAAACCCAAGGAGGTTTGGTGGTGGTGGTGGGGGGGTGATGGTCATGAGAATCCCAACTAATAGCTGGTCTGGGACGCCTGGACTTGCAACTGGCTTCTGAAACAAGGGTGGCGGGTTGAGGCACTTTTGTGGACTGAGCCCTTAACCTGTGAGAGCTGATGCTATCTCCAGGTGGAAAGTGTCAGAATTGAATTGATTTGGAGGACACTGAGGATACTGCTGCAGAATTGACTGGTTGCTGGTGGAGAGAAATTCACACATTTTGGTTACCTGAGTTTTGTGTTGCATTGAGACTGGAGAATAGGAAAAGCACAACCTGGATCCCTAGCCAGATTGATACTAATAATTCAAAAGTCTGGACTGAGACACAGGACTCCCTACCGTGCGGTAAGCAATCAGGCATGTTAAATAGTAACACTATTGCATGTAATCGTGCAAAAGAAACAGGATCAAAGAAATTACTAAATTGGAAAAGCTATTTCTTCTATTTTTCCAATTTTAAGAACAAAAACCTAAAAGGAGGGCAGCTAAGGTACCCACACGTCCTAAAACGGGAAAAAAATAAATCCACGTGAGATTGCGAGTAGTTTGCCTTCTTCCGAAACACACAACACTTAGACCTTGGGTAAACTCAGGGAAAGCTCTGAAAGCCACCGTGAGAAGTGGGGAACTTCAGGGTAACTAAGTGGTTTGTGCGTAGTGAACTGAAGTATGACACCAAGAAATGAAATAGGACTCTCCTTTCCTTGAAATGTGACTCCTGGCGAGGCACTTACCCCGGTAACTCACAGTGAAGGGCGGTCGGGCCTACTAACCAAGAGAACTTGCGCCCGACCGCCCAAGGGGCTTTGAAATCATCTGGCCGTAGGCGCGCTAGGCAAACATAAAACGGTCAGAGTAAAAGCGGCTGCAGCGCTCAGCCCAGAAGCCGAACCCAGGGAGGGGAAGGCAGCGATGGGAGTGCCGCGAAGAGCAGCCGCTAGCCTGGTCGCCGCCCCAGAACAGCGCCGACGTCCAGGAGAGGGGCAAGCAGCCAGACGGAGGCTCCTCACCAGCCAGCCAGTCTCCGCAGCCCCAGGCAGATCAAGCCTACTGGCCGACGTACGACGCCTCTCCGCTCTAAAGCTGGGGGCGCTGACGTCAGGGGTGACGCCACGACGGGGAGGAGCCGGGACAGCGCGGGAGGGCGTTTCCGGAGCACGCGCCGGGCGAGAGCTGCTAACGTCAGGCTCAGGTGCGCGCGCGCGCCCGCCCGCCCGCCCTCGAGCGGCCCAGGGGGCCGTATCAGCTCCTGGTGGCGACCCGCGGCGGTGAGGGGCTACCGGCCGCACTGGAGGCCGGGGTAGGGGGAGCGGCAGGCAGGCGCCTGGGCTTGCCCTCACGTGACCGGCGAGGAGGCTGGGGTGGGGGCGACCGGCCGCGTGGGCCCAGGCCCCGAGGGTGAGGCTAATTGTCCCGCCCCACTCTTCGCGGGCCTGCCTCAGAACCTTCCCTCGAACAGGGGCCTGCACCGCCACTTAGTGCCCCGCCTCGGCCCGCCGGCCGCTCCTGATGGGGGTTGTCTCCTCTGCAGGGTGGTGGCGAGAGGGCGAGAGTCCGCGCCATCGAGGGAACCGCGCCCTGTGGGGCCTTACCGCACCCGAGGGGATGGAGCGCTGCCCCCGACGCCCTGGCGCCGCCCGCGATCCCACCCTGGCCGGCCCTCGCTAGCTGCTCGGATCGTGCGTTGTATGCACCACCATCCTAGGCCTTGTCTCATAAGTCGGTGGCGTCGTGGTTCGAAAGAAATGGAAGAAAAGGAGCGATGTGACCAATTCCATTCAGTACCCCTGCGTTGAGGCCTGGTTGGCATTTGTAAAGAGAATAGTGTTTTTTTGGAGGGGGGTGGGAGGGGAGGGTGGGGAAAAGGAAACGAGGTCTTACATTTTATGATTTTTTAGAAATTATGCACTTAGTAGTGGGCAAAATACTGGTAAACGAAACTGAAGGTTATTTTTCTATTGAGAAGAGAGAAGAGGTGGATGTTTCCCCCTTTTGATTCCAACCTTTTCTCCCAGTGACAAAGCATATATTATGGACACCAGAGAATAAGGTGGACCTCAGGAATTTTGGAAAGACTGAGAAGCTTACATTCTTCTTCAGGAGGGAAGAGTGGGGTGTTTTTTTAGCCCTCTTTGGAACCTAAAACGAAAAACATGAGTTGCGTGCCATGGAAAGGAGACAAGGCCAAATCAGAATCATTGGAGCTGCCCCAGGCGGCACCCCCACAAATCTACCATGAGAAACAGCGCAGAGAGCTTTGTGCCCTCCATGCCCTCAATAACGTCTTCCAGGACAGCAATGCCTTCACCCGGGAAGCACTTCAAGAGATTTTCCAGAGGTAGGGGACTTCTTAGCATTTTGGTACTTCTTGGCATTGGGGTGGGAGGTTGCAGCAATGTCTAGCTAAAAAAAAACAAACCTTCAAACTTGCAGGTATTAGCTAGATGCTGTTAGCAGGTCCGAGGCACACAGGAATGAGAAAGAATCACTGTCATTTATTGGGTACTTACTGTAGATTAAGCACAATGCTAATAGCCTCAGTTGTGGTACCTCAAATGATCTGCTCAACAACCCTATGGAATACATGTTATACATGTCATTTTCGTTTTGCAGATAAAGACAGGACTTAAGTTTAGTAATTTGCCCAAGGTGACAAAACAAGAGTTGGAGTCAGGGTTGAATTTTTTTTTTCCCCCTCCGGGGGAAAATTTTTTTTTTAATTCCTCAGGATTTCTAACCACAGTGGTAGGGGTATTAAACCGTATTACCCTGTTTGCACAGTTAAGTATCAAAGAATTGAGCTGACTGAAATTGAATTCTTATTTGTATCTTTGCCATTGACCACAAAGCTGTAATGCCTCTCAAGTTCTGCTACCAAAGAGTTTATGGTCTAGAATGGGGATAGGATATATACACATTCAGTCACCTGTGATCTAAGGTAGAATGTTGTGGGTACCACAAGAGAGATTATTAGTGCTCATATATAGTACTCGGCTTTTCTATGAAGCCATGTGCTGGCCTTGGTGCTTTTTATACATTGCTATGTCAACATTCACTTCACTGTCTATTTTACTGATGAAGAAACAGGCAGAGAGTCAGGTAATATGTCCAAATGGCTTCTCAATGACAAAGCTCTGATTTGAAGCTGACTGCAGATCTCCTCCCCTTTCCGCTTTATTCAAGATGGCCTTTCTTATCTACTTAAAACAAATGGCAGCTCCCCATTGATAGTTCAGCTTTTTTCTCTTTGCTTTGATTTTCTAAAATTGTTTTCATTAAAGGTTTTGAGCATTAGTTCTGCAGTGTCCACATGGACACAGCCGGACATCTGCAGCTCATAGTATCTTAGCAGTGAGTCTGTTTGAGTACCCCAACTGGAAAGGGTTAGGCCTGCTCAGCTCTCATGTGAAGAGAAAGGTCAAGAATGCTTCTGTGGTGTCTACTGGTAGTTCTAGAAGACCTTTTTCTGACTCCCTCCCTTTGAAGATGAAATTATTGCCACATGAGGATCTGAATTCTAGCTGGAAGCAACCTATTTGGGTGATTTGTGAAATGTAGGTGTGGACCATTTATCCTGAACCATAGGCCTTCTTGTAAAAGAATGTTAATCCCAATATGCCAACAAAACTGTAATGAGAGTAATTATTTTCCAGTGCCAGTAGTAACCAGAGTAATGTTTTAGCAGGGCAAATGTGTCATTTGCATTGTGACCATGCTCATTATCTGACAGCAAATACAGTTGAGTTTTCAGGAAATTTGTCTTAAATTATGTGACGGAAAGGAAAGAAGGACCCTGTCTAGTAGACCTCTTCATTTTGACCAACCATTAATATTTCTTATTTGAAAATCATTTCCTAGGGAGAAGGAAAGGACACATTAGTACCCAATGTCCTCTATAATATGTACTTAGAATCCTGCAATAACCCTGTCAATGATGATCTAAAGAAAATAGGATTCCTTTTAAGCAATTTGCCCAGTTTCACCCACTAGTAAATGTTGATGGAAGCTTCCTTGTCTAGTCACACTCAGAAAAGTTTTCACTTAAATAAATCTGACCCCTAGTCTGGTAGGGGCATAATCATGATGAGATCACTAACACACAGGAACACTTTGTGCAAAACACTGTTCTCAGAGTCGCACCTGTGGCTCAAGGAGTAGGGTGCCAATATGGAGGTGGTGGGTTCAAACCCGGCCCCGGCCAAAAACTGCAAACAAAACAAAACAAAACACTGTTCTCAGTACTTTCCTTGTAATAATTCAGTTCTCACATGGATCTTATGGGGTAGCTTCTGTTGTTTCTCATTCTTCCAGATGAGGAAATCACGGCACAGAGAGTTCACAGAGCCCCTAGCTTTGTGACTCAAGGGCCTGCCTGTCCAACTGCTCTGCTGCTTCCTGAGTGATGGGAAGGCTCACTGGTGCTGTTGGGTCATCAGCAGCTGTTCCCCTGCTAGTAAGTTGGGCCAGGACTGAAGATCTGGCCTGTCATCATCAAGTGTTTGTGGATAGTAACAGGAATCTTTCAGCTGTGTTTCCCAAATGAAAGAATGCTAAGTATTTACTAAACACCCACATGGAACCAAGGTCCTATTCCTTTTAAGAGCTTTAGCAGGGCGGCGCCTGTGGCTCAGTCGGTAAGGCACTGGCCCCGTATACTGAGGGTGGCGGGTTCAAACTGGGCCCCGGCTGAACTGCAACCAAAAAATAGCCTGGCGTTGTGGCGGGCGCCTGTAGTCCCAGCTACTCAGGAGGCAGAGGCAAGAGAATCGCTTAAGCCCAGGAGTTGGAGGTTGCCGTGAGCTGTGTGATGCCATGGCACTCTACCGAGGGCCATAAAGTGAGACTGTCTCTACAAAAAAAAAAAAAGAAAAAGAGCTTTAGCAAATTGTAGTGTACTCTTCAGTTCCCTATCAGCACACCATAAAGATCTACTTCAAAGTAAAAGCAAACCAACAAGTACGAGAATGTACTCTGTCTCCACTCTACAAAAGGAATTCTGTAGTATATTTTATGCAGACTGGCAGGCTGAGGCAGGTGGATTGCCCTGAGCTCATAGGTTCGAGATCAGCCTGAGCAAGAATGAGACCCCATCTTTAAAAAATAGCCGGGTGTTGTGGCAGGTGCCTGTAGTCCCAGCTCTTTGGAGGGCTGAGGCAAGAGAATCGATTGAGTCCAAGAGATGAAGGTTGCTGTGAGCTCTGATGCCAGAGCACTCTACCGAGGGTGACAAAATGAATTCCAAAGAAAAAAAAAAAAAGGATTGTGAAAGGAATCCAGAGGAAAAAAGCAAAGGCAGAGAAGATGGAATTTTTTAAACAAACATTGACTAGCTTCCTGCAGAGTGCTAGGCACTGCCAGGCACCATAGAGAAAACAAGTTGAACAGGCCACAGCCCCTGAACAGCACAGCTCAGAGCTGTAGTTTGACATAGGCCTTGAGAACAGATTTAAGTGAAGTTAAACCTTGGCATTCAGAGCAGTTTAAAAGTGAACAGATGCCCAGACACAGTGGCTCGTGCCTACAATCCCAATACTCTGGATGGCTGAGGCTGGTGGATTGCTTGAGCTCAGGAGTTCAAGACCAGCCTGAGCAAGAGCAAGACCTCCTCTCTAAAAATATCTGGGTATTATGGCCAGCACCTGTAGTCCCAGTTCACTTCGGAGGCTAAAGCAAGAGTATCTCCTGAGCCCAAGAGTTTAAGGTTTTTATGAGCTATGATGCCAGGGCATTCTACCCAGGGCAGAGTGAGACTGTCTGAAACATAAATAAATAAAAGTGAAGAGATGATTTGTTTTGATCTTAGTGGAAGGAGTTTTATGCTGTTTTGGAGATGTGGCTAAGGAATGGTAGAAATGAGAGAGAAATGTTGGTAAGTGCTGTTTGAGAGGAAGTTCGTCCTAACAGTTGAATGTTAACCAGATAAGAAATACAAAAGCAGGGTGGAGTTTTAGTAGAGTTGTGGATATGAGATGATTCATGTGTGGAATAGAAATGAATAGGAATTTAGAAAGAGGTAAGCTAACGATTCGGCAGCAAGGACAGGGAAGAGAGGAGTCAGTTGGGACAGAGGCTGGGTCCAGGATTAGAATATAGTGGTAATTCAGCTGCTCGGGAGGCTGAGGCAGGAGAATCGCGGAAGCCCAAGAGCTAGAGGTTGCTGTGAGTCCTGTGACATCATGGCACTCTACTGAAGGCGGTAAAGTGAGACTCTGTCTCTACAAAAAAAAAAAAAAAAAAAGAATATAGTGGTAACATCTGCAAAAAGGTCATGTGTTTAAAAAGGATCCATTTCAGTTTGTGAAATTGTGGAGAAATGGTTAGAGAAACTGGGCAGGTGTCGCTAGTGTTTGTGTATGTAGATGTGGATATTTGACCTCATTTTATCATATGTCTAAGCTTTGGTAAAAAGAGCTGGAAGTCAAATGATATAGTAACAGCTATCCTACATTGTTTCAAATATGTTCGTGCCTAAAACCTTTTCACTAGACTGATGGCCAGTTTTGTAGTGATCAGATATTCTTGCTATGTATTCCTATCCCAAATAGAATAGCTATTAAAATCTAACTAGATGAAAACTAGCTTTTTACCAGGGAAAAAAATCTAATGAAACTTGAAAGAGACAAAAAGATGAGAGTGGTGAACAGCCAGCATTCTCTACCAGAGGATAAATAGTCTACCCTCTCCATAGTATGGTCTCTGAGCTTCTGGAAGGGGCCATATTTAAAAGATGGTGATTATAAATTGAGAAAAGGTGTTGAGTATTAACCTTAGAGCATTGGTTTTCAACCAGTGTGCTTTAGCACACCGGTGTACCATGAGAGGATCTTAGGTGTACTGCAAAAATTTTTAAAGATCATTAGCTAAATTATTCTCGAAAGAAGTTCAAAGCACAGTAAGTATATTCTCTTTTTGATCAATATAATTAAGTGTGCCATGGAAGTTTAACTTATAGGTTCAAGTGTGCCATGAGATAAAGGTTGAAAAACACTGCTCTAGAGCATTAAATTATCTTGTCCAAGGGCCAGGCAAGCACATATTAATAGCTAATACCTACAGAATACTTCTCTGTGCCTGGCCCTGTGATCACTTTTTTTGGGGGGACAGGCTCACTTGGTAGCCCTCGGTAGAGTGCTATGGCGTTACAGCTCACAGCAACCTCAAACTCTTGGGCTTAAGCAATTCTCTTGCCTCGGCCTCCCAAGGAACCCACCACAGTGCCTAGCTATTGGTGTTGTTGCAGTTGTCATTGTTGTTTAACAGCCCCAGGCTGGGTTCAAACTGGCCAGCCCCGATGTATGTGGCTGGTGCCCTAAGCACTGAACTATAGGCACCAAGCCAATCTATTCTTTATTTAGAAATATATCAGGAAATTCTAAACCATATTTTCTAATGTCACATCTCAAAAAGGAAAAATAAATAGGGGAGAAAGAGAATCTTGATGAAATGTCTCCCTTTTCTTTAAAATTCAAAACCATCACCATAGCCAGATCCAGTCATAACTGAGAGAGGACCAGGGACTTATTGAGGGCATAGACGATAGTGGAGACCTGAAATAGAGTCCGTCATTTCACATTTAGATCACTTCATATCTCATGGTCCTGACCTCTGGCTGTAATGACAAAAATGAGAAGGTCACTTTAGAGCCCAGAATATCTGTGGAAATCATTAAGACACTCCTGAGCAGGAGTTTGCCAAGGGGTCTCAGGACATCTCTCGTTTAGATTCAGAACAGGACCTTGGTGCTCAATGGGACCAGTGTGCTGAAATAGCCAGAGAACTGTTCAGGATTGTCTTAGCTTTAGAGGTTGAATCCTAGCTTTGCCACACACCTGCTGTGCCTGACTGCAAGTCACTGTAACCTTTGCTCCTAGGCTTCCTTATGATATCTCAAGATTGGTGGACAGATTTAGTGATAAAGCCCATGAAAGCAGCTAATACAGTGGGCACTTGATTCTTGTTTAAGTGAAAGCAAGTACTGGGCATACTGAATGAGCCCCACTTATTCAAAAGATCGTCCTAGGATTGATGGAAGCCATTCTGAGGGTTTCCTATTTTGATTGGCTCAAATTGTTCTTTGAGTTGCCAAGGCCTACATGTGAGGGACACAGTACATGAACCATCTCCTTTTCTTCAGGGACTTACTATTTCATTGGACATGTACAAAATAACTGAATTCTTCAAGGGTCCAATAAAATAAGAATCTTTCCCATTTTTAAGATAAAGTAACAGGCAAAGAAATTAAGTCTCACAATTAGTGTTGATGGTGCTTGGATATGAATTCAGATATGTGTGGTCTCCCCAGTAGCTGCCTTTCTCACAGAGGAGCCAGGAAAGGTTCCATGAAAGAGACAGGGTGTGAGATTGAGCTCAAGGAAGCTGTAGGATTTGGATTGCGACAGAAAATAGGATAAAAGAATAGCCTCCACATGGTCCTGGTACCTAATGTACCATTGAGCTGGAAGGTTTAGAGTTGGCCAGCCAGGCAGTTGGCTCTATTGTCAGTTCCTATATGAAGATGAGTAAAGTAATGCCTTGGTGAATACAGCAGGAACTTAAAGGCTGAAATGGAATGGTGAAAGGAGAGTTTGGAAGCAAGAAGATCAATTTAGGAACCTGTTTCAAAAGTCCAAGTGTTAGGTGAGGGGCCTGCAATGAGGGGAAAGGTGGTGAGAATAGATAGGAGAGGATTTGAATCTGAGAAGATGAAGGGCAAGGAAGAGAGATCTTTGGAACACTAATCATGAAAGAAGTCTCTTGAAACAAATGTGTGGTCAGATGTGTTTGGAGACTGAAGCATAGTGTATAACCCCCTTTTCTTGAGGTTACAGTGAAGTCCTGAGGGGAACCTGTTTTACCTACTTGTTTCATTCAGCCATTATTGTGATGGATGCCTTCCAAGGTGCTCTGTCAATGAGCATGACTGGTATCTCCAGGAACACCCTTGGAAAAGTGCCACTTTAAGTTTTGAGCCTGGCAGGAGTTAGATGGTGACAAAGGTGGAAGGCTCAGCATTTTCTTTGTTGGAGCCTTCATTCTTGTACTGGTCAGAGACTTCTGAAAATAACAAGAGGCTACTGACAAATTGGTGGAGGGAAAGGAATCAGCTATGTATGTCTTGAGCTAGGCCATCTTTCATGTGCTTTCTTATTTAATCCAAGTACCTAGGGACCCTTGGAGAACCTTTGCTCTGTTATGTTTGAACTCTAGGCCTCGGGGATTGAGCTGTTCTTTCCTCTTCTTCCCCTGCCACCACCTTCCACTCTGATTCTTAGATCCTCCCTGTCAGATAGCATAACTGGATTCAAACGAACCTGAGTTTGAATCCTACTTCCGTCATTTGTAAGTGCTAAAGGGCAGGTCAGTTAAAATCACTAAACTGCAGTTTTTTTGGCCTATAAAGTAGAAATAATTTATACTCTCACAGGTTAATTATGAGAATTAAATGAAATACTTGTTAAAAAATCCATTATACAGTGGGTTTTCTTTTTTTTGAGACAGAGCCTCAAGCTGTCACCCTGGGTAGAGTGCTGTGGCATCACAGCTCACAGCAACCTCCAACTCCTGGGCTCAAGCGATTCTCCTGCCTCTGCCTCCCAAGTAGCTGGGACTACAGGTGCCTGCCACAACACCCGGCTATTTTTTGGTTGCAGCCGTCATTGTTGTTTGGTGGGACGGGCTGGATTCGAACCGGCCAGCTCAGGTGTATGTGGCTGGCGCCATAGGCGCAGAGCCCATACAGTGGTGTTTTTCTTTTTCTTTTTTTTTTAATTAATTAATTAATTAATTTTTTTTATGCAGTGGTTTTCAATAAATGGTAGTTATTATTATAAAGTTTGGCAGCAGATTTCTTTGCTAGTCCCGGAGATAATAATGTAAGCCCTTTTAATTTAAGAAATTGCTACTAATATTTATAGATAAAGAGACAGGATAACAAAAATAAACATGGAAACATTTCAGCAAACATTCCTTGAGCAATTGTCAAGTGGTAGGCACTCTTCAGGACCCCAGCAATGTAGCATTAACAGGGTAGTCAAGGCCTCTGCTGTCTGTCAGTCTAATGGAGAAAACAGATTGAGAAATCATGCCTGATAGTGACAAGGAGCTGTAATTAGTCAAAGCAGGTTGATACAAGAGAAAGTGACTGGAAGAAATTTAATGTTGGGTAGTCAGAAAAGGCCTCTGGCAATAACATTTGAGATCCAAATAATAAGGAATAAACCAAATGAAGATCTACAGAAGAATATTCCAGACAGCAGGCCAGAGGAAGTAGTTGAGAGTGTATTTTAAGTGCTTAGGGAGAGATTGGAGGGTTGTTGGGTTTTTTTTTCCCACATCCCGAATTTTAATCCCCCGAGGGGGGGATGTACACCTGGAAGTACTGCAATACGAGGTCGATGCATGGAGTGGTCGGAGCAAGCTCCTATTCCAACTCCCTGCTCCAAAAATCCATTTAATATATTGTCCTTGGATAGAGGACATATCAGATATTAAACTGATGAGAACAGATACTACACTTGATCTTAGCCAAAAGGCCGAGAAGCGATGAGATTGGAGGGTTTTAAGTAGTGGGTGGAGTATGTTTTATGTATGAAAAATAGGAGTATCATGTGCCTATGGCTCAAAGGAGTAGGGTGCTGGCTCCATATGCCAGAGGTGGCGGGTTCAAACCCAGCCCTGGCCAAAAACTGCAAAATAAAGGAGTATCATGTCTCAGTGCCAGTAGCTCAGCGGCTAGGGCACCAACCACGTATACTGGAGCTGGTAGGTTCAAATCCAGCCCAGGCTTGCCAAACAACAATGACAATTGCAACCAAAAAAAGCCAGACTTTGTGGTGGACACCTGTAGTCCCAGCTACTTGGGAGACTGAGGCAAGAGAATCACTTAAGCCCAAGAGTTGGAGGTTGCTGTGAGCTGTGACGGCACAGCACTCTACCCAGGGCGACAGCTTAAGACTCTGTCCCCCCAAAAATGGTTGCTGTGTATATAGGTAAGTTAAAACTTGGTAAGATTACTTAAGCTTTTAGAATTCACATTCTGTGCTAAAGTCCTTTTTTCTTTTCTTTTTTTTTTTTTTGAGACAGAGTCTCACTGTGTGGCCCCAGTAGAAGTGCCGAGGCATCATAGTTCACAGTAACCTCAAACTTTTGGGCTCAAGCGATCTTCTTGCCTCAGTCTCTATAGTAGCTGGGACTACAGGCACCTGCCACAATGCCTGGCTAGTTTTTTACAGACCTGGTCTCACTCTTGCTCAGGCTGGTCTTGAACTTGTGAGCTCAAGACATCTACCCGCCTCCACCCACCTTAGCCTCCCAGAATACTGGACTTACAGGAGTGCCACCGTCCTACCCAGAAGTCTTGATTCTCTTCTAGAAGTGGCATTTAGCAGCCTCCTGTATATAACACTTTTTGCCTCAAGGAATTCACCACATTTCCCTTCCTTCCTTTCATCCGAGATCATGCTGACCCTTCCTTTCAAATGGCCTTTCCTCAGCTCCTGGTCTGATAAGCCTATGAAAACAATAGGATTGGAAGTGCCTTCAGCATGGACTTTCTCTTGAACTAGAGTGGCTAAAGAGACCTGGCAAAAAAAAAAAAAAAAAAAAAAAAAAAATGGCTTAAAGCCAGGTGGGCAGATTGGGACTGCAGCTGAGTGTTGTCTGTCTGGCACAGAAATTCTCAGTGTATTTGGTTTACTGTGTGTGTTCTAACTTTTTTTAAGTTGTATTCAAGTACCTACCTACACACACACACACACAGAATGCCTTTAGGTGGGTCACACATTCTTACAACTTTTTGTTGCCTTACATCCAGCCCCACTTTCATCCATGATATTACCTGTTGGGCACTGGTCCCCTCTATGCCTTTGAGTATTTAATGATTACCAAGTGTGCAGGCTTTAAATATAAAGTGTTTAAAGTATAAAAAACAAGAGTCACATAATTACTATCCATGCAAATGAAAATATCAAATACTATTTTCCAGTGTTTAAGGCTCTTTTTGCTCTAGGGACAGTGTGGGAAAAAAGGGGGGGAAAGGCTTTTTATCAAAGCAGGAAGATCAGCAATAAAAAGAAGCCTGCAGTAAACTGAGGATTTCATGAGTGGAATGCCTTCCTGGAACATTTACAAAATACTTGTGTAGAAACTGGTGAAAATGTATTTGAATGGGAGGAAACTAGCTTCCAAGAGCAATGATGGAAAGTGCTGCCCTGTGCCTGGTGGTGGAGGGCCAGCAAGGGTTAGGCTGACTTGAAAAATCTCAGCTTTTTCTTTTCACATTTGTAGGTTGTCTCCAAACACCATGGTGACACCTCACAAAAAGAGCATGCTGGGAAATGGAAATTATGATGTGAATGTCATTATGGCAGCACTACAAACCAAAGGCTACGAAGCTGTTTGGTGGGACAAGCGCAGGTAATCTGAATCAGGCTTGACTTGGTGGAGAACAGGATGATTGTGGTGTAAACCTTTAGTCCTGGGGCTCATGGCTTGAGTGGGCAGATTGTGGTAATATGGCCAGGGAACCTCAGGAAGTAGGCTGCCTCAGAGCCTGACACCATTTCTCTTCTGCAGGGATGTCAGTGTCATTGCTCTCACTAACGTCATGGGCTTTATCATGAATCTGCCCTCCAGCCTGTGCTGGGGTCCACTGAAGTTACCTCTCAAAAGGCAGCACTGGATCTGTGTTCGAGAGGTAGGAGGGGCCTACTATAACCTCGACTCCAAACTCAAGATGCCCGAGTGGATTGGAGGCGAGAGCGAGCTCAGGTAATCACCACCTGTGATGTATAAGTTACTGGGCTCCTTCATTTGGTATGTTGTGAAAATTCAGTTCTTCACTGGTTACTTGACAAAGGAAGTGAAATCCCTGTAGCATTGGATCCTCCCTGCCTTACTTTGAATGAGAGGATTCTACATTTGAAAGACCTTAATGTGGGGTGGTGCCTATGGCTCAGTGAGTAGGGCACCGGCCCCATATACTGAGGGTGGTGGGTTCGAACCTGGCCCCGGCCAAACTGCAACAAAAAAATAGCCACGTGTTGTGGCAGGTGCCTGTAGTCTCAGCTACTTTGGGAGGCTGAGGCAAGAGAGTCGCCTAACCCAAGTGCTGGAGGTTGCTGTGAACTGTGAGGCCACGGCACTCTACTGAGGGCAATAAAGTGAAACTCTTGTCTCAAAAAAAGAAAAAAAAAAAAAAGGGAAGACCGTAATGTTTGGCGCATCTGGACTTTAAAGTCCCTTTGGTAGGGAAATACCACATCCCAGGATACCAACCTTCTGTTCTGGGGGGCAGCGGGACTGGTATTATAACATTCTCTTCCTAGACTAGAATAGTGACAATATAGTTGACAGTTCAGAGAAAGGAAGACATTCAGGCCAGAAAAGGCTAAATTTCCCTTGGACTGGTAGCTGAGACCTGTAATCCTAACACTTTGGGAGGCCAAGGCAGGAGGAACACATGAACGCAGAAGTTTGAGAACAGTCTGGGCAAGAGCAAGACCCTGTCTCTACTAAAAATAGAAAAACTAGCCAAGCATCGTGGTGGGTGCCTATAGCTACTCAAGAGGCTGAGGCAGGAGGATCACTTGAGCCCAAGTTTGAGGTTGCTGTGAGCTACAGTGATACCCAGGGCAACAGAGTGAGACCGTCAAAAACAAAAAGTAGCAAGACCCTGTCTCTATAAAAAAGTAAGAAAAATTAGGGATGGTGGTACATGCTTGTTAGTCCTAGCTACTCAGGAAACTGAGGCAGGAGGATTGCTTGAGCCCAGGAGTTCAAGGCCGCAGTGAGCTATGATTATGCCACTGTATTGTGCCACTGTATGTTTGTCACCCTTGGTAGAGTGCCGTGGTGTGATAGCTCACAACCACCTCAAACTCTTGGGCTCAAGCAATTCTCTTGCCTCACCCTCCCTAATAGATGGGACTACAGACACCCGCCACAATACCTGGCTATTTTGTTTGTTTAGCAGGCCTGGGCCGGGTTCGAACCTCCGAGCCCTGGAGCATGTGGCCAGCACCCTAACCATTGAACTATGGGTGCCCAACCAAGACTTTGCCTCTTTTTAAAAAAAGAGAAAATTTCCTGGGACTAAGGAAGAATTTTTCTTTTTTTTTTAAACAATGTGAAGTCCTTTAGAGTAGGTTGGATTCTATTCCTCCCAGAACTAGCTAAGTTTGATGGTAACTTGAGATTTGAGAGAGTCTCACTATGTTACCCTGGGTAGAGTACCCTGGTGTCACAGCGCACAGCAACCTCAAACTCCTGGGCTCAAGTGATGTGCTTGCCTCAGCCTCCACGTAGCTGGGACTATAGTCACCCAATATATACTTAGCTATTTTTTGAGATGCGGGTCTCCCTCTTGTTTAGGCTGGTCTTGAACTCCAGAGCTCAGGCATTCTCAGAGTGCTGGGATTATAGGTGTGAGGCACTCCACCCCATCCCAGATGGATTATAGATGTGAGGCACTCCACCCCATCCCAGATGGAATTTTAACACACTGCCACAGTAGAAAAAAAATTTACTTAGGGCCTAAGTTTATTAAGGTCTAATTTTTTTTTTTTTTTTGTAGAGACAGAGTCTCACTTTATGGCCCTTGGTAGAGTGCCGTGGCCTCACACAGCTCACAGCAACCTCCAACTCCTGGGCTTAAGCGATTCTCTTGCCTCAGCCTCCCGAGTAGCTGGGACTACAGGCGCCCGCCACAACGCCCAGCTATTTTTTGGTTGCAGTTCAGCCAGGGCCGAGTTTGAACCCGCCACCCTCGGTGCCTGACTGAGCCACAGGCACCGCCCATTAGGGTCTAATTTTATTAGACCAGTGTTTTTCAACCTTTTTTTAATCTCACAGCACACTTGAACCTATAGTTAAAAATTTACTTAGGGCCTAAGTTTATTAGGGTCTAATTTTATTAGACCAGTGTTTTTCAACCTTTTTTTAATCTCACAGCACACTTGAATCTATAGTTAAACTTCCATGGCACACTTAAATTATGTTGATCAATAAAAGTGTAAAAAAAACAAATATACTTACTGTGCTTAGAACTTCTTTCAAAAATAATTTAATTAATGATCTTTAAAGGTTTTCATGGCACACCAGTTGAAAATCATTGTATTAGGCTCCACACCTATAGCTCAAGTGGCTAAGGCTCCAGCCACATACGCCAGAGCTGGTAGGTACGAATCCAGCCCAGGTTTGTCAAACAATGGTGACAACTACAACAAAACATAGCCAGGCATTGTGGCAGGCGCCTGTAGTCCCAGCTACTTGGGAGTCTGAGGCAAGAGAATCGCTTAAGCCCAGGAGTTGGAGGTTGCTGTGAGCTGTGATGCCACAGCACTCTATCTAGTGTGACAACTTAAGGCTCTGTCTCAAGAAAAAAGAAAATCACTATTAGATTAAGCACAGTAACTGCCATGAGAGTTGTATTTAACTCATGCTAGTTTGGAGCCCAGGATCTCATGAAGCATTTATAACTCAACAAATCTCTTAACTCAGTAAACACTGTGGCCCCAAAGGAAAGAAAAATATTTCTTCTAATGTGGTAGTGTACAAAAGGCCTTGGGCTCAAAACTAGCCTATGTTAAATATAACTCACATAGCAGTTGACGTGTGTTAACTTGACAGACTGAGAGCTAATGAGTTTTGGAAAATTTCAAGAACAATTAATTCACTACTAGTATGTTTTTAGGACTGCCAGGAGTATAGTGAGGGTTCTGGTGACCATATGGCCCCTAGACCAGAATTTGCAATTCACTAGCATTTCTTTTCTCTCTTCTTCCTTTTTCCATAGGAAATTTCTAAAACATCATTTGCGAGGAAAGAACTGTGAACTCCTGCTGGTGGTACCAGAAACAGTAGAGGCCCATCAGAGTTGGAGGACTGATATGTAACACGGTTCTGCCCAACCTTGCCTTTGTCTCAGCCCCTTCAGTCATCTGTGATGTGCTGTGGCCTCTACTGTGGGTCTGTCCTTGCCATTTCCCCAAACATCTCATCGGGTTTTTCCTCTTCAGATTTGACAGTGCAGTAGGACAGATACATGGACTGTTACATGAACCACCCAGTGTTTTCTTCCTGGGAAAGGAAGGGGGAGCTCTGTATACTCTAAGGCCAATGATCACAAAGCCCTGTTTTATTTGAGAGAGAAAAAAGAAAGGGGAGGAGTCCTAGCTTGTCTCCCCTTTCTGTGAGGGCTTGACACAGATTCTGCTGGAGTGTCACTGCTGCTCCAGACTCACCTGGATATGCTGCCTCCACTTTCCCTCTTGTCACATCAGGGTCTTAGACATAGTACACACAAACCCCATGTGGCTGGCTTGAAGGACCCAGAGTAAAAAGGGTCTCTCAGGAAACCATCTCCAAAACTAGTAATGGCACATGCCGTCTCCTTTTACCCCAGTTTTAAGGGTGGTTTATGGCCAGCCTGGGAGTTTTAATGAAAAGTTCTCTCATATTCAAGCCATGTGGTTGAATCCCACAACATTCTAGTGTGACAAGTGAGATGGACGTCTAAGAGGGTGTGGCTAAAGCCAAACTGGGACAGGCCTGGGGCAGCTTCTGCACTCTAGTTTTGTCTCTACCATTTCACTACATTGATTTTGGGGGGTTCTGGGGAAAAGAAGTAGTTGTTCCAGTTGACCCAAATCCACCTTTTTTTTTTTTTTTGCATTTTTTGGCCAGGGCTGGGTTTGAACCCGCCACCTCTGGCATATGGGGCTGGTGCCTTACTCCATTGAGCCACAGGCGCCACCCCCAAGTCCACCTTTGACACAAAACTCTACTAGTTTGAGATAGAGTTGGGTGAGGAAAGTGTTGTGAGGATAAGCTTCTCAGAGTTTAAGAACAGTCCAAGTCACTATAGTGACAAGCAGAGCCCTTGAATTGGGTGGTTGTGTGCATTGTTATAGGACCTGGGTTTGTCACCTTCCTGTCATTTCCTTTACAAATCTGCTGGGGATTGACCCGCCCCCTACCTCTTGAAATAGTTGTAGGCCACTTTCTCCTTTAACTTGGGAAAATAGGAGGAAGGGGGGGGAAGTATCATACCAACGTGGTTGTGTTTGCCTCAACAGGTGGGCAGGCAGGGAAGACCCTAGCCCTTAGAGGTCAGTGGTCTTGGCAGGTCTGAGAGCTGCCCCATTTGGCTAGACGTATCTCCAGCAGCAAAGCCAGCCCGGGGCTTGCATGTCGGTCCTGAGCAAGCTTAACGGGGTAAAGCTGAGGCTTTCTCCCCACTGTGACTGGAGTGCATGTTTACACCAGCACTTTCTGCACATGTATCTTCAATCCAACAAGGCCATTTTTTATGCTGAGTAACAAGCCACCAAGCGGCTACTGCATTATTCCCTCAGCAACTGGCCGCAGTCTCTTCTGCACCATTTTCTACACCAGACTTGCTTAGCACCACAGGGAGCTCTTTACCCCTGCAAAGTGACATTCCAACCACCACCAGCCAAGTTAGAGCCAACCTTGCTGATTGGTACAGCAGGATCTTGGGTCCATTGGCGCTGTCTGGTAGCAAGCCATTTCCTGGGAAGGGAAAGAAACTCCTCTCCACATACTTGCTTGGGCCTGTGCAAATGGTACTTCAAAAGGAGTCCCTGTGCACTTGGAGTCCATGAGCCAATGGGATATGCAAAGACGCTTAAACATTTCAGGGCTGGTTTCTGTTCATATCTAATTCCGGTGCTTAGGAGAGGGACCCATGCTGATGCCCAAGGGCAGAAAGCCTCACTTCCTTTAGGAAGGGAGCACACCTGACCCTGATGCCCAGTAAGAGGCAACCCTAGGCTTTTTGTTTTTCTTGCTTTTATTCCCTTTTTTTTGTTGGCCTTGTGCTGGGTTTGTTTACAAAAGATGTATTTTGTTTAACCAGAATTAAAAATGGAAAACTCTGTATATAAATCTCCTTGTCTGCCTGCCTGAACTCTGGTTACAAAAAAGAAGAAAAAAACCACCTTGATAGGCTCAGTACCTGTGGCTCAAGCTGCTAAGGCACCAGCCACATACACCCGAGTTGGCAGGTTGAATACAGCCTGGGCCCACCAAACAATGACGGCTGCAACCAAAAAATAGCTGGGCGTTGTGGCAGGTGCCTGTAGTTCCAGCTACTTGGGAGGCTGAGGCAGGAGAATCACTTTAGCCCAGGAGTTGGAGGTTGCTGTGAGCTATGATGCCATGGCACTCCTACCCAGGGTGACAGCTTTGAGGCTGTCTCAAAAAAAAAAAAAAACCACCACACCTTGGTATGATGATGCTTTTAAAGAAATTTCATCACCAGCTGGGCGCAGTGCTTCACCCCTGTAATCCTAGCACTCTGGGAGGCTGAGGTGGGTGGATTGCCTGATCATGGGCAAGAGACCCTGTCTCTAAAAATAGCCTGGTGTGGCAGGCTTCTGTAGTCTTAGCTACTTAGGAGGCTGAAGCAAGAGAATCACTTGAGCCCAAAAGTTTGAGGTTGCTGTGAGCTATGACACCATGGCACACTACCAAGGGCAACAAAGTGACTCTGTCTAAAAAAAAAAAGAAAAAAACCTCACCATCTTGTCATCTTTTAGATAGTGCTATGTTTTTATCAAATCTCTCAGGTAAAAAAATTTATATAAAATATTCACTTAGGTGGGACTAGGTTCAAAAGGTGCCCCTGAGGCATTTTCCCTTTCATCTTAATTTACAAAACTAGCCTTACTGCTTTGAACCCACACCTAAGTACAAGTTTTTACCACACTGGTGACTGGTTAGTTAACTGAAAGATCATGCCTTTGAACAGAGCGCCTGAGCCCAGTCTGAGCATAGAGTATGTAGCCATGTTCTGTGTCAGACTGTCTGAATTTGAATCCAGGCCCAGCACTTACTGTGTGACATTGTGCAATTTTCTGAGGCTGTTTCCTCCTCTATAAAATGAGAATACCACTTCCAAAATTCTATAGTACTGTTCTGATAAATAATCCATATAAAAGGCTTAGTAGCGGGCGGGGCCTGTGGCTCAAGGAGTAGGGTGCCAGCCCCATATACTGGAGGTGGCGGGTTTAAACCCGGCCCTGGCCAAAAAACAAAACAAAAGGCTTAGTGCCATTATGAGCACAATAGTCAATAAAAATTTGTGTTAAATGGAAAAACTGAGCCAGGCCAACATAGTAAGACCTTCATTTCTACAAAGAGAAAATTAGCTGGGCAGAGTGGTACATATCTATAGCCTCAGCTACTGGGAAGCTGAGGAAGATCACTTGAGCCCAGTTTGCAGTTACAGTGAGCTATAATTGTAGCAATGTGCTCCTGCAAGACTCCCTGCCTCCCCCAAACTGCAGAGTTCACAAAGATGTGTCATCAGTGGCTCATCTCGTTAATCCCTTAAGGAAAAAAACTCCTCAGTCATAAAACCCATTTTCTAATTTGCAACTCTTTCCCTAGCCCCTAGACTGGAAGTCAGTCAACACTGTTACTTTCTACAAATGTTTGTAACCTTAAAATCCCCTTTGTTTAGGCTGGTGGGTGTGAAAGCGATTGCCTGAATTCAAGGCAGACTTCTATTAAGAGATAGTCAGAGGCAAGTGGATTGCTTGAACTTAGTTCGAGAACAGAGTGAGACCCTGTCTCTAAAAACAGCTGGGCATTCTGGCTCAGACCTGTAATCTCAGCTACTTGGGAGGCTGAAGCAAGAGGATTATGTGAGTCCAGGAGTTTGAGATTGCTGGCGCCAGGGCACTTTACGGAGGGTGATAAAATAAGACTGTCTCAAAAAAATAAAAAATAGTTGGGCAAAAGAATTTTCTTGCTTGATTTTGGAAACTTGGGCCTATGAGGTGAATCAGTATTAAGATGGAGGTGCTGATTCAGGGAGAAAATACATGGGGCAGTACATGTGTCTGGCTTTTTTTTTTTTTTTAAGAGACGGAGTCTCTCACTTTGTCGCCCTCGGTAGAATGCCGTGGCATTACAGCTCACAGCAACCTCCAGCTCTTGGGCTTAGGTGTTTCTCTTGCTACAGCCTCCCGAGTAGCTGGGACTACAGGTGCCTGCCACAACGCTCGGCTATTTTTTTGTTGCAATTTGGCCAGGGCTGGGTTCGAACCCACCACCTTCTGTATATGGGGCTGGTGCCCTATTCACTGAGCCACAGGCACTGCCCCATGTGTCTGACTTTCTAAAATGGTCTAAGTAATTTTGAGGTACTTATCACAAGCATGTGAATGACACTTTTCATTGGAATAATTTTTAATGTTTAAATACAAAAAGTAAGCGTTTGTTTGTTTTTTTACACACATAAGTCTAATAGCCAAAATGTGCAGAGCTCCTGCTCTGTCTTCCACAGTCCCCATCTTGTGGCTGAAGCTGCAGCCGGCGTTTCTCCTCTCCAACACATACAGGGATTCATAGTGGCCGCTTTACATGACAGTTGCAATGCGTTTTGCTTGTTTGATACTGTGTGCATGTCCCTCCCAGACATCACCATTCTTTTCCAAAAAAAGAAGTCATTAATGGTCAGGGATACATCCCTCCCACTGGCATCAGTTCCTAACCCCACAATGGGATAGTGAGGTCTTCTGGTTAGAAACTATTTAGTCAAAGGGATGACTTGGCCAGAGCTGGAATAACCATCTGCATGGCTGCACTCTGCTATCAGAGTGAGGACAGAAAATATAAGTCAGGATATCGTGGAGGGTACAGTTGCAAGTTGACAGTCTATCCATGAGACAATGTGGGGAGAATTTCCCTACCCCCAGGTTTAGATAGATCAATGTGCCAAAGTTAAAAAAAAAAAAAAATAATCAAAATAATCAGCAGTTCAAATACTATTGAATTTTGAACTTCTCCCACCAATATAGTAGTAACAATCTAGATCTTCCCAGGAAGTGAAGGTAGAGCCCCTGGCATTCCTCCAGACAGCCCTGTGTTAGGCCCTAGAAGTATCTGGAAAAGAAAAGGAGGAATATAAGGCATTGTACAGACCCAGAGATCTCATTTTCATTATACCTGATGGGGCAGACAAGGTCTACAAAAACAATGTTGAGAATACCAATTGGGCACCTAAAAGTATAGGGCTGGATCCCAATCCTTACCCACAACTTACTTAGGTGCCTGAGAAATAACGCCTAACTTGTGTCACCACCACTGGCAAAAAACACAGGTCTGCACTTACCTGCCGCTGCTGCAGTTGTTGCTGTTGCTCCATTTGCAACTTCTCAGTCTCAAAGACAACAGGAAGAACTAGGATCATAAAGGAGGTGGTCCCAATCCATAAGGCTGCCCTGGAAAACCTGCAAAGGGAGGGTGAGCACAGAGAGATGCAAACAAAAACAGTTAAGAACAAACCAGTAACCAAAACTTGATACTCCAAATTTTTTGATAAATATATTCCACACATTCCTTGCATCAAACTCCTAAAATACAGAGGCAGAGCAGTTTTGGTAGCAGTATTATCTAGTAATTGCAGAACTCAGCATTCTCCTGAGTTCTTACAAAGCAGCTTACACATTAGTCAGCTCAAATAATCTTAAATGGTTCCCAATCCCTTACCTGGATTCTGCCAGGTAAGAATCCTCACCGTACAGAAGAGGAAATTTAGACTCAGAAAGGATACAACTAGCCCAAGGTCACTCGAACTCAGGTCTGCTGTTCCAAAACCCGTGTTCTTTCACAGCACCACCGCCCCTTCATGTACACTCCCAGTGTCTGTGCCTTCTTTTCTTACCTGTACATTTTTTGAGCCACAAAGAGGGAGAGATCAAAAGTGGCTCCGGCTGCGGAACGAACCCTCTCCGGGAACATCTCCGTCAGACCCCATAGTCTCTCCGACAGGGTCTCATCTAGCTGTAGCGGAAGAGGAACCGGTCTTGGCAGAAGCAGGGGCATCCACTCCTGGGCCCGCTTCGGCGCCGAGAGACGTCGACCGCCCCCCCCGCCCTGACCTACAGCACACCCGGGCCCAGCGGGGCTCCAACCCCGCCTCCCGAAGAGCCGCCTTTGCCCCGATCTCGCAGCACGCGGAGCCCAGACCCGCGGGCCCGCTCCCCGCCTTGCACCCTGCAGGGCCCTAGCACCTCGTCGTCATCGTCCTCTTCCAGCTCTTCTTCAGTCTTCTCTACGTCACCTTTTGGGAGCAATTCGTCCGGGGACGAGGGCTCCCCAGCGCCCGAGGGAACAGCGGCAGCAGCCATGGATGTAGGAGACACCGGAAGCGGAAAAGAGCCGGCGAGCGCTGCAGACAGGCGGACAGAGCCGCCCTTCCGGGAGACGAGACGCAGGAGCTGTAGAGAGCGGCGCTCTCTGGCCTGCAGGTCCTCCAAGTCTGTGCAGCCTGTCAGGCCACAGCTGCACTCCTGTCGGGACTTCAGTCGTCTTACCCTGGGCTTCTAACTCGTCTTCATTAGTGGGCTTAAGAAACAACTGGGGGAGCGGCGCCTGTGGCTCAGTCGGTAAGGCTCCGGCCCCATATACTGAGGGTGGCGGGTTCAAACCCGGCCCCGGCTGAACTGCAACCAAAAAATAGCCGGGCGTTGTGGCGGGCGCCTGTGGTCCCAGCTACTCGGGAGGCTGAAGCAAGAGAATCACTTTAAGCCCAGGAGTTGGAGGTTGCTGTGAGCTGTGTGAGGCCACGGCACTCTACCGAGGGCCATAAAGTGAGACTCTGTCTCTACAAAAAAAAAAAAAGAAACAACTGGTGAAGTCGCTAGGGTAGAGGGGCGCTTCCGCGAGAATTCTGTTCCGGGGATGTAGGGCGGGCCCAGAAACCTGCATTTATTTTATTTATTTTTTTTTTTAGAAACCTGCATTTTAACGGGCCTCCCTAGGGTCATACTTTTAGAAACGCGAACGCAGTTTCTTTTTCCTGAGGAGTGCATTATTTGGTAGGAATAAATTAGTGATTGGGAAAACATCAAGTAAACCATCCCAGTGTACTAAAACAACGGTAAGAGTTAACGCTGGTGTGAGGGTGTGCGGTCGTGTGTGTGGTGTATACTCATTCAATCTTGATGACAGCTGTTGAGGTAGCCACTACTATCCCCATTTTAGGAAACACACCGTGCAAGGCTGCTGCAAGCATTTCTAGAAGCTAGATTTCTGTAAGTGGGTGTGCAGGTCAGAAAGTATGCACCTGTAAAATTTTGTTAGGTATTAGCTAGCTAACTGCCCTGCAAAGAATTATATACTTTCAAATAGGATAGTAAGGGCGACGCCTGTGGCTCAGTGGATAGGGCGCTGGCCCCATATACCGAGGGTGGCGGGTTCAAACCCGGCGCCGGCCAAACTGCAACAAAACAATAGCCGGGTGTTACGGCGGGCGCCTGTAGTCCCAGCTACTCGGGAGGCTGAGGCAAGAGAATCACCTAAGCCCAGGTTGCTGTGAGCTGTGATGGTACGGCACTCTACCGAGGGCGACAAAATGAGAGTCTGTCTCTAAAAAAAAATTAAAATAAAATAAAAAATATATATAGTAAACGGAAGTATCCCCCCACTTTCCCCAGCATTAAGTATTACCCATATTTTCATTTTTTGCCTATATGGTGGATATTAATGTTTTTTATAATGTGCCCCACAATTTATTACCACAGGGTAATTTGATAAACACCTTTAACCAACTGATTGTGGAGTCTGAGACTCCCAGGATTACAGTCCAAACGCTTATCTGACGTGTGACATGGTAGTAACATGTCTTTGTTCCATGCTTACATACATCAGTGGGGCACAGGAACTCACAATTTCTCCTGATAGTGTCTCAGTTCTTTCCATCTTTGCACAGAGAAGCTCTATGAGAAAGTTTTCCTGTCACAAAAGGTGACCTACAGCACGATTCCATTATATAAAGTTCAAAAACAGGCAAAAGCAATCTGAGAAGTCAGGATAGTGATTCCCTTTGAAGAGGAAGGGGAAGTGATTTTTGGAAAGGGGCAGGAAAGTGGCTTCTGGATGCTTTTAACATTCTATGTGTATTTCTTGACCCAGTTGCTATGTACCTGGGTACATTCATTTTGACTATTTCATCAAGGTGTACACTTATGAATTATGTTTTTATAGGCATTAAAAAGTTTATTGGGGGGCCAGGCTTGGTGGCTCACACTTGTACTCCCAGCTACTTGGGAGGCTGAGGCAAGAGAATCACTTGAGCCCAGTAGTCTGAGGTTACTGTGAGCTATGACGTCACAGCACTCTACCCGGGGGCGACAAAGTGATTATGTCTCAAAAAAAAAATTTATTTTTTAAAGTATGTTAGATCTGTATACATTTGAGGGAAGCTTAAGAGCCCAGTAACAATGCCTTTTAGTTCTTTTGTGGTTTCTCTAAAAAAGACCAACAGCACTGATGATGGAGGGGATCTTACATTGTTTTTTTTTTTTTTTTTTTTGAGACAGAGTCCCACTTTAGTGCCCTCAGTAGAGTGCTGTGGCGTCGCAGCTCATGGCAACCTCAAACTCCTGGGCTTAAGCCATTCTCTTGCCTCAGCCTCCCAAGTAGCTGGGACTACAGGCGCCCGCTATTTTTTGTTGTAGTTTGGCCTGGGCGGGGTTCAAACCCGCCACCCCTGGTACATGGGGCCAGCGCCCTACCCACTGAGCCACAGGTGCCATCCGAGGGGATCTTACATTGTTAGCTCAGACACTGATGACTCCAAGTGGAAAGTAGTTCACAATGCTAATGTAAAGAAGTTTTAGGAAGGGCGGCGCCTGTGGCTCAGTCGGTAGGGTGCCGGCCCCATATACCGAGGGTGGCGGGTTCAAACCCAGCCCCGGCCAAACTGCAGCCAAAAAATAGCCGGGCACTGTGGCGGGTGCCTGTGGTCCTGGCTACTCGGGAGGCTGAGGCAGGAGAATCACTTAAGCCCAGGAGTTGGAGGTTGCTGTGAGCTGTGTGAGGCCACGGCACTCTACCAAGGGCCAGAAAGTGAGACTCTGTCTCTACAAAAAAAATAAATAAATAAAATAAAATACATTTAAAAAAAAAAAAAAAGAAGTTTTAGGAAAACCAATTTTGCTTATTAGAGCAATACATGACTTTTTTTTTTTTTTTAACAAAAACTATGTTTAAGACTAAAGAATTCTTTCAGTAATTATAGTTACCAAGGGATAAGAGAAAACATTGGGACGCATGCCATGCAGAGTATTCATTTATTTATTTTTTATTGAGACAGAGTTTCACTTTGTGGCCCTTGGTAGAGTGCTGTGGCATCATAGCTCACAGGAACCTCCAACTCTTGGGCTTAAGTGATTCTCTTGCCTCAGCACCCACCACAACACCCAGCTTTTTTTTTTTTTTTTTGTAGAGACGGGTCTCACTCTGGCTCAGGCTGGTCTCAAACCTCTGAGCTCAGGGCAATCCACCCACCTTGACCTCCCAGAGCACTAAGATTACAGGCGTGAGCCACCATGCCTGGCCTTTGCAGAGTATTCAAAACCTTGGGAGTAGCACTGTGAGAGGCTAAGGAGGGAGCATTGCTTGAGCTCAGGAGTTGGAGACTTGCCTAAGGGAGAGTGAGACCCTGACTCCTAAAAAAATGAAAAAAAAAAAACCCATCCAGGTGTCATGGTGATACCCATAGCCCGAGTCTGAGGTTGCAATGAGCTATGACACCATTGCACTCTGCTCAGGGAATAGAGTGGGATTCTGTCTCAACAACAACAAAAAACCTTGGGAGTAGGTGAGATAAGCTAGAAAAGGCAGAGAGAGAACAGAAGACACAGGGCAGAGCCCTATAAAATCAGACATTGAAAGGTTGGGCGAGGAGGACAAAAACCAGAGAAGTATGACATCACTAAAGGTTTCAAGGAGAAAGACTCAACAGGAAAGATGACATGGTGAGACTGGTGCCAGGCCAAAGGTCATGTCAATGGACAAGGGGACAAATTAGGGTGCTAGCAAGTGAGTGGTGATGCCTCAGGCTAGAAGTCATATTAACTCCGCTATTGGGTGGGGGAAGGGTATCCTAGATCCCTGGATTCCTTGCCACTTAAGTCCAAGATTTTCACCTTCCTATTTCAGTCCTGGCAGAATTTGAAACTGGTACTGCAGTAGTTCTTAATGGGGCAGGGAGGATAGATCCCTCTGAGAATCTTATAAAAGCTCTAAGCCCCTCCCATTAAAAAGATGCAACTTCACCCATACCTATACCATGGTATTATGTACAAACCCACTTGCTAGGACCCGAACCAAAAGATTTCCTGATTATTGCCTCTAATCCTGCACTCACTCCCTCACAACTTTCTATTTCTGCTCTGCAGTGACAGTCCTTTTCTTTTTTTTTCTTTTTTTTTTTTTTTTTTAGAGACAGAGTTTCACTTTATTGCCCTCGGTAGAGTGCTGTAGCATCACAGCTCACAGCAACCTCTTAACTCCTAGGCTTAAGCCATTCTCTTGCCTCAGCCTCCTGAGTACCTGGGACTACAGGCACCCACTAGAATGCCCAGCTATTTTTTTTTTTTTTTTGGCAGTTTGGTTGGGGCCGGGTTTGAACCTGCCACCCTCAGCATATGGGGCTGGCGCCACCAAGTCACAGTTCCTTTTCTAATCTGATGCTCAGCACAAAAATTCACAAAGTTGTTACAGTGATTACAAGAGATGATGTCAAGGAAACAGCACTATTTGCTTGGGAGCCCTTCATAAGTGGTAAATGTGGTTAATAAAGTCTCTGAGGAGGAAGAATTTTAGCCAGAACCTGAAGGATATATCTTACTAAATAGGTAAGATCTTGTACGTATACATATAGTATCTCAAAAGAAAAACAAAACAAAAGGCCCGGAGAGAGCTGGGGTTAGGGAGGTGAAATGTAGGTGATATTTTCCACTTTCTTCTAGAGGCCTTAATAGGATTATCCTTTAATTGTCTCACACCCTGAAACCATCAGCAAACACTGGTGGGTTCCATGTTCAAGTCCCATCCAGAATCTGTCCACTTCACTTTCTCTACTTGGGGCCACTTTCTCTACTTCAGTCAACTGTCGCCACACAGCACCCACAGGGATCCTTTTCAAAAACCAGTTGGATCACAGCATCCTCTGTTTACAGTCCACAATGCCTTGCTTCCCTGAATACCCAAAGTCCTTTTTCACTGCAGAATTGTCCCATCTACCACAGGATGTTTAGGGTCCCTGGCTCTGGCCCTTAATGTGCCAGTTGTGGTGGGGAGATCTGTATCATCGTGATATCCAAATATGCCCCCACGCTCCTGCTTGATTTAGGACACTGGATTCTCTCCTCCAACAGAGGAAGTCCAGCTCACACTGGCTCAGGCACAAATTCCCACATCAACTATAGGTCCCTGACAGGTCCTGGTTGGTCCTGACTCCCTGGAGCAGGAGGGCAGGGGAATTGGAGCAGACAGACGTTGTTCCATATCAGGTGGGCTTTTGCCAGTATTCCAGAGAAGCTGGAATACCCTCCCACGAGGGTGACATTGTCTTCTGATACAGCAATATAAACTTAGACTCTGGGCTCCATTTACTGCTTGAGGAACTCATGCTTCTTTTTCAGTCATTTTGGCCACCAATTATTTTAACATCGTTTAATAAAATAGTAGTGTACATAGAAAAGGAGCACAAAAATACCTTGTTGTCACGAAAGGCTGGTGTTTGCTGCTGGGAAGCTGAAGTCAAAGGGGGTCGTGGATTTGGGAAGCAATTCTTTCAAGGCAGAGAGAGTGGCCTAAGGGGCAGAGAACCAAAAGAGCCACTCATCTGAGAACCCCTCAACAGGGCTCTGTAGAACTGGTGCCACCCCCCAAACACCAGGTAAAGGTGTAAGATGATGAACTCAGCTGCCTGTCCCAACAGTGTCCAGTGGAGTGATTCTGGGACATGTGCACTTGTCTGCTTAACGTGTGTAGCGAGCACCTAAAGGCTCCCCGAGGTCTGGTTACAGCCTGGCATCCCGAGGCTGTGGAGCACCTGGAGCACCTTGCTAGTCACCACTCTGGTCTGGTCTGGAATCTTGGTCTCCTCCATCACACACACCTTCCTACTGGCAACCCAGGGTGAGGTGACACTCTCTCACAGGACCTAATACACTAGTTTGGCTTAAAAAACAAACAAAGAAACAAAAAAACCCTGCTCAGCCACATCCTAGACTTCCCCAATTAGTGACTTTGTCCCTTTTGGTCCCTGCTCTCCTAATGACAGTTTCTGAGGTCTTCATTTTCTCCTCTGGCTGACACTCTTCAGTTCATCCAATTCCTTCTCCATTAAATGGGACTCAGCAGTGGTCTGTGAAAGCTGAAAGGACAGCAGCAGCTGTTATAAAGGACATTGCTGGGCTGTCCCTATGCGCTGAGGGGAGAAAAGCCCCTGCCTGCCATTTCTCTCACACCACTGTCCTCCACGATGGGGACCCTCTGTAATCACAACCCAGGACCACGATCCACTCTGTCAGCAATTTGTCATCTATGATGACATGGCACACTCTGTGTAAAGGGCAGCAGGCCTCAAAGATGAAAAAGATAGATATTGGTGATTCAAAGGCTAAGGCATTAGAGATTAAGTTGCTTCCGTAGCTCACATAATGGCAATTTAAGGGGGGAAAGTCTTGAAAAAGAATGCCATGTTCCTCATCAGGATGTTTTAATGGACTTTAGAAGGTGGGCCACACTCAAGAGAGGGACGGAGAGACATCAACTCTATAAAAAACAGGTCAGCTTTCTGTGAACTAAGGGCCACGCTCGCCGAGCAATGCACTCTGCTGGGTTCTCTCCACGTACCAACTCACTGGGAGGTGGAGACTGTTATTCCCATCTCACTGCTGAAGAAGCTGAATTGCAGAGCAATTAGCCAGAAGTGGAGCTGGGCAAGAAACCCAGGCCGTCCCGCTCTTAACCACCAGCGTGTGCTCCCCTCTCACGCGGCCCTCACATGCTCCTCTAGCCAGGCTGCCGGGTTTCCAACAGCCACAAACAACCTATGCTAGCATAGTATGGGCCCCTCAGCAGGTCTGTGCTGGCTACTGATCGAGGCCTACTTGGCACAGGATGCCTCCAAGCAATGAGCAGGCTGTTCCTTTTTCCTGAAAGGCCTTCATCCCAGCCCCCAGTCCAGCCCCTTATACCTTCAGTTTAAATATCCCTTCCTCTGGAAAGCAATCCCTATTTGACAAGATCAATCTCTCATGTCCTACACCAGACCCTAACTTCTGCCCTTGTCACAGGCACTGTAATTATGTTGCTGTCCATTTCCTCTGCTGTCAGCCCTTGAGAGTAGGGACTGTGTCTTATTTTTGTGTGTGCATCTCTGCACACAAGGTGACATACCTGGGTCGACTGGCACTGGGGAAACAGCTGTTTAAATGACTCAAAGAGGAGCCTCCCCAAAAGGGGAACCCGGTCCTCCCGTCCCCGGGACCTGCCTCACCATGTCTAGCAGGATGTCCACTTTCAGCCGCAAGAGATTGTTCTCTTCTTCAAGTTGCTGGTTCCGCCTGCGAAGGCGCTGAGCCTCCCTCCGGTCCACGCCTCCACTAATCCCTGTCTCTGGAGGAAGGCCAGAACCAGTGGTCAAACTAGTAGGTAGGGGTTTCCTTCTACAATCTTGTTTAACAAAATGGTAAGAAATGCAGCCCACCTGCTATCCACTGGCCATTTTCAAACTTCAGGCTTTGCCCCGCCAGGTTCATAGTTGGGGTTCCATAGTCAAGGCCCAGCTCCACCTCCCGGGTTGACCGATCCAGCTGAGGGCGAGACACCATGTAACAGCTTCAGCAGACGACAGAATGTGGGCCCTGGTCCCAGCTCCTCTTCCGCTAACTCTGTGATCCCCAACAACTCATTTCTTTTTTCTAATCACTGCCAGACACCTTCAATGATTTTTTAAAGGGCCAGAAAATCGGCTCAGTGCCTGTAGTTCAAGCAGCTAAGGAGCCAGCCACGTACACCAGAGCTGGCGGGTTCAAACCCAGCCCGGGCCTGACAAATAACAATGACAACTACAACCAAAAAAAAAAAAAAAAAAATAGCCGGGAGTTGTGGCAGGCTGTAGTCCCAGGTACTTGGGAGGCTGTAGTCCCAGGTACTTAGGAGGCTGAGGCAAGAGAATTGCTTAAGCCCAGGAGTTGGAGGTTACTGTGAGCTGTGATGCCATGGCATTCTACCCAGGGCGACAGCCTGAGGCTCTGGCTCAAAAATAAATAAATAAATAAATAAATAAATAAACAAGGGCCAGAGAATCAAATAATATACAAAAAAAATTTTAATTACTAGAGAGAAGATACATGTGCTAAAATATGTAAGCTGGATTATTTTACATCTACTACACACTTAATAGTTTAAGGAATCCAATGCTAAATTTTTAATAAAGTTAAAAATTCTTTTTAAATGTCATAAGCCCCTACCTAGGGTACCATCTGCTTAATACATATGGAGCCCCTCAGCAGGTCTGTGCTGGCTACTGATCGAGGCCTACGTGGCACAGGATGCCTCCAAGCAATGAGCAGGCTGTTCCCTTTTCCTGAAAGGCCTTCATCCCAGTCCCCAGTCCAGCCCCTTACACCTTCAGTTTAATATGTTAATATGTCATGGAAAAGGCATAACACCTAACACCCAATAGTAGTAGTAAGTAGTTGCTTTTGTGATGTGTGACAGTGCAGTTTATGTGTTCATTTATCCAACTTGCTGAGCACCCACCCTGAGTCAGGACTAGGTGCTGGGTATTCAGCAATGAATGTGACCATCCCTGCCTCAAGAGCAGCTCCAGAGGAGGAGTCCCTCAGGTATATGCTTCAGTGTCCCTTTCTCAGTTAGGCCTTCCTTGACCTTTCTATTTAAAATGACACCACCATTTCTACTGCCCGGCCACTCCCTACCCAAAGCCTTCCCTCATTATTTTTTCTACAGCACTTATCACTATCTAATATAAACTTATTTTCTGTCCACTTCTCCATTAAAATATTTGCTCCATGAAAGCAAGGATTTGATTTTTCCTCTCCTCTCCTTAATCCACTTATGTAGATAGGTGCCTGGGACAATGGCTGGCTAATTTTTCTATTTTATTTATTTATTTATCTATCATTTATCTATTTATTTATTTAGAGACAGAGTCTCACTTTGTTGCTCTTGGTAGAATGATACAGCATCATAGCCCCCGGCAACCTCAAACTTTTGGGCTCAAGCAATCCTCTTCCCTCAGCCTCCTAAGTAGCTGGGACTACAGATGCCTGCCACATGCCCAGCTAATTTCAGAGATTGGGTCTCCCTCTTGCTCAGGCTGGTCTCAAACTCCTGAGCTCAAGCAATCTACCTGCCTCGGCTTCCCAGAGCGCTAGGATTACAGGCATAAGCCACTATGCTCGGACAATTTTTCTATTTTTAGTAGAGCCAGAGTAAGAACAAGACTTTGCTCTTACTCAGGCTGGTCTTGAACTCCTTAGCTCAAGCAGTCCACCTGCCTCAAACACTGTTCATTCATTTGACACACAGCAGGGAGGAAAAGGTGCTTCAAGGTCTGTGGGCACTGGAAACTGAGACCCCAGGCCTCCGCCTGGCCTGCTTCACAGCATGCCAAGCCCCGGCACAGTGGGCCTGCCCCCCACTATGGGTTTAGCTGGGGACTAGAGACAGTGGACCCCATGACCCGAAAGCTGGAGTTAATGCTCAGCCCTAACAGCCTGGCTGCTCTACTCTACTCACCTGTGGAGAAGTAGCTCTGCAGGAAAAGGTCAGAGAAACCAGGATAGCTATTGGTGTGTGACAGCAAGGAATAGCAGATAGGATTATGGTAGAGATTAAGAACCCAGTATTTGGTCACAGATGCTCAGAAGACTTCCAGAAAAAAATGAGGGTGATTGTGTATATGGGATCTGCCAAGGATGGAGGGCAGGCATCTGATAGCTGGGAATAGAAAGTGATTTCCATGTGGTATGCCTTTACGTTATATAATTTTTTTTCTTTTGAGACAGAATCTCACTATGTTGCCCTCAGTAGAGTGCTGCGTTCACAGCAACCTCCAACTCTTGGGCTTAAGCAATTCTCTTGCCTCAGCCTCCCAAGTAGCTGGGATTACAGGTGCCTGCCACAACACCCGGCTATTTTTTTGTTGCAGTTGATTAGCTGGCCTGGACCAGGTTTGAACCTGCCTCCCTCAGTGTATGTGGCTGGTGCCGTAACCACTGTGCTAAGGGTGCTGAGCCTACATTATACAATTTTTTAAATTCAAGAGTGTATATGTTCAAGTGGGTAGTAAGTTGTTTGGAAAGTTATCATTTATTGTAATGCTATTGTCATTGGTCTCAAAATTTTTGGAGCATCTCTTTTGAAACTGTTTTAAGAGCTGGTATGTATCCATTTGAATGCCATTAATAGTGGCAAATCATCATTCTTTGAGAGTGAATTTGATTCTTAAAATGATTCAAATCAATTCTTGGCCAAGTCTTGGGAAGAAAGTGGACATCAAATTGGATAATATTCTTTGTGGCCAAAAATCATAAAGAGATTGCCTGTTGCATTAGGTTGTTGAATAAACTCTGACAACAATTTCTATACGGGAGCTCCAAAATGCTTTTAGCAATGGCAATGACATGAATTGGAAAGATGCCCTCTTAGGAACACGCTTTCCACTTAGAGACCACACTTGGTACTCTAGTCATACTGCACACCAGTTGACCCCAATAGTGACACTCACAGAATGCAGGTTGGAGAGAGAAGCAGACTTCCGAGGAGGCGTCTTTTTCGGACTGAATGTATTCCCAAAGAGAGGCATCTTTGGCCTGATAAAGGAAAAACCAGTGTGCCCTTCTCCTAGGGTCAGAAAAAGTCAGGGGTACAAATAGTTGGATCAGTGACCTTATGCTATTGTCCTTAAATCATGAAAACACAGTTTATTACATTGCTATCAACAATCCTGGTGCTATGGTTTGTATGTGCCCACCAAAACTCATGTTGGAATTTAATTGTCCTTAAAAATGGCTTTTAAAGGTGAGACCTTTAAGGGGTAACTGGGCCACGAGCGCTCTACCCTCATGAATGGATTAATGCCATTATCATGGGAATAGGTTAGTTACTCGGGAGTGAGCTCTTGATAAAAGGATATGTTTGGCAGCCATTCTCTTTCTGTCTTCATATACACTCAACATGTGATGCCTTCTACCACAGGATGACCCTCATCAAAGTCCATGCCCTTGGACTTCCCAAAGAAACAGATTTCCTGATATCAATTGGCTCACAGCCAACCTTTAACTGGCCTCCAGAACTGAGAGCCAATTGAATTGCTTCTTTATAAATTACCCAGACTGTGGTATTCTTTTTTTTTTATTTTTTGAGACAGAGCCTCAAGCTGTCGCCCTGGGTAGAGTGCCGTGGCATCACAGCTCACAGGAACCTCCAACTCCTGGGCTCAAGCGATTCTCCTGCCTCCGCCTCCCAAGTATCTGGGACTACAGGTGCCTGCCACAATGCTTGGCTATTTTTTGGTTGCAGCCATCATTGTTGTTTGGAGGGCCCAGGCTGGATTCAAATCTACCAGCTCAGGTATATGTGGCTGGCACTTTAACTGCTTGAGCCACAGGGACCAACCCAGACTGTGGTATTCTGTTATAGCAACAGAAAATGGATTAAGACACCTGGTATCGAATGCTCATTATACGCTAGATCTGTACATGCAATAATTCATTTAACTTACATCTCCCCTTTGATTAGTCCTTTTATTCTCCCCATTTGACAGATGAGGTTTAGAAAGACTAAGGTCTTGGGCAGCGCCTGTGGCTCAAGGAGTAGGGCGCCGGTTCCATATGCCGGAGGTGGCAGGTTCAAACCTAGCCCCGGCCAAAAGAAAACCACACACACACACACAAAAAAAAAAAAATAGAAAGACTAAAGTCTTGAGTGGGAGCTATTATTTAAATCCAGGTCTTTGTTGCTCTACAGTTTAAGTTAACCACAGGTAAGTTTGTCACAAGTTGGCATCACCAGCTTTACAGTCTATGATAAGGCATGCAATCTCTACTTAGTCCTTACAGTGGTAAGAATCACATTTGGCACAATAGCCTCTGCATATACTCCATTTTAAAGAAATTAAGCTATACTTATAGTTCACTTGAAGATTGATAATAGTACCCCTCACTTGGTCCATATGTCAAAAGATCACCTGTCCTGTATGGAAGGTAAAGTGTCTTAAGGAAAGGTAGACTCATAACATGGCAGAGGTGACAATGGCACCTTGACCCTGTACATTTGCATTCAGTACTTTTTTTTTTTTTTTTGTAGAGACAGAGTCTCACTTTATGGCCCTCAGTAGAGTGCTGTGGCTTCACACAGCTCACAGCAACCTCCAACTCCTGGGCTTAGGCGATTCTCCTGCCTCAGCCTCCCGAGTAGCTGGGACTACAGGCGCCTGCCACAACGCCCGGCTATTTTTTTTGGTTGCAGTTTGGCCGGGGCCGGGTTTGAACCCGCCACCCTCGGTATATGGGGCCGGTGCCTTACTGACTGAGCCACAGGCGCTGCCCTGCATTCAGCACTTTGTAACTTATTGTAATAGACATAGGCCTAGTTAAACAGATTTCCTGATATCACCCAGATTTGGGGGAGAAGAAAGGCAGGGAGAGGTAAACTTTTTATTTAAATATGAAAATACAGAAAAGTCTACAAATCATAAGTCTTCTTGAGTTTTAACTACACAAACACACATAACCACCCTCCAGATCAGGATACAGACCATGTCAGCACCCCATAAGCCTCATCTGACACCTTGATATATTGTATATACAAATTTGTATATACAAATACACAGATTTGTACAGCATGGCCTCTTTTTTTTTTTTTCTTTTTAAGATAAAGTCTCTATACCCTGGGTAGAGTGTCATGGCGTCATAGCTCACAACGACCTCAAACTCCTGGGCTAGAGCGATCCTCCTGCCTCAGCCTTCTGAGTAGCTGGGACTACAAGCATCTGCCACAACATTCACCTGTTTTTTTTCCTCTCTCTATTTTTAGTAGAGATGGGGTCTCACTCTTGCTTAGGCTGGTCTTAAACTCCTGACCTCAGGAAATCCACTCACCTTGGCCTCCCAGAGTGCTAGGATTACAGGCATGAGCCACCGCGCCTGGCTACCATGGCCTCTTTTGCACCTGACTTACTACATTCGACATCATGTTTGTGAGATTTACCCACGTTGTTGTATGTAGTTGTAATATGTATGCAATATTCTACTGTATGAAAATATAAAAATTTATTTGTTGGGCGGCACCTGTGGCTCAGTGAGTAGGGCTCCCGCCCCATATACGGAGGGTGGTGGGTTCAAGCCCCCCGCCAAACTGCAACAAAAAAGTAGCCGGGCATTGTGGCGGGCGCCTGTAATCCCAGCTACTCGGGAGACTGAGGCAAGAGAATCACCTAAACCCAGGAGGTGGAGGTTGCTGTGGGCTGTGATGCCACAGCACTCTACGGAGGGCGATAAAGTGAGACTCTGTCTCTAAAAAAAAAAAAAAAAAATTATTTGTCTACTCTACAAATAATGGACAGTTGGATTGTTGCTAGTTTTTGATCATCAAAAATATGCTGCTAAGAACATGCTAGGATATGTTCACATATGTATGTTTTGGGGGGTTTTTGTATTTTTTTTTTTCTGAGACAGAGTCTCATTATGTCGCCTTGGGTAGAGTGCCAAAGCTTCACAGCTTGCAGCAACCTCAAACTCTTGGGCTTAAGCGATTTTCTTGCCTCAGCCTCCCAAGTAGCTGAGACTTCAGGCGCCCACCACAACACCCAGCTATTTTTTTTTTTTTTTGGTTGTAGTTGTCATTGTTTGGCTGGTCCAGGCTAGATACAAACCTGCCAGCTCCAGTGTGTGTGACTGGCGCCCTAGCCGTGGAGCTACAGGCACCGAGCCACACATATGTATGTTTTTCTAGTTCCATACTTAGGGGCAGAATTACTGAGTCATAGAGCATTCATATATTTAGCTTTAATAGATACTGCCAAATGTTTTTCTACAGCAATTATACCAATTTATACTCCCGTCTGCGGTGTATAAGAGATCCTTGTCAATACCTGGCATTTTCTGTCTTTTTTATTTTACCTATTCTGGCAGGTAGGTAGTGGGGCTGCATTGTTTAATCTGCTTTGTCTCAGTAACTAATTAAATTGAGTACCTTTTCATGTACCCCTTGGACATATTATGAATACATGCTTAAGTCTTTTGTCATTTTTCCATTGGTTTGTCTGTCATTTTCTTATGGATTTGTAAGGGTTCTTTATATACTACTGGCTGCAAGTCTTTTGTTTTATATATATGTACTATATATGTATAGTATCAAAAATATCTTCTCTCAATCTTTTTTTTTTTTCTTTTGCTTACTGGTTTCTTTGGAGTTTTCTTCTTCTTTTTTCCTTGGCAACAGGGTCTCACATTTTCACCCAAGCTGGAGTGCAGTGATGTAATCACACCTCACTGCAGCCCAGAACTCCTGGCTTAAAGTGATCCTCCTTCCTTCGCTTCCTAGTAGCTGTGGCCAGGAGGCTGAGGCAAGAGAATCGCCTAAACCCAAGAGCTGGAGGTTGCTGTGAGCTGTGATGTGTTAAACCCTGGCCAAGGTGCTTACTTCCCCTGGTTTTAACAAAGACATGTCACTCCTGACCTCAACAATTTTCATAACTCTTAAGCCAAGAACTGTCATCCACATACTACAGAAGGGTCTGGACTAGATGCCTTTAAGTCAGATCTAATAACCCACAAACAACTCTGGGTGAGATCGCTGGGTTCTGGGCCATCAGTGTGGGCCTGAGGTACAAGCTGTCCCTTTGGCCTAAGGCAGCCTTCTTCCTAGTGAAACTCCTTGGGAGAGAGAGCCCAACATAAGGGAAATGAAGGGCAAGGCACCGGTTTCCAATCAACACTCTGTGCTCACCCACAGTGGGACCCCAGCATGTATTCTCCTGGGCCTTGGCTTCTTATTTGTAATCGGGAATAATTATGGTCCCCAGCTCACCGGATACCATAGTGCTTTCATGTTTGTAAGCAGTGGCATTTGATCCTCACAACGACCCTGGAAAGTAGATCGTGTGTCCCCATCTACAGATCACACATCACTAAGTCTTTCAGTTTGCAACAGGACATAAAATACATTATCTTATTTTAATATTAACAAGAAGGTAAAGGAAGGATCTTTGGCTGTCATCGCATTTGCAAAGGGACACGTGTCCCCCAAGTTAAGAGCCCAGCCCAGTACAGGTCTTCCAGGTACACGATCACCAGGGCGGCTGGACTCGAATAACGGTTGTGAACAGACGTTCACACTCACGATCTCATTTAGTCGCCGTCAGGATCGATCGACTTAGAAGGAGGAATTACGACTCCTGTGTACAATCGCGGAGACACACTTAGAGGAGGAAGGCGACCTGCCTGGCCTGAGCCCGGCCGGCGCCAGTGTCCCTGTGGGCTCCAGCAGCCCCTCTCTGGGGGAGGCCCGGGCGACATAGGGGAACCCAGGCCTCGCCGCCCGGCGATGCCATCCTCGGAGACGTACCTGAGGCGTCCCAGAAGCTGGGGTCCAAATGCACTCGAGAGCCCCGCCCAAAGACCCTGCCAGGGGTACCAGTAACCCGCCGCGACAGAGGCTCGCCGACCCCCCGACACCCGCCCGCTGCGCGCATGCGCAGCCCCGCCCGGCCTCTGCCACCAAGTACAGAGGGGGCGCCGGCGCGGCGGGGTCCCCAACGCTAGCCTGCGCCGAGCCCCAGGACCTGCGGCGAACACCCCTCAGCATACTAAGTTCCTTGAACAGCGGAAACTTCTGCTGGGGTCATTCACAATGCCCCAAATTACAGGCTAGGCCGAGGAACTAAACTCAGCCTCCCCATGAACACATCGTTCTGGTCCCCTAGGCCCACAGTGGCGGTCACCGTGGTAACGGCGTCTCAGGGACACCAGGGTGGTTTTCGACCGTTCCATTGTTATGGGAAAAGGGAAAATGGTGATTGCACCCGGCGTTGCCTGGAGAACTCGACTCACAGTGGCAAAATGGGTCTCTGTCCAGTTCCCCTTCTCTTTTTCCCCTTCCTGACCACAAAGCAAAGGGTCCCCCTTCCCGGTGGATGGGGGGGGGGCAACCGGAGTCGGGTGCGGGTCCGGAACATTGCGGGGTTCCCTGAGAGACCCGTAGTGAAACTGGCCGCAGGTTCGTCAAGTTCCTCCGATGCTTTCAGGTAAGACCGTCGGATGGACGGACGCTGACCCGCTTCCAGCAGCGCAGGCTCAGGGCAGACCTGCCCCCTCTACACCCCTGGCCTAGTGAGTGCACCGGCTCCGCCGTCCCATTAGGGACAGGACCTCAGGGTGTCAAACTGCAGGCGCAGTTCTCTTCCAACTATACTATTCTTTAGAGAAAGGAGAGCTCCGTGTTCTAGAAACACGTCTGTGCGGGGTGGCCCAGCGCTGTCCAGTAGAAACAAAACAGGGCACGTATGTAATTTAGAAATTTCTAGTAGTCAGGTTTTTAAGAGTAAAAACAAAACCCAAAGAAAGCGAGATTACTTTGAATAAAGTTTTAATTCTATATGTCCAAAACATTATTTCAAAATATAATTTATATTTTAAAACGTACACTGCTTCAGTTATTTATTTATTTAGAGACAGAGATTCACTATGGCGCCTTTGTATAGTGCCATGGCATCACAGCTCACAGCAATCTCAAACTCTTGGGCTTAAGCGATTCTCCTGCCTCGGCCTCCCAAGTAGCTGGAACTACAGGAGGATGCCACAATGCCCAGCTATTTTTTGTTGCAGTTGTCATTGTTGTCTAGCAGGCCCGGCCGCGTTCGAACCTGCCATTCTCCGTTTATGTGGCTGGTTCTGTAACCACTGTGCTATGGGCGCTGAGTCTGCTTCAGTTTTTTAATTTAAATTAAAATTTTACTTCTGGCCGGGCATGGTGGCTCACCATGTAATCCTAGCACTCTGGGAGGCTGAGGTGGGTGGATTGCCTGAGCTCACAGGTTCAAGAATAGCCTGAGCAGTAGGGAGACCTGGTCTTTACTAAAAATAGAAAAACAGAGGCAAGACTATGGCTTGAGCCCAAGAGCTTGAGATTTCTGTGAGCTATGACTCCACGGCACACTACTCAGAGTGTCAGACTCTGTCTCAAAATAAATAAAATAATATAAAATAAAATTTTAGTTGGTCAGTCACACTAACCAAATTCCAAAGCCTCACTCATCACATGTGGCTAGAGACTACTGCAGGGGACAGCACAAGTGTAGCCTTTTCCTACCTTTCCAGCTTCACTCCCCTCTGCTTGGATGGTACAGTAGCTTCCTCTCCTTTGTATAATTAACTTTTGCTCCTTCCTTCAGCGCCTAAACCTCCTTGACTAGGTCAATACACGCTATTATCATCTCCGTGCTGTGTGCCTCCCTTTGAAACAGTGGTGACAGTTAAAATTTACAATTATAATTCTTTTTTTTTTTGCAGTTTTGGCCAGGGCTGGGCTTGAACCCGCCCCCCTGTATATGGGGCCAGTGCCCTACTCCTTGAGCCACAGGTGCCACCCAATAATTCATAATTCTTTCTGGCATTGTTTGATCACTGCATGTCTTCAGCAGTAGAAGGAATCCAGTTAGAGCAGCAATCAAGTTCAGTTTAGCTCGCTGTCCTGCCCCCAGGATGCTGCTGGCTTGAGGTAGATGCTCAGTAAATACTCATTGAATGACTAAAAGTTAAACTGAACAGAAGTTTGTGGGACTCCAAAGTCAGCCTTGTTTTTCCATGCTCCAGTATGTTAACTTTAAACAGGGGACATTCAAATCTCAACTGCCAGACTGTGTGCTCCATAAGGGCAGAAGGTTTCTTATTGTTCCACTCAACCTGCCTCCAGCGTAGCACTCGGTGAGTACTCAGTGAAGCTAGTTCTCTCCCAGCTCCTTTTCTCTTCACCAAGTAATGGCAGTAAAAACTTGGTGTGTTTCAGAGAATACTTATCCTAAAATAGTGTGATGAAAAATTTAAAGGGGACCAGGGTGTGTATTTTAACCATTTTTTCTTAAGAAGCAGAAGAGAGCGGCGCCTATGGCTCAAAGGAGTAGGGCGCCGGCCCCATATACCAGAGGTGGTGAGTTCAAACCCAGCCCTGGCCAAAAACTGCAAAAAAAAAAAAGAAGAAGCAGAAGAGTCAATTCTCCCATTACCTGTTAGGCATGAGCAGTAACGTTAAACCAAAGCAAGAGGCTTCTTGATAGTCACCCTAAGCCTAGTTTCTCAGATGACGTGTTGTAGTTTGCCATATGCTAGGGAGTGGGTGGGAGGAGGAAAGTGGGAAACCCTAAAATGTACCTGCCACCTCTTTCCTCCCTCCTCTTTGCCTGTATGGCAAGAGCCTTGGGGAAGAAAGAGTATTGACCTGGACTTGGGCCAGCCTTTCCTATCTATAGTCCACCTAACTTGGGACAGCCCAAGATATATAGCCTCTTTGGACTAGAAAGAAATGTGGTGAGTGAGTCTAGAACTCATTAAATATTGAGTAAACTTAATCCCTAAGGAAAATTTGCCTAATGGAGAAAAACGTAGAAGCAAGTCACCCCAGTTGTATAGTAGAAACACGGAAGCAGAACCGTGGGCTGCCCAGAGCAGGCGTGGTTCTAATGGCCTGGAATAACCTGAGATCTTCTAAAAGATGTATCACTGGGGTTTGGTTGAATAGAGAGAACAGCATGTGCAAAGGCATAGAGGCACAAGGAGCACGGCAGAGTCGGGAACCAGGAAGAAGTTGAGTGGGTCAGGCATATAGGACAGCTGGCTGGGGAGAAGAGGGTGGAGCAAAGGCTTGAACCAGAGGAGAGAAACAAGAGTATGATGATCAATTTTTCCATCAAACCCAACCGTTTCTCTCTCCTTCCATTAAGTATGAGCTTCTTGAGGGCAGGGTCTAAGTCTTTTACTTTACTATAACCAGGCCTAGACTGTGGACATGAGGGCTCCCAAATGGAGTGCTGGGCTTCTGGCTAGTTAGAGGAAGGACCCAGGAAAGCGATTAGGCCAGAGTGTCATAGAGCCAGGAAGGAGAGTAATGTTGGAGCCCGTTTTCTGAGAGGGAACAGAAAGCCTCAGGAAGGAGACCTATGCTGAAGAGATGGACCTAGATCCATGGATCCCGGGATTGTAGCATCTGCAAGCTGGAAACGATCTTAGAGTCATCTAATCCAAATCTCTTACTTTTACAATTGAGGCTCATACAGCATTTCTAGTTTGGGAACTGACTTGCTGGGTGGTCAACAGTCCTGCCTTTTCCTTTTTTTTTTTTTTTTTTACTGAGATAGGGTCTGATTCTATTGCCCAAGATGGAGTGCAGTTTTCCTTTTCTTTTCTTTCTTTTTCTTTCTTTTTTCTGAGACAGGGTCTCATTCTATTGCCCAAGATGGAGTGTAGTGGCCTCATCGTAGCTTACTGCAACCTCACACTCAAATGACCATCCTGCCTTAGCCTTCTGAGTAGCTGGAGACTACAGGTGTGTGCCACTGTGACACAACTCTATTTATTATAGAGATGAGGTCTTGCTCCTGCTCAGGCTGGTCTCAAACTTGCAACCTTAAGCCATCCTTCCACCTTGGCCTCCCAGAATGCTGGGATTATAGGCATGAGCCACTGTGGCCCGTCTAGTCTCCTTATTTTTAAAACAAGGACAATTGTCGTCATGGGAGAGGGGGGCAAGGCAGGCATCAGTAGGTTGAAAGAACAAGTCCACATACCTTGAAATCCTTAGTTCAGAACAAGCTTCTCTCAGGGGTTGGGTTAATTCTCACTTAATGGGTATAGTGCTCACATTCTGGATGAAGGGCACACTTATAACTTTGACCTGAAATGTACAAAACAAATTATGTAACCAAATTATGTATACCCCTATAATATTCTGAAATTAAACAACAGAAAAAGAATGAGCTTCTCAGATGAAAGCCTTATTCCCCACGTGAGCGTGGCACATGTGTCTCACCATCCGCCCTGCTCAGCAAGTGAGCAAGCTTGGTCTTTTCCTCTTGTGTTTTCTAAGGTAGTTCTATGCCTTTGTGATTTCCAGGAGGCTGACTGAACAAAGAACAGGATTGGAGTGGAAAATGAGAGGCTTTTAAAAGTGGAAACTTTTTGTTTGTCAATTTTCAAGAAATTGGATGGTGAATTATTTTAGGAAGATGGAGATCATCAACGTCAACGCCTTACCAATTATACCCTTGGATGAACCCCTGACCATCTCTCATGTTGCACGGAAGGCAAAGGAGAGAGCTGTGAGGAAGAACTTAGAGGACAATCCACCCTGTATCCTTCTGTTGGTGTCACTGACAATCAGACCAAATATACCTAATCTGAGTCATGTTTCTGAGGTGTAATCAGTGCTCAAGTCTGTCATACACATTACTTATGAGCTTATCCTTTCTACATTCTTTGTTTTTTTTTTTTCCATTACTTTAGCTCTGTCTTCTAAAATAATTTGAGACTGTGAAGGATTGCTTGACTTGAGTTTTGTTGTTGTTGTTGGTTGTTTTTTTTTTTTGGCTGGGGCTAGGTTTGAACCTGCCACCTCTGGCATATGGGACCGGCACCCTACTCCTTGAGCCACAGGCGCCGCCCTTGTTTGTTTGTTTTTGAGACAGAGTCTCAAGCTGTTGCCCTGGGGAGAGTGCCGAGGCATCACAGCTCACAGCAACCTCAAACTCTTGCACTGATGCGATTCTCTTGCCTCAGCCTCCCATTGTTTTTTGTTGTTTGTTTTTTTTTAAACTAATGTAATCTGAAAGAGCCCAAAAGGAAGGAGTACTGGAAGTATTTGTGGAAAGAGTAGGGAAGACTTTCTTTCCCTTCTACCTTCCAAAGAATTACAGTCATAAGCCGGGCGTTGTGTCAGGTGCCTGTAGTCCCAGCTACTCAGAGGCTGAGGCAGGAGAATCGCTGTGAGCTGTGATGTGTGTGTGTGTGTGTGGCATCACAGCACTCTACCGAGAGCGATAAAGTGAGACTCTGTCTCTACAAAAAAAAAAAAAAAATTACAGTTATAGACCTTATTGACAGCAGCTAAGAAGTCATGGTCCAGCCCTCTTCCCTCAGACAGTTGAGCATAAGATGCAGTTTTTTTTTTTTAATCCAATTGACTTTATTCTTGCCTTTTCTCACCTGCCAGCCCTTCTACCTGGGCCCCGAGTTTGCCTCTCCTAGCATCAACGAGGCTCTACCAGCATCTTACTTCCCTAGTCCTGTCTTCATTCATCCTCATTTCACTTCTGACCCTAAATTGTAGCCCAGGGTCACAGAACGTCACCTCCGGAGGACTTTAGAGCTTATCCCACAAATAACCCTCTTGGGTGATAACTAACTCCAGGGCTTTCCACTTCATCTAGAGATCATATGCCTTCAAGTCATGCTGCCACCAGCTGATCCACGTGTATCACTCTGCACCCTCATCTTCCCCGCCTCTCAGAAGCCCTTCTTAAGCTGAGCCAAGATGTGCTCCCATCAGAATCTGCTTCAGGGTCTCGCTTTGGTGGGCCTTTTTCTAATGCCCCTCTTTTTTCTTAATCCCACACTCATCTGCACCTAACAGATCCATTTCACTTTCTATGATTTGTCATGTCCCATCCTGGCATCTTCATTTCTCAAGTACCCTCCAATTTGTAAGAACACTTAAGGGTGATGGAAGTAAGAGTGAACCTTGCTTCATGGGAAAGGAATGAGAGGTGATAGGATTATGGGGCTTTTACAAAGGATAGCGCATAGATCGATTGATGGCAAGACAGAAAGAAATGCAGAAGTTGAGAGGGTAACTAAGAAGGGCCACAGAACTGAGGAGATTTCAACAGCAGTAAACAAGGTCAAGATACCCTTCGACCTAGTTATCCCTCACCTGAAAATACCTTTTAAAGAACTATTCTAAAATGTGGAAATAGCTCTCTATGTGACCGTGCATATCACAGCATTATTTATACTTGCAAAAAAGTATGAGCAATTAAAATAGTCAACAGCCAGGAACCGTCTGTTAAGGTGTATCCTGAAAATGGGGTAGCATAATGTAATTTAAAATGCTTATTATGAAGATTATTTAGCCACACGGAGAAAACTCATAATAATGAGTGGAAGAGAAGTCAGTAATAAAACAAACTTACACTGAGATTATAATTATATAAAAAAGTATGTATGAAAAACTACCAGGAGGAAATCTCCCCAAATCCTAGCAGAGTTGTTAAGGTAGTGGCATAAACAAGTGGGAAGGTTTGCAAAGAAAATGAGTGGTGAGGTGGTGCAGAAAGGGCTGCCATCCTCACCAGGCAAGCCCCATTGTGTTGTTTCCTGGAGTTTCCTTAGCAGATTTGTCTTCCAGCGTGCATTATTGGCTCCATCCGCCAGGTGAACCAAAAGATTGGGGAAATAGACCTGACTTTCAACCCCGTGGCCAATAGCCTGGTGAGTTAGGAGTATGGACCCCCAAGGCAAGGCTTTCTGGGAGGAAGGGCTCTGAGATCATCAAGGTGTTTCAGGGCCCTGGGGCCCTTTATGTATCTAAAATCAGCTTTACTCGATTAAGAACTCAAAGTTAGGGCGGCGCCTGTGGCTCAGTGGGTAGGGCGCCGGCCCCATATGCCGAGGGTGGTGGGTTCAAACCTGGCCCCGGCCAAACTGCAACAAAAAAATAGCTGGGCATTGTGGCAGGCGCCTGTAGTCCCAGCTACTTGGGAGGCTGAGGCAAGAGAATCGCCTAAGCCCAGGAGTTGGAGGTTGCTGTGAGCTGTGTGACGCCATGGCACTCTACCCGAGGGCAATAAAGTGAGACCCTGTCTCTACAAAAAAAAAAAAAAAAAAAGAACTCTAAAGTTAATCTTTCAAAAAATTATTAAACTTTATTTTTTTAAGGGTAGTTTTAAGTTCACAGCAAAATAGAATGGAAAGTCCAACATTTTCCTGTGTATGCCCTGTCCCCACCCATGCCCAGCCTCCCCGACTATCAACATTCTGCACTGCAGTGGCACATTTGGGTGATTACGGACACATCATAATCACCCCTGGTGTTGGCCATTGTATGGTTTTGGACAAACACGTAATGACATGTATCTATCACTGTAGTATTATATAGAATAGTTTCACTGCCCTGAAAATCCTCCTGGCCCTGCCCATTCGTCTGTTCTTACCCCCAACTCCAACAAACACTGATCTTTTTACTGTCTCCATAGTTTTTCCTTTTCCAGAATGTCATGGTTGGTATCATATCATATGTAGCCTTTTCAGACTGACTGCTTTCACTTAGTGATATGGATTTAAGTTTCCTCCGTGTCTTTTCATGGCTTAATAGCTCACTCCTTTCCTCCAATCACATCTCCCCCTCCTCCCATCACTTCCCTCTGTTTCTTTGCTTTTGTCTTAACCTGTTCTTTTTCTTCCTACCAGTTCGCTCCACCTAAATTAAACCTTCTCACCCCTTCCCACCGGGCATTTTGTTTCCTTCCAAGTTCCTCTCCCTACAGGCCCCAGACCTCATGATTTGCCTTCGTGGTTTTTAGCTTAACCCTCATCCTTACTTTTTTATTAAATAATACCAGCTTTGGGGATCAGTTCAGCTCTTGAGTCAATCTTTTTCTTCTCTTTTTTAAAATTTAAATAGCAAGGTAATCCACGCTTGTTCTAAAATGTTCAATTTATGAGTACATAAGTAAAAAGTGCACATCACCTTTCCCAAGCCCCATTTCTTTCCTTAGAAGCAACCATTGCTAATTGTATGGCATTTATCCTTCTAGAACTTTACAAAATACATTTGTGTATATATATAGAACATATACCTTCAGGTATATTGGTTTCTCTCTCTCTCACTCTTTTTTTTTTTTTTTTTAGAGACAAGTCTCACTTTGTTACTCGGTAGAGTGCCGTGGCATCACAGCTTATTGCAACCTCCAGCTCTTGGACTTAGGTGATTCTCTTGCCTCAGCCTCCTGAGTAGCTGGGACCACAGGTGCCCACCACAATGCCCGGCTATTTTTTGTTGCAGTTTGGCCAGGGCGGGGTTTGAACCCGCCACCCTCGGTATATGGGGCTGGCGTCCTCCTCACTGAGCCACAGGCGCCACCCTGTTTCTCTCTTAACATAAGCAGGATCATATCATAAATACCATTTGTAACCTGCTTTTGTTCTCTCTTATTTATTGATTGATTCCTTTGTTTATTTTCTAGCCTAAATACCTCTTAGAGATTTTTCAAAGTCAGAACTATTGATCTGCCCCTATTCTTTTGGTGGCTGCATAAGATTCTATAATTTGGTTATGACATAGTGTATGTAAATATTCCCTGATAACAAATATTTCCATGATATTTTCACCATAGAGAACATGTGAATATTTGTGTACACATATCTTGGTGTTCATTAGCTTTTTTTTTTCTCATTAGCTTTTAGTAGGTGCTCAAGAAATATTTATGGAATGTATGATATGTTCATAAATTCTAGTTTCTCGCCTGTATTTCAGTGTCCTATTTCTGGCTACCTAGAGCAGTAGTATACTTATTCCTAGCTAATCATCAGACTGTCCTGAGTGCTTTTGTGTGTGTGTAATTCAGATTTTATTGCTTATGTCATTCCATACAATTTTAAGTAAACAGACATTAAGAAAATAAACTGGGAGGGTTAAACAATGATGAAATATTGATGAAGCTGTTCAAGTGTTTTATATAAGGTAACTAGAGGTACCAATGTCCTGGGCACTTTTTATTTTTATTTATTATTATTATTTTTTTTTTGTAGAGACAGAGTCTCACTTTATTGCGCTTGGTAGAGTGTCACGGCGTCACAGCTCACAGCAACCTCCAACTCCTGGGCTTAAGCGATTCTCTTGCCTCAGCCTCCCGAGTAGTTGGGACTACAGGTGCCTGCCACATCCCCCAGCTATTTTTTTGTTGTTGTTGCAGTTTGGCCGGGGCCAGGCTCAAATCTGCCACCCTTGGTACATGGAGCCCGTGCCTTATCCACTGAGCCACAGACGCCGCCCCCTGGGCACTTTCTAAAAACTAAAAGAGCTCTCTGATAGTAACTGGGAAAAAAAGAGCAAGATGCAGAACAGCTAGAATATCCATGGAAGGCTGTGCAAGAAACTAGCTTGGTTGCCTGTGGGGATGGGAATTGGGCAGGGGGTAGGAGGGAGACTTTTGACCCTACTATTTGATTTTATACCATGTAAATTTTTTATTGGTTTTTAAATTTTAAGTGGGATAATTATTCAGGAGCCACAATAAATACATAAACCAGTTCAGCGCCCATGGCTCAAATGGCTGAGGCGCCAGCCACATACACCTGAGCTGGCAGGTTCAAATCCAGCCCGGGCCCGAAAACAATGACGACTGCAACCAAAAAATAGCCGGGTGTTGTGACCAACGCCTATGGTCCCAGATACTTGGGAGGCGGAGGCAGGAGAATCGCTTGAGCCCAGGAGTTGGAGGTTGCTGTGAGCTGTGATGCTACGGCACTCTACCCAGGGTGATAGCTTGAGGCTCTGTCTCAAAAAAAATAAAAAATAGGGCGGCACCTGTGGCTCAAGGAGTAGGGCGCCGGTCCCATATGCCAGAGGTGGTGGGTTCATAACCCAGCCCCGGCCAAAAAAAAAAAAAAACCACGAAGGAAAAAATAAAAAAAATAAAAAATAAATACATAAATACATAAACCATTCAGTACCCAATGCTGATCTAAGGCATAAGCATCTCTGATGTGGGGGCCCAGGAATCCATATATTTGAATAATTCCCAAATGATGCTGATCACTAGCCAAGACTAGGAGTTGCCTTCCCAGGGGACAGCCCTACTCATGGGTCCTGCTGTCATCTCTGACACAAACTCAGCCCCGTGTTGGTCTCATCATCTTTCCCCTAAAACTTGCTCTTCTTCCAACATTCAACAATTCTTTCTCCTCACTTTCTGTGCATTTCTTATCCATCCTTCCAGCCAGACAGCATCTGCTACAGAGACACCTGTATGGGTCAGAGGCATTTCTATATTTGTCCATTGACACACACCCATCCAATTCATTCACCATGCCTTATCTCACTGACTTAAGTGGAGCAACAGTGTTAATACACGTACGTAGATTTACCAATGTGACCCCCCACACACACATACACACACCCCTGCTCCCATGTCCAGTGCCTTCAACTCAAGTGGACTGGGGAGTATTATACCCTTGACCTCTCCAGAGACTCTGCTGTTCATCTCTGACTCCTCCCTCCCCTCTCCAAGGGGAGAAAGGTGGGGGAAGCCTAGGTAGGCATTTCACAGTTTATCAAGCTGAGGAAACTGAAGCCTCATCACCAACCCACAACACTTATATTCTTACCTCTTCCAGGCAGTCCTCCAGGACACTCCAGCGGCCCGCACACTGATCTCACATGTTGGGATCTTAAATGCAGCAAGTTAGCACTTAATTGTGATTTGGGCCTTTAAGTAGATTGTAAATCTCTTAAGGGCAAGAACACAAAATACTTCATTAACTTTCCTTATCCACGCACTTCACTAGACTCTTGGTTGACAATCAATACAACTTGTGGTCACTGATATGCATCTTTCTTTCCTTTTCAAGGGATTGAAGGGTTGGAGAGGGGAGGGAGGAGTCAGAGTTGAACAGCAGAGTACCTGGAGAGGTCAAAGGTATAATGATTAATGCTAATAGCTACCCCTTGTTGAGCAGCTTCTATCTGATAACCTCTGTGCTGGCGTTTTTAAATATATTATATACTTTGTCTCTGATCCTTACAAGGACACTAGAAGGTAGGTATTATTTTCTCCCTTTTACAGAGAGTTTAAACAATGGGTTGTAACTCCCCAGGGGTTGTGATCGGAACCCTGTTCCAAGTCCTGTACTGACCAGCAGGAAGGGCAGCGTGAAAGGGTAGGGACAGGTTGTGGGGGATGTGTTGGTGGTGACACTCGGGGTTGATGTCAGTGACACGGATGACCACTGCGCTCTACCACCTTGGGGAAAGACAATAAGGCCACAAACTTGGTTTAGGCCTTTTGTGCACCAGCAAGAGTAAAGACCTAGTCCCTGACCTTCCCCCCACCTTCCTCCAGAATTCACATTAATTCCTAATACTCCATTCTTTTTCCTGGTTTTTGAAGGCAATTGAGAAATTTAAGTTGGAGAAGAAGGCTTTAAGAAAGAAAAATCAAAGCAGCCCAGGAGACAGAGGCAAGCATCCCCTTTTTGGCCTTGACGGTGTTTTCATGGGGTTTGACTTTTTCTTTTTTTCTAATATCTAAAATGCAATTGAGTTGGAATCCAGAGTTTCAGAGAAGGATTTTTTTTTTTTGTGTGTGTGGCTTTTGGCCAGGGTTAGGTTTGAACCCACCACCTCTGGCATATGGGACTGGCACCCTACTCCTTGAGCCACGGGCACGGCCCCAGAGAAGGATATTTTTATCTTCTTCTAAAGGAGCCTTAAGAATGACAGATTGCATCAGGTCTTTTCATCAAATTCGCTTGTTACATTTTTATATCACCCCTACTGGGGATTAGGTCCAGTTGAATTTACTTTTCAGATGAGGAAACATGCTTGTGGGGAGGGGAGTAACTTACCTAAAGCCACAGTTTGTCCACTCCTACTTACCAGTGCTCTGGATCAAGTGGTCTACTCAGGTCAGGAAGGGAATCGCAGTAAGTCAGTACACAGTTGGGGTCTGCGAGACTACCAGTATGAGTGTTATCTGGCAGCTCAGGTTGGATGAAAAATCACACTTACAATTACTACACAGCCGGAGGCAGAGCCTATGGTTTCTCATTTCTTTCTCTTCATTCTCCTGCAGTCCAGAGACAAAGAAAATCACAGCATTACTGCAAAAGCTCAGAATTCAGGATCGCCAGATCTCACATTATAAAACGGGTAAGGGATGCATTGCTGAGTCTGTTTCTGAATGGTTTCTGTGGAGCATGAGACAGATTTTATTCCTGGGGAGGGAATGCGTGGGGCATGGTGGTGATCATGAAGGAACTCACAGTCTTCCCTTTTAAAGAGGATCTTAACATAATTTGATAACTCTAGAATTTCTCATGACAACTTCCAAGGGGGTCTTGCAGAGTGAGAGGTATCAGAATAGAGTGGGGTGTGGGAAGGGTCCATAAAAAGGAGAGGAGGCCAATTCAGGGACTGGAAAGGCTTTATTAGAAGGGAGAAAACACAGTGGAGTCTCACTAGGAGTCAGCTCATTCTCACGCCGTTTTAAGAAGCTTTTATTCCTTAGCAGTTGGAATGTGGGAGGGAAGAGTGAATGATGCTGTGTCAGGGACGGACCTTAGAATACTCCTTTCCAGGCCAGGTGCAGTGGCTCATGCCTGTAATCCTAGCACTCTGGGAGGCTGAGGCAAGTGGATCACCTGCACTCAGGAGTTGGAGACCAGTCTAAGTAAAATGAGACCCTGTCTGTCCTAAAAATTAAAAAACTAGCCAGACACTGTGGCGGGTGCCTATAGTCCCAGCTACTTGGGAGGCTGAAGCAAGAGGATTGCTTGAGCCCAAGAGTTTGAGGTTGATGTGAGCTATGATGCCACGGCACTCTATCCAGAGCAACTAAGTGAGATTCCAAAAAAAAAAAAAAAAAGGAATTACTCTTTTCCATCCAAGTGTTAATCTTGTAGCAGGGCCTTATCCCTAGTGTTAGCCAGGACCAGGGTAGGAGATTCTGATGTTTTCCACTGGCCTTAAAGCATTCTAAGAGTGTGGGAGGAGGTTGCAGTAACCATGCCATTTGGTCTCTGACCTGCTTTCTATCACTCACCATCCTGCCAAGATGGCTGTGCTCTTGTCAGGGTTGGAAGGATTTCTTCCCCACACAGAGGTCATGTGTCTGTTTACATGTAGAACTTAGAAGGTGGGTCCTCTTGGAGACGATGCATTCAGGTCCAGCTCAGAGCTGCTGTGCCACACAGCTCCAAGGGACTATCCACACAGCAGTTCCTGTGTGGCCGCTCTGTGCCACCTCCTTGCCAGTTGTGCCATCAGGGCAACCGCCCCAGGAAGCTAACTTTGGGGAGCAATCAGATGACTCAATCAGATGACTCAATAAGGTAGTGCAGCTTGCTGATGACATTTGACTTCTCTCTGAGTCCTTTGACTTGAGGCCAGGCTCTTTCCACAGCCTCCCCTGCAGCAATCAGGCCGCACCTTGCAGTCGTCCCAGTTGAGACCCTCCCAAACTTGTTCTTTAAACCACATAGGTCATCTGTATTTGACCTTTAAATGCTGAAGAGTATGAAACAGTATGTTATTGCTATCCTTTTTGCACCTAGGAAATTCTAAAACAGCACAATACCTAGTGGTTGAGAGTCTACATTGAAATTGTCTTGTTCTCCGCTGACGGTGGCCAAGCAGTTCTAAGTGTCCTGCCCAGGGAGGCTCAGCTGGTGCATGCAGAGCTGCCCTGATTGCAGAGCATCTGACTCTGAGGCAGGGCAGTGAATCACTGAGCTGTTCGCCACTGCCCATCACCATAGCCTAGTTAGAAAGTCATTTGGGCCGTCCAGATGTTTCAGTAGGTGCCTTGCAGTGGCAGGGATTGGTTTCTTCTTTCTACTTTTCTGTATTTTTATATTTTTTATAGTCATCATGTTTTAATTTTATTCAAAAAATCAATTTAATGACATATACTAAAAACCATAAAGGCAGTCAAAAACTTTGGTTCAGTGTTACCATTTTGAGAAATTCAAACTATATAAATAACCCCAAAGTGGGATAAAACTATACGCTCCAGGGCTAGGCTTGGTGACTCATCCCTTTAATCCTGGTATTATGGGAGGTTGAGGCAGGAGGATTGCTTGAGGTTAGTGAGTGAGAGTGACATGCCATTTCTACTAAAAATAGAAAAACTAACCAGCGTTGTGGTGGACATCTGTAGACCCAGCTATTCAGGAGGCTGAGGGAGGAGGCTCGCTTGAACCCAGGAATTTAAGGTTGCTATGAGCTATGATGAGGCCATGGCACTCCACTCAGGGCAACTGAACAAGTCTCTGTGTCCAGAAAAACAAAACAAACAAACAAACAAAAACTATATGCTCCAAATTATTAAGGACAGAAATATTAACTGAAAGTAATCAGAATAGATAATCGTATTATAGCACATCTTAACAGTGCTATACTGTTACACTAAGTGATACATCACACTAAGTGATAATTTTGAAGACACTATAGCTATGTGAAAAATCTAAAGTGGGTAAAGTAAGACATACAAATCAGACATGTGTGTTATGTGTATTATGATGAAGTCACATATATTTATTTTTATACATTTCCTCAATGCCTGTAAGGGAGAAAATGGAAATAATGTACACAGGTGTTTGGGATGATGTCCTGGGGTCATGAGTGCCCTTCATTTTCTCAACATTCTACCAGGTTGTAATATTGTCTTCATAATAAAACGGGGAAGATATCCTATTATTTTAAACTGTCAAAATGATGGCCCTCCTTTCATCTTCTGCTCTTTTGCTTCAGAAAACAGCAGATAAAAATCTGCTGGCAGAGCTGTACCAGTATCCCGCATTCAACACCTCTAAGCCAACCGAGCTCCCAAATGGAGTGGACTTCTGTGAAATGGTGGGCAACGTGATCCGGGCCGAGAGAAACACCCTCAGTGGCAAGGTAAGGAAAGAGAGCAGGCAGCTGGCCTAGCGGTGGGCAGCTCTGCCCTAACTTTGCACCTCCCAAGGGGTGACACAGATCAGCCTTTCACCCCCAAGAGCAGCTGAGGAACTTGCCAAGGGCCACATGTGAGTGACTGAGCTGAGCGAGGAACCTGGCCCAAGTTCATCCCAAACCAAGATTCCTCTACCAGAGGAATCATCTCCAGACTTTTTTTTTTTTTTTTTTTTTGCAGTTTCTGGCCAGGGTTGGGTTTGAACCTGCCACCTCCAGCATATGGGGCTGGCGCCCTACTCCTTTGAGCCACAGGCACCGCCTCCAGACTGTTTTGATCATGTATCCTACTAGCAAAAACGTTTGAGCACACATCATCATAGATATATACCTGTTTTGTAAACTACATACTTGTTTGGTCGTCAGTCACTACATTGCATATTAGTGAGCTTAATTTCTTTTCTCTCTTAATTAGACATTAGTTAGAATATTTTCTTCCCACGCCTCTTGGGGTGAGTGTACCCCCTTGGAGATCTGTGCACTACAGCACACTAGGTTCTTCAGGAAGACGGGGGGAGTGATCCAAGGCCCAGAAGAACCTGTGCGCATAGACGAGGTGGAAGTGAGATGGATTCTGGCTGCTCAGAGGGAGAAGGGAGGCCAGGAAATGGTCCAGCAGTTATATAGCTGTGCTTCATTGGCTTCCACCCTTCGCATACCCAAAGTGATCAAGCAGCTCTGGTCATTGCCTCCTCAGCTCCTAACTAGTCACCCTACCATTCCTGGGACCTAGCATCTCACTATGCCTGGTAGGTGCTCAAGAAATATTTGTGGGGCCCGGCGCTTGTAGCTCAGCGGCTGGGGCGCCAGCCACATGCACTGGAGCTGGCGGGTTCGAATCCAGCCCAGGCCTGCCAAACAACAATGACAACTACAACCAAAAAAATAGCTGGGTGTTGTGGCAGGAACCTGAGGCTGAGGCAAGAGAATTGCTTGAGCCCAAGAGTTTGAGTGAGCTGTGATGCCACGGCACTCTGCTGAGGGTGACATAGTGAAACTCTGTCTCAAGAAAAAAAAAAAGAAAGAAAGAAATATTTGTGGAAAAGCTGACATGAAATCCTCCCTGAAAGGGACTAGGACTATAAGCGAAGAATCAGGAACGACCACACTTACTTCTAGGAGCGTTTCCTGAGTGCCTGGCACCGTGCTAAGCACTTAATAGGCATCACTAGGGGGGCTGTTATTATCTCCATTTGCTGTATGAAGAAACTGAGCCCAGAGAGGTTCAATAACTTTGCTCAAGGTCACACAGACAATAAATGAAAGAGCTGGAGTTGATTTAGGCAGTCTGGTACAAAGTCTATGCCCTTAAGGGTGCCTGTAGACTACCTGTGCAAAGAAACAAGGGGAATGCTGAAAAAGATAGAGCCAAGAGCAGGGCACAAAGAACACCTTCCTAGGGCTTATCCATGCAGGGCGCTATCAGCTGTAGGTCAAGGGAGTGCCAAGGAACCCTCGCCTTTGCCCCAGGAGCATGGTGAGAAAGCCCTCTCCTTGTGCTTCCTAAGAATAAAGGAGGGGCACCTGTGTTTAAAAAAGAACAGTAACAACAACAATAATAATGTGAATTTTGTTTCTTTTCAAGTGTTTCTGTTCGGAGAAAGAATTAAGGAAGTTTCTTTCTTCTCCTGCTCCAAGAGCCATGTGGCTGGATAGCTTCTGGTGGATATTCCACGAACGGTACCGAGTAAGTGCAATCCTGATTGTGTCTCTCCATTGCTTAAGTTATACATGTATTTCTCTGGAACAAAGTCCAACCTTTTTAACATGGGCTATAAGTCCCTCTGATCCTGTGGGGTGCCCTGCAGCCTCATCTTTCACCTCCCCACCCGCTCCTTACCCACACATTCTGTGCTTCAGCCACTGCACAGTGTCCTGTGGCCCGCGCCCCCCAAGCTTTGGGAACTGGCCTATATCACGTGCCTGGTCAAGGGCAGGGTCAAAAGCAGAAGTTGGGGACTTTCTTGGTCAGAGTTAGGGTGCTTTCTTCAACAATATTCTGCCTCTGTGATATGCTTTGTAAATCCCGTATCAAAAAAAAGTGTATTATTTCATTTAAGTTAAGTATTCAGCCCCTTGGCTATTTCAACAAGGGACTACAGTAATTCCTTCTTCATTTCTAATCCTGGCAGCCAGACAAGGATGTCCAGGATAAGCTGTTTGACCGGATAGCTCAGGGCTACGCCTGCCTTTTGATTAGTACGCCCAGGTCCCACTATGAAGAGGCCCTCTTAAAAGTGAGTAGCCACTATTTAGAGACAAACCACTATTCAGAAAAAAAGCTCATTAGATCTCTATTCCTTCTGATGCAAAGAGAGTGCCCTAAACATTATTTTCATAAAAGAATAATTATTAAGTTTTATGATAACCCACACACTGACTTGTAAGGCAGTAGTTACAAAAAAATACAGTAGAGCTCTATATACTGATTGGGAAAGATGTAACATATTTGAAGTAAAAAAGCACCTTATACAACTTTGTGTTTTATACACACACACACATACCAAAAGGTGTATACACATTTTAAGAAAAGAAAAAACTGCATTTAAATTGTAATACTTGATACATACCAATAACATTTGTTAACTTAGATATTGAGTATTACAGTTTTTTTTTTTTTGGCTGGGGCTGGGCTTGAACCCACCACCTCCGGCATATGGGGCCAGTGCCCTACTCCTTTGAGCCACAGGCGCTGCCCTACAGTTTCTTTTAATCAGAGCCTTGCGTTGTCTTCCTGGGTAGAGTTCTGTGGTGTCATCATAGCTCACAGAAATCTCAGTCTCTTAAGTTCAAGTGATTCTCTTGCATTAGCCTCCTGAGTAGCTGGGACAATAGGCGCTGCCACAAGGACTAGCTAGTTTCTATATTGTTAGTAGAGAAAGTGTCTTGCTCTTGCTCAGGCTTGTCTCAAACTCCTGAGCTCAAGCAATCCTCCCAGAGGGCTAGGATTACAGGCATGAGCCACCTCACCTGGCTGGAGTATTACAATTTTAATACAATTTTTTCTTTCTTAAATTGTACATATATATTTTTTGCACCCTCTGTATGCACATATGTATGTATGTGTGCCTGTGAATAGAAAATAACTTGAAAAAATACTTACTAAACTCTTAGCAATAGTTATCGCTGGAGAGTGAGATTATAAGAGACTTTCCTTTTTTATTTTCCATTTTTCTGTTTTATTTAAATGAACATGCCATTTTAAAATTAAAATGGCTCGGTACCCATAGCACAGTGGTTACGGCATCAGCCACATACACCAAGACTGGTGGGTTCAAACCCATAATGAGACTATGTCTCACACACACACAAAAAATATATGAGGAGGTCGAATATATCTTGTTATCTTCTTGGCTATTCTTGGGCCAACCTGCAGAAGAGGCTGGGCAGCAGACCACATGGAAAAGGCCTAGGAAAGGGAGAAGGTTGCTGGCCAAGCATGGCAGGATCCTTAGGAGTGATCCTTGGGTAGGGAGTTGGCAGAGATGCAGAGGCTGCCAAAGGCAGAACTTGTTGCCTTGCGAACAGGCAGGCAGTTGTTGCTGGGTAAAGCATTTTATCACAGAGCCTTTCTGAAGTCTCCTGTGCAAGTACTGAGAATGCTGCTGGGCTCTGCTTGTCCCCCAGAGGCTGCCGTCACTTCTGAGCAAAGGCCTGTACACCAGCTTCTGCTGCTGCTTCCCGCAGTCCTGGTTCAACACGCACGAATTCAAGTTTGCCATTTGTAACACCATGAGCCTGTGGATTGCAGGTGAGAGGGCTGTCTTTTCTACTGTGGCAAACATAGAGCCTAGCTATATGATTGCTTGTCACAGCACTCCTTCATCAAGGCAGTCTGCCTTTTCTATCCTTAACAAAGAAAGGGAAGTGTGGGAATTTTTCTGCCTCCTCGAAATAGCTGAGACTCCTTCCTAATCCACATGTATACTCAACTAGATCTGCAGGGAGCAAGGGGCCTTTTCCTACTGAGATACCACAGTTTCAGCCCAGATCGTGATGGACCCATGACTCAGGAACCCAGAGACAGTATACTGGCTGGATACCCTCACCCTTCCTTCTTCCATGGGACCCCAGGTGGCAAGTTGACACTAGCTCCCCCCCAACCTAGACATTTTCTAAGGCCATTAAACGTGACTATTTATTGAGAGGTTCCCGTGTACTAGGTACTGTGCTATGTAAGCACCTTTTCCATTTCCTATTGAGCTGGGGCTCCCAAGATCACCCACATATTAGGAGATTTGCATATAACTCACATGTCTCTGCATATAACTGTAGTCATGGCTCCCATTTGTTACAGTGGTAGAGTGAGCGTGCGCAGCTGGGTCACAGGGGAAGACTCAAGCAGAGCGTAGAGGGTCCGTACGCCGGCTCCCTTATACCCTCTCCCTCCCGCAGGGAGTCACGCCAGGCCCACTCATCGCCCTGCCCTGAAAATGTAGCAGCGCGTGTGTGGCGCCTCTGCCCAGGGGAGCCCATCAGAACCCCAGCACCCCAGGTTTCACTGGGGCAGTGACATAGACCCCTCTGTCATGTACCACAGTTCCAGTGAAGCAGTGTTCGGCACAAGCTCTATCGTTTGCACAGTGTAGGCACAAGGAGCCACTCTTTGTCAGTTAGAGAAAGTTTTACGTCAGTGTTAGAAACTACTTCCTAGCCAAGGTTCCAGATGCCAGCCAGGCTAGAGTGCCCTGGTGTCAGTCTACCTCGCTGCAAACTCCTGGGCTCAAGTGATCCTCCTGTCTCAGCTTTTCAAGTAGCTGGGACTAGAGGCACTCACCACCAGGCCTGGTTAATTTTTCTATTTTTAGTAGAGACGGGGTCTTGTTCTTGCTCAGGTTGATCTCAAATTCCTAAACACAAGCGTTCTTCCCACCTCAGCCTCCCAGAGTGCTGGGATTATAGGCATGAGCCAGGGTGCCTGGCCAAAGCAGTCTTTTCTTTTTCTTTGTTTTGTAGTTTTTGGCCGGGGCTGGGTTTGAACCTGCCACCTCTGGCATATGGGGCCAGAGCTCTACCCCTTTGAGCCACAGGAGCCGCCCTAGCAGTCTTTTTTAAGGATAGTAGTCTCAGACCTGCTGGGTTACCTCTTTTCTTCTGCACACTACTTAATCCTCTTAACATCCAGGATCAAAGAAGTCCAACAGTAAACAAATGAGGGGGCAGGCTCTCAGAACTTGCACACTCCAAAGCTGGGTTTTCTGACTCTCTTCTCGCTGTTCCACTTTCCTATCCCCCTTTTCACCCAAGGCTGTGCCTCCTTCCTCAAACGCATCCCCAGTAATAAACTTCTTACTCACTTACTTTGTCCAGCGGAGCCAGCAGCTTTGCCTAGCGACTCAAATGTCTCAAGTAATCCTTGCATCAAATATGTATGGAAAACCCATTTCTAGCACTTAGGTAAGGGGGATAATATGTTGAACAAACATTTATTTACTAAGCACTTACTGTATTTTTGTAATTAGGTGCCAGGTCTAGTAGTAAGTCCTGGAGGTGCAAAGATGGATAAGACCCAACCCCTGCCCTCAGAGAGCTCATGGTACAGCAAGTACCTGTAAGCCTAGGTAGATGAGCCTATGAGCCTAGCTCGTGGTACAACAAATACCTCTAAGCCTTCACGTTACAGCACATCATGGATTCATATGCTTGTGCGATCTGACCCTCACAGCCAGCCATCCTGTATGCAGGGCGTCATCTCCATTTTCCAGAAGAAATCAAAGCCCTTTAGAAAGGAAGTGCCTCTCCTAAGGCTGCAAGGGCAGTATGAGGTGACACTAATACCAGAAGGCTATACTCCCTAGAGCCACAGAGCATCCCGGGGCCTCTGTCTTCCTTGCTTCTCACTTCCTACCCCCTGTTCTCTTTCAAAGACTTGTCTATTCTCATTCTCAATCCCTCTTAGGTATATGCCCTTGCCTACAGAGCTATAACAGTTGGGACTACTCAGAACTGGATCCAGAGAGATTCCGGACAGAAGAATTACTGTTACAGAGGAAAAAAATGATGAAGAGTAAGATACCAGTTATGGTCTCCTGCCTCCACCCCCCCCCCCACCAAGACCAACCATCATTTAATTGAGGCCGGAAAGGGAAATAGCATTGATGTCCTCAAGCCAGGTTCTCTCTCAGGTATCTGTAAATAGTCACCAAAATGGCCAAAATGTTAATGCTTATGAACTGCAGTCAAGGTCAGCATGCATGATTATTGGGATACAGGGTATGGAATTTTATATTTGAGTAGAATATGCCAGTTAATGGGTGTCTACCATGTGCCACCCAGTTCTCTGTCCGTTTTATTCAGTCCCCAAGGACAGCCTGCTGAAGTATACACTTCAGCTACCTCACAGCAACCTCAAACTCCTGGGTTCAAGTGATCCTCCTGCCTCAGACTCTTGAGTAGCAAGGATTACAGTCAGTGGCCACAATGCCCGGCTAGTTTTTCTACTTTTATTTTATTTTTTTTTTTTTGGCCGGGGCTGGGTTTGAACCCGCCACCTCCGGCATATGGGACTGGAGCCCTAATCCTTGAGCCAGAGGCGCCACCCTAGTTTTTCTACTTTTAATAGATACAGGGTCTTGCTCTTGCTCAGGAAGGTATTGAACTCTTGAGTTCAAGCAATCTTCCCACCTCAGCTTCCCAGAGTGCTAGGATTGCAAGTGTGAGCCACCATGCTGGCCCTGAAGCCAATACTTTTTTCCTGTAGGTTTAGTCCTTGCCCTGTGTTCAGGGCTCCAGCACACATTATTGCTCTCAATTAGCTCATCAGTCCTAGAGGTAGATAGTATTCACAGTCTCTAACAAGATCAGAGTGGTTAGGTAACTTGCCCAGCAGGTAGAGTTAAATAATAAAGAGGTTGGAGTGTGTGCTTGGGTGGCTGTCATGCGCTGTGGCAAGAAGGAACTAAAGAACAACTTTCTCCTTCCTCAGGAAAAGAGTTTTCTTTCCTCTCTTCTAAGAGTTTTTCCCACCAGAAGCTACAGCGCGGCAGGAAGTCCGGCCACCTTCAGGTAAGTGGGGCAGCACAGACCCGGACCCCTGGGAACCCCATAAGCTTCAGAACGCCTGGGTTCTTTCAGAGCTCAGGTGTCTCCACCCATCCCTGTTCTACCCCATCTTCTCCTCCTGGCCCTGGAAAGGCCCCAGGCCCCCAGTGGGTGAGTGGAGCACTAAAGGCCAATCCCAGAAATGCAGAGATTCAGAGGAGCGAGGGGAAGAAGCAGCCTCTAAGTGAGAGCTGCGGTGGGAGGTGCTTTCAGACCTTTTTTTCTGAATTAATTCTGATGGCAAGCTTGAAATCTAGCAGCAACACCACTTCCTCCTCTGCCCTGAGGTTTCTGTTGACACCTCTCAGCATTATCCACTTGTGCCTTTCCAGCTCCCATGATGACCAACTGGGCTCCTAACTGGGCTCCCTGCAGGCTCTCAGCTTCCCCTCAGGGAATCTTTCCAAAATTCTAATTACCTTATCCCCTCGCTACCTGACCTGTCCTATCCCCATACCCTAAAATCCTCCGTCCAGCTGCAATAGAAAACACCTTCCAGGGCGGCGCCTGTGGCTCAGTTGGTAAGGCGTCAGCCCCATATACCGAGGGTGGTGGGTTCAAACCCGGCCCCAGCCAAACTGCAACCAAAAAATAGCCGGGCGTTGTGGCGGGCGCCTGTAGTCCCAGCTACTCGGGAGGCTGAGGCAAGAGAATCGCTTAAGCCCAAGAGTTGGAGGTTGCTGTGAGCTGTGTGAGGCCACGGCACTCTACCAAGGGCCATAAAGTGAGACTCTGTCTCTACAAAAAAAAAAAAAAAAGAAAAAAGAAAACACCTTCCAGGCAGTGGGCACCCTCTGGCCTTTGGTGTAGACTGACCTGCAGGGCCTTGCCTCTTCTGGACCAAACCCTTCTCTGTCTTCCGGGCTCTTGGGGCTCCTGCCACAGGGGCCCTTTTTCAGTTTCTTGTATACACCACACTCATTCCATGTATGTGGCCTCTGTACCTGCTGTTCCTCTTGTCCCAGGTAAGCTCCCGTCACCACTGCCCTTGTCATTGTCAGCATTTCCTCCCAACTTTAACTCCAGAGCGGTCACATTGGTAGCATGCAGTTAACCAAATGCCAGAAATAATGGCCTACTTCCTTCTGAAGAGCTGGAAAAAAGCAAAAGTCCAAAAGAGGTTTGGTAAACTACAAATGGAGGACTTTCAATAAATGAAGCTTTTATTGGCACACAGCCATGTCATTCATTTGTTGTGTACAGCTACCTTTGTGCTGAAACGGTCAAGTCGAGTGCTTGGAATTAAGACTTTCTGACCTCTAGAACTGATCTGGCTCTTTGCAGAAAAATTTGCCAGCCCCTGATCTGGGACGTACATACTCATCCTTCTATCTCAATTCAGTTTCTTGTAGGGAAGGAAAACTCTTTCCTCAACTCTCTTAGGCAAAGTGTATGGAACCCCACAAATTAAACTGTTGGAAGACACTGGAGAAAAGGCATTCAAATGTTGTTTGATGTTCATATTTTTATGTGACACAGGAGGGAGTTTCATGGGAAAGAAATGAAACCCCCAAAGAAGCAGTTAGGCCTACAGCTTATAAACCATTTTTTTTTTTTTTTTGAGACAGAGTCTCACTATGTTGCCCTCACTAGAGTACTGCGGCGTCACGCAACCTCAAACTCTTAGGCTTAAACTATTCTCTTGCCTCGGCCTCCCGAGTAGCTGGGACTACAGGTATCCGCCACAGCGCCCAGTTATTTTTGGTTGCAGTTGTCATTGTTGTTTAGCAGGCCCAGGCCAGGCTTAGACCCTCCAGCCTTGGTGTATGTGGCCAGCACTCTACTCACTGAGCTACAGGCGCCGAGCCGCTTATAAGCCATTTTTAACAAAGCAGTAAGTTGTGGACAAGGCAAAGAAAAAGGGAACTAGACTTTGAGGGATGGTAAATTACGGAAAGACACATATACGGGGGAAGCTAATGGGAGATAGGGGCTATATCAGTGAGGTACTGAGGTTCATTTGTGCAGATTCAGGTCGGAGGTCTCCAGTTGTCACTTTTTCCTGGAACAGGAGAGAGGAAGGGGAGAGACCTTCACAAAGGAGAATTGATGCCCTGCTTTTAGATGGAGGGGGGAGGATATGGAACTTTTCCTCTAATCTGCTTTTTCTCAGTTGCTTTCAGCTTAAAATAATTCTAATGCAAAAGTGGCATATTTGGGGGTGGCCCATTCTGAGCCCCTTGACTCTCATGCTTTCTGACCCTCTGAACGAAGTTCTCGTTAGATATGCCGATATCCCTTTCCTTCAGAGTGCCCAGGTATTCCGTCATTATTCTGATTATATCTCCCCACTAATTTTTAAATTCTAAGACAACATTCCCACTGCTACTACCTGAATGCCCCATTCCTGATGCCATGTTCATTTTTAACCAACAGCATAAATAAGGCTGGAGTCATTGTCAGAACAGCCTTTCCCCCTTTGTGTGGTGAGGGGTTGACAATGTTTCCACCTTGCAACGTTCACCAAAGGGAGGTGTGGGGCCGGTGAAGGGTGTGCCTTTCTTTTATAAAATGAGATAAGGGCTCTTGTGGACACCTGTGAGCATCATCAAGACAATTATTTTAGGCTCAGTGCCTGTCGCTCAAGCAGCTAAGGCACCAGCCACAAGCACCAGAGCTGGCGGGTTCGAATCCAGCCTGGGCCTGCCAAACAATAATGACAACTACAACTGAAAAATAGGCAGGTGTTGTGGCAGGCGCCTGTAGTCCCAGCTACTTGGGAGGCTGAGGCAAAAGAATCACTTAAGCCCAGGAGTTGGAGGTTGCTGTGAGCTATGACACCATGGCACTTTACCCAGGGCAATATCTTGAGGCTCTGTCTCCAAAAAATAAAAGACAATTATTTTAGAAAATAGTTTGAAAGGAAATTTGAGGATCTGGAAATAGATGCTCTTAGAACTGTCAGTCCTATTAGTCCTTGGAAAGTCTCCATGTCTCCACAGGGTTTGAAGATCTTTGGTTAAAAGCCTGTCCTCCTGTATCAAATTCTAGTCTTAGGGCCTTTGGCAAGTTACTTCATTTCCCTAAGACTTTGAGTTTTTTTAAGATTTTTTTTTTTTTTTTTTAACAGAGACAGAGTCTCATTTTATCGCCCTGGGTAGAGTGCTGTAGTGTCACAGCTCACAGCAACTCCTAGGCTTAGGTAACTCTTGCCTCAGCCTTCCAAGTAGCTGGGACTACAGGCACCCGCCACAATGCCCAGCTATTTTTTGTTGCAGTTTGGCCAGAGCCAGATTTGAACCCACCACCTTCAGTATATGGGGCCGGCGCCCTACTCACTGAGCCACAAGCGCCACCCGTCCCTAACACTTTGTTTCCACAGGTATAAAATGAGTACAGCAACTACAGTGCCTTCTTGCTAACATTAGGAAGACTGCGTAGCCGCACCTCTCAACAGGCACTCGGCACTGCCTGGCTCACCCCGCACACTCTCCTAAGCGTGGCCAGGGCCCTCCTCCCCGAAACACTTGCATTCTGCCTGCCTTTCAGTCCTCTCTCACTGCAGCCTGCCTTGTCCTGCTTGCCTTCCACCCTGGGACCTCCCAAGGAATGTCTTCAGTGAGAAATTAGAAGCAGTCAGGAGGAAGGCCCTGGCCTTCCCACGGCAGACACAGCTTACCCCATCAGCAGCCTCACCGGCCGCTGTCCCTCTGCACCTGTGGAGGGCCCTGCTCCCCTCTCCAGCTAGCCCCCACCTATGCTCTGGGCCTCATCCCTCTGGCTTCCCAAGGTGAGATGTTCTTACCACCTCTTTCTTTCACCCTCATTTTCTCCTCCTTTGGAGAATCATTCTCACCTTGAACAAAGGTGCTCTAGCACCTCCTATCTTTAAAAACAAAACCTCCCTTTTTTCCCTTGAGAAGAGTCTTACTCTATCATCTAGGCTAGAGTGTTGTGGTGTCAGCCTAGCTCGCAGAAGCCCCGAACTCTCGGGCTTAAGCAATCTTCCTACCTCAGCCTCCCGAGTAGCTGGGACTACACATGCCCACCACCACGCCCAGCCAGAATAAACTCCTTGAGCCCAGGAGCTTGAGGTTGCTATGAGCTAGGGTGACAGAGCAAGACTCTTGTCTCAAAAAGAAAAAAAAAGTCTACTTGGAATAAAATCCAGTCTCCTTCACCTGACTTGTGATGCCCTGCAGAAACCAGCCACTGCCTCTCTCTCCAGCCGCCTCCCATCCATTCCCTCCCTCGGAACCAGGCATCAGCCCACGGGGATTCCTTCTGCCTCTTGGACACTCCAAGTCCATGCCTAGTTGGGCCTTTGCACTAGCTGTCATCTTGGTCTGGAATGTGCTTTCTTCTGGGTTCCTGAGGGTGTGGCTGGCTCCTTCTGGTCCTTAGTTTTACCGCTACTGCCCCAGAGGCGCTGCCCGCCCCCCCAGGCAAGTCTGTCATCATATCAGCTGCTTTTATTCACTGTACAGGGCCTGTCATCACCTGCTCTTCTTCCTGTGGGGTTTGCGTATGGTTTTGAGTTCCTCTCCCTCTATTAGGATGTAAACGCCATGAGAACAGGAGCTGTTTTCCCTTTATGGCTGTTCTATCTCCTTTATCTCCTAGAATAGACACAGCACAAGGAAGGCACTCAGCAAATACTTTCGCACTTTGTGAATGAGATCGCCTCTATAAACTCTCAGCCCTGTGCTTAGCATATTTAATGGTGCTCTATCAATGTCAGCTCCCACAAAGTACAGATGGAACAGGTGCTGCAGAGGGACCGCTGTCACTCAGAGACCAAGATCAATATGTTATTTAATGTTTTGATACTGCCTGTCACAACAGCGTAAGACAAATGTATTTTCTTTGTACTGAAATACATAAAATCCTCTTGACAGTTATTTCAGGAATCCAGCTAAGAGATTTCATGTTCTTCCCCCAAAATAGAAATAATCACAAACTCTGGAACCTTGAAAGCAGCTGAAGTGTTAATGGGAAAACCAGGATAGAAGAGTAATTAGATTCTGTGGTAGGAACAGAGCCTCTCTTGTCATGCACAGACACATCTTCCCATCTGCTCAGTGCAGTAACTGGCTATCTTCAAAATATGCTTTTCAATGGCAAAAGTCCGTCTAAGCATCTACAATTGAGAGGAATGAGTTGCAATTACTTCAAGTCTCTGCCTTGTCATCTGCCCTTTTCTTGTTGAAGTGTTGGGGATTTGCACAGGAGGAATGAAAAAGTATCTAACCACATATCTAATAGGACTCTTACCTATTAGAGACTGAGTCATTTATTCATTTAATAAATATTTTTAACGATAGTGAAATGTAGGCCTGGGGAGAGCCTGTAATCCCAGCACTTTGGGAGGCCGAGGGGAGAGGATCACTTGAGGCCAGGATTTGGAGACCAGTCCCCATCTCTACAAAAACAAAAGGTAGTTAAGGAAGGCTTCTATAAGGAGGAATCATCCGAGTTCTCAGTTGCAAACAACAGAATCCACTCCAGCTACTTTGAGCAGAAAGGAATGTGTGAAAGGCTATTAGTGGTGCACTGCTCCCCTAGAAGCCACTTTGTTAGCTGCAGAGGCCATGCTGCCAAGAATATGCCCAACCCATACTGCCCTGTAAAGGGATTTTGCTATGCATTGATGTTACTGGAGACTGCAAGCTGAAAGTTCTGCTCTGCTTTCCTTGAAAACCAGCTGCCCCTGTTGAAAGTCTCTCCAAAAACTGGGATCCGCATGGGTGCCTGTTTCCTCACATTGCTCGATTTCATCTTGAAGTTTCAGGCAGGTGCGTGCATCTGAAGGTGGAGCCTAGGAGAAAGGTCTGAATCTCACCACAAAGGAAGCTGGGAAAGCAGCTTTAGTGGTTTTCCCCGGAGGATGAGTCTCATATATGTGTGGCCGGAGAAGGGCACACCTGTAACACATAGTACCTCTAGGAGGTGCCATTTGAGCAAGAACCAAAGGATGAGGAGTCAACGGTCGGACGAGTGCATGGAAGAACTTTTCAGGAAGAAAGAGCAGCATATGCAAAAACCCATAGCCAAAAAAAGAGTTTGAATATTCAGGGAACAGAAACAAGGCCAGTGACACTACTCTAGGGAGTGAGGGGAGGGGAGGCAGGAGTCAAAGCTGGGGATGTGGGCAGGAGCCAGATGCTGCAGCATTGGGAGGATCATAGGAAGGAATAGGGATGTCATTTAAGTGTCATGATTATTCATTAAGGGGACAACATAATCTTACTTTTTAAAAACATTGCACTACCTTCAGAATATGGAGAATGTATTGGAGGGACAGAAGACCAGCCAGGAGACTTCTGTGGTTGTCTTAGAGATGGTGGCAGCAGGTGGCAAGAAGCAGACCTGAAATGTGTTCTAGAGAAAGATCTCCCATACTTGTTAATGGGTTGACTTTGGGAGTGAAGAGAAGTGGGGAAGAAGGGACGGAGCTTAAGAATGCTCTCCAGGTGTGTGGCTTAGGCAGCTGCATCCATTTACTGAGATGGAAAGGGTAGAGAAAAGCCATCAAGAGTTTGGTTTTGGGCGGCGCCTGTGGCTCAGTGAGTAGGGTGCCGGCCCCACATGCCGAGGGTGGCAGGTTCAAACCCAGCCCCGGCCAAACTGCAACCAAAAAATAGCTGGGCGTTGTGGCGGGCGCCTGTAGTCCCAGCTGCTCGGGAGGCTGAGGCAAGAGAATCGCGTAAGCCCAAGAGTTAGAGGTTGCTGTGAGCCGTGTGACGCCACGGCACTCTACCCGAGGGCGGTACAGTGAGACTCTGTCTCTACAAAAAAAAAAAAAAAAAGAGAGTTTGGTTTTGTGGCAGCACCTGTGGCTCAACAGAGTAAGGTGCCAGCCCCATATGCTGGAGGTGGTGGGTTCAAACCCAGCCCCAGCCAAAAACTGCAAAAAAAAACCCAAGAGTTTGGTTTTGGACTTACTAACTTTAAGATGCCTCTGAGAAGTGCAGATGGAGATGTCAAGTGGGTAAAAAATACAAGACGGGACTTTGGAGGATCAGTCTGGGTTAGAGAGAACAGTTTCTATCCAAGCCAAAATATGGGAACTGGAAATGGATGACCATCATGTAGCCAAAGGCAAAGGTAGAAAAACACCAGGCATGCTGCTGGAAGACCTAAATTTCCTTCTAGGTAATGCCACCTATTTGCATATCTGAGCCTCCATGTTCTTTTTTTATTTTTTTTTGAGACAGAGCCCCGAGCTGTGCCCTGGGTAGAGTGCTGTGGTATCACAGCTCACAGCGACCTCCAACTCCTGGGCTCAAGTGATTCTCCTGCCTCCGCCTCCCAAGTAGCTGGGACTACAGGCACTTGCCACAAAGCCCGGCTATTTTTTTGTTTGTTTGTTTGCAGCTGTCATTGTTGTTCAGTGCGCCCCGGCTGGATTCGAACCCGCCAGCTCAGGTGTATGTGGTTGGCACCTTAGCCATTTGAGTCATAGGCGCCGAGCCAGCCTCCATGTTCTTATCAGGAAAATAGGCATCACAACTGGTGTTAAATCTTACAGATTCAACATAGGGGTAGGTGATGTTCCATAAATTGTTGTCCAGTCCTATCTTGTCAGAATCTCTATTAATTTAAACCAGAATTTTTTCAAGTTTCAGAGCGTGAGTATAGTCATGGTCATTAACAGTAATGACCCAAATTCCTCTGGCTCCTGTCCATATTTGCTTATAGCAGATCTGCACAGCCTGCTCCCCTCCCAGATATTTCTGGGCATCCCCAGATTGTGTCACACAGCAGCTCAAAAACAAGCTCTGCCTCCATCATACCTAAGCCTGGTGTGCCAAATCTGAGCGGCAAGGTGACCAGGTATGGTAGAATAGTCCCATCTTCCCTGTGGTGTGATGGGGTAGAGGGTCCCAGAGCAGTCTTGCTTTGCCTCCCACCCCCAGTGATCGTCACCTTGCCTCACACCGTCAGGAGTGTTGTGGTATGGCTGGTCACAGCATGGGGGAATGGAAGGAAAGTGCTCTGCGCATGGAGGGGCAGGATCTTCATGGAGAATCCGCCATGTGCAAGTTTTCCTTGTATATATCAGCTGAGTCCTTGAGCAGCTCTGCAAAGATTACTTGTTATCTTTATTGGACAAAGGAAGCAATAGACTCAGAGAGGGGAGCGACTGGCCCCAGGCCACACAGCTCCCTCAGCGGATATCAGGATGCTGTCATTCCCGGCTCCTTTTGCGTCAGGATGCTGCCTGTCCAGCAAGGGGAAGGACCTCATCGCGAGCCACACTGCTCTCTGCTCTACCACAGGTCTCTCCAAGGCCTGTTCAGAACGAGCACTGCTGCTTCACCGAGCCCTGGGAGTGTCCTCCCAGTAACCACTCCAGCACTGTAAGAATCAGTAGCTGTTGGACAGCAGCTGTGTGAAGTCCTTTCAGCTTTCTCCTGCCCATTCAAATACCACATTTATATAAAAGCAAATAAAAGGCGGTTGTTGGGGCTGGTGGACTGCTGGTCTGCCACGTGGTGGGCCATCTGTTTAAATCTGTCGAACTCCTACTCATCCTTAAAGACAGAATGGAAGCATCTTCTCTCCTTGGCAGCCCTCCAGCCTCTCCTTGGCAGCCCTTCCCATAATACTCTCCACTCACTGCTGGTGGCCAACTGTGAGTTTCCCTCTATATCTGTTGTTCCCTTCATCTATGAAAAGAGAACCTCTGATTTTTATTTAATTTTTTTTTTTTGCAGTTTTTGGCCAGGGCTGGGTTTGAACCCACTATCTCCAGCATATGGGGCCGGCGCCCTACTCCTTTGAGCCACAGGCACTGCCCATAACCTCTGATTTTTAGCTGGACACATCCATGGCCAGGATAAAGATTGTATCTCCTAGCCTCCCCTCCATCCGCAGCATGTCCCAGAAGTCACCCCTACATAGGAAAAAGTCTCCATACAAGGGAAAAATGGGAAATTGTAGCTAAGTGCACTTTTATTTACAAAACATTCATTACAAAATTTTACAAAATATTTACAAAATATTCTCTACATGTTGGCCTCCTCTGTAAAATTTTGTAATGAGTATTTTGTAAATAAAGATGCACTTAGCTACAATTTCCCATTTTCCTGGAAGAAAAAGTATCCAATGTACTCAGCCCTACTATGAAACTAATTTATGGCTTTCATATGAAAACTATAACCCAGTTATAACCTAAGAATATGGGGAAGGGGGAGAGGGAGGGTAGGGAGAGGAGAGGATGGGCAGAGGGAGGGTGATTGGTGGGATTACACCTACGGTGCATCTTACAAGAGTACGTGTGAAACTCAGTAAATGTAGAATATAAATGTCTTAACACAATAACTAAGAAAATGCCAGGAAGGCTATGTTAACCAGTGTGATGAAAATGTGTCAAATGGTCTATAAAATCAGTGTATGGTGCCCCATGATTGCATTAATGTACACAGCTATGATTTAATAATAATTTTTTAAAAATTTCCCATTTTCCATGTGCATGGCATGACTTTTGGGACACCCGTGTTTGTAGCTATGTGATTAAGATCAAGGTAATGAGATGTAAGTGGATGTGTCATGTGGCATTTCTGGGAACCTTTCTTAAAAAACATCCGCGTGACGCCTTCCTCTCCTGGTCCTTTCTTCCCGCTTGCTGCCTAAAAGGTGAATATGATGGCTAGAGCTCCCACTGCCATCGTGGACCCTAAGAACAAGGGTCCTATTTCAGGAAAGGTTAAACATTGAGCTGAAAAAAGTCAGAGACCCTGAGGACTTAGCACAGCAGCAGGACACCAGTGACTCCAGATCGCCCACCAGTCTTTATGTGAGAGAGAAGTTTCTGCCTAGTTTAAGCCACTGTTATTTTGAGTCTCTGTAAATCACATGCAAATGTAAGTCTAACTTACATTACCACTCTTACAGATATGTGACACTTTCTGCACCTTGTTGTAACTATTATCATCTCCCCTGTTAGACTGAGAGTTCCTCAAGGCAGGGACTAGGTTTTAACGTTAGCCCAGTGTCAGACACATTAGTAGCTGCCCAGTGAGATGTTCGCTAAGGGAGGTGTGATGAGTGATGGTATAAACAATGACAGCAGTGTTTTTGGAGCACTTACCATGAGACACTCGTGCACGGGACTTTGGAGGAGCAGTCTAAGTTAAAGAGCTTAGCATGCATGAGCTGATTTAATCCCACGAGGAGACGAGGCAGTGGGAAGATTCAGTGACTTGCCCAAGATCACCAGCTGTTGAATGAGATTGGGATCAGAACCCCAGTCAGCCTTAGCCCCCAGCCGGTGTGCTTTCCACATCAGCCACTTTCCTCTCTCACGCTCCTGGGGTTGTCTGGCTGTGCCTCTGGGGTCTGCCTCTCCTGAGAACAATGAGAAAGAGCTAAGAAATTGCACGGATGACTTCATTATATTTCTCTTACTACCACTTTTCCAGTTTTGCTGCTAACTTTGTTCTTCTCTTTCTCTCTCTCTCTCTTTTTTTTTTTGGTCCCCTGGAGTCATCTAATGTAAATGTATTCAATGAAAAAGGCCCTTCAGCTAAGTGGAAATCAGAAGAAAACTTCCTGAGACAGACTATCACAAAAGGTATATTGACCACCAAAAAGGGAAATATAGGCTTGTGACTCAGTATCTCCAAAACCCTGGTTTCTTGGGTTTGTTTGAATATAATTTTCTACCCTACTTTACTTTTGGGGTTCTATCCCGAGCCTTGGCACCAAGTAATATGTTATGAAAGGTTGTAATTGTCTTTTCAGCTCAATGAGCACAAGTAAGCTCCCCTTTGGTGCTGATTAGTTCAGCATAGTGTGACATCCATGAGGCAGAGGTTGGTGACACTGTGGGAGAAATAAATTTAAGATGTGATCACTGCTTCTCTCCCTCACCATTTGGATCCAGGTTTTAATTTTAAAAGGTGAAAACATGGAGAGGTCAATGACATTGAAAGAAAAGTTCAGTGTTACTAACAGTCCCCTGAGAAACCGGAGCACAGTATGCCATGCAGGCCACAGAGGAGACACTAGGTGGGTCAGGAGGCAGAGTGAGCTGGGGGAAGGCATGGCCAGGGCCTTTATTGGAGTTTCAGGCAGAAAAGTAAAGCAAAGCAGGGTGAACATCTTAGGACTGGCTAGTTTAAATAATTCCAGCGGCTCTGGGGCACAGAGATTGTTTCTAGATCTCTGGTGCCTGGCCCTGGGTTGATTCAGGGCAGTGGAAATATGAGCTTGGCGCGTGAGAGTTAGGTAAAGGAATTAGTCTACAACATGGCATCTTGATTTCATGAGAGGTATGAGTAACTTTGGTCATTAGTTTCGCCCTTTAATTTGTGGGTGCCAAATAGATAAATATAGAACCTGAGAAAACTATTTGCTGGGCACGGTGGCTCATACCAGTAATTTTAGCACTTTGGGAAGGTAAGGTAAGAGGACTGCTTGAGGCCAGGAGTTTGAGACCACACTGGGCCAGACCCTATATCTACAAAAAATAGATATAGACCCCCCCCATATCTACAAAAAATTAGCCAAACATATAGTCCTAGCTACTCAGGAGGCTGAAGTGAGAGGACTGCTTGAGCCCAGGAGTTCAAGGTTACAGTGAACTATGATCATGCCACTGGACTCCAGCCTGGGTGACAGGGTGAGAGCTTGTCTTAAAAAAGGAAGGAAAGAAATAAAGAAAACACAAAACAAAGAACTCTTTTTCTTTCTTTCTTTTTTTTTTTTTTGTAGAGACAGAGTCTCACTTTATTGCCCTCAGTAGAGTGCCGTGGCCTCACACAGCTCACAGCAACCTCCAACTCCTGGGCTTAAGCGATTCTCTTGCCTCAGCCTCCGGAGTAGCTGGGACTACTGAGCCACAGGCGCCGCCCCTCTTTCTTTCTTTCTTTCTTTCTTTCTTTCTTTCTTTCTTTCTTTCTTTCTTTCTTTCTTTCTTTCTTTCTTTCTTTCTTTCTTTCTTTCTTTCTTTCTTTCTTTCTTTCTTTCTTTCTTTCTTTCTTTCTTTCTTTCTTTCTTTCTTTCTTTCTTTCTTTCTTTCTTTCTTTCTTTCTTTCTTTCTTTCTTTCTTTCTTTCTTTCTTTCTTTCTTTCTTTCTTTCTTTCTTTCTTTCTTTCTTTCTCTCTTTCTTTCTCTCTCTCTCTCTCTCTCTCTCTCTCTCTCTCTCTCTCTCTCTCTCTCTCTCTCTTTCTTTCGTCTCACTTTGTCACTCTGGGTAGAGTGCCCTGGTGTCATAGCTCACAGCAACCTCAAACTCCTGGGCTCAAGCCATTCTCTTGCCTCAGCATCCTGAGTAGCTGGGACTATAGGCGCCCGGCTATTTTTAGAGACAGGGTCTCGCTTTTGTTCAGGCTGGTCTTGAAATCCTGAGTTCTAGCAATCCACTGGCTTCGGCCTCCCAGAGTGCTAGGATTATAGGCGTGAGCCATCAGCCTGGGCCCAAAATGGAATTCTTAAGTACTTAAGTATTATTCTAGGTAATTTCACAGGTCATCATTATTCTAAAAACTTCATCCTAACAAGGGAGAAATGGAGACTCAGAGAAGTTATGTGAATTATATCCACAATAAAGCCATTTTTTTTTTTTTTTTGTAGAGACAGAGTCTCACTTTATGGCCCTCAGTAGAGTGCCGTGGCCTCACACAGCTCACAGCAACCTCCAACTCCTGGGCTTAAGCGATTCTCTTGCCTCAGCTTCCCAAGCAGCTGGGACTACAGGCGCCCGCCACAACGCCCAGCTATTTTTTTTGTTGCAGTTCGGCAGGGGCTGGGTTTGAACCCGCCACCCTCAGTATATGGGGCCAGTGCCTTACCGACTGAGCTTCAGGCACTGCCCAATAAAGCTATTTTTTTTTTTTAAAAAAAGCTCAGGGACCACTGAGCCAGGATTCCAAATAGAGAGTCTTCAAGTCATATATATATATTTAATTCATAAAGACCCATGAGTCAAATGGGAAATATGGAAGGAAATCAGAAAATATTTTATTTAGTTAGTTTGTTAAACATGCTTCACAGAAAATTATGTTTTTAGTTTTTAATTGAACCCCAGTCTCCCATGTGACAGGTGGGGATACTCACTCTAACCAACAAGGAAGAAAATACTTGAGCTGAATGAAAATGAGACCTTCTTTTCTATAACATGAGCATTTATTTAATGCTATAGTTCTCCCTCAAGAGACTGCTATAGCTGCGACCCGTAAATGTTTGAACTGTTGTCTTTTCATTTTCACTCAGCTCAGGTTGTTTCTACTTTGTGGCGTTATGAATAATGCTGCTGTGGACATTCATGTTCCAGTTTTTCTATGGAGATATGTTTTCATTTCTTGTGTTTGTATACCTAGAAATAGAATTACTGAGTTAGATGTTTGACATCTTGAGGAACTGCCAAACTATATTCCAGACCATCATACATATTTTAAAGAATTTAGGAGGAAAATAGTCAATTATATTTATTATATGAACTTTACATTTATCCTGTATGTAACTAGATATTTACAATTTCTATTGCTTTTCCTTCATTCCTGAAGTTTCAGGTTTCCCTCTGGTATTATTTCCTCTTGCCTGGAAACAAAACCTATGGTATTTCATACAAAAATATGCCTTCTGGTAGTGAATTCTCTTAGTTTGCTTTCATTTGAGAATGTATTTTACTCTCTCTCTTTTTTTTTTAATTGAGACAGAGTCTCACTTTGTCGACTTCTGTAGATTGCCATGGCGTCACAGCTCACATCAACCTCAAACTCTTGGATTCAAGCAATTCTCTTGCCTCAGCCCCACTAGTAGCTGGGACTACAGGCACCCGCTCCAACACCAAGCTGTTTTTTGTTTAGCAGGACTGGGCCGAGTTCAAACCCACCAGCCCTAGTGCATGTGGCTGGCACCCTAACCACTGAGCTATGGTATTTTACTTTCCTTCTTGAGGGATTTTTTTTCTGGATATAGGATTCTGGGCTGACAGTTCTTTTCCTTCAGTACTTAAATATGTTGTTTCACAGCCTTCTGTTCTCAGTGGCTTCTGAGGAGAAATCCAGTCATTTAAATTGTCATTCCTTTTATCTATTTCTGTTGCATTTTTCTCTGTCTGCCCTCAAGATATTTTCCTGGTCTGCCTTTCAGCAATTTGATTTTGATGTATATATGCATGGGTTTCCTTGAATTTAACTTCTTTGGGGTTACTGTGAGGGAGGATACCTGGGAAAAGTAAGGTCTGAAAGAACAAAAGTCTTGTGACAGGAGCCCAAGGACACTACTGCAAAGTCTTCCCTATGATGACTCAGCTCTTAGTACTTTGTAGAAACTTAACTTTCTAGGACCTTAAACTAACACTTGCTTCCGCTTCTGTAAAAGCCCATGCCTACTTTCTCCAGCTCAATTCAAACTGACGGATCAGAAGGGTACCCATGAACAAGGAACCCTTGGCTGGAGATAAAAGGAAAAGGACAAAGCCAGTCAGGGAGCTCAGCCATTTTCTGGACTTTAGTCTGCCATGACTGCACCGGTTGAAATAAAGCTCTTCCTCCTTTTTTTTTTTTTTTGTTGTTGTTGAGACAGAGTCCTACCCTATGCCCTGAGCAGAGTGCAGTGGCATCTTAGCTCACTGCAACCTCAGACTCAGGCTGTGGGCATCCTGCTGCCTCAGCTTCCCAAAGCCACTGGGATTACAGGCGCTTGCCAAGGTGCCTGGCTGGATTTTTAATTATTTTTTAATGAGTTGTTGTCTTACTCTGGTTCAACCAAGTCTCAAACTCCTGAGCTCAAGCAATCTCCCACCTCAGCCTCCCACTGTTCTGGGATTGTAGGCATGAGACACTGCTCCGCAGCCCTTCCTCTTTTTTTTTTTTGCAGTTTTGGCCGGGGCTGGGCTTGAACCCACCACCCCTGGTATATGGGGCCGGCACCCTACTCCTTGAGCCACAGGCACTGCCTTATGCCCTTCCTCTTTTAAACACAGATGTTCGGGTATTTCTTTCTCTCCTTCAGGCCTTGTTTTCCTGTAATAACTGAGCTTCAATCAATAAGTTTATGTCTTTTACCAAATTTGGGAAGTTTTTAGCCATTTTTTTTAAAGACGGGGTCTCATTTTGTCACCCTTGGTAGAGCACCGTGGCATTATAGCTCACAGCAACCTCAAACTCTTGAGATCAAATGATCCTCTTGCCTCAGCCTCCAGAGTAGCTGGAACTACGGGTGCCCGCCACAATACCTGGCTATTTTTAGAGACAGGGTCTCCCTTTTGCTCAAGCTGGTCTCAAACTCCTGAGCTAAGGCTGTCCACCTGCCCTGGTCTCCCAGAGAGCTAGGATTACAGGCATGAGCCACTGTGCCCAGCCCTTGCCATTATTTTTTCAAATAATTTTTTTGGTACTATATTCTTCCTCCTTTTATTTTGGGATCTTAATGTCACAAATGTTAGACCTTTTGACATTGTCCCATAGGTCTCTACATTCCTGTTCAATATTTTCTCATCTTTTTTCTCTATATTGTTCAGATTATGTGGTATAATAAAAAATATATTTGGTTGCTATCCCTAGTTCCTGGTACAGAGTTCCTAAAAAATCTTTGGAATTTCCAGGGTGAAAAGGGTGTCTTTTGTTATCATAATGAGCCTCCCTCAACCACACTAGAAGTTTGTGTGTGTGTGTGTGTGTGTTACTTTTGAGACAAAGTAGAGTGGGTAGAGTGGCATCACACCTCACAGCAACCTCAAACTCCTGGGCTTAAGCGATTCTCTTGCCTCAGCCTCCCCAGTAGCTGGGACTATAGGCACCTGCCACAACGCCCAGCTATTTTTTGGTTGCAGTTGTCATTGTTGCTTAGCAGACCGGGCCAGCTCGAACCTACCGCCCTAGGTGTATGTGGCCGGCACCCTTGCCGTGCAGACTGAGGCGCTGCCTACGCTAGAGTTTATGTTAATACACAGGGCGAAGCCCCTGGATAGCTTTAGGATGGGACTGGTTACTAGAAAGACCACACACATAATTAGAGAATGGAAACTCAGCTCCATCCCCCAACTTCCAGGGCAGAGAGGGACTGGAGGTTGAGTTATAAAAATTCTTGGACAATAAGTTTAGTGAACTTCCAGGTTGGTGAACACATCAACATGCTGGGAGGGTGGGTGGCATGCCCTAAGAGGGCATGGAAGCTCTGCACCACCCTCACCCCCATGCTTTGCCCTTCTCTTCCTTTTGGTTGTTCTTGAGTTGACTCTTGTATAGTAAGTCTGTAATGCTAAGTGTAGCACTTTCCTGAGTTCCGTGAGTCATTCTAGTGAATTATTGAACCAAGGATCCAGGGTTATGGGAATACTCAAATTTGTAATCAGCTCAGCAGAAGTGTGGGTAGTCTGGGCATCTTGTTTGAGACTGGTGTCTAAAGTCGGAGCAATCTTGTAGGACTGAGTTCTTTAGTTTTCTTTTCTTTCTTTCTTTTTTTTTTTGTAGAGACAGAGTCTCATTTTATCGCCCTTGGTAGAGTGCCAGCCGTGGCGTCACACAGCTCACAGCAACCTCCAACTCCTGGGCTTAGGCGATTCTCTTGCCTCAGCCTCCAGAGTAGCTGGGACTACAGGCGCCTGTCACAATGCCCGGCTGTTTTTTTGTTGCAGTTCCACCAGGGCCGAGTTTGAACCTGCCACCCTCCGTATATGGGGCTGGTGCCTCACCCACTGAGCCACAGGCACCACCGAAGTTCTTTAGTTTTTGAGATTTGGTGTGTAGTGTCAGAATCCAATTGAGGGAGAAGAGTGGCAGGCAATAAAAAGTTGGACACCCAATTTGTGTCAGAGAATTAGAGAATTGTTATGGAAAAAATCACACATTTAGTGTCAGAAAACACCATACAAATTGCATTTTTTTTTTTTTTTGAGATAGTCTCACTATGTCACCCTCGGTAGAGTGCTGTGGCATCACAGCTCACAGCAACTTCCAACTCTTGGGCTTAAGCGATTCTCTTGCCTCCCAAGTAGCTTGGACTACAGGTGCCAGCAATGCCCAGCTACTTTTTTTGTTGTTGCAGTTGTCATTGTTGTTTAGCTGGCCCCAGCCAGGTTTGAACGCATCAGCTTCAGTGTATGTGGCCAGCGCCCTAACCATTGTGCTACAGGTGCTGAGCCCAAATTGCATTATTTTATTTTATTTTTATTTTTTATTTTTGAGACAGAGCCTCAAGCTGTCACCCTGGGTAGAGTGCTGTGGCATCACAGCTCACAGCAACCTCCAACTCCTGGGCTCAAGCCATTCTCCTGCCTCCGCCTCCCAAGTAGCTGGGATTACAGGCGCCTGCCACAACATCCAGCTCTTTTTTTGTTGCAGCCATCATTGTTGTTTGGCAGGCCCAGGCTGGATTTGAACCCGCCAGCTCAGGTGTATGTGGCTGGCGCCTTAGCCACTTGAGCCCCAGGTGGCCAGCCAAATTGCATAATTTTAATTGACCTATTTGCAAAGTTACGGGGTCTCATTCTGGTCACCTCAATTCTGTTACCAAAAGATTGGCACTTGTCTCTGAGGCCACATCAGAAGGACAAGGACAAATGGTTGAGAAAAAGGAAAGAAGAGTTTATTAACCTACCAGCAAATTAAGATGGACTGACTCCCCATTCCCATCTTTTTTTTTTTTTTTTTTTTAGATACAGAGTTTCACATTATTGCCCTCAGTAGAGAGCTATGGTGTCACAGCTCACAGCAACCTCCAACTCCTGGGCTTAGGCGATTCTCTTGCCTCAGCCTCTGGAGTAGCTGGGACTACAGGCGCCCGCCACAAAGCCCGGATATTTTTTTGTTGTCGTTGCAGTTTGGCCGGGGCCAGGTTTGAACCCGCCACCCTCGGTGTATGGGGCTGGCGGCTTACCCACTGAGCCACAGGCACCACCCTTCCATCTTAAAGTACCATTGGCCTAGCCATAAGGAGAAATACAGAGCTAAAAAGGGAAATTTTCAGCTTCAGGCTGTTTTAACTATACTTGATGGTCCTGATCGACCCCATCTCCAGAGAAGATAATCTTATGATCTCCGCCTGTCTGGACTTCTCTGACCTCCTGGACCTCTGCCCTGGACAATTCTGGTTGAACCATCTCCTATGGAACTTGCCACCTCTGGCATATGGGACCGGCGCCCTACTCCTTGAGCCACAGGTGCCGCCCTAGAGATGAAGTCTTGCTCTGTTGCTCAGACAAGAGTCCAATGGTGTGATCATAGTTCATTGCAGCTCAAACTCCTGGGCTCAAGCAATCCTCACTTCAGCCTCCCAAGTAGCTGGGACTACAAATTCTGTTCATCTTTAAGATATTCTCTGTTGGCTCCGTGCCTGAAGCTCAAGAGGCTAAGGCACCAGCCACATGCACCAGAGCTGGCAGGTTCGAATCCAGCCTGGGCCTGCCAAACAACAATGACAACTACATCCATAAAACAGCCGGGTATTGTGGCGGGGGCACCTGCAGTCCCAGCTACTTGGGAGGCTGAGGCAAGAGAATCGCTTAAGCCTAGGAGTTGGAGGTTGCTGTGAGCTGGGATGCCATGGCATCTACATAGGGCGACAGCTGGAGGCTCTGTCTCAAAAAAAAAAAAAAAAAAGATATTCTCTGTTAATCTTCTCCTATAGAAAAACCTTAGTTTTGTGCAAGAGGGGAATCATTTGTTGTCTCTTAATCATAAAACCCTTCCTAATGCTGTTTAGCATTTTAAAAGATTTTAGGCCTTTCCTTCCTTATTCTGTGACCTTCTATATCCTGTAGATAATTCTATCATCAGACCTGTAGATAATAAGTACTGAACTTATTAATTGTATGTCTTTTTTTCTCACTATACTGTGAGTTCCACAAAGATAGTCTATTTCTAGCCATCTAGCATAGGCCTGGTACATAATAGATGCAGTAAATTTATGGGTCACTACAAAAGTTTTGAGATAGACAGTGTTATGGTCCATTATTTTCAAGAAACACAGTCCACAGTATCCTTTCTGATTCACCCATTCAACTTTTAACTTGCTCAGCTCAGTGTTGCTGGGAGGGCCTCATTTGTTTCCTTCTCCTCAGATTTTACATTTCTTGATTTTTGTGTATCTCAAAACTTTTGTAATGACCCCTATATTTGTTGGATGGATAAATGGAGAGACACATAAGTAAATGGATGAATGCATGGTTTTTAGATGTGTATCTGGCTAAAATGCAACTGAGCTCTACCACACGCTCTTTCTCATCATAACTGGCAAGCTCCGGTGATTTTTTTCTTTTTTGCTAATATCACGTGGACAGAGCCTACCCTGATCTTGAGAAAACCTACACAACAAGTCAAGAGGATATCAGCAGCAAGAGAATATCAGAATATGTTTCATAAAAATGTGAGTACATGATTGGAAATTTAGTAGAGAGGTGATTTAAAAGGGAACAGGAGACATGGCTAGGAGTCTAGCTCTGGGAAGATGTCAGAGTGAGGTGGGGGGTATGCTGATTATAGACTCAGGTGATACATTTAGGAAATTTCCTGGATGAGTAGACACAAGTTAGTTGAGAGAGCATTTTGTCTGTATTTCTCCAGGGATTTAGATCACCTGCTTGACACTCAGGAGCCCAGGTGTAATGGAAAGAGAGAACTAGCCTCCTACTCTACAAAATGGGACTGTAATTCCTAGGTCATGGTGTAGTTATGAGGTTTACCTGAGGCAGTGGTGATAATTAACATTTAACAATCACTCTATTCTATTGTCAGGCACTATACTAAGCCTTCTACAAGCAGTATATATATATATATATATATATTTTTTTTTTTTTTTTTAAGAGACAGAGTCTTACTTTATTGCCCTCAGTAGAGTGCTGTGACATCACAGCTCACAGCAACCTCCAACTCCTGGGCTTAGGTGATTCTCTTGCCTCAGCCTCCCGAGTAGCTGGGACTATAGGCACCCGCCACAATGTCCGATTATTTTTTATTTTTTATTTTTTTTTTGCAGTTTTTGGCTGGGACTGGGTTTGAAC